>NC_138882.1:52250639-52850639 GCF_965194825.1 Balaenoptera physalus | reverse complement strand
GTTCTCTGTTCTCTAATTCTGATTCTGTGAGTTAACATTAAGGCTTCCATTTTTACTCTGGGTAGATTTAAAAATATATTTATTTAGGGACTTCCCTGGCGGTCCAGTGTTAAGACCTCCACGCTTCCAATGCAGGGGGCGCGGGTTCGATCCCTGGTCGTGGAACTAAGATCCCACATGCTGTGTGGTGTGGCCAAAAAAAAAAATAATACTAATAATTTAAATTTTCTGCATTCAAAAGGAATAAAAATACCCACTCGTAAAATTTCATATATTACAGAAATTAATAATATAAAAATTAAAATCTCCTGTAGTAACAAAAATAACAACAGATTTTATTATTGTTAAAAAAGAAAATATTTAAAAGAAATAGTAACAGATTTTTCTCTCTGTGCATATTCCACCATGTACATACTGATGTATTAATGATAATCTTCAATAAAAGTGGGATCATGATCTACTTTTTTATAGTATATATTGCTTTTCTACCTTCTCTCTTAGACCTCTTACCACATAAATTTCTGTTTAAGTTTTTTCTTACTATTATGACTATAGTATATACTTACAATTAAAAAATAAAACTTTAAGGATCTCAGGTGATTTCTCAGTTGTACTCCTCACAGGCATCACTCTTTAAAAATGTGTCTTTGGGGCTTCCCTGGTGGTGCAGTGGTTAAGAATCTGCCTGCCAATGCAGGGGACACGGGTTCGAGCCCTGGTCTGGGAAGATCCCACATGCCGTGGAGCAACTAAGCCTGTGAGCCACAACTACTGAGCCTGCGCGTCTGGAGCCTGTGCTCCCCAACAAGAGAGGCCGCGACACTGAGAGGCCCGCGCACCGCGATGAAGAGTGGCCCCCGCTCGCCACAGCTGGAGAAAGCCCTCGCACAGAAACGAAGACCCAACACAGCCAAAAATAAATTAATTAATTTAAAAAAAATGTGTCTTTGTAGCTCACCTAATATATGTGTTTGTTTTTACATAGTTCTGTACTGTGATTTATTTGTCACTCTCCTATAGATGGTCATTCGCATCTTCCTCCCTTGCTTCCTTCCATTAAAAAAATGCTGCAGTTCATAAAGTGCAGAAGATTGTTCAGTTTTTAATTGTGCTTTATTTATATATTGTAGTCTTTGCTGTCTCCAAGGAAGAGGTTTGGATTACTGTATATTTGATTCTCAGTACACTACCATGAGCTAAGTCTCTACGTGATGTATATGCTCTCACAGAATATTTCAGGCAAATGTTCTCGCTTTACCCTCAATCCCAATACAATTTTTTTTATTTTGGTGGACTTGACTGAATCTTATGGGAGCCTTGAGAATTCCATTAGTCCTTTTATTTAAAAATCTGTCTGTAGTTTTTTATTCAGAATTTGGCCCATGGATCAGCATAGGTATCACCTAGGAGCTGGGTAGAAATGTAGAATCTCAGACCCTCTTCCACATGTACTAAAGCAAGATCTATATTTTAATTCAATCTTGTGATGATTCATCTACATGTTACAATGTGAGAAGCACCAGTTTAGAAGCAGATCTGTTGCATTATCTTTTTATGCTTCGTCCTCTGTGCCCACATCATGAGTTTGATCCTTTGGTTCTTATTGTTCTGATATAGAGAGGAGGAAGAAAAGAAAAAAATGAAAAGTTTGAACTAAAGAGTGGAACTTACTAAGGATAAGAGCTATTTCCCCTCTGCTTTTATTGTGCCTTCCAATGGTAAGGTCTCCTGTTGATTTTTACCTGTTTTTTTACCATACCAGTTATGTGGAAAAGAGAAAATATAGTCAGTTCTACTATCATGCTTGGTTTTGTTTTGGTTTTTGGTGTTTTAAAAATAAAATTATTTTATTTTATTATTATTTTTTATTACATGTTTCAGGTGTTTTAAAAAAATTCTTTAAATTTAATTTTATTTTATATCACGCTTGTTTTGAAAATGAGGATTTGTACCATATGATTGATAGTAGGGAACAATTTGAGCATTACATGAATTTTGTGTTTGCTTATGTGCCATTTGTTTGAGAAACGTTAGCTGAATACAGAAAACTATATCCAAGTAAAGCATTGTGCTGTAGCAAATACTGAAAGGCAAACATCTCAACCAACTACCGGCTACCTCAGTTCCCCATACTTGTTATGAGCCACATCCATCCACTTAAGTGTTATAGCTGTCCTTCAGAGTTTAGATAACCCTCCTTCCATCACTTCACAAAAACACAAAAGCTACAACCCTTCTGATGCCCACTGCAAACTTCAGGGTTTTTTCAACGTAGCGTGCTGTATTTATTTTAGCGCTTAGGTGTTTCTTAACTATTTAACCTGTGTAAAATGGTCTACAGTTTTTATTAGCTTCTTATCTTTTTTTATGTGTCATTGTTTCTGAACGTTGCTTCCCAACCCCACTTCCTCATAAGCCTTGAAGTTTTATTATTCAATTTGGTATAGTGTGATGATTTTTAGAAATGCATGTCACATTATAGCAGAATTGAGTATAACAATAGAATCTCAAGATTAAGAGAATCTCAAAAGAAATTGGTTCCATCCCTTATGCCTTAGACATCGTTAAAAATTCCCTTACAAATCACTTCCCTAACATTCTGTAGACCCCCCCTTCCTAATGTCAGCCTTTCACAGTCAACTGGCAGTTCCAAGAGGGCAGGGACAGTGTTCTATTCTTTTTTGTTCCTCTAGTCTTTTTTTTTTTTTTAAATAAATTTATTTATTTATTTATTTTTGGCTGCATTGGGTCTTCATTGCTGCACGCGGGCTTTCTCTAGTTGTGGCGAACGGAGACTACTCTTCATTGCGGTGCACTGGCTTCTCAGTGCGGTGGCTTCTCTTGTTGCGGAACACAGGCTCTAGGCGTGTGGGCTTCAGGAGTTGCGGCTCGTGGGCTCTAGAGTGCAGCCTCAGTAGTTGTGGCACACAGGCTTAGTTGCTCCGCAACATGTGGGATCTTACCTGACCAGAGATCGAACCCATGTCCCCTGCATTGGCAGGAGAATTCTCAACCACTGCACCATGAGGGAAGCCCCTCTAGTCTTAATACAGTGCCTGATACATGGCAGGTACTCAATAACAATTTAAAATATGGCTCTGTGTGAATATAAGTACTTGTATGTTTATTTAGAGAATTCAGATATTTCTTTTGACTTAGCAACAGAGTGGTTCTTAAAGCTGTGCTTTAAGTATTACAAATTACTATTAAGAAAATTAATAATAATTAGTTGATACTTGAGGTGGCAGTAATGTTCTTGTTATGACACTTCAATCAGCAGCCAATTTTTATATTAGGATTCATAATGAATGTGGTAGTTCAGTGGCACTAGTGTCATTGTTTCTAATTTTAAAAATTATAAAACCTGTGAATATTTTCTTAAAAATTATAAATTCATTATATATATTTGATAAAATTCAGAAAACGAAGAGTGTCAAGTTGTCTTATATTCAGATAAAAGATAAAACTTGGAGAAATAACTAACATAAATGATATTAGGCTTTCATAATGATAGAAGATAATTTGAAGCATTTGCCAAATCCACCTTTAGCCAACTGTGAG
Source organism: Balaenoptera physalus (assembly GCF_965194825.1). NCBI lineage: Eukaryota > Metazoa > Chordata > Mammalia > Artiodactyla > Balaenopteridae > Balaenoptera > Balaenoptera physalus. Next base: position 52,847,078 of record NC_138882.1, on the reverse strand, counting down.
AGAGATGAATCTCTTCATTACTTTGATTATTCCTACTTAGAGACTGTCACTTCCTCAATCTATAGTTCTTTTGCTTTCTGATTTCGCTTGAATGTTTTTCTGTGCTGTTTAATATTTTCCATTTCCATATTCCTTAAATAGGGAAGTTTATGGTTAGAAGAATTGTAGTAGTTCCTTAGAAACTATGGCAATTATTTTTACCTTACCTATTTAGTGTGTAAAAGTATTTTCTCATTTAACACTGAGTCTCTGAATTTTACAGTGTTGATTATGGGGCTCAAGTTCTACTCCTATGGTGCAACTTTTCTCAAAATTATAGTTTTAATTTAATTTTTCACTGAGGTATTTTAATAGGGTGATCTTGATTAAGTTCCCTCTCATGAAACCTGGGAAACTACTTTGTTATATGTATTACTCAAAAGATACTCTGAAATAGGGACCATTACAGTATTAATAATAAAAATATCTTACAGACCCAAAGGAAGTAGTTTGAAATTTAAAAAAATTTTGCTTGTGTAATGTCTTATTTTGATGAAATTTCAAACCTATAGAAAATTTGCAAGCGTGCAAGAAACTCCCATATACCCTTTACCTAGATTCAATAATTGTGTACAGTTTGCCCCATTTCTTTGGTCATATTTTATCTACCTTTATATGCATAGTTTTTTCCTTGAGTCATTTGAGAGTAAAGTGGAAACATCATGCCTCTAGATCCCTAAACACTTCAGTGTGAATTTCGTAAGAATTAGAACATTTTCTTTCATAATCAAAATCAGGAAGCTTAATGTTGGTATGATTCTATTATCTAATCCATAATCCATATTAAAATTTTGTCAATTGTCCCAATAATGTTCTTTATAGCTTCTCCCCCCAACTTTAGGATCAAATCCAAAATTAGGCGTTATTTTTAATTGTTTCTCCTTAGTCTCCTTTGATTTACAACAGTTCTATTGCCTTTCTCTGATTTTCTTGACCTTGACATTTTTGCAGCAAAGGATACAGTTATTTTGTAGATCTTCTTTAATTCAAGGTTATCTGATGCTACTTGTGATTAAATTTAGGTTATGCTTTTTTTTTTTTTTTGGCAGGAATAAATCACAAGCTATTCTTTCACAGTTCATCATATCAGGAGTTGCATAATATCGGTTTGTTCCGGTATTGGTATGTCTGTCTGTCTGTCTGTCTGTATGTATGTATTCATTCATCCATTCATTTATCCTCTCAATGTATTTACTCCTTTCCTCAAGCCTAAAATACACAGAAGGGGCTTTCAGAATTGCTAACCCATTACACTGGATAAGTAAACTTACTAACTAGAGTATAGTATTTACAGTTTTTTAAGGTAAAATTTAATTATGGAAAAATGCATAAATCTTAAGGGAACAGTTGGATGAATTTGACAAATAAACACATCCATATTCACATGTATATCAAGACTTAGAAAGTTTCCATCACCCCAGAAAGCTTCCTGGTGTCCTTTTCTTGTTAGTAATGCCCTCCACCCCTGACAACTGCTTTCCTGATTTTTTTCCCCCATTGTAGATTAGTTTAGCCTGTTTTAGAACTCTGTAGAAATGGAATCATACAGTATGTGCTCTTTTGTGTGTAGTTTCTTTTGTTGGCATTATATCTGTGGTATTCATTCACATTGTTTTGTTAGTAGTAGTTTATTCTTTTTATAGCTGAGTTGTATACCATTGTATGAAAACATCACAATTTGTTTATCCATTCTACTGTGATGGATATTTGGGTGGTTTTCAGTTTATGGGTATCATAAATAAAGCTGCTGTGAAGATTGAAGTACAAGTTTGTATATTTTCATTTTTCTTGAGTAAGTGCCTGTGAGTGGAACTGATGTGCATTGGGTAGATGTATGTTTATCTTTGTAAAAAAATATTGTCAAGTTTGTTCCATAGCAATTGTATCATTTCATACTTTTATTACTAATTATGAGATTTCTGGTTGCTCCACATCCTCACCAACGTCTGGTGTTATTAGCCCTTTAAGTGTTAGCCATTTTGGTGAATGTGAGTGATATCTCATTATGGCTTTAATTTGCATTTCTCTAAATCCTAATGAGGTTGAGTACTTTTTCCATATGCTTATTGACCATTCATATAGCTTTCTTTATGAAGGATTTGTTCAGCTCTCTTTGCCTATTTTTAAAAATTGGGTTTTCATTTTATTAATAAGTTGTGGGAGTTCTTTATATCTTGTGGTACAAATTGTGAGATGTTTGTATTGTGTATATTTTCTCCCATTTTGTAGGTTGCTTGTTGATTTCTTAATATGTCTTATTAGACATATTAAGGTTTTGATTTTTATGAATTCATATTTATTAATGTTTTCCTATCATGGTTATTACGTTTTGTATTCTAAGAAATCTTTGCTTACCTTCAGTTCACAAAAATATTCTCTTGTGATTTCTTTTACAAGCTTTATCATTTTATATTTTACATTTAGGTTTATTTTCCATCACAGATTAGTTTTTGTGGATTGTGTGATGTGCCATAAATAGAGATTAGAACTTAATGTTTATTGTTTTTCTCTTTATGCAGATTGACATTTCTAACTATTTTTTTAAAACAAGGGAATATTTTATGATTGTAATACGCTCTAGTTTGATATATTATGCTTTTGGGAAAGCCAAGTTCTTCAAAATTTCCTTAATATAGAAATGTATAAATTTACAGACTATATAAACAAATGAAGATGAGATTATTGCTTTATGATAATGGAAATAACTAGAACATTTTAGTATGTTTCAAAGAATAGGTATGTTACCAACTTTACTATTTGGCAGTAATAAGAAAGAGACTTAGTGTAAGAACTGTTTTTCATTGTACATATTCTACAAATAAATGGATGGTTTTTTAGTTTTCCACATGAAATCATCATTTTTTTATACAACTTGCAAAGTGATTTGATTGCCATGTTATATCTCTTTTATTGGTGGTCTAAAGTCTGTCAGGCTTTCCATTCGAAACCCCTATTTTCAGGAGTTTATGAGCGGACAGTTGAAAAAAAAATTAACCAGCCAAAAACTTGGCATTCATGATCTTGGTTCAATATAAGGTACTTGCTTTAACAAAATTTTAGGTAGTCAGCTCTTTTTTTTTTTTTAAGTTGTAAATAGCACAAAGAGGAATAAAGGAATTTCTATGGTTAAATACATAGGGAATATTTTTCCGGACAATTTATCCCAATTAGATTTTCAAAGCAAACTTTTCCCTTCTAGAAATCATTTAAGTATGTACTTTCCTGTGTTCCAGTTTCCACAAGATGTTGCCTCAAGACTTTCCTTTTCCTTTGCTATAGTTCATAGCAAATATCCTCTATCCCTTTTCTTATTTTTTATCCATTTGTGCTTTTAAAATTCTCCCTAGTATGTTTACATTAAAAATGGCTTTATATTTTGGCATTCTTTTGTCCATTTTTCCTCGTCTTTGCAGTGCCTACTTGCACAAAACAGTATATGACTTTACCAATTAGTTGAGAAACAGTATTAACTTTGAGAGAAGTTGTGGTATAAATAGCAAGGATTTTCTTGAAATGCAAACTTTAAAAACTATTCTGAAGAGCTGTCACTTAGAGAGCAGGCTTTTAGGCAGATTTTTTTCTTCTTCTTCCGGAAAGTGTGGATGTCAGCTTGAGTACTTTCACAATCTGTTTTTAACCCAGTGTCATTCACATAGTGAACACTTAACTGCTATTGGTCCATAAAGGTGTTTGTGGGTTTTTTATCGCTTTATTTCACTTCTCAATTTTTAAAAACACCATTTCCTGAAAACTCAGTGCAGAAATATAACCTACTGCAGGAAGCGAGATGATCTTCTTTTGCTGTATTATGAAGATAATTTGCTTCAGACAGGAGGTTTTTGGGTGCTTGCTGAAATTTCAGAGATCTGGGAAAACGGGGTAATAACATGACACCAGCTCTTAAGCAGCAACATCTGCTGTGGTTCAAAGCCGCACAAAGAAAGCTGCTTAAGCAGTTGAATGTTTTGGACTGCACGGACAAGTGTGGTTCGACTGCAAAGACTGCAGAGCAGTGGAAATTTAAAGTTTCGAGAAGTTGTTAAAAAATGGAGTCATGGAAGATGAGCATCTTTAGGAGACAAACATCACCGTGTCCTCCGAGCTATCGAAGATCTTTGTCAGAACCTGATTATGCACATTCAGAGATAGGAACAAGCGTAAAGAGTTATCCATGGTGTGGTCCAATGAAAAGCAAGAGGAAGAAAAATGAACAGGCTGTTTCCAATCTAGGAAAGCCACTGGGTGCATATCGGTGGCAAACACATCCTAGCTTTAGGTGGAAAGGGGGCAAAAGGGAGCAATTGCAAAATAATAAAGGAGGCTTGGATGAACCACAAGAAGAGGTCCTGCCAAAGATGGTTGGGGATAATGTTTCTTCCTCTGCTAATGAGGTCCTTGGAACATCAATGGAGAAGCAGAACCTGGTCAACACTCGGTCACTTCGGGTTCCATTCAGCAGATCTCTTTCAGAGCCAGAACACCGCTGCAGTATCAGATTTGTTAGACGGTGGCCGACTTCAGTGGGGTCAGTGGAGTCTGAGCAGCAGGGATATTTCATCCGTGGCATTTTCTCTACTCTTTCCAATGGCTTCTCCAGGATGCTGAGTCTAAAAGGAGAATCAACCAATGAGCCAGTAAGAGAAGGTATATTGTGATGAATAAGGGGAAAGAGGGAGGGCTCAGATTTAATGACTATTGGAATTTTAATATTTGTGTTTTATAATAATTAAACCATTATTAATAATTTAAACCATTCTATTTGCTCGTTATAAACTAATTTACTTAATTAGTACAATTTTTAGAAAGTAATAAACACTGCTTTAGAGACTCAGTGAATGATAGTAATTAATAGTAAAAAATGGATTTAGAAGAAATTTTTTATTATGTTATACTCTTGAACCCTGTTTTGGGGCCTGTGTAAAACTATTTGTTTTGTTTTGTCTTTTACCCTTTTTAATCCCGTTGATCTACTTTTGTACATTAAATGCAATTTAGAGGGAGAAATTATCAAATCATCTTCTCCTGACACAGTTGAGAATTAAAAGGTAGAATTTCTACTATTATCTCTTCATAAAAATTGACAAATGTTATTAGAGAGAACTATTTAGAGCTGAAGTGTATTGATAGCTTTTAATAAGTGGGGCTTTTGATTTGCTCATGTCATAGTAATACACAATTTGAATGTGGAAGCAGAAGATGCAAATCTTGAATATTTCTTTAGATGAGAAAATAGAAATTCGTGTTTGAGGCATTTCAGGTAACAGAGTCGTCAACATTTAAAAAAGCTCATTTAGGACTTGTTTAAATTTTTAAAAGTATTATATTGATGATAGCATTTTAAACTACAAAAAGAACTTAAATTTTTATCTGATTGCCTTGGAAATGATTGATCTTATTTGATGAAGTATTCCAATTATGAGTTAGGACCTATGTTTGTTTGTTTTTTGTTTTTGAAAACCTTAACACTGAAACTTTTGGATATGCTCTTACCGTTAGAAAACTTTATCTTATCTTTATTATGAGATTGACCACATCAGCAGAAGTTTAAACTCTTTCTAAAACTGTGGGAATTGTTGAATAATTTTCTTATTGGAGTACAATTTAATTTCTTTAAAAATAATAACAGTGAAAAATTGAGTAATTTTCCAAATATATTTGTGCCAGAAATTCAGTATTTCTCCTAAACCTTGTCCTCCCTTAGATTTCCCTTTGCCCGATGAGTTTTAATTATACTATTAAGTAAATATGTTTTCTTCTTACCCTTGGCTTATAGATAATTACCAAAAGAATAAAGTCTTTCTTGATGTGCCTCTATTAACATTCTGCTAAAATTTTTGAAAGGCTAGGTTGTTGCATTTCCTTGGATACTAGTATGTCTGTTTCCTTGCCAGGTGATCATAGGATGATCTAAGTAAAGGAGCATCAGAGGAAATAAAGAGTTTAAAAGAAATTCTTAGAATCAGTGCCTCTCAGTGGTTAACATGTATACATTTGATAAAAGAAGGCTATAGGTTTTTGGGGTTTTTTTGGTATTTGTATTTACAAACGTTTTTGGACTTTTGTAGTTAACTTTCAGTTTTTAGCAACTATGCCAACCTATTGGTAGCCCACTTATGTGTGAGGTGCTCTGAGAATGTGTCCTTGCTTCTTACACATTTATGGTCTACTTAAAGTGATATAAAATATTCTATATTTATTACTTCATAATATCTTATACATTCTAATCATATGTAATAATTATGCAAATGGAGGCTTAAACAGAGTTTAAGGTGCTATTATAAGGAATTTCAGGTCCAGGAAGTAAAGAACAGTACATAGTGTTCCTACCAGTCAGATCAGCAGTTTTTATTTAGCAGTAACTATGATATCTCCTAAGTGCTTCACTAGTGGACAGTCAAGCTCTTAAGGCAGAAATATACTGTTTAATACAAAGACTGGAGCTAGTTCTTGTGTAGAGATTTCCTTTTCTCTTTGCGCGGTAGCTTCTACCCAGCCTAGAGGCTACGTAAGTGGTTTTCGAACTTTCTGCAGTTGTAAACCTTTCTTCATTTCTCATTCCCCACAGGGGAAAGAATACATTGACCCAGGAAACCTGAATTCTACTTCCATCTATGCCAATTCTCATTTTTAAAATTTAATCTCTGAATTTCTCTTTACACTTTTATGGGATAGTAATTTCTTTCTTACAAAGTGATAAATGAAATTTGGAAATACTATGTAAATTATAGTTTATGTAGCATTTATTCACAAATGCTGTGTGAGTAGAACGTGTTCTTATCAGAGTTGCTATTATAGTATTATGGCAAAGTGTGGGATTATTAAAATATAGATGTCTTTAAGCAAATCAATATATTTTAAAATTTGAAACCCACTAGTGTTTGTTACTTTTCTTGTTTGATAGGAATTGCAGCATATGAGGGGCATTAAATAATATAGTATGTATTTAAAACATTTAAAATAGTGTTTGGCACATAGCGGTTGTTTAGTATATATATATATATATATATATATATATATATATATATATATATATATATATATGTATTGTTGTGTTTTCATTTTTTTCAGTCAAAATTTTTTTTTCCTTTTTTTGAAGTATAGTTGATTTACAGTGTTCAGTATATATTTGATATTGTTTCTATTAAGAAAGTGAACTTATAGGGATATAGTTTTAAAAAAATAGGAAAGAGAAAGAGGATACCTGATCATTGAATTTGTTATAATTACCAAACATAAATAAATTGTAATGTGCTAGTCTTAAATTCTATGAATCTGAACTTGTTCTGAGCATGTATATGTTCTGAGCATATACAAGTAACAATTCCTTGTGTCACAGCTGAATACTGTTAATCTCATGCTTAAAGCAATGAAATATATCATACTCAGGATTACTAACCAATTGAAGAGGTAAAAGCTCAGAGGTTTCACTACTGTACTATGTTTAACCCTCCAGCTGTACAGTATATATTCCTTCACCTGCTACAATATAAAAAATAAAACTTGTGCTTCTTACAGCTAAAAGTAATTCCAACTGCTTTGGGCCCATGTCTAATGGTGTCACCATGCTTGCAATAGTGGAAATAAATTGAAACACCCAATAAAAGAGGATTAACTAAACAGATTATGACATATCAAATCAACAAAATACCATATAGTCTATATAACTGTCACTTATTAGCTGTGTGAAACTCAGAAGAAACTTATAAAATATAAATATACATGGGATGTAAACTATATATATCCCATGTGTATAACACTTAAAAGGAGAAATTACTGGGAAGCAATTTTATTCCTAAATTATTTTTCTTCCTCTGTCAGTAGGTATAGATAGGACTGAAAGCTTAAAGAAAAAAAAGTAGGAAAAGAAATTAAATATACCTTATGTAGTTCTCCTTTCTGGTTACAGTTAATATGTTGTCTTTATCTATAATGTCATAGTAATAACAATATCCTCTCTCCCCCTGTTACATTTTTAAAGACCTCCTAACTTGGGAATTAGAAAGCTTTACTTTTTTTTCTTCAAGATAATTTTCTTTTAATAGTGTCATTCAAATTTAATCAACTTATTAATAAAAAATCTAATTCAAAAAGACCTTATACATTAAATCAACAGACACTGCTCTTGGTACTGGGAACACAGCACATTATTTAATTAAGTAACTAGTGACTTCCTCACTTATTCTAGGGAGTCAGTACCTAAATTAGAAAAAAAATAGAGTACTCAGTTCGTAAGATGTACATATAGTAAATAGTGGTAAGGTCTAGTTATTATAAGAACTTATATAATACCTCAGATCTTCTCTATAATTGGACCTTCTATTTGCTTTATATCATAATGAATTAACAAAAGAGACCTCTTTGCAAAATACAGAGGAATATATTCCTTTTCTGCCATTTCTCCTAAGAATCATTGCATTTCAGTATGCATAACCCCTACCCAGCTAGCAGTTTGTCACTCATCTGTTGCTTTTAAGCTGTCTTGCAGTTGTCAGTCCAGCGTTTTGTCACTTATGATATTTATGATGTCTATTGTTAAGCAACTTTGAAGTTAATAAATATATTTTTAAAAACTTAGGCAATGAACTTTAATAATTTATGCTATTTACATATAACTTTATTGTATTTAAAATTATCCAACATATCAGTATAATTCTTCTATTTTTAAATAAATGTATTCTGGGTGTATTAGTCTGCTAGAGCTTCTATAACAAAATACCACAGACTACGTGGCTTAAAAAAACAGATGTATTTTCTCACAGTTTTGGAGGCTAGGAGTCTAAGATCAAGGTGTGGTTGGGCTGCTTTCTCCTGAGGCTTCCTCAGCTTGTAGACAGGGCTATCTTCTTGTATTCTCACTTGGCCTTTACTCTGTGCACAGGCAACTCTAGTGTCTCTCTCTCATCTTAAAGGGACACCAGTCCTATTAGATTAGGGCCCCACCCTTATGACCTCATTTAACCTTAATGACTTCCTTAAAGGCCCACAGTCACACTGGGGCCTAGGGCTTCAACATACGAACTTTAGAGTCACACAGTTCAGTCCATAACATCAGGGAACAAAGGTCTCATCAATTATGAGGTCATTAATGCAATATACTAGCATAAATTTTAAAATGTTATATGACATAGTCATATATATGCTCAAACTTAAAATAATTTGTTATGAAGTTAAGTAGCTTTAGAGAAAAATAGGCTATGTCACTTTAAATTTGTCTTATTTTTCTCATTGTATATGTATATTTTTAAAATGGTTATAAACAGTATAAGTTGTATTCCTTTTTTTCATTTAAGACTATTTCATATACATTCCCGTCTATTGACCAATAATAAAAATGTTGAGGATGTGGGATACTCTACTAATCTATTATATTGAAATGTTGAAGTAGGCTCTATTGGACACTTCAGTTGTTTATAGTTTTTTTCCATTACAGTTTCTCCTTATGGATACGTGCCCCACCCCCCTTTCCCCGATTTGGCTTATTTCTTTGGGGGTATACTAGGAATGATTATACTGCAGAATATGACTATCTTGTAGCTCATTATATATTATAAGATTTTCCACTAGAAAGATATAACACATTAATAATGCCCATAACAATTTATGAGTACAATTTCCCCCCATGACTTTACCAAATTTGGGCTTAAGCATTGCTTTATTATAGTTCTGTGATTTGTGTTTTACTCATAGCATAGGGTGAGGAAAAGGAAAAGATCTTTGGAGTTGGATGAGTAGGTTCAGGTTTTTACCCATGTGGTTGTCTAGTTATATGACTGAGAAAGTTTCACATAACCTTTCTGAGCATCCATTTTCTCATCAGTAAAGTGTGGGATGGTGATAACATCTTGTAGGGTTATTATAAATAGTAAATGAAACAAGATATCTAGCTCTTATTAGGTACTTAGTTAATAAAAAGTTTTTATGGTTATTAGTTTAATAGGTATATAATATTACTATTGTATTTTTATTTTATTAGTGAAGTGGTATATTTTTCCATAAAATAGTTTATATTTGTAATATAATATTTGAGTATTTTTCAAGTAACCTCTCTTGTTTCTTTTGACTATCAAGTGGAATCTGAGTATATGTAGCAATATTTCGTTTATTTTCAGTTACTCTACGTTGTAGGTTTTAAAATCATTTACATTTATCCCAGATATTTTTGTTTTCAAATAAAATTTGTGCAGTTTAAAAGACTTATTCAAACCTTAAAGCATGTTTGTGATCCTTCTTCATTTCTTGACTATTTAGAAAATTTATCTTAACAGTTAGTACAAATATATCCTTATAGTTCATTATTTTAAAAATTTGTTTTGGAAATGCTTAATTATATTCTATCTGGGATTGATTTAGTTGTATGAAATGAGGTATAGAGCTAAGCAAATTATTTGTAACTTAAAACCTTTGTAACAAATTATTTCTTTCTACATGATTTCAGTATGTGTTTGAAATATTTTTTTTTTATTAAAAATTTTTAAAAACTGAAGTATAGTTTTCTGGGTTTTTTTTTTTTTTGCTGTGTTGGGTCTTTGTTGCTGTGTGCAGGCTTTCTCTAGTTGCGGTGAGTGGGGACTACTCTTCATTGTGGTGCATGGGCTTCTCATTGTGGTGGCTTCTCTTGTTGTGGAGCACAGGCTCTAGGCACACATGCTTCAGTAGTTGCAGCATGCGGGCTCAGTAGTTGTGGCACACGGGCCCTAGAGCGTGCGGGCTTCAGTAGTTGTGGCTTGCGGGCTCTAGAGTGCAGGCTCAGTAGTTGTGTTGCATGGGCTTAGTTGCTCCGCAGCATGTGGAATTTTCCCGGACCAGGGATCAAACGCATGTCCCCTGCATTGGCAGGTGGATTCTTAACCACTGCGCCACCAGGAAAGTCCCTAAATTGAAATATAGTTGATTTACAATGTTAGTTTCTGGTGTAAAAAAAAGTGATTAACTTTTATATATATATATATAGTTTATATATATATATATAAACTATATATATAAGTTTTTTCATGTTCTTTTCTATCATGGTTTATTACAGGATATTGAATATAGTTCCCTGTGCTATACAGTAGGTCCTTGTTGTCTATCTATTTTAAATATATTAGTTTGTATCTGCTAACCCCAAACTCCTAGTTTATCCCTCCTCCACCCCCTTTCCCCTTTGGTAACCATAAGTTTGTTTTCTATGTCTGTGAGTCTGTTTCTGTGTTGTAAATAAGTTCATTTGTATCTTATCTTAGATTCCACATATAAGTGATATCCTATGGTATTTGTCTTTCTCTTTCTGACTTATGTCACTTAGTTTGATAATCTCTAGGTCTATGCTTGTTGCTGTAAATGGCATTGTTTCGTTCTTTTTTAAGGATGAGTACTATTCCATTGTATATATATACCACATCTTCTTTATCCATTTATCTGTCGATGGACATTTAGGTTGCTTCCATGTCTTCGCTATTGTAAATAGTGCTGCTGTGAACATTGGGGTGCATGTATCTTTTTGAAATAGAATTTTCGTCTTTTCTGGATATATGCCCAGGAGTGGGATTGCAGGGTCATATGGTAACTCTATTTTTAGTTTTTTAAGGAAACTCAATACTGTTTTCCATAGTGACTGAACCAATTTACATTCCCACCAACAGTGTAGCAGGGTTCCCTTTTCTCCACACCCTCTCCAGCATTTGTTATTTGTAGGCTTTTTAATGATGGCCATTCTGAGCAGTGTGAGGTGATACCTCATTGTAGTTTTGATTTGCATTTCTCTAATAATTAATGATGTTGAGCATCTTTTCATTTACCTATTGGCCATCTGTGTATCTTCTTTGGAGAAATGTCTATTTAGGTCTTCTACCCATCTTTTGATTGGGTTGCTTGGTTTTTTGTTATTGAGTTGTATGAGCTGTTTGTATAGTTTGGAAATTAAGTCCTTGTTGGTTGCATCGTTTGCAAATATTTTCTCCCAGTCCATAGATTGTCTTTTCATTTTGTTTATGATTTCCTTTGCTGTGCAAAAGCTTATAAGTTTGATTAGATCCCATTTGTTTATTTTTGCTTTTATTTCTATTGCCTTGGGAAACTGACCTAGGAAAACACTGGTACGATTTATGTCAGAAAATGTTTTGCCTATGTTCTCTAGTAGGAGTTTTATGGTGTCATGTCTTATATTTAAGTCTTTAAGCCATTTTGAGTTTATTTTTGTGTATGGTGTGAGGGAGTGTTTTAACTTCATTGATTTACATTTACATTACACCACTTGCTGAACAGACTGTCTTTTCTCCGTTATATATCCTTGCCTCTTTTGTCAAAGATTAATTGCCCATAGGTGTCTGGGTTTATTTCTAGGCTCTCTATTCTGTTCCTTTAATTCATATGTCTGTTTTTTGTGCCAATACCACGCTGTTTTGATTACTGTAGTATTGTCTGAAATCTGGGAGGGTTATGCCTCCAGTTTTGTTCATTTTTCTCAGGATTGCTTTGGCAATTCTGGGTGTTTTATGCTCCCATATAAATTTTAGGATTTTTTTTTGTTCTAGTTCTGTGAAAAATGTCATGGGTAATTTGATAGGGATCACATTAAGTCTGTAGATTGCTTTGGGTTGTATGGCCATTTTAACAATATTAATTTTAAGAAAATTAATTCTTCTAATCCAAGAGCATGGGATATCTTTCCATTTCTCTGAATCATCTTCAGTTTCCTTTAGCAATGTTTTGTAGTTCTCAGCACATAAGTCTTTCACTCCTTGGTAAGGTTTATTCCTAAATATTTTATTTTTTTGATGTGACTTTAAAAGGGATTCTTTTTTTACTTTCCCTTTCTGATGTTTCATTGTTAGTGTAAAGAAATGCAGCAGATTTCCATGTGTTAATCTTGTATCCTGCTACCTTGCTGAATTCATTTATCAGTTGTAGTAGTTTTTGTGTGGAGACTTTAGGGTTTTCTATATATAGTATCATGTCATCTGCATATAATGGCAATTTTACCTCTTTCCTTGCAGTTTGGATGCCTTGTATTTCTTTTTTCTTATCTGATTGCTGTGGCTAGGACTTCCAATACTGTGTTGAATAGAAGTGGTGAGAGTAGGCATCCTTGTCTTATTCCAGATTTTACCAGGAAGGCTTTCAGCTTTTCACTCTTGAGTATTATGTTGGCTGTGGGTTTGTCATAAATAGCTTTTAGTATGTTGAGATATGTTCCTTCTATACATACTTTTGTAAGAGTTTTTAATCATGAATCGATGTTGAATTTTATCAAATTCTTTTTCTGCATCTATTGAGATAATCATGTGGTTTTTGTCTTTTCTTTTGTTGATGTGATGTATCACACTGATTGATTTGTGTATGTTGAACCATCCTTGTGACCCTGGGATGAATCCAACTTGATCGTGGTATATGGTCTTTTTTATGTGTTGTTGGATTTGGTTTGCTAATATTTTGTTGAGAATTTTTGCATCTATATTCATCAAAGATATTGGCTTGTAATTTTCTTTTTTGGTAGTTTTTTTGTTTAAAATATTCTGAATGTCTCTATGTCTGTTTTTAAATGTTCCCTGGAATTTCTCTTATTTCACAGATTTTTCTATTTCTAGAAGCAATAAGGTGTTTTTTTTCCTGCAAAATGAAATCGCCTTTTCTCCAATTATAAAAGTGAAAAAATTTTTCTGTTTAAAATTTATGCATAACCTATCTGATTCTCTATTTTCTTTATGATAAAATAGAGCTAGTATTACAAATGTCATGAAGTTGTTATAAGGATTAAATCAGATAGTATGTGTCAAGCACGTTACCTAACTTATAGTAAGAGCTCAATTAATGGTTTAAAATAATAATAATGCTGTATGTTCATGAAGATACACCTTGGAATCTTTTTTCAGTAGACTTAATAAATAAAAATATTCCAATCTTAGTTATATATTTATAAATCAGTTTTGTCTAAGTGTTATTTTCTAAATGTGTTCTTAAATTCTGGGAATACTTTACTTTAGCTTCCTATTTGCTAACTGTTTAATTAATAGAAGAACTATTGCAATTTTTTACAGTATGTAGTCTTCCCAGTCAAGAGCACCGTGTGTGTGTGTGTGTGTGTGTGTGTGTGTGTGTGTGTGTGTGTGTGTGTATACACACTTCCATTTGTTCTTGACTTCTTTAATTTTTTCCATTGGAATTTTGCAAATTTTTTTTAATAAGAGAAAAAATTAACCTTCAAATATTATTATACTTATGATTGGGTTCTGTTTTTATTGCATATATTACAGTTAATTTTAAAGATGGTAAGGAGGTACATTGATCTTTATCGTGAGCTCTAGTTTATTACTGATTAATTATCTGATATTTAAAATCACCTTATTTTTGAAGCAGAATATTTTAGTGAAAAGATCGGTCTTTGGAGACATAAAGAACTGTTTTCAAACTCTTTTTATGTCATCTATTTGCTAAGTAATTCTTGGTGAGTTTGTTTGACTTTTTTGAGCCTTACCTTCCTCATATTTAAAATAAGGATAATATCTATATTGAAAGATTATTAAAAAGCAACGTAATGCAGTTGTCAAGAATCTGAGGTTTTCTTTAGAGATATTTAGAGATAAACCTGGCTTTAAAGAGAATAATTAACACCAACTTTAGGGTTTACCTTTGCTGGGGAGAACTAAGCAGACATGAAGGGAAGGAATGCATAGGTTGATGTAAGTCACTGGTATTGTTTTCATTAGGGTTTGAATTATGGTTTTACCAATATATGTTGCAGTACAAATAAGGAGATAAATGGATGAGTTGATTAATTTACAAATCAGGCCATGCATGACCCCTTAATAACAATAGGTCATGAATGAAGAATGATAATTAAAGTGATTAAAGATATTCTTAAATTCTGCCTCTACCACTCATTAGTAATGTGACCTTAGGCAAGTTACTTTATCTTCCTAAGCCTCAGTTTCCTTATTTGTAAGATAAAGTAATATCCACTTTGTATGTTGTTGTGAGGGTTAAATGAAAGGGGATGTGTAAAGTTCATAGCATGTGCTCGTGAGATAATAAGAGCTCAATAAGTTAATACTCAGTGGTTTGTTGGAGGCAGCAAGCAGAAGCCAGTTTTGTGCATCTGTTCCCAATTCCCATAGTGACATGGCAATGATAGCTTAAAATTAGACATGGTGGGACTATTTATACTCCAGAAATGTTACAGATCAGAGAGGGGTGATGGTTGGGGTGATGGTGGTGTTTCAGGAACTGCAGTGTTAAATGTTTAACAACAACCACTGTTAACTCCTATTATTATTTAAATATTTAGAGTTAATAACTAGCATTACTGCAGAAAATATGATTTTGACTCTAGAAATAAATATGCTTTTTCTCACATGAAGAACTTTTATATTTGATATTTTATAGTATCAATTAAAGTTGAATACTGAGTTGTTATTAAATGCCTTATTGTCATCTACTGAGATCTATTTTTTTATCATTCTTTTTCTATTATTTTACTAGCATTGAAAGTCTAGGATAACCTATGTATGGTGGATAATTGGTTTGAGGTATTTTTTTGCTGAGGTATGCTAGCACTTTTTTTTTTTTTTTTGGGTAAGTCATCTGTAACTATGTTTCTGTCTTTGAGATTGCACAGTAATTTTTTAAATCTTATTTTGAGTGATTTTGTGGTCACAACTATGTATTAGTTTTTAGCCCCTTGAATAAAGTGTAATCCTTTTCTGAATATTAGAATGATATATAATACTTTGGAAATTATCTCTAGTGAATTCATTCATGGTGCTTTAATTATTCAGTGATATTTTTAAAAAGGTGATTTAATATTTTGCATTCCCTATTATTGATAATTGTTTTTCTGCCTCTTGTTTCATTTTGGTGCTTTCTGTTTTTAAATTATTTTCACGTGAATTTTCAGTATATTAATATGTGCTAAGTAAAATAACCTCCAACATTAATACAATTTGTATTTATTTTTGCTTCATATTTAAGTAAATCCAATTAATATAAATGCAGCTAATTATTAGGTATAATCAATAAAAAGAACTTCCTTGAATATTTTAGTTTATTTCCCTCAATGAATTTGTATCAAAGGCTTCAATGAGTCTATTCCTTTTTAAAAATTTTATTTATTTTTTTATTGATTTACAATGTTGTGTTAATTACTGCTATACAGCAAAGTGATTCAGTTATACATATACATACATTCTTTCTTATTTTCAATCTATTCTTGAAAGCAGAATTTTCTTGTCCTTTTTGTCTCATGCTTAAATGATCAGATTTCACTCTTTCCATGTGGTTATGTAATTTCTGAGCAATCGGAATAATAAAATGAAAAAAATATGTGCTTTATATGCAAAGACTTTCCTTAACAAATAACTGGTTTGATTTTCTTATCTAAAACAAAGTAGTTTAACTTAAATTCATCAAGTCAGTAAGTAAATCGATAAATTTATAGAGAGCCAACATCCTAA
The DNA here is from genome assembly GCF_965194825.1 of Balaenoptera physalus. NCBI lineage: Eukaryota > Metazoa > Chordata > Mammalia > Artiodactyla > Balaenopteridae > Balaenoptera > Balaenoptera physalus. Next base: position 52,830,612 of record NC_138882.1, on the reverse strand, counting down.
GGAATAAAATTTCCTAGCTATTTATTTATTTATCTAAAATATCCTAGTGTGTTTTCCAAACAAACAAACAAACAAAAATTATTCAACTGTTTTCCCACCTTCTCCTGGCTGCCAGTATCTTTTTTCAAGCTCATTTTGTAGAAATTTAAGTTAGAGAGCCATTGATTATCAAACCCTTAGATAATCAGAAGATATTCTTTACTGAGAGTTAATGGTGCCATCAACCATATAGCAGTTTTTCTAGTCTGTGCCCAATAATCTTGAGTGCTGAGCTACCTCTAACCTTGAATAGAATTTATCACTTCATAGGTATGTAATCTGGACCTGTCTTTCAGCGTTAGAATTTGTTGTTAATCTCAGTTTCCAAAATCAGAGATTATAATTTTGGACATAAGCTGAAAGCTAGTAGAATTCTCAATAACCATTCTAAAACTTGCCTAGTCATCCAAGTAATAATTTTTTTTATATAGTTGCAGCGGGGTCATTTTTTTGCTCCTTAAACCTATAAAGATTAGTAATTCCTTAGTTTTCAGTTGCTCATAGTTTTCCAGTAAAGTCTTAACAAGCAAAGTAAAGCAAAAAGAAAAAAAATCAGAAAGGATTTGGTTTTAAATATTGTGATTAATAGTTTATTTCACTGGTTGGAACTTTATGTTATGACTTGCACCGAACAGTAGGATGTCTGGCATTTACCTTGGAGCAAAATTAACCTGTGACTTTTTATATTGGGCTCTGATACCTTAATGTAACTGGATCCAGATCTTCCTTTCTTTATTGACTCCCTTCATTTTTTCTTCATCACTAGCCGCTGAGGATGATACAGAAAGGAATATAGCCCATTATCCATACTCCACACTAGTTTACAACATAGTGAAGAGGCAGATATGTAAACAGATAAATAATAGTCCCTGAGAAGATGTCATTTGAAATAGATTTGGATTAATAAAAGTCTCTCAAGTTAAGTAAAGGAGTTAGGGGTATTCTAGACAGAGGGAACAGTGTGAAGGCCAGGAGTACATCTAGGGAATGGTGAGAAGTTCACAAGGTAAAAAGTGTAGAGTATGTGAAGATGAGTAGATGTGACTGGAAAGGAAAGTGGAGGGTCAGTGTTTGAAGCGTTCTATGCTGAGTACCAAGCTAAAGTTTGAACAGAGATTTTAAAGTAGGAGATAAGCAGGAAGATAATTTTATGTTAGCATGGAGGGTGGACTAATGATGGAGAGATACAATTAAATTGTGCCAGAATGAGACATGAAAAAAGCCTAAATTAAAGTGTTGATAATGACTGAGGGTAGAGACTTAAAAAGACTTTTCTGAGGTAGATTGACAGAATTCGAAGAATAATGCAGAAGACAAATAGGAATCAATAGTAACAAATTTTGTAGATTTAGAAAATGGTGACCCCTTTAACCAAGTTTGAGAATAAAGCAGAACAAGTTCGTAGGGGAAGGCAGTGAACATGTGTTCAGTATTTTGTATATGCTTGGTTTTTCAACCTCTGGGTACTTTACATGCATTTATCTGGTTTAATCCTCTGAATAATCCTGTGAGGTAATAATTCTTATTTTAAAAGTAAGGAAGTAGAGGTTCAGAAAGGTTTAGTTACTTCCCTTAGACTACGCAGCTAAGTGGTGGATCCAGGTCTCTCTGACTCCAGGCTCCTGTTCTTACCCTCCATTTTGTGATGTGATGTTTGAGAGGTTTTCAAAACCCTGGGAATAGCTGTCCAATGAGCATTGAGGAATAAAGGGGCAGGAGTTCAAAAGTAGAGACGAGGTCCCATATGAAGATATACAAGGACGTTGAAGTCACAGGAGAGTATGAAATCACTCAGTGGAGGATGTAGTGTGAGGGTAATGAGTGTGTCAAGACTAGCACCCTGACCTTGGCACATCCGGCCATCTTACTCCAGGCTAACCAGAGTCTATTAGCAGAGCCACTCAACTTTTACAATTATAGACTTGGAGTTAACCTATCATGGTGACAAGTTTAACATTCTTACTTTTATACCCACACAACTTATTTATTTAACAGCTTATTGAGATATAGTTCACATACCATAGAAATTACTCATTTAAAGTTACAGCTCAATTGGGTTTTTTTGAATTGTGGTAACATATACATACCATAAAGTTTACCATTTTACCATTTTAAACATTTTATTTTATTTTTTAACAGTTTTAAGTGTGGAGTTCAGTAGAATTAAGTACATTCACCTTGTTGTGCAACCATCACCACCATTCATCTCACAGTATTTCATCTTTCTAAACTGAAACTCTGTATCCATTAAACAAATACCTCCCTATTCTTCTCTCTCCCCAGCCCCTGGTAACACCATTCTCCTTTCTGTTTTGATGAATTTGACTACTCTAGGTATTTCATGTAAGTGGAATCACACAATATTTGCCCTTTGGTACAGTTTAGTTGTTTTTAGTATATTCATGGTGTTTTGCAGTCAACATGGCAATCAATTTTATAACATCAAAAAGAAACCCTGTACCTATTAGCAATCACTTCCCAGTGCACCCCCTTCTCCCCCTGCCATAGATAACCACTAATGTGCTTTGTGACTATAAATTTGCCTTTAGATTTCATATAAATGGAATCATTCAATATATAGCCTTTTGCGTATAGCCTCTTTTACTTAGCATAATGTTTTCAAGGTTCGTCCATATTGTAGCATCTATCAGCACTTCTTTTTATGGCCAAGTAATATTCTCTTATATGGATATATCACATTTTATTTATGTATTCATCAGTTGATAGACATTGAATTGTTTTTACTTTTTGGATATTATGAATTATGCTGCTTTGAACATTCATGAACAAGTTTCTACATGGACATGTTTTCATTTCTCTTGGGTATTTACCCTTCTATTTTGTGAAGGACACATCCTGCATCCAAGATAATGAATTAGTGTTTTGAGACTTTAAGTTACATTTAGTTTCCCATCTTTTATCTAAACATGTAACAATTTTGCCATTTTATTTGTGTTTTATATCTGTATATTTACTCAATAAATATTTGTATAAGGTATTTATAAGATTTTAGTCTTAATTGAATACTTTCAGTAATTGGCAATTTCCTACATGGCATATCCTACAATTACTTTCAGTAACTGGCAATTTCCTACATGTGTAATGAAAACATAAACATAAGTATGTTTTTAGTTTAGTGTGATCTAGAGTTTTCTTTTGGTAGCTTGACTGTAATGAACATGGTGATTTGTCTTCATTGCCAGGATGATTGTCATATTTTTATCTGCCTGAGGCAGTTTTCATTTAATTTCTCACACTCAAGGTCGGTATATCTTTGTGAGGAAGCAAAGAGAAGAGTAAAATGAGTAATGACTCTGAATCTATGATTATGAAACCTCATCCATATGAGTATACAGGTTCGTAGTTACTGAGCTTTAGTCAGTAAACCACAGGCATTTTTCCTGTCATTTCTTGTGAATTTTCTCATTGAGATATCCTTAGTTTCTTTTTCTCTTAGTTTATTTCTGGATTCGATGATGATTATTCATTTGCCTTTACAAAACAAATCCTGTGTTGTATCCATGTTTTTAGACATTGTCACCAAAATGTCAAAGTAGTTTGAAGCTTAAGGGATACCAATTCAATTATAATTTAGCACAGTATAAAACCATAACCATGGTGAAAATAAAGAATATTTTGAATGCTATGTGTGTGGTTTGTTGTTCTGGAGAAAAGTGGTATCTGGTGGTAAGAACATATGAGTTGTTGTCAGCATTTGTGGGTTTATTCTCAGATCCAAGCTTTTTTTTTTTTTGAAGAGAGACAGAGATCATGCTTGGTATATGTTTAGTACAGTGCTTTATATACTGCAAATACATTGTAACTAGTGAAGATTTTATACTATTGGCAGAATAATATACGACAACTTACTGATAGTATAGGTAAAATAATGATAGCTGTCATGGGTCCTTTGTGATTCCATTCTTTAAGCTGTCTTCAAGAAAAACATGATTAATATTCCTAAGAAGTAGTGATGGTATTTTAAGCAACTTATAATGAACTTTTTTTTTTTCAAAGTATTTAGACATTACTCTACCCAAGGGACTGCTCAAAATTCTACCTAGTAGAACTCATCCATTTCACAGTATTACTTTCCAGAATCTCAGAGTAAGAAACATGATTTAAGATTGTGTGATGATTCTAATATGTGGAGACGAGGCACTGACATTCTAGTATTTAAGTTTTATTTACCTCCATCCTCTTGACAGCATCCTAAACCAAGAGTTTTAAAAAATAAGCCTTCTTGTATTACTACTGGTCCTTGAGCTGGATGGAGGTGTTGTACCCTTAAAATAAGATACTAAAGATCTCTTTCATTGAAAGATCTCTTTCATTGTTCTAATTTAACAACATTGTTTTAAAATTAAAGTGCAGGACATCAAGCACAAGGAAAAATTCTGAAGAAAGAATAGTTTACAATTTATAAATAAAATTTTAAAATAGAATGAATTTATGAATACATCTGAATATCTAGGTGTTGATAATCATGCTTCCTTCTGGAGTGCTATGTATTTAGAACTTACGTATCCTAAAGGAGTATTATTGATATAAATCTTGTCTGTCCTTGGTATAAAATGCGGAGTGCTGAGTAACTGTATTAAAGAATAAAGTGCTCTCTATGTACAGACATCAAAAGATCTCTGAGCTGTATTGCAACAAAAGTACTGTATATTTTGGGGGTTCTTTGTAGTTTTCAAACCCTATCACATGTGTTATTTGATAAGTACATTGTGGAGAAAGTAGTAAGTTCACTTTATGTATGGGGAAAAACACTTTATATATGGAGATAAATATTGTATTTCCAGAAGGAAGCTCTTTCCTCTTAAAAATGTGGCTGTGGATTTAGAATTGAGAAATGGGAGATCCTGAGAGTTAGACCTGAATCCTCTACCAATCTGATATCTCTATCCTTCTATCTTTACATTAATTTAACTAGAATAAGTCTAGCGTTGATCATGAGTGAGATTCAGTAACCTTTACTAATACCTTTTCTTCCTCTGCCAGAGAAGGATGACCAAGGATTGTACTGGGCAATGAGCCAAGGGTGGCAAGCAGCCTCCTAACTTATCATTGCAGTATCTTGAACAACTTTACTCTTCATCTGGTTAACTACTAAATGCAGATAATAGTACAGATGAATTACACCCCCCACCCCTGTCACATACATACATATGTAGAGAGGTACATGCAGAGGCTACAGTTGGACTGCTTTGTCTGGAAACTTCTTTGCATATGAAGATTTTATATTCTTTTGCTATGGTGTTTACCTTTAGCTGTCTCCTCAGTTCACCTGGTCACTCACTCATGGAGCACTATTCGAGCACTAGGATAGAGAACTGCCTTATTTCACCCACAGGTTGTTTCTTGATTTGTTCATGGTGTTTTTGAGTGTATCTTTTTGTATAGTTTTCTTAGTGGTTGCTCTAGAAGTCTTACAATATTCATATGCGACATCACAGTTTACTGGTATCAACATTTTACCACTTTGAGTGAGTGAAGTGTGGAAATCTTACTTCCATTTAAGCCCCTCCACTTTAAAATAACATTTTCTTGAGTATCAGATGGTATTGTAATTTTTGCTTCAATCAATAAATATTTATAAAACTCATGAGGAGGGTAGAATATTATACATCTTCATGTTTCTGCACTTACCATTATTTTTTTCTTCCTTCCCGATGCTCTAAAATTCCTTCTTTTATAATTTCCTTTCTGTTTGAAGAATCCTCTTTTGCTGTTCTTTAAGGGTAGGTCTGCTAGTGATTTTCAATTTTCTTTCATCTGAGAATGTCTTTATTTCCCTTTCATTTCTGAAGGATAGTTTCACCAGGTATAGAATTTGCATTGACAGTTCTTTTCTTTCAACGCTTGAAACATTTTGTCCCACTTCCTTCTGGCCTCTGTGATTTCAGATGAGAAATCCACTGAATTCCCTATAGGTAATAAGTCATTTTTCTCTGGCCGCTTTCAAGATTTCTTCTTTGTCATTAGTTTTCAGAAGTTTAATTATGATGTGTCTTGTCTTGGATTTTTTTTGGATTTATCCTATTTGGGTTCGTTTAGCCTCTTGAATCTGTAGGCTTATGTCTTTGCCTACCCTTTGGGAGGTCTTCAGCCATTGTTTCTTCAAATACTCTTTTATCCCTACTCCTCTCCTGGGACCCTGATGATACAAATATTGGATCTTTTGATATTATCCTACAGGTCTTTATTCCTTTTAAATTATTTTTTTGTGTCTATTTTATCTCTTGTTTATTTTCAGTAAATTCTGTTGATCTGTCCTCAAGTTTGCTGATTCTGTCTTCTGTCATCTCCATTCTACTGTTGAGCTATTCTAGTGAGATTTTTATTTGTTATTGTATTTTTCAGTTCTGTAATTTCCATGTGGTTTTTAAAAAATAATTTTGATTTCTCTGCTGAGATTTTCTATTTTCTTAATTTGTTCTAAGAGAATTTATAATTGTTTGCAAAGCATTTTATGATGGCTGCTTTAAATTCCTTCTCAGATAATTTCAACATCTGATTCATCTCAGTTGATTTTCTTTTCATATTTGAGTTGTGATATTCCTGTTTCTTGGTATGATGGATGATTTTTTTTTTTAATTGAATCTTGAGCATTTTGACTGTTATATTAGGAAACTCTGGGTCTATTTAAATCTTTTATTTTAGCAGGCAGTCACCCTATTTAGATTTACCATGTAGTTTTAGGCCTACCATTGAGGGGCAGGTTCCAATGACAATTTAATTTTCAGATCCTTTGCAGCACTGTTTTAGTCTGCTTGGTTTATCTGGACCTCCTACTGGTCCCTGCTAGTGCTGGTTGCAGGGAATGGAATGAGCTTCCCCAGAATAGGCTATCTGTGCTTCTAGAAGGGAGAAGGGAGTCTCCAGCCAGTGGATACAGAGGGGCTTTCTGGGCTGGGCTGCTGTGGTAAGATCCCACTGTCTGTAGGAGATGGAGAACAGTTCCCAGGCTGAGCCCTTGTTGTGGTAGGTCTCTCTTTCCAGTGCCACCTTCAATACCTCGACCTAGTGTCTCAGTGGGAGAGGGGAGGCTCAGGTCTGGGGAGGGGAATGAGAGTGCTTTCCTTGGCTGCTCACTGTCTGTAGTCCTCCCTATCAATACCCCCTTACCAGTGCTGTTGGGCTTGCCTAGTGTCATTGAAAGTAATGAGCCTACCTAGGGCACTTCCTGTTATTAGGTTTGGGGCAAGGTCTGGGTCAACTTCTCTTGTTGAACCTGGGGTTGTAAGATGTTCTGCCAATTCAGTGAAAATTAGAATTATCTACCTTACCATAAATAAGTCAAAACATATGAACCAAACAGCCCTTATACTTACCGTCAGTTCCACAACCCCAGAGATTTGGGAATATCCCATACCAGAGCACCCATAGGGCACATCTTGTCCTTTAGGAGTTCCTGCATCTCTTCTTCCTGGGCCCATCCTTTTTTGTGATGCCCTATGCTGTCCTCAGTGCAGCATGGAAGCTAGACTGTCTGCGTTCACCTGGTTGGTACCAACTTATGGCTTAATCCAATTCCTGTAGCCTTTCTCCCATTTCTCACGCCACCCCTTTTGGGACATACTTGAACCTTTGTTACTGAAGCTAATCTGAGAAGCATTCCATTCCGAAGACACCTAACAAGTCAGCCTTCTTTCTATTTTCAGAGTCCTATGGCTACCTTTTCAAGTTCCAAAGTTTATAGTTGTATTTAGCAGGGAGCAGCAGCAAGACAGGAGTCTGTGTCATCTTGTCTGGTCCAAGACTCATTCTTAATCCTTTGTTATTCACATTTTTGTTTAGAGTGCCTAACCTGTGATCATCTGTGTCAATTTTCTTCAGTTGTTAAACAATATAAATCTTCTGCATCCTGTCTTATAAGAACTTTTACTTGGGATCTGAGTTCTTTCCCAACATAGCGCTCATCAGCTTTGTGAAATCCTATCTCTTTTTAACAAGATTAGCAATTTGACTCTGTAGTTATTTTGCACTCATACAGTATTCAACAGTGATCAACAAAGGTTTAGGGATGGATACTGTTCAAGTGGCTATTGAGTTTTATAAGGAGTCAGTTAACTAGTGAACATTTTTGTGTTTGGTAAACTTTTATTTCTCTGTAAAAATTTATAACTGTGAGGACTACAATGAATACTTTATATAAGCAAAAACCTTCCTGTATATGTCGTTTTACTTTATTTATTTTGTTATACTACTTTAGAATTTAGAAAGACTTTAAAAGTCCTCTTGTGTCTTTATTTTACACATGGGTAAAATATTAAAGACATGCCTAATATTAAGATGACCTTGTAATTTGTAATCTAAACAGAGAGACTTTTGAAGATTGAAAGGGGGCATTATTAACAATTCGGGACAATAGGTATAATCTGGGACATGTGGTCATACTAGTAATGATCAAATTGTTAGTAAGTACATAACTTAGTTTAATGAGATCCCAAATCTCCTGACTTCTGTTGGGTAGCCCTGATGTAGCATAGCATTATGATTATGATTGTGGGCTACAGAGTCAGACTACTTTGGTTCATATCCTGACTTTACTCCCTACTAACGGTGTGACTGTGATCAATTTATTCAAATTCTCTGTGCCTCAGTTTCGTTATGTGTAATATGCCAGTAATTATAATTCCAACCTTGCAGGAATGCTGTGAGGCTTAAATGAGATTATGCATATAAAGCCTTTAGTACAGTCAGTGGCTAGCACTTAGTAAGTATTATGTTTGCTGGTGTTATTACTACTGTTATTTTGTAAAATCCTAAGATCAGAAAAGGTAAGGGTTAAGTGAGGTCTGGTAGCTTCAGTGTGAGATTAAGAATCAGGAGTTTGGGATTCTATTTCTGTTTTGTTCCTGACTCACTTGGACTCTTTGGGAAACTGCTTAACCTTTTTGTGTCTAAATCTTGCAATCTAAAGCTAGAAGAATCTTGCCATCTGCTCACTTCATGGAAGATGGTAAAAAAATTTTTGGAAAATGCTTTGAGATCTGTGGGAGAAAGGTGCTATATAAGCTTATAACTTTATTCATCTCTGCATTGACATTCACTTGCTCATTAAATATGTATACAGTTTTTCATCAGCATAACTAGTAGTCCAAAGTTACTATATATGTATAATGTGTGGGTGATGATAGTTCTGTTAGAACATTTTCTTTTGTGTTTCCTTCATCATTTAAAAACATAGATCCTCCTTGCCACATTATATTAGAAATATATATATATATATATATATATATATATATAAATCAGATGTATAAATTATGGATAATGACCAAACAATAATTTCTCATTTTTATACTTAGTTTTAATTATAATGTAGGTTTGACTCTTTTCAAAGAAATGAAAAAGTATGAAAATGGGGGCAAAGAGTGGTAGGTTGATTAATTATAATGACAATAAAATATGGGCTAAAAGGTAACTTATAAGAACATTTAGTCTCTTCTTCTGCCACAGTAGAATTGTATTTTAATTAATTCAATTCAGTAATTATTGATCAACTGGCTATTATGTGCATGCAGAAAGGTAAGACAGTTCTTTTCCTTACATGCTTACATTCTATTAGGGAAAATTAAAATGTAACTATTTACCTTATTCTTATATTATCTTTAATGGTGTAGCTGATAGTGGTTGCAGGTAGAGGCAGTATATGAAATGAAATGTTACACAAGATTTTGACAATTTTAAATTAGTGAGATTTAGCTAAATATTTTTATAAGGTTCAAAAAGTCAAATGGTCAGGTCAGAAAAGGAATTAAATTTGCCAAGTTGATTTCTCATTGTAGTCCAGAATCAGTGCTAATTTATATTTTTTAGATAAAGGAAAAAGTTATATATTCAGGAGAATAAAATAATTGAAAACTTGTGCAATCTGAAAAATTATTTTAGGTGGCTTTTTGTTCCTTACAATTCACTTTGAGATTTAATCTGAACGATTTTCACTTCAAAAGTAATTCTGAGGAATTGAAAGAAATTCAAGATTTGAAAATAAAATTAAGTGAAAAATTATATTCTAAACCTATGAATTATTGCATTTTAAATGTAAAATTGGAATAATCCAGGTATAGATTATGAATATTCAGATAGTAAACTCACCCTGGGATCTTGCTACTCACTTATTCTTGGAGGAGAATATTAGGATAGCACTATCTTATCCCAGCAAGATCTCAGTATGAACACTGATATTTAAATAAAAAGTAAACTCTATATTTTAATGTTTGTAGTTACATGAAGATTAGAAAATGAACAATAAGTTATATTTTATCTTATTTTATTTTTTAAACATTTTAAAATTTCCATTGTAATTTCTTTTTTTTTAAAATAAATTTATTTATTTATTTATTTATTTTTGGCTGTGTTGGGTCTTCGTTTCTGTGTGAGGGCTTTCTCCAGTTGCGGCGAGCGGGGGCCACTCTTCGTCGCGGTGCGCGGGCCTCTAACTGTCGTGGCCTCTCTTGTTGTGGAGCACAGGCTCCAGACGCGCAGGCTCAGTAGTTGTGGCTCACGGGCTTAGTTGCTCCGCGGCATGTGGGATCTTCCCAGACCAGGGCTCAAACCCGTGTCCCCTGCATTGGCAGGCAGATTCTCAACCACTGCGCCACCAGCGAAGCCCATATATTTTATTTTTCAGGGGACTTTTTAGTGTGATGTTTAGGAACTGGCAACCAGTTTCTCTTAGTCATTTTCCTTCAGTTGCAGATCTCTGAAATGCTACATAGAAAAAGAAATGAAAAAGTCTATTAATTATTAAGATTAGAACTCAAGCATTGGCTCAGAAAGCTCAAGAATGAATTTTCAGATAAAAGTTAAAGGCAAAAAGTTTACAATAATATTTAGAAAAAGGATCAAATGCTAAGAAGCATTATGAAATCACAATCTACCATCTAGTTTGGTAGTCCAGAAACTGAGGATTCTTCAGTAACACCTTGTTTTCCCTTTCTGTCACCAAATCCAGTTCATCATCAAGTCATGTCTTTTCTACCACTTAAATATTTCTCTAATATGACCTTGCTTTATTTCTTCTACCACACAATGACCCCAATCTACCATCCCTTTTGCCTGGATTACCATAATAGTCTCTGTGTTGGTTTCCTAAGGCTGCTGTAACAAATTACCATAAACCGTGTAGCTTAAAACACAGATGGCTCTCACACAATTCAGGAGACCAAAAGTCTGAAATCTAGATGTCAGGGAGAATTTGTTCTAGGCCTTTCTCCTAGCTTCAGGTGATTGTTGGCATTCCTTGGCTTTTAGCTTCATCACTACAGTCTCTTTCTCCATCATCACATGGTCTTTTTCTTTGTGTGTCTCTTCTGGGTCTTCAAATCTCCCTCTCTTTATAAGGACATGATTCATACTCCAGTATGACCTCATCTCAACTTGACATTTTACTAGAAGTCCTAGCCAGGGCAGCTAGGCAACAGAAGGAAATAAAAGGCATTTAGATTGGGAAGGAAGAAAGAAGTAAAAATATCTCTATTTGAAAATGAAATGCTCAAGTATAATATCCTAAGAAAGCCACTAAAATTTTGTTAAATAAATGAGTTCAGCAGGATGCCAGATAAATATACAAAAATCAGTGGTATTGCCATAAACTTGCAATGAATAATATAAAAATGAAATTAAGAAAACAACTCCATTCACAGTAGCATCAAAAAAAGAGCAAAATACTTAGGAATGAATTTGACAAAAGAAGTGCACAACTTTTACTCTGAAAAACTTCAAAATGCTATTGTAAGAAATTAAGGAAGATCTCAATAAATGGAAAAATATCTCAAGTTCATGAATTAGAAGACTTAATATTGTTAAGATGGCAATACTCCCTAAACTGATCTGCAGGTTCAATGCAATCCCTATCAGAACCCCAGCTGACTTCTTTGTAGAAATGATACGCTGAATCTAAAATCTATATGGAATTCTAAGAACCAGAATATGCACAACAATCTTGAAAATCAAAAATAACAAAGTGGGAGGACTCATGTTGCCCAATTTTACCACTTATTACAAAGCAGCAATAATCCAGACAGTGTGTTACTGGCTCAGGGACAGAAATATATATCAATGGAATAGAATTGAAGTCCACAAATAAAATCATGTGTTTCAGGTCAACTATTTTTTCACAAGGGTGCTAAGACCATCCAGTGTGGGGGAAGAACAGTATTTCGAACAAAGGGTTCTGGGACAACTTGATAGGCAGATACAAAAATTGAAATTGGACCCTTACCTCACACCAGATACATCATTTACTCAAAATGGATCAAAGACATACACATAAGAGCTAAAACTATAATACTCTTAGAAAAATTAATATGGAGGTATATCTTCATGATCTTGGTTTAGCAAAGGATTCTGAGAAATGATACCAAAAGTATGAGCAACAAAAGAAAAAATAGATAATTTGAACTTAATCAAAATTAAAACTTTGGTGCATTAAAGGATACCAGCAAGAGAGTGAAGAAAAGACAACCCCACAGAATGGAAGAAAATATTTGAATATCAACTATTTGATTTGGGATTTTTATCCAGAATATATAAAGAACTCTTACATTTCAAAAATAAAAAGACAACCCAGTTTTTAAAATGGGCAAAGGAATAGACATTTCTCCAAGGAAGATACACTAATGATAATAAGCATATGAAAAGATGTTTGAACAAACCCTAATACAGGGAAAAAAGAAAGATGTTTGACATCATTAGTCATCAGGGAAATGCATATCAAAACTACAGTGAGAGAGACGTCACCAAGATAGCAACATAGGAGGCTCTAAATTTCTCTCACCATGGACACACTGAATACACAGCTACACACAGAATGATTCCTTCTGTGAGAAATCCAGAAACTAGCTGAGTGCCTCCTATATATTGGGCAGCTGAGAAAAACTCATATCAAAACAGGTAAAAAAAGCTGAGACAATCCTTGCCATAAATCTCATCCCAGACATAGTACCATATAGTTGTGAGGGAAGCCTCAACTCCCAGCCTCTCCCTGAGGAGTGAAGGGTTTAGATCATATATCTAGGACCCAACTTTTAAAGCTGAGGGACTGGCCCCCAAATCACCTAGCTCTGAAAACCAATAGGGCTTCCACAGGAGTATAGCAGACAAAGAAGTAGTTACTAATGAGTGTGTGAGCACTCACTGCAGCTATTCCCCTGGGGCTCAGTGCAAAGGGAGCAGGGGAAAACATGTCCATCTCCCAGTCTTTCCCTGGAAGGGATTTGACTGCATACTTTAAAAGCTGCTGCCTGAGGGTACAGCTTCTAATTAGCATGCATAGAGGTGCTGACTGTGATCCTACTGGGAGACCAAAAAAGCCAGTGGGTACTTGCCCTGCATTCTCCCACTGGCTTACTCTTATTTAAAAAAAAGAAAAAAGTCTCTAGTTTCTACCTGGAAGGAGCGTGTCCACCTGTCTAATGCCCCCATTTTTACAGCTGCCACCTGAGGGACCGGCTATCATATCTCCTAGCCCTGATAACCAACAGGACTTGGCATTCATGAGTCCCACAGGACCATATTAAGCAAAACAAAACAAAACAAAAAACAGTTTTCAAATGGGTGCATATGCACTTCTTGCAGCTATCCTTACCCCACCCCTCCACAGTTAGGGTGATGGGGCTCAGCCAGAAAGTCAGGCAAAAATGCCAGTTTCCCAGTTTCTACCTGGAAGGGATTTGACTGCATACTTTCCTAGTTGTTGCCTGAGGTTCCAGCTTCTAATCAGCCTGCATGTACTAACTGAAATACTAGAGGGGGCCCGACAGACCTGGTGGGCACATCCCCCGCTGTTTCCAACTGGCTCATTCCAACAGTTAAATCAAGTTGCCAGCATCTCCCTGGAAGGAGCCTGTCTACACATCTAGTACCCCAACTGTTAAGGCTGCCACCCAAGGGACTGGCTCCTAAATCACATCGCTCTGGGAACAGGCTTGGCATTCACAGGTACCCCAGGACTAAAACGGAGCAGGACCCTGTGGGGCTCCTGGGCACAGAAACCTTTCCGTGTCCCTCGTTTCTTGTAGGAAACAGACTCCATCCTCCATGATGTTCCCTGAGTTCCAAAGGGCAGATTCGAACAGTTGCTAATCTGGGAACGGAAGGGAGCCAAGGAACAATAGTGCAGCCTTGGGGCATCATCCTGGTTCCATCTCAAAGGATACACATCACAAATTCTTTAAGCTCTTTATGGAATTAAAACCCAGCAAATGGAAGCTGTCAGCATTCTTCATACCAGAGAAGACCACCAGAGGCCAGGAACCAGAGAAGCTCATCAAGATTACCTGAGGCCAGATTAGAGGAGTGCAGGCCCTGCACACACCCTAATCTTATCAGCAACCCCACCCTTGAACCATTGCTATAAAACTCCTTATCAAATCCTCCCAGGTTGGGACACAGTTTTTTGGGACAGAAGCCCACTGTGTCCCCCATTTGCCTGGCAAAGCAATAAAGCTATTCTTTTCTACTTCACTCAAAACTCTGTCTCTGAGATTTGATTTGGCACCGGTGCACAGAGGCCGAGCTTTCAGCGTCAGGACCACAAAAAATGTAGAAGTGGTTGTATTTGAGTGCACAAGCACCACAGAGTGAGTAAGCAAAAACGCACAACTCCCAGCTTCTCCTTGATTGGAATTAGATTATTTATTGAATGTCCTGATTCTCCCAGCCCCCACCTGAAATGTTTCTAATTAGCCTACACTGGGGAGCCGAAGGGTCAGTCAGTTTGTAGTCACTGGGAGCCTGTATGGGCAATTCTCACACCTTGGAAATACTGATGGGTCTTGGCACACCCTCAATTACTGGGAGCCACTAAGAAGAAAAAAGGTGCTTTGGACAATCACAGAGGTTCAAGAGAAAACCAGGAGCTGATTGACAAGATTTATCAGATTGGGCTGATTGACAAGATTTATCTCTTACACAAGGCCAGTATGTTAAGACTTTGAGGAGTGGCTTGAGAGGTGGCTGTTTTATCTAATGTGCAAAAACCAACACGGAGAGTCAAGGAAAATGAAGAAACAGGGAAGTATGTTCCAAACAAAAGAAGAAGATATATCTCCTGAATCTGATCTTGTGAAATGGAGATAATTGATTTACCCAATAGAGAGTTCAAATTAATGGTCATAAAGATGCTTACTCAGGTCAGGAGAGCAATGCATGAACAAAGTAAGAATTTCAACAGACATAGAAAATACTAAAAAGTACCAAACAAAATTCATAGAGCTAAAGAATAAAATAACTGAATTGATAAATTCAATAGGGGGGTTCATCATCAGACTAAATCAAACAGAAGAAGGGATCAGCAAACTTGAAGACAGAGGAAAAAATAATGAAAAAGAGTCAAGATAGTGTAAGGGACTTATGGGGTACCATCAAGTGGACCATATATGCATTATAGCAGTCCCAGAAGGAGATTAGTGAGAGAATAGGACAGAAAGCTTATTCAAAGAAATAATGTTTGAAAACTTCCCTAACCTAAGGAAAGAAATAGACACCCAGATTCAGGAAGCCAATAAGGTTTCAAAGAAGATGAATCCAAAGAGACCCACACTGAGACATGTTATAATTAAATTGTCAAAAGTTAAAGACAAGAGGAGAATCTTAAATGCAGCAAGAGAAAAGCATCATGGTACATACAGGGGAATCACCATAAGACTTTGAACAGATTTTTAGCAGAAACCTTGTCAGCCAGAAGGTTGTGGGATGATATATCCTAAATGCAGCAAAACTTAATGGGTTTCAGCAAAAGCAGTTCTTAGAGGGAAGTTTATAGTGATAAACGCTTATATTAAGAAAAAAGAAAGATCTTAAATAAATAACCTAACTTAATACCTCCAGGAACTAGAAGATGAAGGATGGAAATAACTAATTAGAGTGGAAATAAATCATATAGCTACTAGATAGCAATAGAAAAGATCAATGAAACTAAGAGCTGCTTCTTTGAAAAGTTAAACAAAATTAACAAACCATTATTAGCTAGATTAAGGGAAAAAGAGAGAAGACTCAAATAAAATCAGAAGTGAAAGAGGAGACATTACAAACGATACCACAGAAGTACAAAGGATCAGACGAGGGTACCAAGAAAAATTATATGACAACAAATTGGATAACCTAGAAGAAATAAATTCCTAGAAAGATACAACCTACTAAAACTGAATCAAGAAAAATAGAATATCTGAACAGACCAATTACTAGTAAGGAGATTGAATCAATAATCCAAAACCTCCATACAGCAGTCCAGGACCAGATGACTTTACTGGTGAATTCTATCAAACGTTTAAAGAATTAATCCCAATTCTTTCCAAACTCTTCCAAAAAATAAAGAGCAGGGAACACTTCTAAACTCTTTTAACAAAGCTAGCATTACCCAGATATCAAAACCAGACAAGGACAACACAAGAAGAGAATATTACAGGCCAGTATCCCTGCTGAATATTGATGTGAAAATCTTCAACAAAATATTAGGAAACAAAATTCAACAGCACATTAAAAGGATTGTATACTATGGTCAAGTGGGATTTATTCCTGGCATGCAAGAGTGGTTCAAGATATGCAGGTCAGTGAATGTGCTACATCACATTAACAAAATATAGGCTAAAAAATATCATCTCAACAGGTGTAGAGAAAATATTTGACACAGTCAATATTCTTTCATAATAAAACCTCTCAACAACATAGGTATGGAAGAAATGTGCCCCAACATAATAGAGGGCATATATGACAAACCCACAGCTAACATACTCAATGATGAAAAGCTGAATACTTTTCCTCTGAGATTAGGAAAAAGACAAGGATGCTCACTTTCATCACTGTTATTCAGCATAGCACTGGAAATCCTAGCCAGAGGAATTAGGCAAGAAAAAAATAAAAGACATCCAAATTGGAAAGGAAGAAGTAAAATTGTGTTTGCAGATGATATAGTCTTATATATAGAAAACTCTGAAGACTCTATCAGAAAACTGGTAGAACTAATAAGCAAATTCAGTTAAGTTTCGGGATACAAATAAATATACACATACCCCATTTTATTGTGTTTCACTTTATTATGCTTTGTAGATATTGTGCTTTTTTCAAATTGAAGGTTTGTGACAACCCATGGCAAGCAAGCCTATTGGTGCCATTTTTCCAATAGCATTATTTTAAAATTATGGAATATACATTTTTTTAAATTGCATAATGCTATTGCAAAGTCAATAGACTACAGTATAACATGAACATAACTTTCATATGCACTGGCAACCAGAAAAATTTGTGTGACTCACTTTATTGCAATGTTCACTTTATTGTGGTGGTCTGAAACCAAACTTACAATATACATGAGGTATGCCTGTATACAAAAATCAGTTGCATTTCTATACACTAACAGTGAACTATTGCAAAGAGATATTAAGAAAACTATCTCATTTATAATAATAGCATCAAAAAGAACAAAATGCTTAGGAATAAATTTAACCAAGGAGATAAAAGATCTGTACATTGAAAAATAGAAGAGATTGCTGACAGAAATTGAAGAAGACAAAAATAAATTGAAAGCTATTTTGTGTCATGGATTGGAAGAATTAATATTGTTAAAATGTCCATGCCACTCAAAGTGACCTACAGAGTCAGTGCAATCCCTATCAGAATTCCAATGGCATTTTTCACAGAAAAAACAGTCCTAAAATTTATATGGACCCACAAAAGACCCCCAATAGCCAAAGCAATCTGGAGAAAGAACAGCAAAGCTGGGGGACATCACACTTTATGATTTCAAACTATGCTAGAAAGCTACAGTAATCAAAACAATGTGGTATTGGAATAAAAACAATGACATAGATCAATGGAACAGAATAGAGAACCCAGAAATAAAACTGTACATGTATGGTCATTTACTTTTCAACAAAGGAGCCAGGGATATACAATGGGGAAAGAATAGCCTCTTTAATAAATGGTGTTGGGAAAACTGGACATCCACACATAAAAGAATGAAACTGATCTTCTATCCAACACCATACATAAAAACCAACTCAAAATTGGTTAAAGACTTAAATATAAGATTTGAAACTGTAAAACTCTTGGTAGAAAACATAGGGGATAAGCTCCTTGACATTGGTCTTGGAAATGATTTTTTTGGATTTGACACTAAAAGCAAAGGCAACAAATGTAAAAATAAACAGGTAGGACTGCATCAAACTAAAAAGCTTCTTCTCAGCATAGGAAATCATCAACAAAATGAAAAGGCAACCTATGGAAATGGGAGAAGATATTGGCAAACCCCATATCCAATAAGGGATTACTATCCAAAATATACAAGGAACTCATACAACTAAATAGCAAAAAAATTAACCCAATTAAAAACTGGGCAAATACTTTTAATAGGTACTTTCCCAAAGAAGACATACAAATGGACAACACATATATGAAAAGGTGCTCAGCATCACTAAAAATCAGGGAAATGCAAATCAAAACCACAATGAGATATTGCCTCAGACCTGCTATGATGACTAGCATGAAAAAGACATGAGGTAACAAATGCTGCTGAGGATGTGGATAAAAGGGAACCCTTTAATACTGTTGATGGGAATGTAAACTGGTACAGCCACTAAGGAAAATAGTATGGAGGTTTCTCAAGAAATTAAAATTAGAACTACCGTATGATCCAGCAATCCCACTTCTGGATGCATATCCAGACGAAACAAAATCATTTTCTCAAAGATATATGTGTACTCTCATGTTCAGTGCAGCATTATTCATGATAGCAAAGGTATGGAAACAACCTAAATGTCTGTCTACGGATAATGGGTAAAGAAATAAATAAACACACACACATACACATATATATAAAATGGAATGTTTTTCAGCTTTAAAAAAGAAGGAACTCCTGTTATTTGCAACAATATGCATGAAGTTGAAGGGCATTATCCTAAGTGAAATAAACCAAACAGAGAAAGACAAATACTAAATGGTATCACTTATATGTAAATCTAGTTTAAATAAAAAGAAAGTTGAGTTCATAGAAACAGAGTAGTATTATGGCTACCAGGGGTCAGGATTGGGCTAAATAGGGAGAGTTTGGTAAAAGTATACAAACTTTCAGTTATAATATGAATATGGTCTGAGGATCCATGTATAACATGGTGACTATGGTTGATAATACTATATTGTACAATTGAAGTTTGCTAAGAGAGTAGAGCTTACGTGTTTCCGTAAAAAAGAATTAAAAACTCAGATAATAACAAATATTAATGAGGATGTAGAGAAATTGGAACCCTCATATACTGATGGTAGGAATGTAAAATGGTGCAGCTGCTTTGGAAAACAACCTGGCAGTCCTTCAAACAATTAAACATAGAATAACCATATGACTCAATAGATGGACTTCTGGATAACTACCCAAGATAAGTGAAAACATATGTCTGTATAAAAATGTGTACATGAATGTTTTTATAGCAGCATTATTCATAAGAACTAAAGGGCAGAAACCACTTAAATGTGTATCAGCTGATGAATGGATAACCCAATTTGTATATACATGCAATGGTGTACTAATATACACTACAACATAGATGAGTCTTAAAAATGTTATGCAAAGCCCACATATTATGTGATTCTAGTCATGTGAAATATCTAGAATAGTGAGATATAATGGAGGCAGAAAGTAGCTTAGTGGTTGCTTAGAATTGAGAGGGTAAGATTGAGTATGATAGTTAAAGCATGATGAAACTTTTTTTCGAGGTGATGAAAATGTTCTAAAATCAATGGAGATGGTAGTTGCACAGTTCTGTGAATATACTACAAAGCATTGAATTATACACGTTGATTTTATTCTATGTGAATTATATTTCAATAAAGCTACTATAAAAGAAATGTCTATCTCCCCAGGTAAATTACATGTGTTTTGGTATCACAGATATTGTTTATTTTATAACCATTATATTGCTTTTTAGACTTTAGAGTGTAGCGTACAGCCACAAACAGCCTTTTAGTGATTTGAGTTCCTGAAAAAAAATCTTCTATTTTAGACTGAGTGATACAAATTGCCTGAAATGGGAGGTTTGCTTTGCCTTCATAGTAGATGTTAATTTTGTTATTTTAAAAATAAATTTATAAAACTTGTTTTAGCACATTTGGAGATCCAAGAAAGATTGATGTCTTTTATCTTGTATGTATATGTTCTAGTTTTATCTTCCTCTACAGTCTTAACTTTTGTTAACATTTTTAGAGTTCTCATTAAGACTTCTGCTCAGTATAAATCAAATTGTGTCAAACAGTGACATGAAAAATGTCTTTTGCCAGGTAGAGATTTAAACCTGAATATGAAATATGATATGATAGTAAACCAACGAAAGACATATGAAAGACAGTTGTTCTTTAGAAAATGGACTTAATAGGGAGGTTTCCTTCTTAGTTTTAGTTTTAGGGAAGGGAGAAATGTAATGGTAGGTTCTATGATTTTAGGATCCTTTTTCTAAATCTCATTCTTTTTTTAAAATTAATTAATTAATTATTTGGCTGTGCCAGATCTTAGTTGTAGCACACCGGATCTTCATTGCTGCGTGCGGGATCTTTAGTTACAGCATGCAGGATCTCTTTTTTAGTTGCGGCATGTGGGATCTAGTTCCCTGACCAGGGATCGAACCCGGGCCCCCTGTTTTGGGAGTGTGGCGTCTTAGCCACTGGACCACCAGGGAAGTCCCTCTAAATCTTATTCTTAATTAAGTTGATTAGAATTATATTATTTCAATATTTTAAATATTAAAAATTTTCATTTTGTTTAACATTATGACTTTTGCTGTCAGATTTTAAAATCGATTAATGATTTATACAAAGCCTTTTTTAGAATCTTCCAAAGAAGAAAAAACAAGTTAGCTTACATATAAAATTATTTTTCATTATTTTATTTCTTCTATAATTTAAAGTCTTTTTGTAGCCTCAATAAGTAGCATTGCTAAAATAGCTGGAGCATTTTATAAAAGACTTGGTGGATTAGGTGATATGATTAATCCCCCAAAACTCCCCATTCCTTCTGTGAAACCTTGTGACTGTCACTCAGGATGCCCTGGACATTTGGGGCTAAAAAGCTGCTCTCCAACATGCACCCTCACTTATATACATTTCAGTGAAGTTGGAAGCTTACCAAGAATAAATGATGTTTCTTTGCAAACCTGCCAGTTTTATTTTTGTTATTGGAATTACATTAAATTTTCATGTTTTGTAAATTGATGAAGTATGAATGCAAAAAGTTTCCATTAAATTAAATTTTCATATTTTGGAAAGAATAAACAGAGGTTGTTTACAAATAATTGTTCTTAATCTGATGATCAACTATAAAAAACTGGGGAAAAAGTTTGGAAAGACTTTGTGTTCCAGTTATTTCATCAGTGTCTTCAGGTTTTCATTAAGTAAAAAAAATAACTGGAAATCATAGTTGGTATATAATGGGTGTGGTTTGTGCAAAAATACTGTGCAGTCTATGAATCAATAGACTTACATTCTAAAATAAGGCTTGGCTCTGTAACAAAATATTGGCCAGTGGGTTTGCGTTTATATGTGTGATTTTAAAATATACTTTTTAAGGCATGCAAGTACAACTTTAAAAAAATTCTTTATTTAGCTGACAGTGGCTTTCTAAAGTTAAAAAAAATGATCACATAAAAAGGCATCTAGTATACTTTGGACCTAGTTTGCTAATAGTCATACATACCATCATTTACAAGAAGTTTGCAGTCAAGTTGTTGTCCTCCCCATCCTTAACCATTGATAAGAGTAAAATATCTTCTGTTCCATCTCTGGATACCTGCAACTGTTAAATTTAATAATTATTCCCTCTGTCTACCCATAGCACGCACTTCTTGTTTTTCTTTGTGTGTATCACATTGTATTGCTAATATCTGATTATGTGTCTATCACAATGGACTCTGTACTTTTCTTCCTAATGTCTAGCACAATGATTTGCTTAAAGCAGTACTCAATAAATGTTTAAGATCATACATTTTTCTACCCTTTAAAATTGATAGATTTAAATGACATGCATTTTCTTTAAGATGTGTCGAAATGGATGTCTTCATTTTCTGCATTGGAGAGTATAAATTTGTACATACATTTTTCTGAAGGATTGTTTGGAAAAATGTGTGTAAGAGTCTTAAAAACTGTAAACCTTTGATTCAATGATTACATTTCTACAGCTTATTCTAAGAAACAATCAGAGATACATACAAACTTTGAGTGTATATTTGTTGTGAAATTATTTATAAAATCGAAATATTGGCACAAACCTATATTTTCAACATAAGAAATTCACTCGAATTTTGGTACATCTATATGGTACAATACTACATTAAAAATAATTCTCAAAGATGATAAAGGACATCAGACAATGCAAACAATATATTATCAATAAATTATAGCTTATTAAATTTAGCACATTTTTTTAATTGTCATGATAATTTTGGACCCTTATTGTGTGTCCATCATATGTACCATTCCACTCAATTCTGTGTCATCAGTAAATTAATATGTATGCCATCTTGTTTATCTAATTTATTGTAGGACTGAGAGTTTATATAGTAAACCACTAGAGATTGGGCAGGTTCATATGCTTCACCCTCTTGATGCAGATAATCTTCATGTGCTTGTTCTTGGCATAGTTATGAAAACATACAGTTTGGTCTTTGGTCTGCAATGCTAGAGAAACATACAGTTTGGTCTTTGGTCTGCAATGCCTAAACTATAGTAGTAGTATCCTGCCATTTCTTTCTTTGCTCTCTGCTTCAGTGGACATTGCTTCTTCCATTTGCCCTGCTATAGGCTCCTGGCCATTTTGTCCCACTCTTCCTTGTTTCCTACTTGGATATAATGGAAAGTATGAAATTATAGGAGTTACTGAGTAGCTTCTTAGCTACTTATCTCAAACTCTTGACTAGATTTGACAATTTGAAAGCACTGTCATTAATGATAAAACTGGCTTTTAATCAGTGAAATTAGGTACTTTTACAATAAGGTGAGATGATTCCACTTAAAGAATTACTTTTAGTAGATGCCCGTTTTGACAGAATAAATTGTGATTTATTATAAGCAAAATATGTTTAATCACATCTTATGATCGTCGTCTCTTGGACAAAGAAATGCACCTGCGTGTAAATCTTGGCTTGATACAAGATGTACACGGTCACAAAATTCAGTTTTATGGTTGGAAGGCACAGAACCCATGATCTGGTTCTTTGTTGTAATTATTGCCATCTAGAATTGTACTTTAAACTTTCTTTTGCTTCAGATTTGCACCAGTGCCTTGCTAAATTTAATAGATAACTTTTCTCTACCCTTCCTCGTTAATTGTCATGTGGACACTGATGACTAGGCAATATTTCTTACTTTTGGAGGCTCTAAGGGACTTATATAAAGCTCAAGGGGCTTTCTAAAGTTAAAAAAACTTTAGATTTTATATCTCTATCCTGTAGTTTGAGCATGATGTAGTTGAGCCTTTACATACATCATTCTTTACATTACTTTTATTAAAAAGGATTTTATGAATGGTTAAATAAGTCACTTGCATAAATAATTTTTTTCTTCACTAAGATTCTGACTTTTCTAAGGATTAAAACAATGTAATATATATCTTCAAAGGTACCAAGCAATGTATAAGCGCCCTAAAATAAGATCAGTACTTAATAACTTGAATTAAGATAAGTAGGCATCTAATAACTTGAATTAAGATAAACAGGCATCTAATATTGGGTTGGCCAAAAAGTTCGTTCGGGGTTTTCCATAACCTGTAACAGAAAAACTCGACCAAACTTTTTGGCCAACCCAATACAACCTTCCCCGAGAGGAGTTATTTTTTTTAAAAAATAACGATGTTATTTCTTTAAAAAATCATCAACAATGTTATTTTTTAAAAAAATACAAAAATGACTAAATAGAGAGTCTCTTTCTTTGCCCTGTAATCTTGGCATTGTAACGGTCCAAATGTGAGGTAGTATAATGGAGAAAAACCACAAGGTATGGCTTTTCATTCTTACAGCTTCGAACTCCCTGCTTGCTTCCATCCTCGGTAAACAGCTCTTGGGAACTCTCTAGCTGCAGTCTTCGTGAGTTCTCCCAATTTTCCTTGTACGTTTCCGGCCTGCATTTGGAGAAATACTTGCTTAAAATATTTATCTGCTAAATAGAAAAATAACTCTGGAACTGTTCAAAATCTCAATGGCACACGTAATTAATGGAAAGCATTTCACAAATAAAGTTGATGTAAAGATAATATAAGTATTTAGGTTTAACTCTGGATAGACAGATATTAGAGAAGAGCTTAGTATAGACCTTTTATAACAATTTAGCCCTAAACTACCACCTTTTTAAAGAGTCCTTTATAAAAGATTATAAACTTATTTGACTTTTAACAATAATATAGTTAATCATAATCACCTCACACTTAGCCTGTGTTTCTATTTTGCTGTAGTTGTTCTAGCTAGAATAAACAAGTTTACATACTAAAGTCATATGTGTGAGCTAAAGGCTAATATTAAGGAAAAATAACTTTTCCAGGAAAGGCACACAAGGAAGAAGTTATTTTACTTTTACTAAAAGAGTACTCTGTAACACAGAGGAACATTACTGTAGAGATTAATCAGAAGTGTTTATGTGCATTGCATTTTAAAAATCGGTAGTGTGGTTTCATTAAAGATACCCTAGGCTGGCCTTTTGAGAATCTCTCTATTAACAGGGCTATGTAAATTCTTAATCCTCTTTTTTGTTGTCATTATGTTGAGAATATAAAAATGAATAATTAAATGATTGAGGAACGTTCTTGAGAATATTATTTGGAAGTATTATTGGGGCAGAATCAGTGCCTTTTCTCTGCTGGAAACAGTGACTAAAAAGAAAGTGTGCAGGCTCCTGGTATTGTTATGAAGGTCGTGCTCCTGGGCTTTGTATAACTGCAGGGTATTTAAAGTTCCTGGTATCCTTGGAAACACAAACTGTTTGTGATACCAATTGGTGCTTGTGTTTCAATGATGTCACACAATTTACAGATCCACACAATGGATCTCTTGTTTGTGGACCTACAGAGGAGTTCAGATAGTTTTGGAAAAGCACCTGAAGAGAGGGAGAGTTTTCTCTGAGGCTTTAATTTTAAGAACCAGTGACAATCTTACTATCCATTCCTTAATCTTTTGAGTTTGGATTCAACTCTTTTAAAAAAGAAAAAAATATCACCTGCTAAATTTCTTTTTATATGTGTGTGTGTATATATATATATATGTATATATATAGAGATATATATATCTATATATATCTATATATTTTTGGCTACATTGGGTCTTTGCTGCACTCAGGCTTTCTCTAGTTGTGGCGAGCTGGGGCTACTCTCTTCGTTGTGGAGCACAGGCTGTAGGCGTGCGGGCTTCAGTAGTTGTGGCATGGGGGCTCAGTAGTTGTGGTGCACGGGCTTAGTTGCTCTGTGGCATGTGGGATCTTCCCGGCCCAGGGCTCGAACCCGTGTCCCCTGCACTTGCAGGTGGATTCTTAACCACTGCGCCACCAGGGAAGCCCTAAATTTCTTTTTGTTTTACATTCTTGTGATTGCTTTTGAGGAGTATATACATGTTTTTGTGCTAATTGAAACATGTAGAGAGACAGATGAGGATTAATTGCTCCTCTCAAGTTTAGCCATCAGCTGTGCAGTGGTAAGAGGCTTATAGAACTGAGAGTATTTGAACTAATTGGTTAGAATAAAACAGTGCCATTAAAAAGATTATCTTCTTTTTTCTCCTCCCTCTCTTTCTCCCTCCCCCTTCCCCTCTCCTCCCCCTTCCCCTCCCCTCCTCCCTTCCTTCCCCTCCCCCCGCTACCCCCCCCACCCCAGAGGTAATTGGTAGGCTGACTTAAATGATGTACATTAATTTGACCAAACCAGTCCAAAAACAAGTATGTGTTTCTTCTCTTACATTCACTTCTGCTTATAATTGTTTCTATGGCCAAGTGGCTATAGGTTTATTGGCTCTTCCTTTGTAAAGTTTGCATCACGAATATTGTGTATATTCATGGCACAGTGATCTACCAGAACCTGTCCAATGATAACAGATGCAAACCTGTGTAGTTTGGTTTTTTCCCCAGAATATTTCCAAGGAAAAATTTATTTATATATATCATATAATCCTGAAGATCATTCATAGTTTAAGTTGTTTTTTCCCCTCATTTTATTTCAATATTTTTAGCATCAGTAGTTTTGAATTGGATTAAGAAACGACTCCATTATTTCAGATACATGATGTAAAAAGAATAATAAGAGCTTACATTTACTGAAGTCTTACAATATGCCAGACACTGTCTAAGTGCTTGACATTTCTTATTTAATCCTCACCACTTCCTTGTGAGGTAGAAACCATATTGTTCCCATTTTAAAAGTAAGAAAATTGAGGGTCTGAGAGGTTAAGTATCTTGACTAGAGTCTTACAGCTGGTAAGCCATGGGATTCCTTATCAAGCAGTCTTACTCAGAGTCTGTGCTCTTAACCGCTCCACCATTATATCTCTCAATAACAGTAACAATAATGAGAGCTAATATTTATTGAGCCAGAATTTCTTCCCTGTGCCAGAAATTGAGAAATTGTTCTCAGCTTTTTCTAGTGTGTTAACTTAATCAAATAACCTACGCTGGGGACATGGGTCCTGCCATGACTCTGAGCCTTACTGCCAAATTTCTGGCTTTAGTAGTCTCTTCTCAAAGATCTTTGTAAACAATTCAAATCTGCTGAAAATCAGGGTTGAGTTATGCTAAGCAGCTCTATATAAGAATCCTAGCCGAGGTCAGTATGTGCCAGGGCACTGTGAGTTAGTATCACCTTCCTGTATATTGAAGTACTTTATTACTTATCTTTCAGGAGAAATTAAAACCTTAGAGAGTCATATGAGGAGTATAAGTTTCAACTCCATGTTCCAAATGCTATATATATATTAAAGCCTTATAGCCGGCATTTCTTTTTTTGATTCCTAGGGTCTTTAAGTAGACTTGAACTAGTTAAAAATAGGTGGTTCCCTAGTAACAGGTGGTTCTCTATTTTCTTTTTTTTTTTGGTCCTCTAACTATTAATAGAGGAAGTTAAGAATCTGTGGACTCAAAGTTAGCATTTCTATGCCACCCACACTCTGTACCACGATAGAGAAGTTGAATTATGGATGTATTGAAGTGCTTTAAACTTTGTTTTGTTTCTTGTACATCAGCTTGATAATTGATCAACTTAAGTTTGGAGCTTGCCTTTAATCATTTTTTAATTTGGTAGTACCTAACTATATATTTTTTATTGAATAAAGTTATTTTAAAATTTAATCTTTTTTAAATTAATTTTTATTGGAGTTAAATTTTAATCTTAAAGTAGTAGATGTATATAGTTACAAGTGGGTACTACAAGGATTGAAATGCAAAAGAGTGGCTAGCTTCCTTACCCATTGCTGCAGCTAGTTTCTGTTCCATGCAGGCATCCACTTTCAGCTCCTTTAGAGGCTTTTTCTACTACTTACCTTCATATTTTAAAATAATTCATGCATTCACACATACTCATATGAAAATATAGATAGACTTACATAGTTTCAAACACTCTTTGTTTGGAACTATCTTCCACTTTTAATCTATTTTAAAAATTATCTCTAAACACACACACACACACACACACACACACACGCACACACACAATACCATGATCTTATTCTCTTTTATAATTGAGAAAAGGAGTATCAGAGAGGTTAAATCATTTGCCCCAAATCATGGAAATAGTAAATAGCAGATTTGAATATAATCATCTGACTACACAGCTAAATTCATGTTTTATATGAGTTAGATTTGTTCAAAATGGGACCATATAGTGATTTCCCCTACCTTTTTAATGCCCAAGTGGTTAATAATAATACTAACAAATAAACTTTTATTCTGTGCTTAGTATGTGTGAGGCATTTGTGAAGCACTTGATGTGTATTATCTCATTTGAACCTCACAGAAATCCCTAAGAGAATAGTTGCTTTGTCATCCTTATTTAAAAATGAAGAAATTGAGGTTTACTTAGGCTGAGTAATTTGACCAAAGTCACACAACTTATAAACAGAAGATCTAGAATCTTTTTAAAGATAATTTTTATTGAAATATAATATACACAGAGAAAAGTGCACAAATCCTATAGCTTGGTGTATAGCTTGATGAATTTGCATAGACAACATACCTGAGTAACTTGGACCCTGCTGAAGAAACAGAACATTACTAGCATCCCAGGAACTCACTTATGTCCTTTCTCAGTCACTGTACATCCAAAGAGTAACTATGATGCTGACTTTAATATTGTAGATGAATTTTACATTTTTGAACTTTCTATAAGCCATTATACAGCTTTTATGTCTGAATTCTCTTGCTTAATATTTGTGAGCTTTATATATGGTGTTACATGTAGTTGTTTTTTCACTCATTGGTATATAATATTCCATTTTCTAAATTTTCACAATTTATCCATTCTGTTTGTGGTCATTTTGGATTGTTTCTAGTTTTTACTATTAAGAATAGTGCTGCCGTGTGCATTCTGACACGTCTTTTGCTGAATAAGTGTCCACATTTCTCTTGGGTATGTATCTAGGAGTAGAATTGCTAGATATGTATATGTTCTGTTTTAGTAAATATTGTCAGTTTTCCAGAGTGATTTTACCAATTCACACTCCCACCTGCAGTTACTTTACATCCTCACAAACACTGTATCTTTTTCATTATAGCTATTCTGGTGGGTGTGTAGTAATATCTCACTGTGGTTTTAATTTGCATTTCCCTGATGATTAATAAAGTTGGGCAACTTTTTACATGTTAAGTGGACATTTTGATACTCTTTTTTATGAAGTGGTAGTCATGTCTTTTGCCCATTTTTCATTTGGGTTGTCTGCCCCTTTCTTAACAGAATATATTGGTTTTCCTTACCTCTGTCCCCTTTTTCTGAGACATGAACTTCTGACTCTTCTAGTTTTTATTCTGGCATTTATACTTCTCTTTATTCTAAACAATATGCATATACTGCTGCGTTTTTATTCATCAATTTTAGAGCTTTTTGTTGATTTTCCATTATGATAGATGAGGATTTAGCTATCATATACAGTCATCCCAACTTCCCTATCATAGTTATCTATATCTATATCTATCTATCTATATCTATCTATCTATATATATATATTTTAAAATCACTATTCAATATTCCTTTTTTCTTTTCCATCTCTTTGTCTTTTTGTTCTGCTTTCTGGGATTATTTTCTGAACCTTATCTTCCACTTGTACTGTTGAATTTTGTTTTATATTTTTTTCTATCGTGTTTTTAATATCAGAAGCTCTTTTTAGTTCTATGAATGTTGTTTTTTATGAAGAGTATCCTGTTTTTGTTTCATGGATGCCATTACTTCTCATGTCTCTTTGAGGATAATGGTGGCTGTTTGGTTTTTTCCCTCCTATATCACTTGTATCTCCTTCAAGTTGCCTTTTTCTCTTTGTTTTGATCTCTATTTTCTCATGCTAGAGGCTTTCCTCTGATCTCTGGTAATCCTTGTTTGTCTGCTCCAGATTAAGAATGGATTATAAGAAAATTGCTTGGAAGATCTGAGTATGAAGTTGGGCCTTGTCCACTGAGGGCTTTACCGTAAGGTGATCTGGGTGGGCTGTTTGTTGGGAGAGCCCCTTTGGTTAGTATCTTTGGTTCTTTCCTCTTGAGCTGATCTGATTCCCAAAGAGTGCTCTTCTAATTGCCTGCCTGGTGAGTACAAGTCTATCTGCCTGTTATGAGAGTCAAATGGGGGGTGAAAAGAACTTTGGAGGAAGCAGTTCTAAGCATTCCTTGAACGTTTCCAGGATGTTCTTCTCAACTGTGACAGTCATCCTTTAGTCCACCCCTTATCTTACCCTTCCAAGCAAGCAAACCTCTGTTCTTTTACCTGGGTTGGGGAGATAGTTACCCATTAAATAGAGAGAGAATCTTGGGACTCTGATTCATCTTTTTTTTTAAATTGAAGTACAGTTGATTTATAATGTTGTGTTAGTTTCAGGTACACAGCAAAGTGATTATATATATATTTACATATTATATATATATTCTTTTTCAGATTCTTTTCCCATATAGGTTATTACAAAATATTGATATAGTTCCCTGTGCTAAACAGTAGGTCCTTGTTGTTTATCTGTTTTATATACAGTCATGTGTATATGTTACTCCCAAATTCCTAATTTCTCCCCCTGCTCCCCCCGCCCGCCACCTTTCCCCTTTGGTAACAATAAGTTTATTTTCTATGTTTGTGGGGACTCTCATTCTTAAATCAGTTTTACCCAGTTCTTGTTTTAGACCACCCCTTCTCCCCATTGAGAGATACCTAGTGCTGGCCTATCCCTGAACTTTTTGAGGATTCTCTAGTATAAATTGGGTTGGTTCTTACCTTTTCTCACTCCTATCTCAGGATTCAATTTTCTCAGGCCTGGTTAAGTCAGTTACCACTTGAATGTATTCTTTATAGCTTCTAAAAGTTTACTTATTTCCTCTCTATTTCTGTTTTCTCTGTCATTGTGGGTTATCGTCACTGTCTCTACATATAAATATAAATTTATCTTTACTGTAGTTTCAGTGGGGTTTTGAGAAGGACTGAAATTATATGTTCAGTCTGCCATTTTATCCTAGTAGCTGCCATGTATTTCTTGAAATGAAACTTGAATAAGGCATTTGTGGACCTCTTGAAGTAATTCTGGGTTCTTTTGTAGGCCAAGGTTAGAAGTTTTAGACCTAGATAGACAGATCTAGCTTTTGACTGATTTCTTTTTTTCCTGATGTGACCCAAACTAAATTCATCAGCTTCTCCCTCAAACCTAATCTTCTTCCAGAATTCTTAATCTCAGTAAATGAAACTCCCATTCACCTCTTCACACAAATGCAAATCAGTGGTGTCACTCTCCTGTTAAAACCTTTCGGGGGCTTCCTTTCCTTCCTAGGATCAAGATCAACGTCCTTAACTTGGTTTATAGGTCTCTGGGTGTTCTTGGCCTGGACTGTTTCACCAGCCCCCTAACTCTGCACTAACCTTCTTGTTCCCCATGCATCAGTCATAGGGGCCTCCTTTTCAGATTGTTACAGGAGCAGAACCACTTTATTCCTCAAGGGCTTTTGGGCCTGTGATTTCATTTGTCTGAAATGCTAATACTTATACTCCTCTCCATACTGACACACCAGTAACCATGCTCCCAGCTGCAATAATGCCCCAGACTAAGTCCATAGCTCTCATTCTGTGCTCCCACAGCACCCTATACTGCTTCTTTATAGTGTTTATCATAATTGTTTAATCATATGCTAATTGTACAGTATTTGACCCCTCAACTAAATTTAAATTCCATGAGTTCAGTGGCTTGGTCTGTCTTGTTCACTATTAGATCCCCAGCATTGAGTACAGTGCTTTACACACAGTGCATAAATACTTACTGAATTACAACCAAAACCAAATGAAACAAAAAAACAAGGAGAAGCTTTATGATATGCTAGAAAAAATCCTAGTTTATATATCAGACTAAATTCTAAGATAACTGTGCTAGATGTGTCACTTTGAACAAGTAATTTTATATCTCTGAGCCTCATTTTATTAATCTATGAATTGAGGAAGTGTGATTTACTGACCTTCAAGATCTTTCAACTCTGATTTGTTTCCCAAAGGGTCTCCTTCTTCCTCTTCTATGCATTTCTTATCCTGTTGACCTTTATTTTTTAAATTTCTTCTCCCACTTGATTCTCATCATTATTTGCTTCCCTATATTCTTTTTTTTCTCTTTACTGTCTATAATGTGAAATGTATCCCTTGATATCTGAACTCTCACCATTTAAATATTTGCTGCTATCTCTTGGAAACTTTTAACTTAAAATTGACTATTCACATTGAAATATCATTGAAAGAAACTTGCATGTATGTTCCAGCCAAAAACATTAAGTTGCACATTAATCTGAGTGAGAGAATATGGAGTAGACTATTGTCCGTGAATCAGTTGTTTTCACAACAGGATTGTGTTTCGTGATAATGTTGTTTAAAGGTTTCATGCAATCTAAATTATCTTTATCCTTTTTTTAAAATATTTTTTTAAAAAATAAATTTACTTATTTACTTTTGGCTGCATTGGGTCTTTGTTGCTGCGCACAGGCTTTCTCTAGGTGCGGTGAGCGGGGGCTACTCTTCCTTGCGAAGCGTGGGCTTCTCATTGTGGTGGCTTCTCTTGTTGCGGAGCACGGGCTCTAGGCACGCAGGCTTCAGTAGTTGTGGCACGCGGGCTTCAGTAGTTGTGGTTCGCGGGCTCTAGAGCGCAAGCTCAGTAGTTGTGGCGCACAGGTTTAGTTGCTCTGTGGCATGTGGGATCTTCCCGGACCAGGGCTCGAACCCGTGTCCCCTGCATTGGCAGGTGGATTCTTAACCACTGTGCCACCAGGGAAGCTCCAATTATCTTTTAAGATAATGGAAAAGGCTGTGAAAAGTAGGTGAGCCTAGGAGGATTAGAAAAGCTCTTATGTTAGGAAATGATAAAGGCTGAGAGACAAAAGACAAAAAGTTAAAAGATATAAACTTGGCTGTGCACATGTTCTGATGTACTATACATATGATTTTTACCTATTTGTGAGAAAAAATAAAATTATGAAAGTGATGTTAGTTTTTGAAACCTCATAGTTAATTTTATTTTGTTGTGCTATTTGCATTCATTATGCATCTTTAACAGATAATTGTTTCTTTAAATTATAGAACACGTTTGCAGTAGAAAAGGAAAATGTAACTTGTATCTAATACCGTATATATGCACAAATGTATTCACTAACAAGTTTATTAAATATTAAATGATTTTGTATGTTTAGTTTTAATTTAGAAATTTTTGGTGGATTGTATAAGGGGGCTTAAGAATACTTAATATTGGGGGAAATTAATTGGGAGTTTTAGATGGGCTTGAACTGAATTATTCTTTTTCCACTTAAAATCAGAATATAGTCTCCGTTATGTGAAAATTTGCCATCCAACACATTTTCAGAAATGGACTAGATTTAGACAAGAAGGATGTACATTCTATTTGTGTTGATTGTATTGAAGAGAAAATGCAAAATGCTTCCTTTTACTGCTTTATAGTCTCATATTTTAGTTGTTTGTTTCCCCTTACTCATTTGAGGTCATTTGTTTTTTGATAACAAGAAAGGTTTTTCACCTCTCATGTAAGTCAGCTGAGTTGTGTCAGGACCAGCTGACTGAATTGGCTTCATGACTTAGCAGTGAGTGACTGATAGGATTCTTTAGAGAAGCCTGCACATATTATCTCCTTGATAGTTTTCGCTGTAAGCTCAGTGATTTGTGGTTCAAACAGGTCACAATTCAGAAAAGATGCAAATTTAGGTCTGTGTTCTATTCCATTTGATACTGTGGAGAGAGGTAGAGCTATTAAAAAAATTTTTAATGCTGCCAAACTCTTGATAAGTTTTATTTTTTAATGCAGTCTGCCGCCTTCTACTCTCGTATAGTGAGATAATGACACAGTATTGGCAGTATAACCAATTGTGAAAACCCCAGAAACTGATCTCTCAATAGTGGTAAGCTATTTACTTTTTTTTTCCTTTCTCCTCTAAGAATCACATTCTTTTAAAAGCTCTACTTCTTTCCCCACAGCAGCTGCCCCTAAAGGAAAGCGATGAGATTCAATTCAAAAAGAGGCAGGCATGGGGGGTATATTAATATAGGAAGAGGTACTAAATATAACAAGAAGATAGAGTATTACATAGTGTTTGAGATTAATTCTTAGTATAGTTTGTTTTTCTACCAGTAACAGGAACATGAGATACAAAAAGGATCTTGAGTTTTGATCATTTATACAACACCATGGCTATGTTTTAAGTGCCAGACTTATATTTTCTTACACTTTTCTTAAATTTGCACAGTGCTTGACTGTTTAAGAAAACTTGCATATAGACCCCCTTTTTTTCCTTCTAAGGATGAGTATATAAATGAATTATTTTATTTTGAGTATTTTCTGTTTTTCTGTTTAGGTAAGAGTATGAACTGTAGATGTGAGTGGTCTATTAGGATTGAAGAGCAAGCTGTGATTGACTGCCATTTGTCATCTTAACATGGCATCATTCATAACATTCCATTCAGTTACCCAAACCATATAGTTGCTTTAGCTGTGCTTGGCCCAATGGGGCAATTATGGGACTTATTTCTTCTAATACATATCTAAAAAGTGAAGGAAAACGAAATGATCTGCTCTGCCTGCTGTTGCATGGCACAAGTGATCAGGTGCAGTGCAAACCGTGTACTAGTGATGTGGAAGGGAGAAGCAAGGTGGAACCATCATAGGAATTGCTTCCCAAACTAAAATTAGTTCTTCTGCAAAGAAAAGTGTTACCTTTATCAAGGAATAGTTGATAAAAAATGTTAAGTCAGTCATGCCTTTAAGGAACTTATTACGTTGTTATCAGTTAAGTGTGATGGAGCAGAGTTAGAATAACCCCTGTGCTTAGCCCCTGGTGCTGCTGAGACTGAGAGTGAGGCAGCAGAAGGGCTGTTTGCAAACCTTAGGCTAAAGGAAATAATTCACCAGAAAGAAGAGTCATATGTTATCTCCTGCTTGTCTTCTCTTCTCTTAAAAAGGGTGATGGTGAGCATAGGGGATTTCCTGACTAGCCACAGGTGATCCATTTTCTGGAAAAAAAAGACACAAACCTGTCTCTTAAGGGGAAAAAAACAACAGTATTTATTGACGATGATAAAATTTAAGATCCAAAACAAAGATCAGTATTTTGGAAAACTTGAATCTGCCACATGGAGCTTGACAGCTTCCCAGTACTTAAAGACTTTTCTGATGATCAAGACTTTCTGAAGATTAATGAATGTGAATTTTTGATATTATGTAATTAAAAGTGTCAGTGTTTAGAAGATCTGCAAAACTAAGTGAACCATTTTTTCCTAAATGATCAATGCAGAGTGCCCCAAAGTCATGCATATGGGTAAAAAGATCCGTTCAAAGGGCAAGGTAGACCAATGATTTTTAACTTAACAGAGTATGAAAAGTTTATTGAAGTGGTGTCACATTCCACAATTTACTTACTTTTAAGGAGCAACTGCATGCCAGTTTTTGGTATAGTATTAGAAAAGGCGAGCCACAGTTACCTGAAAATGCTATTAAAATACTCTTCCCTTTTCCAACTATATATCTGTGTGAGTCTAGATTTTCTACTTATACTTCAACCAAAACAACATAAAGCAAGAGATAAAAAGTTGAAACAGATACAAGAACCCAGCTGTCTTCTATTCAGCCAGATTTTAAAGAGACTTGCAAAACTTCAGTGTCACTCCTCTCACTAATTATTTTGTTTTGTTTGGAAAATAGTTGCATTTCATCAAAAATGTGTTATTTATGTTAACATGCAGTAGGTTTGTTATTGTTGTTAAATGAATAAATATTTTTAAAATTTCTCAGTTTTAATTTCTAATATGGTAAATATTGATAAATATAACCCACATAAACAAAAATCTCTTTGAAAACAAAGAGAAACAAAATCTCAATTTTAAAAGTCTAAAGGGATCATGAGATCAAAAAATTTTGATAATTACTAGTCTACATGGTAATATCCAGTCTCAAAGAAGCACTTTCCAATGGGATTCATTGAGTAACCGCTGATTCTTTTTAATATCTCTAAAATTATTCAATTTTTGTAATAAGGCCAGCATCCAGTATCCTTAGTATCCTTATAGGAATGGGACAGCGCAAATATAAAATTTTTTTCCAGTTTTGCTATTAAGATTCTTATTTGTAATTCGAAGGTAGTTATCGTATTCTGTAGTGAATTTTAGATACTAAATGTAATTGGAAGTCAGAAATTAGATGTGTGTCACCAGAGCAGGAGAGAAAGAGGGTGGAAGGGAGGAAAGGAGGGAGGGAGAGGAGGACTGGTAGAATTGCTAAAGTGAAATAAGGCAATAATCTGAGTTTGTCCTGTCAATATAGTCTCAGTAAACAGGCTTTACAAGTGTACTATTAAACCTTCATTTAGCCACGGAAATGAGGACAAGATAGAATGAATAAATTAAATTTATAGGTTTAAAAAAATTTATTTAAATTGTTACTTAAAGTGCCCTTCAAACCTTAATCCAGAAATGCTAAAAAGAACCAAAAAATCCTACTTATTCTAACTTCTTTCTTGTTTTCTTCCTTTTATGCATTCTTATAAAATGATCAAAATGTGGATAATAGAGAGTAGAAAAAAATGTGAAACTATAAAATTTATAACATGGCTAATCAACCTCATAATTTAGACTGACAGAAAAATGTAAAATATAGAAGTATTGCTCCCTATTTCATTCTACCTTTAGCCCTGGAGAGGAGTAATTTGAGGTCCCCAATATGCTTTATGAGACATTGTCTTGTTTCACAATACCATGAAGAAACTAGGAACAAAGCTCCAGTTGGAGAAGGGGAGAGCATTAAGGGAGACTGTAAGAGAATTAACTCAGGATGACACAGGGAAGATAATTTAGGTTTTCTTAAATTCAGTGCTGATGCAGATTTATATTTTATCAGGAAAACTGGGTTTCCTGCTGTAATACAGTTTACTGTATTCTAATTTTATGGACAGAGTCTGTCAATGTCTTCTTGCTCAGTGTGGATCATAAGATTACTATTCAGATTAAATTGCAGGGGGCAGTTTAGGTCACCCACGGCCAACTTACATAAGAAGGTTAGTCATTTGAATGAAAACTTGTCTAGGCCACAAAACCACCACATTTCTACATAAAGTAGGTACATCCCTCTCTGTTGAAGTGGTCTTGGTATTTGACTCTAAAAATAGGCCTACATTGTGGTAAAAATCTAACCCGTTTGTTTATCCAAATCATGTGAAGAAAATCAGCTTTGACATGGCTTTTAAGTTCAGGCAAGAATCTTTTATCTGTGTCAAAAATGATTGAGTCAGTTCCTTTAAAGCTTTTTGTGATAATTTTAGGAAAATTTGAAGTATAAAGAAAACTTTAATTTAAATTCTTGAAATAAAAGAGTTAAGGGTAGGGAAGAGAGAGTTGACGTGGAATGGAGAAGCTATCCACGCAGCATGTACTGGTTGTGCGAGGTTCAGAGGAGATAGAAGCGGAAAAACAAGGAGAAAAAGGAAAAAACAGTGAACTTCTAAGAATTAGTAACATGTCAAGCCAAGCCCTGGTAATGTTATTAGTTCTTGAATTTTGAGTTATTTTGGAGGGTAGTTGATAAGTTCCCCAAGCGTGCAGAGCAACAAGTTTAGATAGACTTTTAGAGAGCAAAGAAGTTAAGCCAGAAGGAGCACTGAAGATAATATTGGGTACATAAGGGGATGCAAGAAGAGAGACATATACCTAATGCCCTAAGTACTAACTTTACTTTCTACAGATCTCCAGCTATAGGTATGCATATTTGAATAATTATAGCATAAAAACATCTAGGAAATCATTTGAATTTCCTTGAAGTCAGTCAATACCAGGAATACCTATCATCCTGTGATAAAAAGACTAAAAGTCCTTAGAAAGTAATAGTAATGAAGATTCTCACCTAATAGGTAAAATGTGCTTATTTATTATTTACAACTCTCCTGCACTCATGGGTGTTTGTTTTCTAATTTCTTCAGTTTGAGGTGCTCCTCTAGTGTAATAAATAAATAGTAATAAGTAATGTATTTTAAATGTTTCCTGCAGTATATTCCTGAGAGGAATTAGTCCTTCATGGCTAAAGAACTTTTAATATATACTGAACTGTCATAAAAGCCTTACTCAATGGATCTAATGTGTACTTATGGTTAAAATATGTTCCAAGTTTTTCAACAGCCCAAATGAACAAACAGTTCATATTAAAGAGTTTTTAAGTGATTTTTTTGGATCTGACCCCTAAAGCAAAGGTAAGAAAAGCAAAAATAAACAAGTAGGACTATATCAAACTAAAAAGCTTCTGTACAGCAAAGGAAACCATCAATAAGATGAAATGGCAGCCTTCTGAATTGGAGAAAATATTTGCAAATCATATATCTGATAAGGAGTTAATATCCAAAATATATGAAGAACTCATACAACTCAGCAAAACAAACAAACACCCAAAACAGTCTGATTAAGAAATGGGCAGAGGATCTGAATAGACATTTTTCCAAAGAAAACATATAGATGGACAACAAGTATATAATAAGGTGTTGAGCTTCCCTAATCATCAGGGAAATGCAAATCAAAACCACAATGAGATATCACTCACACCTGTTAGAATGGCTATTATCAAAAAGACAAGAAATAACAAGTGTTGGCAAGGATGTAGAGAAAAGGGAACCCTCGTGCACTGTTGGTGGGAATGTAAATTGGTGCAGCCACTATGGAAAACAGTATAGAGGTTCCTCAAAAAATTAAAATGGAACTACCATTCAATCCAACAATTTCATTTCTGGGTGTTTATCCAAAGAACGTGAAAACAGTAATTGGAAAAGATATATACAATAGCCAAGATATGGAAACAACCTAAGTGTCCATTGGTGGATAAATAGAATACTACTCAGCCATTGAAAGAGATGAAATCTTGTCATTTATGACAACATGGATGGACCTTGAGGGTATTATGCTAAATGAAATAAGGCAGACAGAGGAAAACAAATACTGTATGACCTCACTTATATGTGGAATCTAAAAACCAAAACAAAACTCACAGATTCAGAGAACAGAATGGTGATTTCCAAGAGGAAGGGGGTGAAGGGGGCGGGTGGGTGAGAGGGTGAAAGGTTTCAAGAGGTACAAATTTCCACTTATAAGTCATGGGGATGTCAACTATAGCATGGTGATTATAATATTGTAGTGCATATTTGAAAGTTATCAAGAGAATAAATCTTAGAAAGTTTGCATCAGAAGAAAAAAAATTTTTTTTGTAACTTTTTATGGTGACAGATGGTAATTAGACTTATTGGGGTCACTATTTTGCAGTATATACAAATATTGAATCATTACGTTGTACACTTGAAACTAGTATAATGTTACACGTCAATTATACCTTAATAAAAGAAAACAAATTAAAGTAACAGGAAATGAGACGTTTAGAAGAGTTGAAACATTTAACTTTGATATTGTGTGCCTCCACCTTTAAGAGACATGATGGTAATATGTTTAGATCTTTCCTTGAGGAAATTGCCTTCTATGTTTTTAAGATCTTACTGGCCTCTAGTGGTAATATGATGCTGTAGTTTAACCATTTCTAAATCTTACAACTGACTAGAAATAAAGTTATTTTGAAGACATAGGCTGCCAATAACTCACTCCTTCAGTACTGGATCAGCAGCACTCTTGAGTGTACATGCAATATCATCTTCTTCCTAAAGACTGTCTATCTTTTGTTCTTGTCTCTGAGTCACGCCCACCTCTTTCTTTTGAATGATACTAGTTTTGCTCTGAAGTGACCTCCCATTATTTTAGTGCATGTACAGTGGTGATTACTGTGTCAAGTTTGTACTAACAATTCTTCCTAGTGTCTCAGCCCTCTTTTCTTCAGACTATGGGGCAAAATTTTCCCTCTGTATATAACTTTTTATTTTCTTCAGAGGAATTTAAGTTTTCAGTTTACCATTTAGATTTATGTTTAGACCTCCTTACTTTGATTTTGAAGAATCTTACATTTGAACTACGAGTTTACCAAACATGGCAATGATTTGTCACTTTTGTTTTTTGTGTTTGTCACACAGATGTGAAAGGGCCACCTACCCATCGTCTGTCTTGTGGCCAGTCACCCTACACTGACACAACAACATGGGAGCGGAAGTACTGCATCCTCACAGACAGCCAGCTGGTGTTGCTCAACAAGGAAAAGGAGGTGAGGTGGATATTACTGAGAAAAGCTACTTCCCTTTTCTGACCAAATTCCTGAAATAATCTAGTTTTTATTTGCATCTTGATGAGTTGCATTTATGAAAATGGAGACTTTATGAAGGATACACTCTAAGTGGGTCTAAGGGGCTGCTGATGTCATCATGATGATACGTGATTGCCGCAAAGGCGTGATGTCAACAAGACAGGGCTGGATTTTCACTAAGGAATAGTGAAAGAGATATTGAGTTGAGTAATTTGCAATGCGAATGGGTTGGATTGTGTAGACCTGGCCCTGAAAGTGGTCCAGAGAGGCTATTGGAAATTACATCAGTCTAGCTCCTCGCAAGTAACAAATAGCACAGTCAGCAGATTAATTGAAAGAGGTTTAACGAAGGGACTATACAGAGGCATGGGCAGCATAGGGGACCCATCAGATGGGGATAAAGTACCCATGAACTGGCAACAGCAGAAAGCAGTTATCACCCTAGACCTTCAGGGCAAGGGAAGGGAGCAATGTTTCTGGAACCCAGAGAACTGTAGTTGCATGAAAGGGCTGCATAGCAGTTGCTATGGCTATACACAAAAGAACACAGCCTCTACCAAAACAAAAATGACCAGCAGGGAGGAAGCAAGGGAGAACAGACACACCAGCTCTCTTTCCTGCTTTCTGATTTCTTGCCAGTGTTACCTACTGGCCAAACCTAACTTGAAGCCAAAGGAAAAGATTGCTTTTGATGTGTTCTGTAGAGATTTGTTTCCTGAAGTACAGCAAGGGAGAGAAGGGCAGAGAGTAGATCTGGAGAGGCAGACAGAATGTAATTAGCACAGACATCTAGTTCTAGGTAAACTTTCTGTTCTTGTAAGTGAAAAAACCCTTGAACTTATCATATACTATTACTGCTTTACTCCTCAAACTATTACAGTGTACAAATCCTTCCACATCCAAATAATTCATTTGCTTATTGGTGATTTATTGGATAGTTGACTTGGTAAGGCCAAAAAACCATCCTACTCCCGAACTCCACAACATAAAAAAATTAGTATGATCTTGACAAGAAGAGGGATAATGGGAGGGAAGGAGAAGAAGAGATCTCATTCAATGATGGAGAAAGATTAATTGCCAAAAATATATATAAATAACTAGAAAGCTGTAGGTAGAATATCAATTTCATAAGCCATCCCTCTGGAAAAGTTAGTTCAGAGGAAGCAGTGCACAAAAAACACATTTCTTAATTCTAGTCTGTGGATCTCTACCTCCCTTTTCTCTTCTCTCTCTCCTCCCCCTCTGTCCCTTTTCTTTTGCATCTCTTCTCTTACTCAGCATTCTTTAACATTGTAGAGGCCAGATCATAGCAATAAAGCAATTTCAGTTTCTTCTTTTATTTTCATAGGCAGTTCTTCCTTGCAAGGGCCTGGCTAATGTGCCCTCTATGAACTTGGTTATTCTTTTTCTCCAACCATTGAAAAATGTCCCTTACTTTTGTTACCATCTCCCTACCCATGACCGTTTTCCAGTATTGTAATATAATTAAACTTAATTTTATTAAAATAATTCAATAAAGGTCAGCCCTTTCTGGAACAGTATAGTACATGTTGCTTTGTTTCTATTAAGTAGATACATAATAAAAATTGGTAGAGTGAATATTAGTGTAGAATATTTGTAATTATCCAATTTGAACAGACAGATAATTTAACACGTGCATTTAAACCAATCGACTCTGTCAGCAGTCTTTTATCAGAGCTATTAATAAGGAGTGATATGAACATATCATCTGCCATCTTTTTGCCCTTACCTACATTTTATTCAATTAGTAATGTAAGAAATGATATAGCCTAAAGATAGATAGCATAAGGTCAAGAGCATTCCTTATCTAGAACCAAGATATAATACATGAATTAAATATTACTGATCAATTGAGTAATCCAGGCTTGGGCTCCCTTTAGTCCCATAAAATAACTGTCCATGATGCATGATTTCTAAAACAATTTCTTATGTACTTCATCGCTTTTTATGCCAGCCATCAAGAGTAGCCTTAGACATCTGGGGAACCCCTCATTTTCTCTTCTGCATATCGCTCTGTAAATCCTCTTTTCTGTCCCTGCCTTCCACTCATCCTTTCCCACCTCTTGAAACCCTTTGTCTATGCCCTCTGCAACTCACAGTCCATCATCAGCCAAATCAGCTGTTTCTTCCACCCCTTTTCTGAAGCAGTTCCTTAACTTCTTGGTCTCGTGAGAACCAGTAGCTTTCCTGAGGACACTGTCATCTGTGAAGTCCTGTCAAGTGATGGCTGGTTTTTTCCCACAGCCTTCATACCATGCTGCCTGTAGTAGGCATCCTTCTCCTTTCATGGCTGCTTCCTGTCTATTCTCCCTCATTTTCCCTATAAAGCCCAGACTCTGAGTCCCATGTTGTAGTCATCTTCCAGCCCCACCCCCGGCCCCCGTCATTTCTCCTCATTTCTTGTTGATTTTAGCTCCTGGCTCATTATCATTATTTCCAGCACTACTCCAGCCTTAACTTGTGAGGATTCCAATATCTGCAGAGATGATTCTTTCAACACACTGGCTCTAAGTTCCTTGAACTCCTCTCCTCCAAGAATCTTTTCCTCTACCCTGCCTCATTGCTACAACTTCTCAATATTCTCAATTGTGTGCATCTTACTGTCTGACCTCCTATCTTTCTAGCTCATCCCTTTTTCCAACAGTTTTTCAATCCTTTGGGACCTATAGGCCATTGATCCTGTCACCTTTTCTGCCCCTCATACCTCTGATATCCTCTCTTCCCTCTTCTCCCAGCTTGAATTCCATGGTCAATCATTTTAATCTTTGCATACTATTTCCTTGCCCTTTTTTTGCATCATCATACTCGCTTGGCAATGTGATAGGTCAGTTAAATCCTGCTCCTCATCTGTCCTGCCCTGCTTCCATGCAGCATAATGTGTCTGGAGAAAATCACTCCACCCTGCTGACAGTCTTTAAACTAATGGCTACAAATCTCATGTGAGCCTCTAATGCTGCTTAGCAATCACAAAACATTTCCTAGTCCAATTACTTTCCAACTCTACTGGACTAGTGCTTCTCAATCTATGCGTGGTAAAGGACCAAGTTTTTCCCTACCTCATCATGAACAATAAAATACAATAATATGAATTGTAAAGAAAAATGAAGTTTTAAAAAGACAAAAGTCTAAGTCCAAATTTTTTATTAGATTGAACAAAAATGAAATTACAGTTCAATAATAATGATAACATAGGAAAAGAAGGAATAGAATTACAAAAATTGTACATGTTCATGGAGAGTGTGCTGTACAATGAGATGAATCCACTGATCACACCAGGCACAATTCTCAATTTCTGTGTTGCTAAATTGTTTATTGTGGACCATTAACAAACAGTTTGCAGAACAGCACAGGACCTTGCACCACACTTGGAGTAGCACAATCCAGGATGATTTCTAAGATGATTTTTCATGCTTCCTCTTCTATTCTAATTGCTTGTCTATTACCCTCACTTATAGCTGATTACTTTGCTGCTTATTTCACTGAGGAAATTCAGC
The DNA here is from genome assembly GCF_965194825.1 of Balaenoptera physalus. Lineage (NCBI taxonomy): Eukaryota > Metazoa > Chordata > Mammalia > Artiodactyla > Balaenopteridae > Balaenoptera > Balaenoptera physalus. The sequence continues at coordinate 52,787,180 of NC_138882.1, read as the reverse complement.
CACTCAAAAGAGAGCTCTTTTACCATGTCTACCCATCCACCAGCAACTATTTCCTTATACTCTGATTTCCCTCTTTTCACTGTGGTTGGATTGCCTACAATCCAACTGTCAGCCCCTCCCCTTGTGCCCATTCTTGCCTATTCAAGGATGTATCAATAGCAGTTCTCCCTTACCTCTTTTACATCTTCAACTCTCTGTTCTCTACTAGATCGATCAGCATGCTATTATTTCTCCCATCTTAAAAGAAAAAATGAGCCTGCATTAATCTCACTTCTACCGCCAGTTACCACCCCTTTCTTTGCTTCCCTTACCAGCAAAAATTCTGGTAACTTCTAAACTCACTGTCTCTAATTCTTCTCTCATTCTCTCTTAAACCTACTTCATTCATACTCTGACCTATACCACCTTGTGAAAATTGCTCTTGTTAAGCTCACTGGTGACCTCCACATTGCTAAATTCAGTGGTCAGTTCTCACTTCTTGTCTTACTTAATCTGTTAGTGGCATTTAATGCAGTTGATCACTCATTCCTTCTCCTAGAACCACTTTCTTCACTTGGCTTCCATGACACTGTGCTGTCTTAGTTTTCTTCCTGTCTCTCTGGCAGTTCCTTCTGAGTCATCTTTGCAGATTTCTCTTCTACTCTCCAAATCTCAACAGGGGAGTGCTACAGAGTTCAGTCCGTGGACCTCACTTCTTTAGGAATCTCATCCAATCTTATGACTTCAAATACCCTCTAAAGCTGATGATCTTAATTTTTTATCTCAGTCCTACACATCTCTCTTCTCTAGACTCATATATCCATCTGTCCATTATACACCTCTACTTGGATATGGCTTCGTCACTGTTTTAAGCACATTGGGCATGTTCCTGCCTCAAGACCTTAGCCTTGGCTTTTCCCTCAGATATTTGCATTACTTACTTTCTCACCTCCTTCAACTCTTTGCTTGCATATCACCTGCTCAATAAGCCCTACTCTGACCAACTTATTCAAAATTGCAACCCCTCCCTGTATCTCCATTCAGAACTTCCGATCTAATTACCTGGCTGTATTTTTTTTCCCCTATAGCAATTTACCACCTTCTAAAATGCTATATAATTTATTTATTATGTTTATTGTCTCTTTTATATAAGCTTTTAGGGCAGGGATTTTGTCTGTTTTTTTCAGTGCTATATCCCTCAGTGCTTAGAACAGTTCCTGACACATAAGTAAATTCTAACAAATATTTGTTGAATAAATTTTGAAAAAGCCACATTATAAACTTTGATTCCTGAATATCCATTTTTTAAATTTAAGTTTGAGAGGAGACGAACCTTCTATCTTTTCTTTTTTATGTGATAAGTCTTCCCACAACAAGAGATGTAATTACATATTTTTTCTAAGACTGGATAATAAAAGAGGGGAAAAATAATCCATAAGATGCTTTTCCATTGTTGAATATGAAATTCCATCTTTATTTATTGAGCATCTGTTAGGTGTAAAGTATTGTGGTTGCAAAGATGCAGTTTGTCGGGAACACATTGAGGTAAATTAAAAGTTAAAACTGTTCAGAACTAGATACAGAGGTGGTGGTTGCACAACATCATGAATGTACTAAATGTCACTGAATTATTCACTTTACAGTGGTTAATTTTATGTTACGTGAATTTCACCTCAATACAATTTTTTAAAAAAGATTATTACATTACCACAAGGGAAAGATTAACTAAGATATTGCCTGGGGTGGGTTATCGTTTAAAGTAGAGAATGCCAAAAAAGTATCTACAGATAAATTTATGATTGAGCCATGTCTTTAGGGACAAATAGAAGCTCACTTGGAGGAAAAGAAGGGAAAGATATTCCATGTATATATAAAGATACAAAGTCAAGAAACATCTTATATCTCTTTGGCAAACTGCAAAATGTTCAGAATTCTTGGAATATAATTTGCAAGAGGAAAAATGATAGCTGGCAAGAGCTGAATAATAAAGTGCCTTGAAGGCCATGCTAAGGAATTTGGACTTTATTCTAGAAATGATTTGGACCATGGAAAGGTATTTAACAGGGCAATGACATCATCACATTTACTTCTTAGAAAAGTAACTCTGTTGATCACGTGGAAAATTGAGTGAAAGGGATCGGAAGGAAATAGATGAGTTATGTTATTGCAATAGACCAGGTAAGGGATGACAAGTTTATGCAGTTTAATGCCCTGAGACAGGTATGTTCTACCACTATAAGTTGGAGAAACTGGATTAAATCTCTAGGATAAGAAAATGTTAAGGCATTGTTATACCTGCTACTTGAATTTTATTTAATATTCTGTTAATTTCATGATAGGAAAAGTTAAGAAATCCTTTTTTTTTTTTTTTCCCTTCTTTCCTTCTTTGTGGAAGGACCAGAATATGCTGTCACTCTTTTTACCTTCCACCCACATTATCATGAAGAATATAACTCTTATCTTTGGAGTTTTGCGTTGAACAATTTAGAATTCCTTGAAACAAGGACTTTAAGGAATTTCCTGCTAAAATTATCTTAAAAAGCTGTTTTAAACCTTAACCAACTAATCACAGGGGTGTTTATTGCTGTATTAATAAGATCAATTAAGAGGGTTCTGTAAGGGTTTAAACTGAATCCTTAGCCAGGCACTGTTGGAATGTGGGAGGATTATATTAGTCTAGTATCACTCATGTATTCACTGTGTGGGATCTTTTAATGCTGTCTCTTAACTCTGAATGTTTCCTGTCAGAAATGGGAAAAAGTTTGCTTGGGCAATGTACATGGGAAGAGTGTTAAGTACACTAGTTTCCAAAATGGGAATGTAACAGAAGAGTAGATCTGGGCAGAATGCTGAAAGAGGTGCCAGGAGTATCACCTTGAGAAATGATTCACTGATTCAGTAAATTGCTTCATGCAAATTGTGCCAAATAGACATTGCTTATGTGTTATGAATTTACTTCCCTGCCCGGATGCCAGGATAGGCCCCAGCTGGCTTGGCACCAACCCGTTCAAAGAGGACGTAGGAGGCCATTTGAATTCCATTTTGCTTGCAAGAGATAAGACCAAATAAACTAGAGATTAAGGAGTTGAGGGAAATGGTAGAGAAGATAATCATGAACTCCCCAGGGTGCAGCCAGTGTAAAAATACAAAAGAAAGCTGAATTTGTGAGCTCCTTTCTTTTGGCAATAACAAGGCATTAAGAATGGTAAATGTGGCTCCTTTTTTCTTCAGTCAGACTCTACTTTCTGTATTTGGAATTTTAAAAGCTTGATGCTAGTGTAAAGGCAGCAAGGTAGTAATAATGCAATTTCAAAATATTTTAAAATATTTTTCATGATTTTGGAAAACAGTATTTACACTCAGATATATTGATGAAAATAGCAGTTAGGCTTTGTGCAAACAGCTAAAATCAAGTATTATTTATCCTGGGGTAAACTACCCATGGCATATTTCGTTCAGAACTACTTTCAAGTTATTCAGCAGATACATAATGTGCCCCTGTATGTGAATTCACTGTTAGGAGTTACAAAGAATAAGACACAATTCTTTCCCCTCTCCCCAGTACCAAATTTGGTTGTGGGAATAGGAAAAATAATTTTAAAATGGCATTTGATAAATAGCACAAATAAACTGGATAGGATAAAAGAAAGAAATCCATTTATTCTAAAGCACTGTAGTCTGTGTCATTAAGATGCTATTGACAATGGGCAATTACCAAAGGAAGCTTAAGAAAGGAAGGGGATCAAAGTTATGTGTTATGAATATTAATCTGTAAGATGTATTGGAAGAGGGAAAGGTAGGAAGGAGACAGACCAATTAAGAGACTACTCTTCCTCTGATCTAAAAACTTGAATTGTTTCCCAGTGCTTCCTGAATTATTCATGGCCTGGTATTAAAGCCCTCCCATGTGGTTATAATATATTTTGGTGTTCTCCCACTTCTCCCCCTTAAGAGGCTGTAGCTAAATTGGCCTACTCCTGGTTCCAAATACAGTAAAAAAATAGTATGCCTACCAACTTCTTGGCTGATGTTATGTTATTTCCTTTGCCTAAAATGGCCCCCATCTCTACCCATCAAATATTCATTTATTCATTTGTGAGTTGGAGCTGTTTTAAGGTTTGGAGATTGACTGGTAAGTTAAGCTGTTAACTTATGTGGAATTAGTTGCACAAATGAATAATTATGATTCCATGTATAAGTATAGTGCCAGAGAAAGATCTATTATTGGAGGAACCTCAGGGAGGTGTACCTTAACCTCCCTTAGGGAACTGATAGAAAGGAAGGTTCCTGGAAGAAGCAATGCCTGTCCTAAGCCTTAGGATGGTTAGGAGTTTACCTTGCAGGTATAGAATACAAAAGAAAGTGAGAGAAAATATTTCAGGCTGAGAGGACAAACTAAGCAAAGGCATTGAACTACAACATAAGGAATATGTTAGGGAAATGCAAGCAATTTGGTGTTCCTAGTATGTAAAGTCTAAAGCTGGTTACTTATACAGTGGCCAGATTGTGGAAAACCTGGTATACTATATCAGGGAACTTGCACTTGCTCTGTAAGACATTAGTTTCAAAACACTCTTTTAGCAGAACAACACCTTTTGTAGAAAAGCTTATGGAGAAGCCCTGTACAACAGATAAACTCCGAATTATGCTCTGGTTGAAGCAGAGAGATATGTCCCTTGTCACATGCACACACAAACATACCATCACTTCTTTGAAAAACACTGCAAAGGAAAGCAACTGAAGGCCTTTAAGTCTCAGAATGACTGGTAAGTTAAGCTGTTAACTTATGTGGAATTAGTTGCACAAATGAATAATTATGATTCCATGTATAAGTATAGTGCCAGAGAAAGATCTGTTATTGGAGGAATCTCACGGAGGTGTACCTTAAATGATTATAATTGCGTTTTAGAAATATTCTGGTAACTATGTGAAGGATAGATTTAAGGGGCAGAATATCACCAATGAAGAGACTGTATTAGTAGTTTGGATAAGAGAGAATAAGAGGCTTTTGACACCAGCTGTGATGGAGTAACTGGTACAAGACTAGCCCTCCCATTGCAAACAAAATAAGACTGGACCAAAATAATATATATAGCAGCCAGAGATTGGTTCAACATGGTGGAGTAGAAGGATGTGCGCTCACTCCCTCTTGCAAGAGCACCGGAATCACAACTAACTGCTGAACAATCATCGACAGGAAGACACTGGAACTCACCAAAAAAGATACCCCACATCCAAAGACAAAGGAGAAGCCACAGTGAGACGGTAGCAGGGGCACAATCACAATAAAATCAAATCCCATAACTGCTTGGTGGGTGACTCACAAACTGGAGAACACTTGTACCACAGAAGTCCACCCACTGTAGTGAAGGTTCTGAGCCCCACGTCAGGCTTCCCAACCTGGGGGTCCGGCAACGGGAGGAGGAATTCCTAGAGAATCAGACTTTGAAGGCTAGTGGGATTTGATTGCAGGACTTCGACAGGACTGGGAAAAACAGAGACTCCACTCTTGGAGGGCACACACAAAGTAGTGTGCGCATCGGGAACCAGGGGAAGGAGAAGTGACCGCATAGGAGACTGAACCAGACCTACCTGCTAGTGGTGGAGGGTCTCCTGCAAAGGTGGTGGGTGGCTATGTCTAACCATGAGGACAAGGAAACTGGCAGCAGTTCTGGGTAGTACTCCTTGGTGTGAGCCCTCCCAGAGTCCGCCATTAGCCCCACCAAAAAGCCAGGTAGGCTCCAGTGTTGGGTCGCCTCAGGCCAAACAACCAACAAGGAGGGAACCCAGCTCCACCCATCAGCAGACAAGCAGATTAAAGTTTTACTGAGCTCTGCCCATCACCAGTCCCTCCCATCATGAAACTTGCACAAGCCTCTTATATAGCCTAATCCAACAGAGGGCAGACAGCAGAAGCAAGAAGAACTGCAATCCTGCAGCCTGTGGAACAAAAACCACATTCACAGAAAGATAGACAAGATGAAAAGGCAGAGGGCTATGTACCAGATGAAGGAACAAGATAAAACCCCACAATAACAACTAAATGAAGTGGAGATAGGCAACCTTCCAGAAAAAGAATTCAGAATAATGATAGTGAAGATGATCCAGGACCTCGGAATAAGAATGGAGGCAAAGATCGAGAAGATGCAAGAAATGTTTAACAAAGACCTAGAAGAATTAAAGAACGAACACCTAGAAGAATTAAAGAACAAACACACAGAGATGAACAATGCAATGACTGAAATGAAAACTACACTAGAAGGAATCAATAGCAGAATAACTGAGGCAGAAGAACGGATAAGTGACCTGGAAGACAGAATGGTGGAAGTGGAATTCACTGCCGCGGAACAGAATAAAGAAAAAAGAATGGAAGGAAATGAAGACAGCCTAAGAGACCTCTGGGACAACATTAAACACAACAACATTCGCATTATAGGGGTCCCAGAAGGAGAAGAGAGAGAGAGAAAGGACCCGAGAAAATATTTGAAGAGATTATAGTCAAAAACTTCCCTAACATGGGAAAGGAAATAGCCACACAAGTCCAGGAAGCGCAGCGAGGCCCATACAGGATAAACCCAAGGAGAAACATGCCGAGACACATAGTAATCAAATTGACAAAAATTAAAGACAAAGAAAAATTATTAAAAGCAACAAGGGAAAAATGACAAATAACATACAAGGGAACTCCCATAAGGCTAACAGCTGATTTCTCAGCAGAAACTCTACAAGCAAGAAGGGAGTGGCATAATATATTTAAAGTGATGAAAGGGAAGAACCTACAACCAAGATTACTCTACCCGGCAAGGATCTCATTCAGATTCGATGGAGAAATCAAAAGCTTTACAGACAAGCAAAAGCTAAGAGAATTCAGCACCACCAAACCAGCTCTACAACAAATGCTAAGGGAACTTCTCTAAGTCGGAAACACAAGAGAAGAAAAGGACCTACAAAAACAAACCCAGAACAATTAAGAAAATGGTCATAGGAACATACATATTGATAATTACCTTAAAACTAAATGGATTAAATGCCCCAACCAAAAGACATAGACTGGCTGAATGGATACAAAAACAAGACCCATATATATGCTGTCTATTAGAGACCCACTTTAGACCTAGGGACACATACAGACTGAAAGTGAGGGGATGGAAAAAGATATTCCATGCAAATGGAAATCAAAAGAAAGCTGGAGTAGCTATACTCATATCATATAAAATAGACTTTAAAATAAAGAATGTTACAAGAGACAAGGAAGGACACTACATAATGATCCAGGGATCAATCCAAGAAGAAGATATAACAATTATAAATATATATGCACCCAACATAGGAGCACCTCAATACATAAGGCAACTGCTAACAGCTATAAAAGAGGAAATCGACAGTAACACAATAATAGTGGGGGACTTTAACACCTCACTTACACCAATGGACAGATCATCCAAAATGAAAATAAATAAGGAAACAGAAGCTTTAAATGACACAATAGACCAGATAGATTTAATTGATATATATAGGACATTCCATCCAAAAACAGCAGATTACACGTTCTTCTCAAGTGCGCACGGAACCTTCTCCAGGATAGATCACATCTTGGGTCACAAATCAAGCCTCAGTAAATTTAAGAAAATTGAAGTCATATCAAGCATCTTTTCTGACCACAACGCAATGAGATTAGAAATGAATTACAGGGAAAAAAACGTAAAAAACACAAACACATGGAGGCTAAACAATACGTTACTAAATAACCAAGAAATCACTGAAGAAATCAAAGAGGAAATAAAAAAATACCTAGAGACAAATGACAATGAAAACACGACGACCCAAAACCTATGGGATGCAGCAAAAGCCGTTCTAAGAGGAAAGTTTATAGCTATACAAGCCTATCTCAAGAAACAAGAAAAATCTCAAATAAACAATCTAACCTTACACCTAAAGAAACTAGAGAAAGAAGAACAAACAAAACCCAAAGTTAGCAGAAGGAAAGAAATCATAAAGATCAGAGCAGAAATAAATGAAATAGAAACAAAGAAAACAATAGCAAAGATCAATAAAACTAAAAGTTGGTTCTTTGAGAAGATAAACAAAATTGATAAGCCATTAGCCAGACTCATCAAGAAAAAGAGGGAGAGGACTCAAATCAATAAAATCAGAAATGAAAAAGGAGAAGTTACAACAGACACCGCAGAAATACAAAGCATCCTAAGAGACTACTACAAGCAACTCTATGCCAATAAAATGGACAACCTGGAAGAAATGGACAAATTCTTAGAAAGATATAACCTTCCAAGACTGAACCAGGAAGAAACAGAAAGTATGAACAGACCAATCACAAGTAATGAAATTGAAACTGTGATTAAAAATCTTCCAACAAACAAAAGTCCAGGACCAGATGGCTTCACAGGTGAATTCTATCAAACATTTAGAGAAGAGCTAACACCCATCCTTCTCAAACTCTTCCAAAAGATTGCAGAGGAAGGAACACTCCCAAACTCATTCTATGAGGCCACCATCACCCTGATACCAAAACCAGACAAAGACACTACAAAAAAAGAAAATTACAGACCAATATCACTGATGAATATAGATGCAAAAATCCTCAACAAAATACTAGCAAACAGAATCCAACAACACATTAAAAGGATCATACACCACGATCAAGTGGGATTTATCCCAGGGATGCAAGGATTCTTCAATATACGCAAATCAATCAATGTGATACACCATATTAACAAATTGAAGAATAAAAACCATATGATCATCTCAATAGATGCAGAGAAAGCTTTCGACAAAATTCAACACCCATTTATGATAAAAGCCCTGCAGAAAGTAGGCATAGAGGGAACTTTCCTCTACATAATAAAGGCCATATATGACAAACCCACAGCCAACATTGTCCTCAATGGTGAAAAACTGAAACCATTTCCACTAAGATCAGGAACAAGACAAGGTTGCCCACTCTCACCACTATTATTCAACATAGTTTTGGAAGTGTTAGCCACAGCAATCAGAGAAGACAAAGAAATAAAAGGAATCCAAATAGGAAAAGAAGAAGTAAAGCTGTCACTATTTGCAGATGACATGATACTATACATAGAGAATCCTAAAGATGCTACCAGAAAACTCCTAGAGCTAATCAATGAATTTGGTAAAGTAGCAGGATACAAAATTAATGCACAGAAATCTCTTGCATTTCTATACACTAATGACGAAAAATCTGAAAGTGAAATTAAGAAAACACTCCCATTTACCATTGCAACAAAAAGAATAAAATATCTAGGAATAAACCTACCTAAGGAGACAAAAGACCTGTATGCAGAAAATTATAAGACACTGATGAAAGAAATTAAAGATGATACAAATAGATGGAGAGATATACCATGTTCCTGGATTGGAAGAATCAACATTGTGAAAATGACTCTACTACCCAAAGCAATCTACAGATTCAATGCAATCCCTATCAAACTACCACTGGCATTTTTCACAGAACTAGAACAAAAAATTTCACAATTTGTATGGAAACACAAAAGACCCCGAATAGCCAAAGCAATCTTGAGAACGAAAAATGGAGCTGGGGGAATCAGGCTCCCTGACTTCAGACTATATTACAAAGCTTCAGTAATCAAGACAGTTTGGTACTGGCAGAAAAACAGAAATATAGATCAATGGAACAGGATAGAAAGCCCAGAGATAAACCCACACACATATGGGCACCTTATTTTTGATAAAGGAGGCAAGCATATACAGTGGAGAAAAGACAGCCTCTTCAATAAGTGGTGCTGGGAAAATTGGACAGGTACATGTAAAAGTATGAAATTAGAACACTCCCTGACACCATGCACAAAAATAAACTCAAAATGGATTAAAGACCTAAGTGTAAGGGCAGACACTATCAAACTCTTAGAGGAAAACATAGGCAGAACACTCTATGACATACATCACAGCAAGATTCTTTTTGACCCAGCTCCCAGAGAAATGGAAATAAGAACACAAATAAACAAATGGGACCTAATGAAACTTAAAAGCTTTTGCACAGCAAAGGAAACCGTAAACAAGACCAAAAGACAACCCTCAGAATGGGAGAAAATATTTGCAAATGAAGCAACTGACAAAGGATTAATCTCCAAGATTTACAAGCAGCTCATGCAGCTCAATAACAAAAAAACGAACAACCCAATCCAAAAATGGGCCGAAGACCTAAATAGACATTTCTCCAAAGAAGATATACAGATGGCCTACAGACACATGAAAGAATGCTCAACATCATTAATCATTAGAGAAATGCAAATCAAAACTACAATGAGATATCATCTCACACCGGTCAGAATGGCCATCATCAAAAAATCTAGAACAATAAATGCTGGAGAGGGTGTGGAGGAAAGGGAACACTCTTGCACTGTTGGTGGGAATGTAAATTGATACAGCCACTATGGAGAACAGTATGGAGGTTCCTTAAAAAACTACAAATAGAACTACCATACGACCCAGCAATCCCACTACTGGGCATATACCCTGAGAAAACCATCATTCAAAAAGAGTCATGTACCAAAATGTTCATTGCAGCTCTATTTACAATAGCCAGGACATGGAAGCAATCTAAATGTCCATCGACAGATGAATGGATAAAGAAGATGTGGCACATATATACAATGGAATATTACTCAGCCATAAAAAGAAATGAAATGGAGGTATTTGTAATGAGGTGGATGGAGTTAGAGTCTGTCATACAGAGTGAAGTAAGTCAGAAAGAGAAAAACAAATACAGTATGCTAACTCATATATACGGAATCTAAGGGAAAAAAAAAAAACAAAAAAAGGCCATGAAGAACCTAGTGGCAAGACGGGAATAAAGACACAGACCTACTAGAGAATGGACTTGAGGATATGGGGAGGGGGTGGGGTGAGATGTGACAGGGTAAGAGAGTGTCTTGGACATATATACACTACCAAATGTAAAATAGATAACTAGTGGGAAGCAGCCGCATAGCACAGGGAGATCAGCTCGGTGCTTTGTGACCACCTAGAAGGATGGGATGGGGAGGGTGGGAGGGAGGGAGATGCAAGAGGGAAGAGAAATGGGAACATATTGTATATGTATAACTGATTCACTTTGTTATAAAGCAGAATCTAACACACACACACAAAAAAAACCATATGATCATCTCAATAGATGCAGAAAAAGCTTTTGACAAAATTCAACACCCATTTCTGATAAAAACTCTCCAGAAAGTGGGCATAGAGGGAACCTACCTCAACATAATAAAGACCATATATGACAAACCCACAGCAAACATCATTCTCAATGGTGAAAAACTGAAAGCATTTCCTCTAAGATCAGGAACGAGACAAGGATGTCCACTCTCACCACTATTATTCAACATAGTTCTGGAAGTCCTAGCCACGGCAATCAGAGAAGAAAAAGAAATAAAAGGAATACAAATTGGAAAAGAAGAAGTAAAACTGTCACTGTTTGCGGATGACATGATACTATACATAGAGAATCCTAAAACTGCCAGCAGAAAACTGCTAGAGCTAATTAATGAATATGGTAAAGTTGCAGGATACAAAATGAATGCACAGAAATCTCTTGCATTCCTATACACTAATGATGAAAAATCTGAAAGAGAAATTATGGAAACACTCCCATTTACCATTGCAACAAAAAGAATAAAATACCTAGGAATAAACCTACCTAGGGAGACAAAAGACCTGTATGCAGAAAACTATAAGACAGTGATGAAAGAAATTAAAGATGATACCAACAGATGGAGAGATATACCATGTTCTTGGATTGGCAGAATCAACATTGTGAAAATGAGTATACTACCCAAAGCAATCTACAGATTCAATGCAATCCCTATCAAATTACCAATGGCATTTTTTACGGAGCTAGAACAAATCATCTTAAAATTTGTATGGAGACACAAAAGACCCCGAATAGCCAAAGCAGTCTTGAGGCAAAAAAATGGAGCTGGAGGAATCAGACTCCCTGACTTCAGACTATACTACAAAGCTACAGTAATGAAGACAATATGGTACTGGCACAAAAACAGAAACATAGATCAATGGAACAAGATAGAAAGCCCAGAGATTAACCCACGCACCTATGGTCAACTAATCTATGACAAAGGAGGCAAAGATATACAATGGAGAAAAGACAGTCTCTTCAATAAGTGGTGCTGGGAAAACTGGACAGCTACATGTAGAAGAATGAAATTAGAATACTCCCTAACACCATACACAAAAATAAACTCAAAATGGATTAGAGACCTAAATATAAGACTGGACACTATAAAACTCATAGAGGAAAACATAGGAGGAACACTCTTTGACATAAATCACAGCAAGATCTTTTTTGATTCACCTCCTAGAGTAATGGAAATAAAAACAAAAATAAACAAGTGGGACCTAATGAAACTTCAAAGCTTTTGCACAGCAAAGGAAACCATAAACAAGACGAAAAGACAACCCTCAGAGTGAGAGAAAATATTTGCAAATGAATCAACGGACAAAGGATGAATCTCCAAAATATATAAACAGCTCATTCAGCTCAATATTAAAGAAACAAACACCCCAATCCAAAAATGGGCAGAAGACCTAAATAGACATTTCTCCAAAGAAGACATACAGACGGCCACGAAGCACATGAAAAGATGCTCAACATCACTAATTATTAGAGAAATGCAAATCAAAACTACAATGAGGTATCACCTCACTCCTGTTAGAATGGGCATCATCAGAAAATCTACAAACAACAGATGTTGGAGAGGGTGTGGAGAAAAGGGAAACCTCTTGCACTGTTGGTGGGAATGTAAATTGATACAGCCACTATGGGGAACAATATGGAGGTTCCTTAAAAAACTAAAAATAGAATTACCATATGACCCAGCAATCCCACTACTGGGCATATACCCAGAGAAAACCGTAATTCAAAAAGACACATGCACCCGAATGTTCATTGCGGCACTATTTACAATAGCCAGGTCATGGAAGCAACCTAAATGCCCATCAACAGACGAATGGATAAAGAAGAAGTGGTACATATATACAATGGAATATTACTCAGCCATAAAAAGGAACGAAATTGAGTCATTTGTTGAGACGTGGATGGGTCTAGAGACTGTCATACAGAGTGAAGTAAGTCAGAAAGAGAAAAGCAAATATCGTATATTAATGCATGTATGTGGAACCTAGAAAAATGGTACAGATGAGCCAGTTTGCAGGGCAGAAGTTGAGACACAGATGTAGAGAATGGACATATGGACACCAAGGGGGGAAGACTGCGGTGGGGTGGGGATGGTGGTGTGCTGAATTGGGCGATTGGGATTGACATGTATACACTGATGTGTATAAAATTGATGCCTAATAAGAACCTGCAGTATAAAGAAACAAACAAAACAACTAATACTAAACTTTCATTGGGTTATTTGCATGGAAATATGTTAACATAAATGTTTCAGACATTACATGAAATTTCTAAAAATCTTATATTTGTATTTGTATGGAAATATGTATGGAAATATGTTAATATAAATGTTTCAGACATTACATGAAATTTCTAAAAATCTTATATGTTCTGGTATAATGTTATAAGTAATAATCCTAGTTATTACTTTAAAATGTATATCTCAGAAATAACTAATTTTCTTGTCAACTGCATTATTATGAACTTTCATCAAATCTTTAACCGTGGTCATTTTTAAGTCTTTTGTCATTTACAGACAGTTCTGGGTGTACTCTGATGCTTTTGCAAATATGTTCCTATAAAAGGGTTTCATCTTCAAGAAATTCATGGAAAAGACTCTGACAAGTACAGGTTTCTGGTAACTGACTGTACTGTTGAACTGAACGAATAAGCATTTTCAGAACTCTAATGAAAAACTGATGAACTCATAAAAGTGCTAACAAAAGATCAAGATGAAAAAAAAAATTAATTACATGGGACTGAGTGAACTGATGAGGATGAGTATAATTTTTGTGACTTTCTGTCTGAATTAAAAAAAAAAATCCCACAAGGACTCAGAGGCAAAGAATATACAAATCAATTTTCACTGCAAAGTAAAGGAGCTGTTGCAGTGGAGGATTACTGGACTGAATGTCAATATTATGACATAGTATGAGTGTGTTTCATGTTTGGTAATTGCAATCATTGTTGCTTTTGTTGTGGTCATCCATGTACAATGCTTGGTGTCAGTCTATTTATCTCTTGTAAAAATAAAATACAGTGTGTGTGTGTGTGTGTGTGTGGAAAAAAAATAAATAAATAAATTACTTTTAAAAATCCGTGGGGGGAAAAAAAAATGCAAACAGCTATAAAAGAGGAAATCAACAGTAACACAATAATAGTGGGGAACTTTAACACCTCACTTACACCAATGGACAGATCATCCAAACAGAAAATTAATAAGGAAACAAAAACAGCAGATTACACTTTCTTCTCAAGTGCACATGGAACATTCTCCAGGATAGATCACATCTTGGGTCACAAATCAAGCCTGAGTAAATTTAAGAAAATTGAAATCATATAAAGCATCTTTTCTGACCACAACGCTATGAGATTCGAAATCAGTTACAAGAAAAAAACCACAAACACATGGAGACTAAACAATACGTTACTAAATAACCAAGATATCACTGAAGAAATAAAAGAGGAAATCAGAAAATACCTAGAGACAAATTACAACGAAAACACCACGATCCAAAACCTATGGGATGCAGCAAAAGCAGTTCTAAGAGGGAAGTTTATAGCAATACAAGCCTACCTCAAGAAACAAGAAAAATCTCAAATAAACAATGTAACCTTACACCTAAAGGAACTAGAGAAAGAAGAACAAACAAAACCCAAAGTTAGTAGAAGGAAAGAAATCATAAAGATAAGAGCAGAAATAAATGAAATAGAAACAAAGAAGACAATAGCAAAGATCAATAAAACTAAACACTGGTTCTTTGAGAAGATAAACAAAATTGATGAACCATTAGCCAGTCTCATCAAGAAAAAGAGGGAGGGGACTCAAATTAGTAAAATTAGAAACGAAAAAGGAGATGTTACAACAGACACCGCAGAAATACAAGGCATCCCAAGAGACTACTACAAGCAACTCTATGCAATAAAATGGACAACCTGGAAGAAATGGACAAATTCTTAGAAAGGTATAACCTTCCAAGACTGAACCAGAAAGAAACAGAATATATGAACAGACCAATCACAAGTAATGAAATTGAAACTGTGATTAAAAATCTTCCAACAAACAAAAGTCCAGGACCAGATGGCTTCACAGGTGAATTCTATCAAACATTTAGAGAAGAGCTAACACCTATCCTTCTCAAACTCTTCCAAAAAATTGCAGAGGGAGGAACACTCCCAAACTCATTCTATGAGACCACCATCCCCCTGATACCAAAACCAGACAAAGATACTACAGAGAAAAAAAAATTATAGACCAATATCACTGATGAATATAGATGCAAAAATCCTCAACAAATACTAGCAAACAGAATCCAACAACACATTAAAAGGATTATACACCATGATCAAGTGAGATTTACCCCAGGAATGCAAGGATTCTTCAATATACGCAAATCAATCAATGTGATACACCACATTAACAAATTGAAGCATAAAAACCATATGATCATCTCAATAGATGCAGAAGAAGCTTTGGACAGAATTCAACACCCATTTGTGATAAAAACTCTCCAGAAAGTGGGCATAGAGGGAACCTACCTCAACATAACAAAGCTCCTGTACAACAAACCCACAGCAAACATCATTCTCAATGGTGAAAAACTGAAAGCATTTGCTCTAAGATCAGGAACAAGACAAGGATGTCCACTTTTGCCACTGTTATTCAACATAGTTTTGGAAGTCCTAGCCACAGCAATCAGAGAAGAAAAAGAAATAAAAGCAATACAAATTGGAAAAGAAGAAGTAACACTGTCACTGTTTGAAGATGACATGATACTATAGATAGAGAATCCTAAAGATGCCACCAGAAAACTAGAGCTACTCAATGAATTTGGTAAAGTTGCAGGATACAAAATTAATGCACAGAAATCTCTTGCATTCCTATACACTAATGATGAAAAATCTGAAAGAGAAATTAAGGAAAGACTCCCGTTTACCACTGCAATAAAAAGAATAAAATCCCTGGAATAAACCTACGTAGGGAGACAAAAGACCTGTATGCAGAAAACTATGAGACACTGATGAAAGAAATTAAAGATGATACAAATAGATGGAGAGATATACCATGTTCTTGGATTGGAAGAATCAGTATTGTGAAAATGACTATACTACCCAAAGCAATCTACAGATTCAATGCAATCAAATTACCAATGGCGTTTTTTACAGAACTAGAACAAAAAAATCTTAAAATTTGTATGGAGACAGAGAAGACCCTGAATAGCCAAAGCAGTCTTGAGGGAAAAAAATGGAGCTGGAGGAATCAGACTCCCTGACTTCAGCTATATTACAAAGCTACAGTAATCAAGACAATATGGTACTGGCACAAAAACAGAAATACAGATCAATGGAACAGGATAGAAAGCCCAGCGATAACCCCATGCACCTATGATCAACTAATGTATGACAAAGGAGGCAAGGATATACAATGGAGAAAAGGCAGCCTCTTCAATAAGTGGTGCTGGAAAACTGGACAGCTACATGTAAAAGAATGAAATTAGAACACTCCTTAACACCGTACACAAAAATAAACTCAGAATGTGTTAGAGACCTAATGTAAGACTGGACACTATAGAACTCTTAGAGGAAAACATAGGAAGAACACTCTTTGACATAAATCACAGCAAGATCTTTTTTGATCCACCTCCTAGAGTAATGGAAATAAAAACAAAAATAAACAAATGGGACCTAATGAAACTTCAAAGCTTTTGCAAAGCAAAGGAAACTACAAACAAGATGAAAAGACAACCCTCAGAATGGGAGAAAATATTTGCAAAGAAATCAACGGACAAAGGATGAATCTCCAAAATATATAAACAGCTCATGCAGCTCAATATTAAAAAAACAAACAACCCAATCCAAAAATGGGCAGAAGACCTAAATAGACATTTCCCCAAAGAAGACATACAGATGGCCAAGAAGCACATGAAAAGCTGCTCAACATCACTAATTATTAGAGAAATGCAAATCAAAACTACAATGAGGTATCACCTCACACCAGTTAGAATGGGCATCATCAGAAAATCTACAATCAACAAACGCTGGAGAGGGTGTGGAGAAAAGAGAACCCTCTTGCGCTCTTGGTGGGAATGTAAATTGATACAACCACTATGTAGAACAGTTTGGAGGTTCCTTAAAAAGCTAAAAATAGGATTAGCATATGACCCAGCAATCCCACTACTGGGCATATATCCAGAGAAAAGCATAATTCAAAAAGACACATGCACCCGAATGTTCATTGAAGCACTATTTACAATAGCCAGGTCATGGAAGCAACCTAAATGACCATCGACAGACGAATGGATAAAGCTGTGGTACATATATACACTGGAATATTACTCAGCCTTAAAAAGGAACGATGTTGTGTCATTTGTAGAGACGTGGATGGATCTAGAGACTGTTATACATAGTGAAGTAAGTCAGAAAGAGAAAAACAAATATCGTATATTAATGCATATATGTGGACGCTATAAAAGTCACATGGATGAACCGGTTTGCAGGGCAGAAGTAGAGACACAGATGTAGAGAACAAACGTATGGACACCAAGAGGGGAAAGTGGCATGGGGTTGGTCGTGGTGTGATGAATTCGGAGATTGGGATTGACATATATACACTAATATGTATAAAATAGATAACTAATAAGAAACTGCTGTATAAAAAAATAAAATAAAATTCAAAAATTGAAAAAAAAATATATAGCAGCTATTTTCAGGCATTGGACAGTAGGCAACCAAAGACAGTGATGGTCACCATTCTCCCTGAAGAAAAAGAAGGCTCAGAAGAAGCATCATACAAGGCAAAAAGGTTTAAAAAAAAAAAAGAAAAAGAAAAATTTCTCTCATGTTACCGAACCTGAAAGATATACAATTTTTAGACTAATTCAGTGTAAACAAGTAAATGTGAACTAGTAAACTAAATTAGGACAATCAGAATGGACAGAATCGTTTTTCTAAAACTGTCTTTTCTAAAACTGATTTTCTTTGGCTGTATACTAAGATTTGTAAACTCCAGCTTAGTTCATTTGAAGATACTTGAAATATTATACTAACTTTTAAGAAGCAGGTCAATATCTTTAAAAAATTATTTATGTAAGAAACAGTCAGTGGTGTTGTAAAAGCAAATGATTCTTAAGAAACACACGTTTAGAATAAAAGTAAATACTATTCTCCCTTATATTCTGAGTCAGAGATAAAATGCCCTCAACTTTAAGAGTGATACTGTGAATAAAACCGTTCTTCCTATTTTAAGTTTCAACAGTGGGAAACGAAGAGTCTACATTGAAACTTTGAGAATATAATTGTGAGTCAAGTTTAGGCCCAAATAAGAAGTTTGATATATTTTATTTATTCTCTTCTTAGATATGATAGAGACAAAGTATATGATAATAGAAACCATTTCTTTCTTTTTCCTGGATATGGCCTTTATAAATTTCCACAGATAAGATTGTAGGTCATTCCCTCCTAAAATGTCAAAAATAGCTCCTCTTTTCTCTATGGCTTAGGCCTTCATTATTTCAGGTAATAGGAGTTTGGGGGGAACTATTACAAAAATAGTTATGTTTATTTATGTTCATCTGTTTGTTCAAAGATTCAGACTACTTTTTTTTTTTTCCAAATTTACCTCCATGCTTTCCTAAGGCAGGTAGAGGATACATTTTTACCTTTCTTACTAGGAGGGAGTTATTTAACCTCTTGGTGCTACTCTTTTAATTATTTAAGTAGAGATCATTTCCATCCTGAAAGGGGTGGATGACTTAGATTACTGTTCTTAAAGTTTTATATTACAGAGAGCTTTTAGAAGACTTATTAGCTTTACTGATGCTATTATTTGATATTCCCTTATTTTTTAGAATTTTACCTTTCTTAATTCCACCATTTGGTTTCTCAGTGTGCAAGCAGTAACCGTAGTTATGGTCATGAGGAAATGAGGAAAGAGTATGAGAATTTTCAGTCCTTATGAAGACATTAGAATTTTGCTCTTCAAATTGTCAGTAGCACAGAGAAAGCTTCCCTTGGTATCATCCCCTTGACCCCAGTCTTAGGAGTTGGATTACTGAGGCAAAGCAGAAAGCATGTACATTTAAGCCCGTATCTATTCCAGTTTTGCTGGATCAATTGATATGCCCATAGTAATCATCTGGAGAGATAAATTATTCCTCCTCTGTGAAAAGGGGATAATAATAATGGCTTCCTCATAATGTCACACATGTAAATTCCTTAGCCTTTCACATACTAAGAATTTAATGCGGGCTTCCCTGTTGGCGCAGTGGTTGAGAATCTGCCTGCCAATGCAGGGGACACGGGTTCGAGCCCTGGTCTTGTAACATCCCACATGCCGCGGAGCAACTGGGCCCGTGAGCCACAATTACTGAGCCTGCGCGTCTGGAGCCTGTGCTCCGCAACAAGAGAGGCCGCGATAGTGAGAGGCCCGTGCACCGCGATGAAGAGTGGCCCCCACTTGCCTCAACTAGAAAAAGCCCTCGCACAGAAACGAAGACCCAACACAGCCATAAATAAATAAATAAATAAAATTTAAAAGCAGGCATCTAAAATTAAAAAAAAAAAAAAGAATTTAATGCTAGTCATTATTATTGAAATTTGTTAAAAATGTCTGTATTGGAGCCATTATTATTGAAATTTGTTAAAAATGTCTGTATTGGAGCCATAAGAATTAGAGACTATGATTAATTGTTACTGAATTGGTTGCCTGGACCCGCACCAGGGTCCTAGCCTAGGCCGAGGGGTCTCAGCCGGAGAGGTTCTTTTTCCACTAAGATTCACACAGCCAATAATGAAACCGGCCAAAGAATGGAGGAGTGTGGGAATTTAGTTCGCAAATCAACTTCTCAACCTGATTCGGGCTGAGACACCATAGATATAGAAGGGTCCAGGTAAAAGGGAAAGAATTGAGTAAAGAGAAGTATTCATAAGATATCTGAGAACAAGGCTGTGGTTTGGACCCAGAACTGAGGCAACACCCCTTTTCACTCCTTGTATGGACTTTTCCAGTTGTCATGGCAATTGTCAACTGTCGTGGTGCTCATGGTTGTGTCATTTAGCATGCTAATGTATTACAGTGAACGTACCGTGAAGCTCAAGGTCCACTGGAGATCAGGTTTTCTGCCATCTTGGGCCTAGTTGGCTCTAACCAGTTCTTGTTTTTCTGTTTGCAGCTTCCTCCTTTTGTAATTGAGCATGAAACTCAGATAAGGGCAGTTAGTTTCCATTTGAGGGAGGGGAGGAGGTATGATTCCTGGGCAACTGCGTTGGTGACATAATTCCTGACATATTTTACCAAACTATTTAAGATGTTACAAATACCATTCTTAAGTCTGATAGAGGTTATTAATAAAATCTCATTGTGAAAAGTCTTTGCCCTCTACCCCCAAAGTAAGATGACTTGGTCTTTTAGAATTACCGAAATTGAAAAAAAAAAAAAAAAGCAACTTAGAGCCATCCCATTATCCTACAGTGATAACCAGTGCGTAAATTGTAAAATAGTTAACGAAATTAGAGATCTTTTGTACCATACATAGTTCTTATTCCACATGTACAAACAGAAAAAAAAGTTATGCCAGAAAAAGTATTTTTTAGGATTTCAAAAACTAATCTCACTTGTGGAATAAAATATGCCATTTTATGTATCAATTAGTATCTATACACTAAAAACGTGTATAGGTAGTATAGTATTTCATTAACTGTCTCTAAGTGCTTACTTTTAAAATTGGAGAAAATTTAGTTGATTTTACTACTTTTATCTAACAAAACCTTCTTTTAAGAGAATTTTGGAGTGAAATCTTTCTGGTCAACTTTTATTTCCATTTACCTTATTGACGATTGGGCAGGAATGGGACTTGTGAACCAGTTTCTGATGTAAAAGAATCTTATTTGTGTGGGTGTTTTGTTTTCTGAGCTCCCTAAGCAGGTACACACCTGGATGTGATTTGTACATACTTCATGTAAGTTAATTTGCATACTCACCTTTCCTGATCTTTCAGTTTTCTTTTTAAAGAAAAGATTCCTGAAAAAGGGTAATGACTTTAGCCTTTGTGCATACATTATTTCTACATTTCTTCTGTTTTGTTCTGATGATTACACACTCCTGCCTTCATCAATTAAAAACGTTATTCAATCAGAAGGTAGTTATGGCACTATTAAGTTTCATCTCTTTTTTGGTTTACTAGATACCTGTGGAGGGAGGACAGGAGCAGCAGACAGATTCCACCAAAGGGCGATGCCTGAGGAGAACTGTCAGTGTCCCTTCCGAGGGTCAGTTTCCTGAGTACCCACCAGAGGGCGCCGCTAAACTGGGTAAGCTAATGTAAAAGGCAAGAAATTCCTAGTTTGTTTTTTTTTTTAATTAATTTATTTATTTATTTTTGGCTGTGTTGGGTCTTCGTTTCTGCGCGAGAGCTTTCTCTAGTTGTGGCGAGTGGGGGCCACTCTTCATCGCGGTGCGCGGGTCTCACTATCGCAGCCTCTCTTGTTGCGGAGCACAGGCTCCAGACACGCAGGCTCAGTAGTTGTGGCTCACGGGCCTAGTTGCTCCGCGGCATGTGGGATCTTCCCAGACCAGGGCTCGAACCCGTGTCCCCTGCATTAGCAGGCAGATTCTCAACCACTGCGCCACCAGGGAAGCCCAAGAAATTCCAAGTTTTTATCCGGTAATTTATGGACTTGTTATTGAGTGTTACAATAAAACAAAACATCCTTCATTTACTGTTAAGTAAGTAAGTACTTTAAAATATAGTATGTTAACCAAGAATTAGAGATCATTAGAAAGTTTTATTCTTTATAACCAAGTGGCAGCAAAGTTATTTTACAGAGAGAAGATTTATCTGAGCGCTAGTTGGTTTCTGTAAACTCCTAGGCAAGCCGGATGATGTGTTGTTTCTGATTTTACTGCTTGGCTTTAAATTTTGAAAGAACATTAGGTGATCTTATTGAGGCACTGTGATTCACTGGGGAGCCAGTTTTGGTTGGAAACTTAGTATTGAATGGTTTGTGCCCTGTTCACACAGCTCCTGGTGTTGTCTTGTATAATGTAATGTCAGATTAGGCTAGTTTAGCTGAGCTAATTTTATATGACCCATGTAAATTATATTCAGGACTGTGGTTGGAGTGGGTGACAGAAGGGAGACATCAAAAAACCGCACTTGAGTTGTTATATACTAAAGGAATTAATGTCAATATCAAAGCTGCTCTTTCCCTGTTTCCTACCAAATGAGTCTGTTTGGTGTTTTGCGTGCTTACCAATGGATATTTAAATAATTAGACCAGTCAGGTAGTTTTAAGTGAACATAATTAAGATTAAATAAATAATGAAAGAATTTGAAAAGTAGGAGTTGCTTTGGTGTTTTGCATTGTGGTATTATTGTTTGCTTAGTGAACCTAGACATTTAGTCATAGACATTTAGTAGGTAGATGAAACAGAATCATTTATTGTCTCTATGTTTGTTAGTATGGATAATTCTGTGATTTTGTTGTATTTTTGAAAATCAGGGTTTTGGTTTTTTTGTTTGTTTTTGCCTTTTCCTTCATTTCCTTTCATTTTCTAAATGGAGCTCAGATTCTTAGTCAGAATTTGAATCCTTTAGCTCTCTTTTTATCCTGTGACATTTATTGCTTTTCTAGACATTAGTCAGGTTAGCAAACACTTTTCTCCAAGGGGTCATACTTGGAAAAATCAAATTTTCCTCGCATCCATTGTACTTCTTTAGCATGTGTTGAAACCAGTTTAGGTGTGGGCTTAAATTATATTGCAAACCTTCCTGGATGTAACCATTTTATAGCCTGTTTGTATTTCACATACAAGTTCTATGTGAATTGGACTAGCTCAGAGTCACCTTCTTTCAACTCCTTTGCTGTCATTATTTGTAATGTTATGTTGATGACTCTCTTTGCCACTTCTCTAGGGTCCTTTGACTATTCACACTTTGATCCACAAAAGTCAACTGATTTTTGAGGAACTGTAATTGTAGTCTGAATAACTATTATGACTTTATAGGAGAGAAATATGTAGTAAATTGTTAAATGTCTCCAACATTTCAGGTACAGGTCCAAAAGACAAACTAAGATGAGGTGGCCAAGATGTGTAGTCCAGAGCCAATCCTCCACCTTCTGTCCTTGACAACAAGTCTGGCAGCCGCCTTGACTCATGGCAGTCCATGATCATTTTTGGAGTGGATGTCCTAAATTAGCATTAGGAGCTATGGCCCATAAATATTAGAGAGAAAAAGACTACTTTTAGAGCCATTCTTCCTTATATGCCAATCTAATGTTGAATTAGATAATTATTCTGTTGTTCTATTTTTATTTCTCAGTGGTTTGTCTTGAGGCAAAATTTCCTGCTGTCAGCTATTTAATTGAGCAATTGCTATATATGTAACATTTATGCCAGTCCCTAAGAATGAAAAGAGATAGAGGTAAGATTTCTGCCTTTAGAAAATTCTTACTTAGTTAGGAAGATAGATTATTGATGCCTATTCATAGTATATACTATTATTGTTGTATATTGTGTGGCTTTTATTGATTTTTATTTTTTAAAAACATTCATTTATGTGACAAATAATTATTGAGTGTCAACTATGTGCCAAATGCTGTTTTGGGAACTTGAGATATAGCAGTGAAAAAAAAAGTAGACAAAAACCTCTCCCTTAGTGGAGCTTACATTCTCTTGAGTAGTGACAGACAATAAGCAAGAGTAATAAGTAAAATATATACTGTGCTAGAAGGTGATAAGTACAGAGAAAAAAATAAAGTAGGGATCAGGGATAGGAAGTGTCAGGGAAGTATAATTTTAGCTAAGGTGACCAAGGAATGCCCCACTGTTGAGTGACATGTGACTAAAAATTTGATAAAAGTGTGGATATAATGCATGTGGATACCTGTGAGTGAGGGGTTTCACTCGGGAACAGCTAGTATAAAGTAGGAATATGCTAAGAGTGTTGCAGGAACAGCATAGAGGCCAATGAGACTGGAACGGAATGAATAAGGGCGAGAGTAGTTGGAGATGACATCATTGAGCTCTTTGGCAAGCAGATCATAAAGGTTTTGTAGGTCATCGTAGGAGCTTTGGCTTTTACTCTGGGAGGTGGGGAGCCACTGACGTCTATACTGAGACTAGGGAAGCAAGAATGGGAGTTTAGAAACTAATTAGGGTGCTATTGCAATAATCTAGACAAGACATGGTAGAACTTGGGCCATAATGGTAGTAGTGGAAGGGCTGAGAAGTGACCAGATTATATTTGAAGGTGGAGCCAACAAGCCAGTTCGCTGGTTGGATTGGATGTGGGAAGTGAGAAACAGAAGAGTGAAGAATTTTGGCTAGAGCAGCCGGAAGAATGAAGTTATTTTTTAAAATAAGGAAGACTGGGAGAACCAAGTTTGAAAGTGGGACTGCCAGGAGCTCAGTTTGGACATCTTAAGTTTGAGGATCTTATTAGATACACAGATAGAAATAAGAGAGTCTGGAAATTAAGGGAGAAGTACAGACTGGAGATACAGATTCAGGCTTTTAGCAAATAGATGGTGTTTGAAGCCATGAGATTGAGTGAGATCATCAAGGGAAGTGTATTTAGGTAGAAGAGAAAAGCTCAACACTAAGCCCTGGAACATTTAGAGGTTAGGAAGATGAGGAAGCATTAGTAAAGGATGGACCAGAGAAAGAGAATGAAAATATAGAATTTTGTTTCCAAATAAGTTAAGTGTGTGGGGAAGCCCTTCTGTTTTTTTCAGGGTTCTTTCCCTTTGCAAGCTCTGCATTCTCTTTGTTCCTCACCAGTAGAGGAACCCCAAGGAGGACAGATCAGTTTTTGCAGATGTAAAACCATGGCATACATTTTGATTTCAGGTGTGAGGCAGTCAACTATGGAGAAATGCCCACTCGTGAAAAACATGCACCGTTTATTCTACCTCAGAGAATTCATAAAAGAAAAGAGCCCTGTGAATATAAAGGATCTGTGAAGAACTTTTGTTAGTGGCTGCCAATTTACCGTCCTTCAGAGACTTCAAACTGGTGAAAAAACATGAATGTAAAAAGGATGGGAAGGCCTCTATTTCTGCCTCACACATTGTTCAACATGAGCAAATTCGTAGTGATGGGAAACCTAATAAATGTCAAGAACTTAGAAGAAAAAAGTGTGTGTGAAGAGGCAGAGTGGGGAGTGGTTAAGCCCAGAATGTCCTTCTCACTCGCTAGTTCTCAGTCTCTTGCATTCAGCAGCTTACAGATTACCCAAAATACAAAAAATTTATATTTACCCTGGCATTTGACACAGATTTTGATACAGCAAATTTTTTTCCGTTGAAAATGAGATATTTTCTTAAGGCATATGAACATCTGGCCTGAAGCACCCATTTCCAAATTTAGAAAACCTAGAAAAAACTATTTTCCCCTGGTAACAATATCCAGATTTTAATTTATTCATAAAAAAAAGATTTTTCAAATTGAAACCATGCAAAAGCATGATTTACTGAATTTTCAAAAGGAAATTACTTCTTCAGATGGTAGGGTCTTTGCATACAAACAGTACAGGGAGGTATATAAATTGACCACATGAACTAGAATGAGTAAATATTCATATTCAATGTAAATATAACTTACATGAATTCAACTTTTTTTTAAAAGCCACTGGACACCTTTCAAGAACACTGTTAAATAGAGGAAAAGTGAAAGCTGAACAGTGGACAACATTTTTGTGACACATACATTTACAGAAGAAAATGTGTCTCTACTACTGCATGTTGTCTGCTGCCTGGCTGGGGGATAGCACAAAGGTGAATTGAGAAACTTGTCCAGTCTGGTTGTTGTGTTTCTTCGACATTCCAGTAAAGTTAATGCTTTGATGCCCAAATGGGCAAAGCAAAGCCAGAGCCTGAAGTGAGCAAGACCCTTGTTTGCAGGTGATGTCAGAAACGTGATAATAAAGCTGGTTTAATGAGAAAGTGCAAACACTCATAAGTGCATGCTTTCTCAATTCTCAAAAACAACGTTCAAATTGAACTGACACATTCAAAACCAAGCATCTAGTAATTCAAGGCTGCAGAGATCTCCATGCCTCTATTTTATTACATTGAGATAAAATCTTAAAAGTACCCCATGATCTTACTTACAAAATCTCTGGATTTTTAAAAAACTGTGCCTATGATATCCCATTTGTTTCATTATCATGGAGTCCTCAAAACCCAGAAATATCTGGTAAATGTACTTAAAATTATAATTTCACATAGTATGCCTTTGATACACGTTAGCAAGCATAGGAAAAAAATATTAGAAGTCTTTTAGAGTCAAAGGTAGCTGTGCGAAATTTTCATGTTTATGTAAATGAAGAAGTCAAACAGAAAATCTAAAATAACACCACCAAAAAAAAGGGAAACTAAACTGGAAAAAATTTGAGGAAAAACCAGCCTTGCACCTATGTTTTCCTAAGTTTATTGACCCAAGTGATGAAAATTTGAGGAAATTTTTTAAAAAAGGAATATTAAAAAGTAGCATATACTAAGACATTTATAAAATTATTGAAAAGGATAACTTATTTAATCAAAATTATTAGAGGATATTGATTATTCAAATCTTAGCTTTAACCCTGACCGTCTCTGTTAAATTAGGCTGAGGTCTAACTTTATGTGGAAACTAATGACTCTTTTTATTCCCAAGACGTTCACTATTAGGAGTATTGACGTATTTTCAAGATGCTAGAGTCTTCTATAAAAATACCAGGTGGTAATGATAATATTGAAAGAAAGGGAAATGAGAGTAATGAAGATTTAATATTACAAGAAACATATCCTTCCATTTTTCAAATAATAGAATTTTATTTTTTCACATTAATTTTATTTTTTTTTAATTTTTATTTTGTATTGGAACATGTTTGATTAATAATGTTGTATTAGTTTCAGGTGTACAGCAAAGTGATTCAGTTATACATATACATGTATCTATTCTTTTTCAAATTCTTTTCCCATTTAGGTTATTGCAGAATATTGAGCCACGTTCCCTGTGCTATACAGTAGGTCTGTGTTGGTTATCTATTTTAAATATAGCAGTGTGTACATGTCAATCCCAAACTCCCAATCTATCCCCACCACCCACCCTTCCCCACTGGTAACCATAAGTTCGTCCTGTAAGTCTGTGAGTCTGTTTCTGTTTTGTAAATAAGTTCACTAAATAATAGAATTTTAAATGGTGATAAATAATGACTGTGTATAGTAGCACTCATTATTTAAATTGACTATTAAATTTATATATATAAAAGTATTTGTGATTATATATCCTTCGCTGTGTAAAAAGCATTTTAGTTTGATGTAGTTCCATTTCTTTATTTTTGCTTTTGTTTCCTTTGCCTAAAGAGACAGATCCAACAACTACTGCTAAGAACAATGTTAAAAAGCATACTGCCTATGTCTTCTTCTAGGAGTTTCATGGTCTTAGGTCTTACATGTAGGTCTTTAATCCATTTTGAGTTTATTTTTGCATATGGTGTGAGAAAGTAGTCCAGTTTGAATCTTTTGCATGTGGCTGTTCAGTTTTCCCAACACCATTTATTGAAGAGGCTATCTTTTCCCTATTATATATTTTTGCCTCCTCTGTCATTGATTAAGTGACCATATAAGCATGGGTTTATTTCTCTTACATTGATCTATATGTCTCTTTTTGTGCCAGTCCTATACTGTTTTGATTGCTGTAGCTTGTAGTATAGTTTGAAATCAGGGAACGTGATACCTCCAGCTTTGTTCTTCTTTCTCAATATTGTTTTGGCTATTTGAGGTCTTTTGTGTTTTCATACAAATTTTCGGATATTTTGTTCTATTTCTGTGAAAAATGTCATTGGTATTTTGATAGGGATTGCATTGAATCTATAGATTGTTTTGGATAATATGGTCATTTTAAAAATATTAATTCTTCCCATCTGTGAGCACAGTATATCTTTTCATTTGTCCATGTTGTCTTTAATTTCTTTCAGCATTATCTTATAGTTTTCTGACTACAAGTCTTTTAATCCTTAGTTAGATTAATTCCAAGGTATTTTATTCTTTTTGATACAGTTGTAAATGGGATTGTTTTCTCAATGTCTCTTTCTGATAGTTTGTTATTAATGTATAGAAATGCATCAGATTTCTTATGTTAATTTTGTAGTCTGCAACTTTACCAAATTCATTTATTAGTTCTAATAGTTTTTTTTGGTGGCATCTTCAGGATTTTCTATATATAGTATCATGCCATCTACAAGCAGTGACTGTTTTACTTCTTCCTTTCCAATTTGGATTCCTTTCATTTCTTTTTTTCTTGCCTGCTGTGGCTGGGACTTCAAATACTGTGTTGAATAAAAGTGGACAGAGTGGGCATCCTTGTCTTGTTCCTGATCTTAGAGGAAATGCTTTCAGCTTTTCACTGTCTTGTATGATATGGACTCTGGGTTTGTCATATATGGCCTTTATTATGTTGAGGTATGTTCCCTTTATACCCACTATGTTGAGAGTTTCTATCATAAGTGGATGTTGAATTTTGTTGGAAGCTTTTTCCTGCATCTGTTGAGATGATTGTATACTTTTTATTTTGAGTTTGTTAATGTGGTGTATCACATTGATTGACATGCAGGTATTGAACTATCCTTGCTTCTCTGGGATAAATCCCACTTCATTGTGGCATATAATCCTTTTATTGTATTGTTGAATTTGGTTTGCTAATGTTTGCCGAGGATTTTTGCATGTTATGTTCATCAGTGATATTGTCCTGTAATCTTTTTTTTCTTTTTTTTTGGTCGTGTCTATCTGATTTTGTTATCAGGGCAATGGTGGCCTTGTAGAATGTGTTCAGAAGCATTCCTTTCTCTTCAATTTTTGGGAATAGTTTAAGAAAGGTGTTAACTCTTTAAATGTTTGGTAGAATTCACTTGTGAAGCCCTCTGGCCCTGGACATTTGTTTGTTGGTAGTTTTTAAAAAATTACGGATTCAGTTTCCTTCCTGGTAATCAGTATGTTCATATTTTCTGTTTCTTCCTGATTCAGTCTTGGGAGATAGTACATTTCTAGGAATTTGTTCATTTCTTCTAGGTTGTCCATTTCATTGGCATATAATTGTTCATAGTAATCTCATGGTCTTTTGTATCTCTGTGTGGTCAATCATAACTTCTTTCATTGCTGATTTCATCTATTTGGTACCTCTCTTTTTATTTGTATTCTTTATGAGTCTGGCTAAAGGTTTATCAATTTTTGTTTATCTTTTCCAAGAACCTTCTCTTAGTTTCATTGATCTTTTCTTTCTTTCTTTTTTTTTAGTCTCCTTGTATTTCTATTCTGATCTTTATGATTTCTTTCTTTCTCCAGTCTTTGGGTTTTTCTTGTTCATTCTTTTTTCCTAGTTGCTTTAAGTGTAAGGCTAGATTATTTATTTGAGATTTTTCTTGTTTCTTGAGGTAGGCTTGTATCACTGTAAACTTCCCTCTTAGAACTGCTTCTTCTGCATCCCGTAGATTTTGGATCATTGTGTTTTCATTTTCATTTGTCTCCAGGTATTTTTTGACTCTTTGATTTCTTCAGTGATCCATTGATTGTTTAGTAACATATTGCTTAGCCTCCATATGTTTGTGTTTTTTGCAGTTTTTCTCTTATGGTTGATTTCTAGTCTCATACTGTTGTGTTTGGAAAACATGCTTGATATGATTTCAGTCTTCTTAAATATAAAATATCTTAAATATATTTGTCTGTGGCCTAGGATGTGATCTATCTCAGAGAATGTTTCATGTGCACTTGAAAGGTGTGTGTATTCTGCTGCTTTTGGATGGACTATTCTATGTATATATCTATTACATTCAAATGGTTAATGTGTTATTTAAGACCAATGTTTCCTTATTGATTATCTGTCTGGATGATTTATCCACTGAGGTAAGTGGGGTATTAAAGTTTCCTACTATGATTGTCTTACTGTCATTTTTCCCTTTAACGTTTGCTAATATTTGCTTTATGTATTTAGGTGCTCCTGTGTTGGATGCATATGTATTTACAAGTGTTACGTCTTCTTGTCGGATTGATCCCTTTATCTTTATGTAATGTCTTCTTTGTCTCTTGTTACAGTCTTTGTCTTAAAGTGTATTTTTTCTGATGTAAGTATTGCTACCCTGGCTTTCTTCTCATAGAATTTAGTGTTATGTTTGGATTCCTTTCTCTCATTTTGGTGTGTATCTATTATATATTTTTGGTTTGTAGTTACCATGAAGTTCATATGTAATAACCTGTCTATATGTGATTATTTTAAGTTGATGGTCTCTCTTTTTTTTTTATTTTTAGCTTTTTATTATGAGAATTTTCAAACACAAAGTTGAATAATGCAATACACATCCATGTGCCCATTACAGAACTTCATCAATTGTCATCATTTTGCTAATCTTGCAGAAACAAGTGTTAATTATAATCAGAGATAAAACAGGATTCAAACTTTGTGGAAAACAGTAAAATATACTTTTTTACCAACAGTCAAATGGTGAAGATGGGCAAAATCATCTCATGGTGCAACATGGTAAAGTAAATAGAGGGTTAAGGTCCTTAATAGAAGGATGCGTCTTGCATGAAAGGAGGTGGGACATATTTTATAGGCCCCTCTTCATGCTGCAGGAAGATTAAGTTGATGATCTCTTAAGTTCGAACACATTTTAACCACCCTACATTTAACACCACCCCCCGACATTTAATGTTTGTGACATCATATTTTACATCTTATGTTTTGTCTATCCCTTAACTACTTATTGTAGATATAGATGATTTTACTACTTTTGTCTTGTAACCCTCCTACCAACTTTGTACATGGTTGATTTACTACCTTTACTGTATGTTTGCCTTTACAAATGAGATTTTTCCTTTTGTAATTTTCGTATTTCTAATTGTCATCTTTTCTCTTCCCCTTAGTAAAGTCTTTGAAACATTTTTTGTAAGACCAGTTTAATGATGATGAGCTCTTTTGGCTTTTGCTTTTTTGTAAAACTCTTTATCTCTCCTTTAAATCTGAATGATAGCCTTGCCAAGTAGAGGATTCTTAGTTGTAAGGGTTTTTTTTCCATCACTTTGAATATGTCATGCCACTCCCTTCTGGCCTGCAAAGTTCTTGCTGAAAAGTCAGCTAATAGTCTAATGCCGGGGTCCCCGATCCCCAGGCTGTGGACCGATACCGCTCCTGGCCTGTTAGGAACTGAGCTGCACAGCAGGAGGTGAGCGGCGGGTGAGCAAGCGAAGCTTCATCTGCCGCTCCCCATGGCTCCCCGTCGCTCACATTACCGCCTGAACCATCCCCCGCATCACTCACATTACCACCTGAACTACCACCCCCCCATCCATGCAAAAATTGTCTTCCACAAAACCAGTCCCTAGTGCCAAAAAGGTTGGGGACCACTGGTCTAACGGTTGTTCCTTTGTACCTAACTAGTTGCTTTTCTCTTGCTGCTTTTAAAATTTTCTTGTTACCTTTAATTTTTGCCCTTTTAATTATAACGTGTCTTGTTGTAGCTCTCTTTAGGTTCATTTGTTTTGGACTCTGTGCTTCCTGGGCTTGGATATTTGTTTCCTTTCCCAGGTTAGGGAAGTTTTCAGCTATTATTTCCTCAAATAAGTTCTCTGTCGCCCTCTCTCTCTTTCTTCTCCTTTTGGTACCCCTATAATGTAAATGTTAGTATGCTTGATGTTGTCTCAGAGGTATCTTAAAAACTATCCTTATTTTTTTTAATTTTTTGTTCAGCTTGGGTGATTTCCACTACTCTGTCGTTCAGTTCACTGAGCTGTTCCTCTGTATCATCTAATCTACTTTGGATTCCTTCTAGTATATTTTTTATTTCAGTTATTGTAGTCTTCAGCTCTGTTTGGTTCTTCTTTGTATTTTCTAACTCTTTGTTAAACACTTCACTGTGTTCATCCATTCTTCTCCCAAGTTCATTGAGCATGTTTATGATCATTACCTTGAACTCTTTATTGGGTAGATCGCTTATGTCTTCTTTGCTTAGTTTTGCTTCTGGGATTTTTGTCTTGTTCCTTTGTTTGGAACATCTTCTATCTCCTTGTTTTGCCTAATTCTCTTTCTCTGTATTAGGTAGCTCAGTTACATTTCCCAATTTTGGGTAAGTGGCCTTATGTAGGAGACATCCTATGAGGCCCAGCAGGACACTCCCCTCTGGTCACGAGAGCTATGTACTCTAGGGGTGTCCCCTGTGTGGGCTCCATGGGCCCTTCTGTTGTGTTGGAGCTGACTACGATGGGTGGGCTGATAGGCAGGGCTGGCCCTTAGCCCAAAAGGCTGCCAGGCCATGCCTCATTCAGTGGCTCCCAGCCTATTGGTCCTAAAGCCATTTTTTAAATTTCACTCTTATA
The DNA here is from genome assembly GCF_965194825.1 of Balaenoptera physalus. Lineage (NCBI taxonomy): Eukaryota > Metazoa > Chordata > Mammalia > Artiodactyla > Balaenopteridae > Balaenoptera > Balaenoptera physalus. The sequence continues at coordinate 52,754,668 of NC_138882.1, read as the reverse complement.
AGCTAGATTTAGATTAACAGCTAAATCATTTCTTAAATCGGTAAACCGAGGAAATCGGTTCTGAGTCAAGGTATCAGACCACAGTCTCTTCTAAGTTATAAGTGGATGTTTAGATTCCTGATTTGCTCTTTTATCTTCCTCCCCACCCTCATCATGGAATAGTACAGATTAGTTCAGTTTTGTGAAAGGTGACTCCAAGGCAATGCTGCCCATCTGGTTGTGCAAATTATGTGTTGCCCAGCAACTAGGGGTACATGTCATCTAATTCTCATTGTTGATTTGTCCTTATTTTATAAAATGTCCAGCAGATGGCAGTAAGGTGTCTTAAATAAAAAATTCCTTTTCTGATTCAGTTAAGTCATTTGTATAGGCTACTGTCAGGGTTGCTGTAAATCCAGAAGACCTGGGGAAGGAGAAATCATGAAGGAAGTCAGTGTTTAACTGTGGACCAGCTACTTGCTAAGTTTAGAAACTGTATCATATCTTAATATTTAAGTTAGTCTAACACTTTTTTTTTAACTTAAATAAAATACATTCTATTCTTCAACTTTGACTGTATACTTTTATAACAATCTGGAAGGTCAGGCTAGAATTTTCAAATTTGGTCCCATGTCATGAGAGACCCTACAAACAGGCATGTGGACATCCTGGCTGATACAGTCAAGCTCTGTTGGGGTTGGTGCCCCAAAACACCAACCAAGTAGAGCCCTCTAAAATGTGATGCCCAGGCGAGGGGCCTCTCTCGACCAGTCCTAAGGCAATATTAACCTTAGTAAACCACTATGGTAGTTGGAGAATTGGGTGGGAATAGTAATGAGTGGCATCAGGAATGGTTTTTGATTCAGCCTGGACTTCTGAAGAGAAAAATGGTGTATTGAACATAAGCATATAATTTGTATTCCTCGCAGAAACCCCACTACAACTATAGTAAAGGGATATTCTTTTAAAGACATGATCCTTCAAGGATAAGGAGAATGGAAAAGAAGAAAACAACCACAAAAAACAATAATACATAATAATAAATTGAAAGCTGGAAAGAAAATGGAGTGTGGTAAATGACCTAGCTGACCTGAGAAAGCCAAATCTTAATCTAGCAACGAAGAAAGCCAAGAACCAACCAGATTTTACCTCAGAATCTTCAAATAGCTCAGGAATCGATGGCACCAGGAACACATAGTAGTAGATCCCTCAGTCTTCTCCTCTCCCCCAGACCACTGAATCGTTGCTCTTCCTGCACCCATCTCTACCCTAATGGAAGGCTGTAGGTTAATTCTCTGGGGGAGAAAACTCAAGGGTCTCTGGACTGGGTTATACCAGGCAAAGTTGAGAGCACAGGGCACTCTACCAAATACAAGGGAATAAAATGAACACCTGCATACTGAATGATGAGACCCCACCACCTGTCTCCCTCACTTGCCTTTTACCCTCCAGGCAGGAGATCAGTGCCATGGGGATACTTAACCAGCCCAAGAGGAAAGACGTAAGGACACTGACATTCCCAAAGCTAGTAGTCATCAGAGGGAAAGCCTCTAGCTTGAAAGAAGAAATCCAAAACAAATAAAAAACAAAAGGAAAAAGAAACTTGGAGGAACAGAGATATTCAGGGAATAGAAAACTTAAAAAAAATATATGATTATTTTCAGAGAGAGAAGATATTACATACGTGAGACAAGAACTGAATGTTACACAAAGCCAAAATGCTGCTGTGTATTAAAAAAAATTGTAACAGAAATAAAACTCAGTAGAAGTGTTGGAAGATGACAATGAGGAAATATCCCAGAAAGTAGAGGAAAAAAAAGATAAAATAATTAGAGTATCAGTTTAGGAAGTCAAAACAATGAGTTCCAGAAAAAGAAAAACAAGGGGAGGAAATCACTAGCAAAATAATTTAAGAAAATTCCCACAACTGAAGGATATGAGGTTCCAGATTGAAAGGAATTACTAAGTGCCTATGACAAGGCACATTTTCGGGAAATTTCAATTTGTCTCTGATGACAAAGAGGCCGTTTTACAAACTGCCAAAGAAAGGAAAAACAGATTACAAACTAAGGATCAGAAATCAGAATGGCTTCAGACTTCTATCAGCAGTTTCAGAAGCTAGAAAACAATGAGGAATGCCCTCAGTCTTCTGATGGAAGATTATTTCAATATAGAATTCTGTATTTAGCTGTAAGTCATGAATTGCACATGAGGATAAAATAAAGACATTTTCAGACATACAAGGTTAAAAAAATTACCTGCTACACATCATTTCTCCTGAGGCTAATGGGATACATTGTTAACCATGAACGAGCAGGATGTGGGATATAGGATAGGAGATCCAGTTCAGGGGAGAGACGGAGGGTGCAGAGGGAACCCGGTTACATAGCTCGGTAGCAGCCGCAGAGTGATGACAGCCAGTTCAGACTGGAGCAGTCAGAAGGCTGCCGTGAAGACTTCTCCAAGAAGACCAAATTGATATAACTGAATTAATTGAAACAACAGGAAACGAATATGGGATCAAATTGACAATAAGGACATAGAAATCTAAGCAAATAAATGATGACAATAACTAAAGCAAGTTTCCATGCTTGTTCAATACTAGTTGTAATGTCCTCTTAGACTTGAGGTGATAAGCAACATAAATAAATGCTTTTATGACTAAAGCCAGCTTCCTCCCACTTTATTATAAGTATTTAATTCATAAAATTTACTCTATTTTAGAAGCTAGATAAGTTAAAATCAAAATAGCACACTTGAGTCATTCCTAGTTCTGCTCTCTCACTGATTCACTAAACATCCTTCTCCAGTAACTGTCACATTCTAATTTTTAGTATATTATCTGGTTCTAGAACTGACTAGAAGTTAGGACACTTTAGGACTAGCTCAGTTCTTCATCATCCTTTTCTAAAAAGCAGCTTATTTGTGCTCACTACCTAATCATATTTCTGTACCTTGAAATCTGATTTCATCTGCCACTGAAATTTCCAGCAGTATCAGAGATGTGATAAGTTCCATAACTGCTGTCCTCTTCACCTTCTAACTCTCTTCAGAGTTTGTAATGGTTGACTTCCCTCCCCTCTTTAGAGCTCTCCTTTCTTGACTTCTGTTACTTTTTTTCTCTTGGTTGTGTTTCTCCCTCGCTGTACCTTCTTGACTATTTCCCTCTTTGTAAGTGCAGGTATCTAAAGGTCTTATCCTTACCCTTCTTCGCTTGCTTTGTCCTTTCTCTGTAGACAGCTTCACCTATCTTCATGTTTCCAGATATCATCTTGGTGCCAATAACTTTTAAGTCCCTATTTCTGGCTTTAATTTCTCAGTTCCAGACCTGAATTCCCAATTGGTCATCTGAACATCTCTACTGGAATGTTCAAAACTGAAGCCATTCTCTTTGTGTAGTTCCCTTCTTTATCCCCTCCTTCCCCCCCAGCCTGTTGTTCTCATGTGATTGCTGTTTCTGTTAATATGACCACCATCCTTCTAGTCCTTCTAACCTTACATTACTCATTTGTTTCTACCTAGATGTCTTAATAACTACCCATCTATCTCTTCTTGGTTCTGTCTTCTTCCCTCATGTTATTCCTTTCACTGCTTGTTTGGCATTAATCTTCTTAAAATCACTATTGAATCGTATTACTTTATTTCTTTAAACACTTTTGCCGTATCTCCATTATCTATAGGATGAAATCCAAATTTGCAATAACACTACAGGTCCTCTGAATTCTGACCCAGACTTGACTCTCTAACGTCCTCTTTCTTTACCCACCACAGATATTCTGGGTCCAGGCCTCGTAGGACTGCTTCAGGTTTCCCGGGCATTCTCATACCTGGGCTTCTGCTCACATTGGGCCATCAGCCTGGATTATCTTGCTATGTTCTCTCACTCCACCACCCTCATCTATGATAGTCGCATTTGTCCTGAAGCCCAGTTAGATATCACCTCTTGGCAGTTGTTTCTTTTATTCCACTAATCTGAATTCACAGCATTTATCTCTGATAAACAGCTCCTTTTTTAACCTGTAATAATGAATGTATGTCCTTACACTTTTAACAAGTTGTTGGTGTGTATCTTCTTTACTAGATTGGAACCTCTTAGTTGACAACACTATCTTCATTTTGGTGTCACCATGGCAACTAGCAGGTTGTTTTGTGCATGGTTGCAGGTTGAGTGAGTGAGTGATTGTTAAGCAAATGACTGACACATTAGAGAAACCTTTGCTTGACTTTTTCAGGTGAGGCACTTCAAAGTGAAAAGTAATCTTAGGTGTGGGAAGTATTTCCCCTCCACCCCAATCCTCTGCAGGGAAAACCACATCCACTTCAGAGAAATATTTTAGGAATGATATTAGAGAATTAGTATCATGCGGCCACAGGGACTATAAACAGTTATACAGTCACAACTGTTGGTTCTGATAAATGCAAAGTTGATATGCGCCATTGTCCAGGTTAACAAGTCATAGCGTCGAGTGTACCTGGTTGCAAATGTCAGATCTGAACTCTTAGATTGTGCTGCTGGTTAATATTGTAACCATAGTTGTGTTAGTGAGCGCAGCATCTGTGCTTTTTTTTTTTTAAAGATTTTGTTGGTAGTAAATAGCTTTCATTAAATATTTTCTTGTTCCTAATACAGAATGGTAAGATAAAATATGTTCTTTTAATAATAGAAAATGATCTTTTTATCCTTTCTGCTGCATTTCAGGTTGATAGCATACACGTGTGTGCTATTGTTGGCGTTTCGGTTAAGAGATTAATTAGTCTATCAAAATCACAGGAGCAGATTTAGCAGTTATCTCACAGGTAGGGAGCTTACTGCTTTAGGAAAGAAAGTTCATACCTGTGACTGGAACTCTCCATTCTCTCTGAAAGGATTGCCTTTATCAGAGGCAGTTGTGAGGCAGTGGAAATGGCACAAGGTTTGAAGTTGCCCTAACTGGATTCCAATTCCATCTCTTCTCATCATATATTTTTTTTAAGATTTTTTTTGTGTGTGATGTGGACCATTTTTTTTAAATTAATTTTTATTGGGGTATGGTTGCTTTACAATGTTGTGTTGGCCTCCACTGGACAACAAAATGAATCAGCCATACACATACAGATACCCCCTCCCTTGAAGTGGACCATTTTTAAAGTCTTTATTGAATTTGTTACAGTATTGCTTCTGTTTTATGTTTGGGTTTTTTGGCCCCAAGGCCTGTGGGATCTTAGCTCCCCAAACAGGTATCGAACCCACACTCCCTGCATTGGAAGGCGAAGTCTTAACCACTGGACCACCAGGGAAATCCCCTCTTCTCATCATTTTTAACCCTCAGCCTCAGCTTCCTTATCTGAGGAGATGTTTATTATGATTTGAAAGAAGAATGCATGACCAACAACATAAATTTTAATTTGAGACAAACTTCAATTCTCTCTGACTCATGGAACCAGTGAGATAATAGAAGTGTTATGTTTCTCATTTTATGTTTCTCATTTTGCTTGGACAGGTTTAAACCAACCCAATAAAGAAATTTCAGGTATGGCATCTTAGGAAGCATCCTGTCTCTGTATCTCATGACTTTACTCATTTGTTTTTTCCATTTTTACTTGCACAGTTTGGCAAATTCCTTTCTTCTGAAGTACAGTCATAATTCACCATTCTGTTATGTAACTTGAGGTAGAAAGATGGGAGTGGAGTTGTTTATAGTGCATCTTGAGATTTATTTTTGAGACTTGATCTAGGCTCTTGGCTGCTATAGAAACTTTCCAAAAAGGAAAAATATATGATTCAGATAAGTTGAGCAAAATTATCTAAACATTGCTTACTTTACTTGCGCCAGCAGTGTCTCCCTCTCCTCTCTCCTTCCCCTCCCTCTCCCCAACCCTTCCCACCCCCTTCTCCTGTTCTTTTTTTGTGGGGGGAGGGAGCAGGATTGGCTCAGCTATTTACTGAAGCCTTTTTAGTTTATATTTCAAACAGAAGGATTTGTAAATCAGAGAGGTGGAAAATCTAGTTGAGTTTGTATCCAAACAGACTGGAGCTGCCTCCAGGGATGAAGCGTGTTTTGTTATGACCCTCTTGGCACTCCCCTGCCATCTGATTTCTGTAGTAACAATACTTAAGAAAGCAAGCTCCCAAGTTTCTCATAAAGCTGTTGTGTCTGCTGGATTGTTCTGACTACTTTCTTTTCTCTGAAATGTACAGCCTATTTACTTTCCTGTTGTCTTCAGAAATTTGCACGTTAACTTTTTCCCATTTCAGTTGACAGTTAATATATCACAACAGGAACTTCCCATCCATTTCATTTTTTTCCTTTGCTTACAAAATAATTTTTATTTTGTCTGTGTTTGCCATGTTATTTCTAACTACAGAGTAGAGAATAACAGGAAAAATTCAAGGTAGAAAAGAGTAAAAAGAAGATGAATTCTTGGGATAGGAAGGAAGTGAAAGAGACTGAAGTAGAAAGAGAACTGGTAATAAAGATTATTATTTTATGTCAGTTCATTTCTTTTTTATCTTAGAGCACTTTGGGTTTTTTTCCTTTTACTTTAATCAAAGTAGTGCCATCAAAGAGTCAAAAACATATTTAAACAAACCTTTAATAATTAATTTTTAGAAGTAGGAACTGTAGGGAAGTATTCAGATGTGTGTTAGGAACCAGATGAGCTAGGGAGGGAGCCTGTGAAATAATACATTGGGAGTGACTGACAGTAAGAGAGAGAAAAATATATTTAAAAGCAGAATATCATCAGCAGTGCACAAAACAATTAGATAAAAATAGCCTTGGAGTAGCTGCTCAAAGCTAGAAGGTTCCACAGTGGTAGGTAAGCCTCCCAAAAAAGAAACCGCATGCAAAATAGGAATGAGGAGAAAATGTGGCCTCTTTAATAATGTTTAATGTCAGTGATATAGCATAGGGTTGTTGATAAAGATGAGCTTTTATAACTAAATGTGTTTCTATGGTTAATAAATTAGAATTATACTAAAATTTCCATAAGCTTTCCCAAACTTAGCAATGAATTTAACTGCTCTGTTGTATTTATGCCTAAATAATACATTCTTATATAGTACTTGTCTTAGTCCCTGCTGCTATAATAGGATACCATAGACTGGGTGGTTTAACAGCAAACAGATTTGATGTCTGCTAAGGGCCCTCTTCTGGGTTGCAGACTGCTGACTTCTTGTATCCTCACATGGTGGGAAGAGGGCGTGGGAGCTCTCTGGGGTCGCTTTTATAAGAGTACTAATTCTGTTCATGAGAGCTCCACCCTCATGACCTAATTACCTCCTAAATGCCCCAACTCCTAATCCCACCACTCTGGCGGTTAGAATTTCAACACATGAATTTTGGAGGGACACCAACATTTAGTCCGTTGCAGTACTGTTGTCATACCATCATATAAATATTGTAAGGTCCTTACTGAAGGACCAGTTTGATGTAGTAATAATGTCCAGGTAAATAGGATAATCTCATTCTAACTAATGTTTCTTTTCTATTTTGAATAAAACTTAAAAATTACCAAACTCTTTTTAAAATTCTAGTATTTGTATGTATCCAAGTTTAGTTGCTGTCATTGAGGGCCTCTTAATAGCTATTTTAAAGCACACTATATTCTAGTATCCATTTAAACTAGAAGGTGGATTCTTGAGGCTAGAAAGTTTTTTAAAGTTAGAAACTGGATATCAGAAAACTGTTAAAATGCCATGGAGACGGTAATAAATAACATCATAATCTGTTGTTGAATCTGAAGGCATAATGTGCAGGAAGACACCCTTACTGATTCTTGTAGCTACAAAAACAATAGAGAAAACCCAATAGGAATATACAACAAAAATCCAGTAGGAAGAACAAAATATATACCTGGTGTAGTGAATTGATGATGGCCTTCAAAAATGTCCTGATCTCCAAGTGGCCTTGTCCTAATATCCAGAACCTGTGAATGTGACTTTATTTGGGAAGAGGGACTTTGCAGAAGAAATTAAATTAAGGATCTCTCAATGAGGCCATCCTGGTTTATCTGGATGGGTTCTAAATCCAATAAGATTTCTGTCCTTATAAGAGACAGAAGAGAAGAAGACATAGACACAGAGGAGGAAACCTTGTGAAGCAGAAGCAAAGATTGGAGTTACATAGACACAAGCCAAGAAGTGCCTGAAGCTATCAAAAGCTGGAAGAAGCAAGGAAAGATGCTCCCCTTTGGCCTTTGGAGGAAGTGCAGCTTTGCCTATACCTTAATTTTGGACTTCTCGTCTCCAGAAAACTGTGAGAGATAATTTTCTGTTATTTTTAAGCCACTCAGTTTGTGGTAATTTGCTATAACATCCCTAGGAAACTAATACACTTGGGTTTTGGTTTTTTTTTTGATAAATTCAATAAATTCTTGAATAAGTATGCTGTGTAGACTTTATCTCACCTCCTGTCATGTTTTTTGGATACGATACCATGAACTGGCTATTTTAAGTGGGAATCTCTGATTCTTCCTGTTTCTTAGTATCACTGATTGCTCTATCAGTTTTATCTCTTTATATTTTTAGAATAAAAATAAAGAATAGTTATGAATATGAAGAAACGAGAAGTGTGGCCAGATAGACACAATGATGATGAAATAGTGACCATGCTAAGGACTGGCTATGCATTCTGTCATCTACTCCTGGCAGTAGTCCTGTGAAACAGACGCCGTTATTATCCTCATTTTATAGACAAGAATACTGATGCCAAATGAATGGCAGAACCAAAATTCAAACCCAAATATGTATGACTCAAAATCCAGTTTATTATGGTGCTTCTCCATCCCTTTGTACAAATGGCAATTACTGATTGACTATTTCTTATTTTAAAATGACTTAAATTACTGACAAGCAGCTGTGAGACCTTGTCTCTCTTTTCTCTCTTCCCAAGATTTTGTTCCCGATTCAAAGCCCTACAGAGTGACTGACTTAGCAAATTACCTTTCCTTATGGAGATAATCCTTTCATTCATCATATATATTTTTAAAATTTCTATTAAATGCTGCACACTGTTCTGGCCTATGTGAATAAAGCATTCAAAACAGTCAGCAGTGCAGACCAAAGCCCCTGCCTTCATGGAGCTTACATTCTGGTAGGAGTAGACTGACAAAGATAGACAGCTCTATGTTATGTCATAGGGTGATGAATGCAGTGGGGGAAAATTGAGGTGGGGTACAGGATCTAGAGAGTACTGTGGGTGGGCAAGAAGGCAGAGGAACATTATTCTATATGAGATGACCAGGGAAAATCTCACTGTTTAAGGGACATTTGGTCAAGATCTGAAGGAAAAATTCCCAGAACTGAAGGTTATGAGTTTCCAGGTTAAATGAACCTGTTAAGTGCTCAGCAACGTAAATACAGACCTATTTCAAAGCACATCTTCGGGAAATTTCGGAACATCTGTGATAAGGAGAACCTCCTAAAAGTTTATTTAAAACAGAAACAGATTTAAAACAGAAACAAAAATATGCTATACAGCATTCGAATAAGAGTGGCATCTGAGTTCTTGACAGTAATGTTAGAGGCTAAGACCATGGAGTAGTGCTGTTAAAGTTCCACGTGAACATGACTCAAAACTGAAATTGTATCCCAAGCTAAATGATCTGTCAAGTAACAGAAGGGGTAAATCGAAAAGGACAAGAAAAAGACAAAGGGAATCCCCAGAATACTGGTGAAGGGATGTCCCGGGATGGCAGCCATGTAGCTGGCTGAGAGACTGTCCAGTCCAAACTGGGGTAAGAGGATAGAAGGCTTTTAGGGCCTTCTCAATTTAATCTCAATATATCTAAATAATATTCTTATACCACTAGGTTTTATTTAGAAATGTTGAGATAAATACCAAAAGACAAGGCTAAAAATTAAAAGAAGGAATGTCTTTGATGGGGTGGGTTATGGGGTTGCTATTTTTTTATTTATTTGATTTTAAGTATAGTTGAGATTTTTCCCATAATGTACATATATTACTTAATAATGTGTAATTTAAGGAAACAACCTTCTGAACGTGTAAAATCAGCATGATAGTTACTACTTTACAGTGTTGTGAAAAATAACGTGTTAAAATTAAGTTCCCCAGAAGAATGCTGGCACATACTGGGTGCTCATTAAATGTTTGTTTCTTTCTCTCTGCCAGTTTTGTTGTATTTTCTGTGAGAAAAGAAATCTTGAGTTCCATACAATCGATGTATGAACACATTTAAAATCCAACTAGTTTTTAAGTAGGGTACTGAAATTTCAGACTTTAAGTACAAATTATGCATAGTTTAATAGATTATGACAAACATTCTAGATGCCAGATTTTTCATGAGAACAACTCCTTTCATTAAAAAACAGTCACAGATAGTAAATATGTAATCAGAAATGAAGTACACAGCAAACAATTAATTTGACGAAATTTAATGCCCTTTAACCACTTTGGATGTACTTCTTACTATCAACTGGACAGGAAAATCTATCTCCAGCAGTATTTAGATCAGTATTTATTATACATTCAATAAATCTTGGTTGATAATATTGTTGACTAAATTGCCTTAAGTTATCAGGGTCATTTGTGGCAGGAAAAGTATAAATGTTGCTGACTGCTAAAGTGAAGGCACCAGTTTATTTCAGTTCCACTTTATTACAGCATTACTATCAGGTGACTAGTAAACCCTGCACAATCTTTTCTCAAAATTATTTCATTGGATAAGTGCTGAAGATTGAGCTAATATTAGCCCGTAATATGAGGAACATAAGTGATGTGTTAGTTTGTTTTACTGGTGCTGCTTGAAATATATGCCCAAAGTTCTATAAGATACTATCCTACATACCTACTGAGAAATTATTTCACAGAACATTTCATTTGTACCTCTCCTTGGGTAATTTATAACGTCAGCATTTTCTTATCGAGGCATCTACTATTACGGTATAGGGTATATGTAGTGTCTTATCTCTAGTAGTCTTGGTAAGAGTAATACTTTTTTGACAAAGTTACAGACTTCTTCACATGATTGTAGTTGCAGGGGGATGTACTCTAGACCATGTAATGAACGCATTAAAAGTGATCTCTGGTAAAAGAATTAAACATTTTTATAAATGGAAGGCAAAGAACCATTTAGAGAATCCAAGGTGATGGTAGCTTGTGAGTCCTGGTAAATGAAGAAATCCATAAAGATATTTATCACAAGAAGGTGAGCTTTTTGAGGGAAAGAATGCCATGTCAAATCAGGGATGAATGATAAAAACTGTTCTCATTCCCCGCCCCCCGCCTTTTTACAGCCTCCCTCCCCCAAACACACAGAATACTATTTTTATTTTATTTTATTCAACAAATGCTTACATAGTGGTTTGTGCCAAGGATTGTTCCAAGCACTTTGCAAATATTTACTTACTTTACTCTATGAGTTAGGTACTATTATTATCTCTGTTTGTTTACTTTTTTAATATTTAATGAAACCAAGGCAGGGCTTTTCTAAGACTCTGTAAGTAGTAAATGGCACAGCTGGTATTTGAACCTGGTAATCTCGCCCTACAGTTAGTCCTCTGAACCTCTATGCTCTTTCTGCTGCTCACCTTAGAGTGGTGAGCAAAAGAGGCTGAGTTCTTAGGACTTCCCTGGTGGCGCAGTGGTTAAGAATCCGCCTGCCAATGCAGGGGACACAGGTTCGAGCCCTGGTCCAGGAAGATCCCACATGCCGCGGAGCAACTAAGCCTGTGTGCCACAACTACTGAGCCTGCACTCTAGAGCCCACGAGCCACAACTGCTGAAGCCCACGTGCCACAACTACTGGAGCCCGCGTGCCTAGAGCCCATGCTCTGCAACAAGAGAAGCCACCACAATGAGAAGCCCGCACACCACAATGAAGAGTAGCCCCCACTCGCTGCAACTAGAGAAAGCCCGCGCGCAGCAACGGAGACCCAACGCAGCCAAATATTAATTAATTAATTAATTAATTTTTAAAAATCTCTTCTAAAACAAAAAGAGGCTGAGTACTCCTGAGTCCTGTGACGCTGTCAACCGTTATCTCCTTATACCGTTAAAAAAATAAATTTATTAGCAGAGTTGTCTGTTTTACTGTCACTTAGTGGAAAATAATGTGTAGCCATTTATTTGAAAATATGAAAACAAAATATGTAGGTTTCTTGTTGCTATTGGCAATCTTAGGAAAAACTATGATGAATGAAATTCTGTTTACTGAAGATGCAACTTCATGCATCATTTAGAGAACTTCTCTACCAAGAACATGTTTGGCACTTAATAGCACTCAGTAAATATTGAGCCTAATTAAACAGTGAACAAGGATGCACAATATATTTTCAGCATTTTCCAATTCATCATATTCTTTTTAATTTCATGTGATATGGAATTTAAAATATGTATCATGAAAGCCTTAGGAAATTTTGAATGTTTTATAGGAGATCATTTTAATCATGCCACAGCTGATGGTACAGGGTAAACCATGATCCATAATAATCACATTTTACAAATTCAAGCCTAGAACTTCTCTAAGGACAAAACATATCCTTAAAAGCAGTGTTGTGATCTTTCTCTTGCCAATGAGATAGAAACCATTGTATTTATTTCCTGACATGAGGGGGAAAGGGATATTTCCAGTTCCCGTACACAAATATCCCTGTTCTTATTTCTCTGGATGTCCTCTTGAGAGATCTAATAGTGGAAGTGTGATTCTGCCCCTAGTCACCAATGACTATTTCCTTAGCAAATTCATTAACCCCTCTTTTATCTCTCAATTTTTGTCACTTATAAAATATCACTTACGTATTAGACATCCCCTAAATATAGCTATTTTTCACTTATTTCTGTTTTCTATCAATATGACATTTTAAGACCAGCATGTTAAATACATTATTTAGTTTTAAATTAGTTCAAAAACCCAAGCCATAGGCGCTCTAACTTTATTTTATCCTGGGACAGATTTATCTGTTAATAGTAACCATTATTGAAGGTAGGTTAAAGAATAGTACAGGCACATAATCATAATTCTTGAATATGTTAAAACCCAAATTTTTGTTTTTTATTGGAGTTACATCACTCCTATCACTGAAACAAATCTCTCATAGATGATTTTCAAGTTTTTCATTGGTTTTTAGCTTCAGCAATAATAAAGTTAGATGCCATGTTCTGTTGCGGAGAGAAAATACGTTATCCGTTGTGACGGACCGAAAAATTTGTTATTAAAGCAAATGGCAAATCAATCCTTGAATGCAGTATTTTTGTTGGTGAACTACATGGTGCTTTCTTTGTAGGATTGCTGGTTTGGAATTGACTATGTGCCTTGTCTCATAATTCTGTACCTTTTGTACCATTGCTTTTGCCTTTTCTGGAAGACTATCTAATTTATTTCTTATTATGTAGAACTTTATTCGGTAACTATAAAGAATTTTTTTTTTACTGTATGTGCAGAAATTTAGAAGGAAGTTTAACCTCTTGAAAGTTATTTTTCATATTTACTGATATTTTCTAAAACTGAAAAAGATTATTTATGGAGTTATTTTTCATGTCCATAGTGTTTTACACTTGACTTTAACAGATTGGCGGATCATTCATCTCACCTTTTAAAATAAGAAAAAATCTCATATCATTACATAGGAACTTTCAAAAATAACCCTTCTCAAAAAATAGGGGGAAAATGTATGTATTTCAAAATGTAATATTTGAAACGAAAATGTAATAACACTAGTATCATTAAGTGGAACAGAGATGCACTCTTGGAGCCTAGAATATAATTGAATAAAAGGGTCTAATTTTTATTACTATCACCATCCTAATGGTTCAGAAGTAATGACTAGAAGTACCACAGATTAATTTTCCCCTTGCTTAAGAATTTCAGTTTTCCTTTGGGGAATGGATTTTTCTATTAAAAAATAATCAGAGCCATCTTTTTAAAAATCACATATATTTGACACATAACATTGTATGAATTTAAGGTGTACAACGTGTTACTTTGATACATTTATATATTGTAATATGATTACCGTTCTAATGCTATTTATCACATTACATAATTGTAATATAATTTTGTTGTCCATATTTATTACATTGTACATTAGATCTGTATGGCCTACTTACTATCCATTGCAAGTCTGTACCCTTAAACAACATCAGTTTTATCCCCCCAAACCCATCCTCTGGTAAGCACCATTTTACTGTCTGACTTGTTTGTTTTGAGTTTGACATTTTAGATTTCATATATAAGTGATGTCATACCATATTTGTCTTTCTCTGTCTGACTTATCTCACTTAGCATAATGTGTTCAAGGTCCATGCATGTTGTCACAAATGGCAGGCTATCCTCCTATCTCATAGCTGAATAATATTTCATCGGTATATAAATCATATCTTTTTTACCCACTCATCTGTTGATGGACATTTAAGGTTGTCTCCGTATCCTGGATATTGTGAATAATGCTGCAGTAAACATGGGAGTGTGTATATCTCTTTAAAATACTGTTTTCATTTCCTTTGGGTATGTACCCAGTAGTGGAATTGCTGGATTGTATGGTAGATCTATTTTTAATTTTTTGAGGAACACCCATATTATTTTCCATAGTATTGGATCAATTTATATTCCCATCAGTAGTGTATGAGGGTTCCCTTCTCACCACATCCTTACCAGCACCTGTTGTCCCTTGTCTTTTAGATGATAATCATTCTGACGGGTGTGAGGTGATAATATCTTATTGCAGTTTTGATTTGCATTTCCCTGATGACAAGTGATGTTGAGCATCTTTTCATGTGTCTGTTGTCCATTTTGATGTCCTCTTTGCTTCATGATTTATCTCTTGGAGTTCTGCTAGATTTTAGCTTGCTTTAGTTAGTTGTAAGAGAGTAATGGAAATTGAGTGAAGTGGACTTTACCTGCAGTATGCGCTAGTGTTTTCAATTATATAGTACATGTATATGTTGTTGTATCAGTGGTATGCCAAAGATGGCTGTACCATGACATCTTTGCTTTTTATAAGTAGATTTATGGAAACAGTAGCCCACACTTGCAAATATTCTTTAAAACTAAGGCAAAAATAAATGCCTAATGACATATTTTTACTGAAACTGAAGTGTTATCTGCATTATATGGGAAAGGTGGACTAATAGTACTTCAGTTGTGACAGCAGATTAGCTTAACAGGAAATCAACAAGCCAAGCCGTGCAGATAGTTATATATGTATTTTAAAGCCACTGAAGAAAATGAGTTTTTGAAAGCTTTATTAAAGTTCAATTTAAGCTCTTCTTTTAAATGAGGAGGGCCAATGTCATAGGCATGTCCTTGGCTCTGTGAACACATTGAGATATCCATTAATATCCAACCCTATCCCAGAAAGCTTTTAGTTGCTTCTTACTGTTTATTAATGATTTTTTTCATAGAAATAGAAGTGTTGCTTTTGTTTCTGTAGTATATTATTACTCATACACTGAAATAAAACTAGAAAAAGATTTGCCTGGATTTTTCCACAAAGGTTTTGCTTATTTTTCTTTGAAGTATGGTCCTATTCATATGACAGCCTGAGTATTGAGAAGGGTGACTGATGTGTGATTTTGCCTGCTCTTTATAGTGCTTTCTCCTGACCAGTGGCCATTTCAGGTAAGCAAATGCAGTCTACTAAATCATCTTAGCTGGAAAAGCAAGGCAAAGCTCTAATGCCTAGCCAGAAGTTGTAAAAACGTTGTGTGGCCATCAAAATTGTCACTTGTCTGGCATGTGCCTTTTCTAAACACTCTGAGTACTTTGCTAACCATATGACTAACAGATCCTCTGGTCTTTATAATGCCTTTTTATCAGAAGAGAAGTATGCCTTGTGGTCCCATCATATACAAACAAAATGGAATAAAAATTAGAATTTCAGTGGCATTTCTGAATAAGTGGGTGACTTTGGTGTTTGTCATTCTAGTTATAAACAATGGTTTCCTTTTCTAATACGAACTCTGAAAAGAATGCAGTAGGAAGGCCACAGCATCAGAATGTCAGTCTGGTTTATGGGGAGACATTAAAAGAAACTGTGTTTATGGTTAGAAGAAGCTGTGTCTCTGATCATCTGCTGTTCAGAAGAGGGAGCACACGTACAGACTGGTGTACACCTCAGTTTGACTGCTATCAATGTGTGTATCTGCTTGGAGGAGGAGATGACATGTATTACCAGGATTTTTTGTTTGTTTGCTCATTTGTTAATTTGTTTGATAAGAAAGTGGATGTGCAAGTAACTTTTAATTATATGCAGCTAGCTTTTTTGTGTGTACCCTTTGATTTTCAGAAAATCATGCATCTATAGTTTTAGGGTTTCTTAATGACTGTTACATTGACTTCTATACCTGTACCAAAGTCAGAATTCCATAATTACTTTTGTAAGGGGTAGGGAGAAAATATACTATCCATATTCTTCAGAGTTCACAAAACATACTGTTTGATTCATAACTAGAAAAAAAATATCCTAGCGTTTTAGAAACAAAACCAATATTCGTTGACACTGAACTTGGAAACTCACATAGATACAGTCTTCGGTAGTCCATTTATACCTGTTTTCAAGCTATTTGTTTATTTAGCAGATATTTATTAAGCATTTATTATGTGGTAGACATTATATAAGTTCCAAGAAGGACAAGAACAGAGTGCTGTGTTAAGTTATAATAGGACCATAGTTTGACAAGGTGGTGACCAAACTTTAAATTTGATTGATGCTTTTATTTATGTTTGAATTATAATATGGAATTCTGGAACCAGAAGAGACCTTTAAAATTATCTACTCCAACCCTTCATTCAGTGTTTGAATCTTTCTTATTATTCATTTGATCATTGCTGATATTCGACTATTTTTGACTTACAAAAATGGCATTTTCACGTAGTTCAACCTAGTAGAACCATTTAGTAAGTACAGTGCTGGATCATGACTGTGTAAGATGGATTAGTCAAGACAACCCTATCCAACTCTCTGTATAGGGGAGAAATGTGAAACCAGATATTGACAAAATAGTGACTGTTTGCAAAAATAAAATGGCTCAAGTGCCCTCGACTAACCAAAATGGATATGCTGGGTGCTGAATTGAGCTTTCTAGTTATGTGATCCAATATATCATTTCAAAACACCTTCAGACTCTGAGGCTTTTCTAACCCATGAGGGATTTTCTGCATGGACATGGATTTCAGTTACTTTGTAACCTGAGCTCATGGCTGGAGTGTGAGCCGTTTACGCATGCTTCTCCAGCTTCTTAGAGAACTCCTTAGTGTTGTAGTTTAAGATTTTATCAGTCTCTTCAGTGTCTACCTCAAAAGCTGCATTTCTGTGATCAAGGCAGCACAACACATGGCTGTGGGTTCAGAGACATTAAAAATTATTCCAAGAAGCAACATCTAGGGATCAGGATTTCACCTATTACAAGTAGGTCCTAATTGGGTAAATGATGAAATGACTATTTTCCCTTCGTATATAATTCAGTTATCTTCAGTTAGTTAACTTGAAATCGCACAAACCTGAGACGAATTCCTTTATATTCTTGTTTCACCGCATGTACATACACAGTGCTAGGCTGTGGCATCAGAAAATGGATATGCTATGGTCCCTGTCCTCAAGTTATTCTAAAGCACTCCTCGGTGTAAGTACTTACAAAGGTTTGGTAATTGAAATATATTCTTTCATCCATCCATCCATCTCTCCATCCAGGCATCACCGATTAAGTACCTATTAAGCCAGGCACTGTTATAGGCTCTAGCAATAAGCTGAAAACAAGACAAAGCCCCTCCCTCATCTACCTCATGTTCTGGTGGAGAAAAGAGACATTAAACATCAGTACATAGTATAATGTTAGAGAATGATGAAGGCTATAAAGAAAAAAAAAATAGTGGAGAGTAAAAAAAAAAAAAATACAGAGGAGAATGTAATCAACTCTGGGTAGGAAATAAGGTAAACCACACTAAGAATATAATTTTAAATCTGGGTTTTGAAGGGTAAATAAGAGTATAACAGGCAGACCAGGCAAGGAAGGAACTTCTAGATAGAGAAGCAGCAACTTCAAGGCTAGAAGGCATAAAATGGGATTATAAATAGGAATGCTTACTTGTGAGAAAGATTTAGTATAGAAATTAATAAAATATGGTGTATAATATCCTTTGAACAGTGTTGACTAATGGAATAATATCATATTTGGGTATATGAAAAATTGTTTCCTCAACAGTGCTTCTCAGATTTACTCAAGTATCAGAACTCTAGGTAGGAAAAGTGCTTTTTGCAGAACACAGTAAATTATTGTTATAATTCACCTTCAGATATCTGAAAATGTCATTATCGATCTGAATTTGGAACTATTCCAGGCATCTTTAAGATTAATTAACAGTAACAGATTCTAACATTTTAAAATATATTTAAAAAGAAAAAACTCACACTTGAGAAAATCGTATACATGAACTTTCTCTGTCATGTCACGGAAGATTGCTATTATTCTTTTTTATCATCAGAACACGAGTTCAGTAGCATAGTTTGAGAGTTGTTGCACTACAGTTATTCATCAGATGGGCTGCCAACCCGTGTGGGAAGAGTTAGGGAGTCACTGCCTCTTGTAGTAGGCAGCCCCTTCGGAAAGCGCCTTGCAATGGCTCTGACTTCCTTTTATTGAGCTGAAATCTCTTTCCCTGGTAATTTAGACTCACTGCTTAGACTCTAACTTAGACTCTGACTCTTGGATAGAATGATGGAAATCATGACTTATTTTTTATAAATATTCTGAGGAATAATAAGTAAAAATAATTTTGGTATACTTTGCACTATTTTAAGGTTAATTATAAATGAGACAAATAATGATAAAGCGTAAAGCTCACCTGAGTGAGAAGAGGGTAGGGGTTGTTGGTGTTTTGTTTCATATAGGGCGGGGTGGGAATCTGTGGTCTGTAAGTCTTCATGGTCAGATCCTTAGTTTGTTCTTTTCTGTATAACTTTTTGTTTATGTCTTTTCCCCCTCTATGACTCTTATTTGAGTAGCAGTAGGGTTTATAGGAATAGTTCTTCTGAAGTAGAGATAGGAAACTCAAAGTAAAGGCAGAGGAAAACGCAATGTTAGAGTATTATGATCCTTTAAAGAAAATGAAAGCAGATAACGAAAACCAAATTATGATGGAATTAAAGGAGACTTTATATGTGAATCATTGAGACTTGGAGAGAAAAATGGGAGGGAAAAAAGGGTGCCAAAGATACATACATTCACACTCATCACACATATGTATGTATGTGTACATATACAAATACATCTGTGTGTAAATGTATATCTAGATTGTATATGAGAGAGATATATAATACATGTATATAAACACATAAATAGAGATAGAGTATATTTGTTTCTATCAGCTGTTTGTTAAACGGTAGATAAAAGATTGAAACCGGGATCTTCTCATGTCTGTCCTGTTCTACTGTCTGAAGTGGCAGGTGGAATCTGCTCGGTGATTCAAACGGTGAATTTTTTAATTGCTCAGTCCTGACATGCTAACCTTAGCAGACGAGCAGCTTCAGAATGTGTTAGGTCATCATACCAATAATGAAGATTACATCATTGACCTGCCTTCCTTTTTTGGAATGTAGGAAAAAACAAACCCTAGAAATACGTCAGATTTGAAAACAAACCAAAATAATGACTGAGAATAGTGATATTATCTATAGTTTCATCACAACTAGTTGACTAATCAGTTAGGAGCCATTCTGTTTATAAAATTAATTTTTAATTATTCTTTATTTTTAAAATGAAGTTCTAGCTTAAGACCTGAATGAAAGGTTTCAGAGAAATGAAAATTTTCTTTTCTGAATTTAAAATATTTCTATTGCGATAAGGTGACACACTGAGTGACTTTAAGATAATAATATTTGTGTTAACAGACTTCTATATATACCTCAGCTGTAAGATATTTCCCTGGGTTTTGAAAAGTTTATGTTTTAATTCAGCACAATAACACTCAAAATA
Organism: Balaenoptera physalus; assembly: GCF_965194825.1. NCBI lineage: Eukaryota > Metazoa > Chordata > Mammalia > Artiodactyla > Balaenopteridae > Balaenoptera > Balaenoptera physalus. The sequence goes on along the minus strand of NC_138882.1, from coordinate 52,734,779 downwards.
AGAATCTCTGAAATTTGTTTTATTTTTCTATCCCTAAAATAGGACAGATTTTGAAGTAGATTGCTTTAAAAAAAATGAATCACTTCTTAAAACACACAGATGTACACATCCACCCTTGGGACAGAAGAAATGAATTACCTCGCTTGGTAAATCGCATTGCTTCTCCTGAACTAGATTGCCTCCTGCATCCAGTGCTGTGAAAGAGAGGCTCTCTGAGCAGGAAGGATAGCCATTGTTCAGTGCTCTCTAGCAAAAGAGCTGGGCGGGGAGGGGTGTGGGGGGGGATGGAGTTTGACTGGCGTTGGCTCTGGCTTTTCTACATTCCAATCTGTCTGAGGCACAGAGCGAGAGCAAAAAAAAAAAAAAAAAAAAAAAAAGTGGAGAGAGAGAGAGCAAGTGAGCAAGCACGGTGAGTACCATACGGTATAGAAAGTGTTTTGACTGGCATGCTGGAAAGATCATGTTAGCAACACCCAGAAACTTCATGGAATGCAGACCCCAGGTAAGAGTTCCTAGAGTCTGTCTGAGACAGAAATTAAAAGTTCGTATATATTTAAAGGGAATGTGTGCTTTTTCAAAATTACACAAATGGAATGACTGTTTACTTTTGTGCTTATTGGCTTTTAAAAATAGGTTGTTTTTCATTACTGTGAGTTCACAGGAATACTGTGTGGAGGCTGTCAACATCCAGTACAAAATCCAGCTCAAGAATAGCCTTCTGAGAAACTCAGATAAATTAAAGGTGTAATGATCATAGCAAAATACTAACACTGCAACATTTACTTGTTCTTTTAATAATTTGAAGTGGATTTTTTATTCTGTATCTTCCCCAGATTCTTTATGAAATATTAAGATACCTGGGAATGGATACAGCCCATTTCTCTCTGAGGGAGACAAAATATATTGACCATTAATAATATTGTAACAACCTTGCTTGAATCTCAGTAGCGTGTAGTAAATCTGTTTAATTCGGAAAGCTCAACAGGTTGGATCCATAGACAACAGTAAGAGTTCAAATGAGAACTTTGCTTGTTTTTTGTTTTTTGTGGGTTTTTTTGCCCAAGCAGGCTTTTAATATCCTCTGCCAATAGATGACAAGTTAGAAACTTTAATTAGCTCATTGAAAGTTAAATCTGAAAGAGACTTGAGAGACGTCTACTGCAGTCCACTCTCTCCATTTTCAATGAGAACATTTAGGTCTAATGGAGTTGATGCTTGCTCGAGATCACAGCATTACAACAGAATTGAAAAGAAAATCCAGGTCTCGTGATCTGCAGTTTACTGGTTTTTTCATGGTACCAGCTATCAATACATTTAGGCTTTATACTTTATCCATACTGTATCTGCTGGCTCAGGTACCATGAATTATTGCCTAAAGACCAAATGCATCGTAAACCTAGATTGAAATCTTATGGGGAGGAAATATTGGGGGTTGGATGTCATCAATATTGATATCATATTCTTTTTCGAAACCAAAAATATATAACAAAATATTTATCAGAATAAAAAATAGCTTTCAGTTAAGGAAAATAACTATAGTTTGTATGTTGCTTTTATATAAACAATTACATAGCTGTGGCATGTTCTGAATATCTGTATATGAAATTAAAATTAAAATTGATTTTAATTTCTTTTAAAGACTTTGGGACTTAGCAACTGTATAATTTAAGTTAGTAAAGCTGTTTTGGGGTAACTTGTATCTATTTACTGGAAGCAAAACGTCACCCCATAGTCACTGCCTTCTCTATGTTTATATTTTTTTAATGTAAGATAACATTTTAAAATTATCCAGCTGTTTGAACCAGTTGCTTCCTTATCCAAGGTCCAGCTCTGTTTCCTCCATTTATAAGGGTCCTCTGTTACACCACCTCATGAATTATGTGTTAGAGGGTAACTTAAGTGGAGGATCTTGAGAGTCACAACAGACAGTGAACATCTGTCTTCATACATTTTCATTTAGTCCCTAAAAAGGTTGCTGCCCTTTCTATTTTTCTGGAGACCATTGTGGGGTTGAAAGAGGCCACACTATTCTAGTGAGCTAAATAGTAAAGATAGCCACTGTCAAAAGAATCTGTCATGGCTCTTTACAATTCCTGGGAACAAGTTAGCTTGATTTGGCTGTAAGCACAGTGAAGGGATGCAGTGTTTTTGTGTTAAAGCTTGACCTGCTGTTCCAGTTTTTGACTAGGTCTGTGTAGATGCAGTTGTGATTTATAAGTTTGTGAGGGATGAACAGTAAGTTGTAAGGAACAGTTTCACTACTGCTCTCGGCTATCGGAAATCAAATTACAAAGTACATTCTCTACCCAGAAGGAAACAAGAGACTGTCTTACTGCCGAATCCATTATTAAAACACACTGTTTATAAAAGGACTGATGGCTGTGAGAATGAGGACATAATGCTCTATCCAACTTAACAGTGTTCATGTTGTGTTACACAGAGCTTAGATTTTTTTCTCTCATCTTTTATCCTGCTGGCGTATGTGAAAGGACTGCCATGATATATGTGTATATATTATGTGTGTATATGGTGGGTGGATGGATGGATGGATGGATGAAGATGGACTTTTGGCCTTAGTGTATTTCCGCATGTTAGAAACAATCAAGTCATTAATCTATTGCTGGTATTTTACTGACCTAACTTGAAAGAAACTACTTTATTAACCAATCTGATAATTATAAAATTACTACCATGCATTGGAAAGAGAAAAATATTAGAAGGAAACACATACTCCTTTCTCTGTCCTGAATACAGATGTCAGATTATGCAGGTTTATACTTTCTCTGTTAGAGAAAAGCAGTGTGCTAATAAGGTGCCCATTTTATGACCAAAGACAGATTGTAAATGGGAAGGGAGTGGGTAGGGTGAAATGAATGACATGAGGAAAGAAACTCTCTTATGTATGTGAAACAATTTTCTTTTGACCCTTGTTTTTTTGAAGTCAGGCCCATTTTCACTACTCATGATTTTTTTTCCTTGATACTAGTTTCTCTAAATTTTTTTTCATGAAATATATATCCATATAGTTTATATATTAAATTTGCAAAGAAGGTAAACAGCTCTGCGTCATAGCCATTGACATTTTTCTGATAAAAGTTTGGCTATAGTTGATCAAAACTTTTGTCTCATTCAGAGGAGTTACTTCTTTCCCGCTGCAATTTCTCTCTACTTCTTGGGTATAATTCAGTGTTTTGTAATGCTCTGAGTTGTCAAGTTAATTCTTTACTCATAAAGGTTACCTGATTATCCACTCAAAACTCTGGGAATCCTATTATGTAGACCACATGGTTGTGTTTCCCCTTCTGCTCCAGTCTTGACCTTCTTCAGCAGCCTGTAAAGAGGAAAAGTGTTACGCTGGTTTTGTTCTTTCTGTTCTTTCACGCTCTCTAGTGGTTGTTTGTGGTTGTTCTTGTTTTCAGTTCCCTATCAGTTTTAGTGAAGCAGGTGACTGTGGTGAAATCAGGTTCAGCAGATTCTTACACTTGAGATGCATGAACTTTCTAAAATATCTAATTCTTTAGTGCAGAAAGAGAAAAAAATTGATTATGTTCTGTTGTTTCCTATTGAACAGTGAGTCAAGAAAATGAGTTATGACTCAGCAATATAAATCCTCTTAGAGCTGTCTTTTCTTTCTCTTTATTTTTGTCTTCCTTTGTGTGTGTGTGTGTGTGTGCGTGTGTGCGTGCTGATGGGGATTCAGTCTATCAGAGTTTCACATGTAATTATGGGTATGATATCTGCTTGTGTCTGGAAGCCTTAAGCGTTGCCACTGAGAATATTTTCTTTGTGCATACTTGACAAGTAGGAGAGACTTACTGAATCATCATTAAAATTCAGATGAAGGTCTTTATCTTCTCTGGTACCTTCCTCGCCCCTACTCAGACTGTACCATTCTGCTGAATGAGGAGCTCTCTGAACTTAAACACATGGAGAAGGAGCCAGTGAGGAGTTCTTATCAATAATTAGACTCTGTAAGACTCCACATTTCTGTCATTCTCAGGTTTACGATATTTTATAAATAAGTGAATTGCTGAAACAGCAACTTGTAAAGTTAGTTCAGGTTAATACAGTTTTGTTCTTTGAAGAATAAAAATGACCTGGTTCTGCTTGCTCTTCTTTGTCAGACTTTCAAAAGTAAGTAAGCAAACAAGTTTAGCTGCTAGGATCAAGCCGGTGTCATTCAGGACCAGGTGTCACCTAGGATAGCCAGCCTGTTGGACAATTTGCTTACTCTGATTATTGCATTTAATTCAGACTATAGAGTACCTTTGGAAAAACTTAGCAGCACTGTTGTATAGTTAACTATTCATAGATATTACCTTTAGTTAACATGAAAACTAGAAAAACTGGATATTCTTTCACTTTTTAACCCTCTGATTTGTAACTTTCTTGCTAAATTACATTTCAAATGGGTTGTGTGCAGTTGATTTGATTTCTGGTCTCTTGATTCAGATAGGAGAAGATAAGATGTTTGGGTCCCTACTTCAATAATCCCTTTTTCTAGGAACACCTAGACTATAAAGCATCAGTTAAATAAATGAAATAATTTATTTCATTTGTTTAAAAAAGGAATGATGTGTCAAAGGGAGTGCAAGAAGAGCCACCAAAAAATCTAGCCCGTGTGAATACATTGAAAGAATTGGGTTTGCTCAGTCAAAGGACAGGACAAGATGTGATGTGTCTGTGAACAGGGAAGGATAATCATATTTTGTGTACCAAGAGCTCATTATGAAGAGCTCATTTCTAAGATTTTGTTCAGTATGGTTATATTTCTTATTAGCATTTTCTCAAAGTATAGGAAACAAATCACTCAAAGAAAGGATAATAGATTATTTACCTTCTGCATATGGTAAAGGAACTGTATCACAGTAAGTATTTGGTCTGATTTTTGTGAGTCTCCATTATACAGCTGAAATATAAGGAGATTTTTAATGAATTAAGATCTTTATTTTATCTTCCATACAGTTAGCTTACGTACATCTTGAAATTTTTCTTGAAGCATTTTTGCCTCCCCTTAATACTCAGTGAAACATCATGGTAGTTTCCTGAAACAATAAATGTCACTCTGTTTTATGAGTACCATTTTTTACTTGTAAATATTTGCACAGTGACAATTGCTAAAATTATGAAATATATTTTTAGTAACTTTGGTTTTATTCATTTCCTTTCCTTATAAATACAGCACTCAGTAAATACTTGATTGATGATCAACTTGTAAAGGTAAATTTTCCGAAGAAGTAGCTTTTTTTCTTTTTTTTTTTTCCAATTGGAGCCAGTGTTGACCATCTTTATTAACAAAACCAAAACCATGGTGTAAGGAAGAAATCCGAGGAGTTATTGCTGTCATTACAAAGAATGAAAACCAGTCTCCCTTGGAAACATTTTTATTAACAAAACCAAAGCGTACTATTCAAAGGGAATTTATTGCAATATAAAAGGCAGAAGTCTTTTTAGAAAGTTTAGAAGTTACTTGTTTGTTTTATTTGTAAATGGAAGGGTATTTAAAAGCAGAAGCCAGGCTTTCCTCTGGTCCTTTTTAAAAAGAAAATCCAACCAATTATTTACCAGTTTTTCTCAGAAACATATCTTCTGAGAAACTGCAAAATGTGAACAAACTGCAAAATGTATTTGACAATCAAATTTTAATTAACAAGAAATAGTGAGCTTCAAGGACGTGACTATTTTATTGCTATAAAATACTGTGATTTATGACAGCTTCCCAGTAGGTTTCTTCCAGTGTCAGAAATTGTAAGCCCATTTTTATTTTGCTTAGTTCTTGAATTAAATATTTAAAGGTAGACTTTTTGTTTCTCTTTTCCCCTGTCAAACCTGTGTTACAGGAGAATAGAAACTGGTTTTTTTAAAGCTTTCCAGGTTTAGTCCAGATGTTGCTTATGTTACATTTTTCTCTGACAATCTGAAAAGAGATATTTTTAAATTTTAATATCCAATCATAATATATAACGAACTCCTACACACCTATGAGAAAAAGGCAAGACTTCAATGCCCATTTTACAAAAGAGCCTATCCAAGTGGGTCTTCAGTATATGAAAAGGTGATCAGTTTCATTATTCATCAGGGAAATGCAAATTTAAACCAGAATGGAATTGCATAACCATCAGAATGTCTAAAATGAGAAAAACAGAAAATACCCAATGTTGACAAGGATCTAGAACAAAAGGAATTCTCACACACTACTGATGAGAGTATAGATTTGTACAACTACTTTGAAGAACTATTTGACAGTATCTACTAAAGCTGAACAATGCTCTGTGACCCAGCAATTCCACTCCTATATATGTACCCAACAGAAATGCATACATAGGTTCACCAAAACACCTGTACAAAAAATGTTCATAATAGCTAAAAATTAGAAACCACCCAAATGCTCATTAGCAGTAGAATGGCTAAATTGTGGTTTGCTTACACAATGGAATTCTATACAGCATTGAAAAGAACTACTGCTTCCTGCAACAGAATGGATAAATCTCACAAATGTATATTGAGCATGAAAAGTTAGTCTCAAAAGAATATACACACCGTTTGATTCTACTTTTATATAGTTCAAATTCATCTGAGGTGATAGAAGTCAGGATAGTGATTATCCTTATGGGGTAATGACTGGAAAGGATGTATAAAGGAGGCTTCTGGTTGTTAGTAATGCTGTTTTGTTTTGTTCTGTCCTGTTCTGTTTAATCTAGGTGCTATTTACTGGGATGAGTTCCATTTGAAAAACTTTATTGACCTGTGCACTCATTATTTATACACTTTTCTGAATGCATGTTATCATTTAGTAAAGAGTCTGAGAAAAGATATTTTTATAATCTTTCCATTTTGCTAAAACAGAACCACAAAATAGAAACAAAAAACAATAAGTAAACTTCCAGGATGATGGTATGATATTCTTTGAAAGTCCATTTTGTTTGCATAGATGGTGAGGAATGACCCCATGTTTATTCTTAAATTGTAAGTTGCCTAGGGAATTCCCTGGCGGTCCAGCGGTAAGGACTCGGCACTTTCACTGCTGAGGCCACGGGTTCAGTCCCTGGTCGGAGAACTAAGATGCGGCAAGCCGTGCGGTGCAGACAAAAATAAAATAAATTTGCCTAGTCTATGTGTGCTGTCAGGGACTTTACATTTGGAGTCATTTAAAGGGTTAGATGGGGAAAGCCTCAGATAGACTGGGCTTATAAGTGCATCTTCAAAACAAAATTGCAGGATGTGAATAATAGAACTACCAGGCTTTCCATAAACTTTCAAAGTACCATTCATAAGCATTCAAAGACATATAAAACACTAATTTTCATATGACTTAAATATTTTATAGTAGTAACAATTTATATATATATTTCTGTAGTGTATATAAAGATATAAATTTACTCATACCAAACATTAATTTTTACATATAGTTATTAATTAGTTCTAGATACAAATTTAATAAGAGTTTTCTGTACCTTTGGCTTTAATATCATTTTGCTTTAAAAACATTTCTATGCTTTTAAAGGATATGTGATTACTTGTTTTATTGGAAGAAAAATAAAACTTTTTTTTTTAACATTTTTATTGGAGTATAATTGCTTTACAATGGTGTGTTAGTTTCTGCTTTATAACAAAGTGAATCAGTTATACATATACATATATCCCCATATCTCTTCCCTCTTGCGTCTCCCTCCCTCCCACTCTCCCTATCCCACCCTTCTAGCTGGTCACAAAGCACCAAGCTGATCTCCCTGTGCTATGCGACTGCTTCCCACTAGCTATCTATTTTACATTTGGTAGTGTATATATGTCCATATATACACTACCACTCTCTCACTTTGTCCCAGCTTACGCTTCCCCCTCCCCATGTCCTCAAGTCCATTCTCTAGTAGGTCCGCGTCTGTATTCCTGTCTTGCCCCTAGGTTCTTTATGACCTTTTTTTTTTTTTTTTTAGATTCCATATATATGTGTTAGCATACGGTATTTGTTTTTCTCTTTCTGACTTATTTCACTCTGTATGACAGACTCTAGGTCCATCCACCTCACTACAAATAACTCAATTTCTTTTCTTTTTATGGCTGAGTAATATTCCATTGTATATATGTGCCACATCTTCTTTATCCATTCATCTGTCGATGGACACTTAGGTTGCTTCCGTGTCCTGGCTATTGTAAATAGAGCTGCAATGAACATTGTGGTACATGACTCTTTTTGAATTATGGTTTTCTCAGGGTATATGCCCAGTAGTGGGATTGCTGGGTCATATGGTAGTTCTATTTTTAGTTTTTTAAGGAACCTCCATACTGTTCTCCATAGTGGCTGTATCAATTTACGTTCCCACCAACAGTGTATGAGGGTTCCCTTTTCTCCACACCCTCTCCAGCATTTACTGTTTGTAGATTTTTTTGATGATGGCCATTCTGACCAGTGTGAGATGATATCTCATTGTAGTTTTGATTTGTATTTCTCTAATGATTAAAGATGTTGAGCATTCTTTCATGTGTTTGTTGGCAATCTGTATATCTTCTTTGGAGAAATGTCTAAAAGAGTTTTTCATCACTGAAATGTGGAAGTATCCAACACTATAAATGGAAGATACTTAATAAATGTTAATTTCCTTCTTTTTCTTTGCAAAAATACAAGCATGATATTTTCTTGAGCATGCCTTTCTTCTCTTCTCACATAAATCGCCCCCCTCCATCTTATCCTTCCAGTTCTGAATCATTAAAATGCATGTGTTTAGTTCTATGGATTCATTTACAGCAGTCTTCTCCACTAGATCCTTCATATTTCACGCTTTACTCAAGCTCAGTGTTTTCATGTTAGCATACTAAATTAGTTTTCTATTGCTGTTATAACAACCATACACTCAATGACTTAAAACAACACCCATTTATTATTTCACAGTTTCTATAGAACCAAAGTATAGGCAGAGTGTAGCTGGTTGTCTGCTCAGCGTATCACAAGGTCAAAACCAAAGTATTAGCAGGCTGCATTCTCATCTGGAGCTCAGAGTCCTCTTGTAGTTGTAGGACTGAGAATCCTGTTTTCTTGCTGGCTATTGGCAGGGAGTCATTCTCAGCTCCTAGAGACCACCTTTGCGTCTCATTCCTGTGACACTCCCAGAACATGGCAACTTACTTCTTCAAAGCCAGTGAGAGAATCTTACTCTAGTCTACTATGATGGAGTCCAGTATAATATGCAACATAATCACAAGAATGACTATACCATCATCTTTGCCATATAATACAGCAGAATCGAGGGAGTGACTATCCCATCATATTAACAGATCCAGGGCCCCACCTACACCCAAGGGTAGAGGATTATACAAAGATGTGAGAACCATATATACCCACATCATAAACACCAAAGCCTTTGTGCACGATTCTTAATTGTGCTTTTTTTCCCCCCTTTCATGTCGAATGTAGACTATTCATTGAAATTAATGATTCTCTAGTTCTGGCAGGTTAACAGTCTCATCTTTATTTTAATTAAATTAATATTAGTTTTATGAAGCCTATGCTTCTTTTCTGTGATAGCAGCATTTTCATTTTCAATCTGCCACCCATTTTTAATAAAATAAAGGAAAACACAGTATAATCATGCAAATATTGCCGAACAGATTCTGATGCCAAATTAGCTGTTGGTGAACATGTGACCCCACCTCATATTTATCATCAACTGATGAATGACAGTCCTGAATTTTTTTAAATTTCTGAATTAAAAAGTTACAGACCTATCCATTCTTAAATTATTTTGCTGTTGAAGAATGATCTGAACTCTAGGGAACTCCCTAGGCCTCTAAAGATGTTGTATATCCTGCCCATCATGACAGTTTCCTGCCCATTTTCAATCCTGCCTTCTAATTATAGATCTTTCCAAATGCATATCTTTTAATGCCTCATAATTCTTGGTAACCTGTGCCGCTGTTATTCCTTGAACTTTTATTTATTTATTTTTATTTTGCTTTGTTCATTAGATTATGTTTTTAAACATAACACTTGAGATATTAAGTTATTTTCCGTTTAATTTGTAGTCCTTATTAGAGTACTGTGTTCTCTTCTGTGTGCCATATCTAAAAAATTTTGGACGTGTTTTCAGTGATGGAAAGGCTAGAAAATAAGATCTTGAAGAAAACTTAGACATTAAGGTTGTCCAGTGTGAGGAACACAGTAATACAAAATATATATGAAAGCATTGTCACAAACTATTTTCCCTATCCATTAAGAGGAGGAAAAAGAGAATGTGGCAGTATGTAGAATCTGAGTGAAATAGAAGTATGTAGGTTTGGGGCTTTAAAACTGTGACTCTTAGGATCTTCTTCTTTGTGAGACATCATAAGTTAAATCTTACTTTTCCTGAGGTCAAATAAATCCTACTTGAAAACCAAAGAAGTTAATTGAATAAAGTTTCAAGTTCCGTGCTCCCTTGATTATATATAATTTTCTAATCCATTATAATAATTGAAGTATTATGTGGGTCTATTTTAAATAAAATCTTAATTTAAAAAATAACAGAAATAGCTGACATTCCTAACAGTTCAAACCAGGCCCAGGTATAAAAGCTCTTCCTTCCCCCACACTCCAGGAATTCTATTATTTTCTGCACATATAACTAAAATTAACAATTAGTATTTATCCTACCAGACTCTCTATATGTGTGTGTGTGCGTATATGTATGTGTGTAAGTAGCACATGAACATAGACAATTTTTCTGTGTTTTCAGCATGATCAAATGATACATGTTGTAGTTCAACTTGTGTTTTTCACTTAAGAACATATTATAGGCTCTTTGTTTCTGGTAATGGTGGGCTAGGTTTTCCGAATAACCCTCCTACTGAAAACAACTAAGTGAGATAAATGTATTTTTTTAAAAAACTGTCCTCTTAAAAGCATCAGAGACACTTGTAAATAATCCACAGATCAATGAAGAAGTCATAAGAGAAGTTAGAACCAAATGGTACTGAAAATATTATATATCAAAATTTGTATGATTTAGCTAGAGTAGAACTTGAAGTTAGAAAAATAGTACCATAGTAAAGAGCATAGAAGGAAAGAAAAAAGGATTAGAATAGGAATTAATTAAACAAATCAGACATGCAGTGGAGAAAATCAACAAAGCTAAGAGTTAGTTATTTGAAAAGACATAAAATTGACAAACCTTTGGCAAGACTGATCAAGAAAAATATAATTATTATCCAGAATGGAAAAGGATATGTTGCTATCAATCCTGCATACAGTAAAAAATACTTACAGAATATTATAAACAATTTTATGGAAACAAATTTTTAAATTACATGAACTAGTGAAACTTTTAGGAAAATACAACTTGCTGAAAACTGACACAAGAAGAAGATCCTAATATTGTTAAAGAAATTCAATCTGAAATTAAGAGCTTTACCTCAAATAAAAATCCAAGCCCAGAAGTCTTTGCTTAAGTATTCTAGCAGACATTTAAGAAAGATATAATTTCATATAATGGAACACTACTCAGCAATAAGAAAGAATGAAATTTTGCCATTTGTGGCAACATGGATGGACTTGTAGGGCCTTATGTTAAGTGAGGTAAGTCAGGCAGAGAAAGACAAATACTGTATGATGGCACTTGTATGTGGAATCTAAAAAATACAACAAACTAGTGAATAAAACAAAAAAGAAGCAGACTCGCAGATATAGAGAACAAACTAGTGGTTACCAGTGGGGAGAGGGAAGAGGGGAGGGGCAACATAGGATGGGGGGGAAAGGATTATTATGGGATTACAGTAAGTCCCCTACATACGAACCTTCATGTTGCGAACTTTTCAAAGATGCAAACGTGTGTTCCATCAATGTCAGACGTGAGTGAAATTGCAGCTTGCCCTCCATCTCCTATTGCTGATGATCCTTCAGCTCTACCATCTCCCACCTCCTCTCCCTCCTCCAGTCAGTAACTCTTCTTGCCTGTTCACTTGATGCCAGCCCGTATATGCCAGCTGTTGTACTGTACTACTGTGTACTTTTCAAGGTACTGTACTGTAAGATTAAAAATGTTTATTTTTTGTGTTTGTTTATTTTTATGTATTATTTGTGTGAAAAGTATTATAAACCTATTGTGGTACAGTACTGTATACCCGCTTGTGTTAGTTGGGTACCTAGGCTAACTTTGCTTGACTTAAGAACAAATTGGACTTAAGAATGCTCTCTCAGAATGGAACTCGTTTGTATGCGGGGGACTTACTATATGAAATTGTGTGTATGAAACTTTTGAAAATTGTAAAGCACTATAGAATTTAAAGAATGTTTCACTCAATTAAAAAAATTGAAAAAAGATATAATTTCAGATTACACAAATTCTTTCTGAAAAAGAAAAGAGACTATACACATTAGCTAATTTTATAACACTGGCATCACTTCTATACCACCTGACAACAACATTACATGAAAGGACAATTATAGGGCAATCTTATTCATTATCACAGATGCCAAAATCCTAAACAAATATTAGTAAATAGAATAATACATTATAACAAAATTGGGTTTATTATACCAATGCAAAGTTTGTTTAATATTTAATAATTAGTATAATTCACTATCAGTGGACTAAAGGAGAAAAACTTAAAATCATCTCAATTGTGCAAAAACCATGTTTGATAAAATTTACCAACCATTCGTAATAACTCTTAGCAAAACAGGAATAGAAAAGAACTTCCTTACTTTGATAAAGGGTATCTACAAAAACCCCTCAACAAACATACTTAATGGTTAGAAGCCCCCCTTTCAGATGAGAATCAAGACTAGGATGTCCACTGTTACTTCTGCTATTTCACATTATACTGGATGTCCTAGTTAGTACGGCAAGGCAAGCAAATATTATAAGGATTGGAAAGATACAAAATTTTAATAATTTGCTGCTGATGTAATTGTCTGTTCAGGAAATTTAAAAAAAAAAAAACAACCTTTACAGATAATGAGTTTAGCAAGGTTGATAGATACAACATCTGGAAACAAAAATCAATTGCATTTCTGTATCGACAACAAACTAAAAGTGAATTTTTTAAAAAGATAACTATTTACAATAACATAAAAAGTAATTACCTAGGAAATCTAGTAAAAGATGTACAAAACATCTAGAAAACTATAAACTTTGTTATTTTGTTATTGCACTTCACTTTATTGCACTTTGCAGATAACTGAGTTTTTTACAAATTAAAGGTTTGTGGCAACCCTGCATCAAGGAAGTCTATTGGTGCCATTCTTCCAACAGCATTTGCTCACTTCATGTCTCTGTGTCACATTTTGGTAATTCTCACAATATTTCAAACCATCCACCAGCAAAAAGATTACAACTTGCTAAAGGCTCAGATGATGGTTAGCATTTTTTTAGCAGTAAAATATTTTTTATTGAAGTATAGTTGATTCACTTTGCTGTACAGCAGAAATATAAAACTTTATTAAAATAAATTAAAGAATAATTGAAAAGGGGGCTATACCATATTTCTGGAATCAGAATATTGGTTTGTAGGATGTTAATTTTCTGTCACATTTCTCTATACATTCGATACAATCCCAGTAAAAATCTCATGAGTGTTTTATAGAGGAATTTTACAAATGGATTATAAAATTTATATGGATTATAAAATTATACAAAGGCCCGAGTATAACCAAAATCTCTAGAAGAAATATAAATTGGTAGGACTTGCTCTATCAGCTATCAAGACTTTTTATAAAGCTATAGTAATTGAGACAAAGTGATATTGGTTTTAGAAATAGACCAGTGGAACAAAGAGTCTTAAAACAGATCTGTACATATATGTACATTTTATTTATGATAAATTGACACTGCAGAGTGGTGGCGAAATTATGGTCTTTTCAATAAATGGTACTGGCTCAACTAGTTATTCGAATGAAAAAAAAAAAAGGAAGTGATTCCTTCTTCACATGTTATACAAAAATCAACTTCATATGGATTGTAGACCTAAATGTAAATGACAAAATAATAACATGAAATATATTTTTTTAATTGTAGTATAATTGATTTACAATATTGTGTTAGCTTCTGGTGTACAGCAAAGTGATTCAGTTTCGTGTGTGTGTATGTGCGTATTCTTTTTCACATTCTTTTCCATCATGGTTTATCACAAGATATTGAATATGGTTCTCTGTGCTATACAGTAGGACCTTGTTGTTTATCTATTTTATATAGTAGTTTATATCTGCTAATCCCAAACTCCTAATTTATTCCTCCCCCCCACTCTTTCCCCTTTGGTAACCATAAATTTGTTTTCTGTGTCAGTGAGTCTGTTCCCGTTTTGTAAATAAGTTCATTTGTATCACTTTTTTAGATTCCGCATTGAAGTGATATTATATGATATTTGTCTTTCTCTGTCTGGCTTACTTCACTAAGTATGATAATCTCCAGGTCTATCCATGTTGCTGCAGAGGGCATTATTTCATTCTTTTTTATGGCTGAGTAATATTCCATTGTGTATATATTCCACATCTTCTTTATCTATTCATCTGTCAATGAACATTTAGCTTGCTTCCATGTCTTGGCTGTTGTAAATAGTGCTGCTGTGAACATTGAGGGTGCTTGTATCTTTTCGAATTAGAGTTTTCTCCAGATATATGCCCAGGAGTGGAATTGCTGGATCATATGGTAACTCTACTTTTAGTTTTTTAGGGAACCTACATTCTGTTTTCCATAGTGGCTTTACCAATTACATTCCCACCAACAAAGTAAGGAAGGTTCCCTTTTCTCCACACTCTCTCCAGCGTTTATTATTTGTAGACTTTTTGATGATGGCCATTCTGGCTGGTGTGAGGCGATATCTGATTGTAGTTTTGACTTGCATTTCTCTAATAATTAGTGATGTTGAGCAGCTTTTCATGTGCCTCTTGGCTATCTGTATGTCTTCTTTGGAGAAATGTCTATTAAGGTCTTCTGCCCATTTTTGATTGGATTGTTGGGTTTTTTTGTTATTGAGTTGTATGAGCTGATTGTATACTTCGGAAATTAAACCATTGTCGATCATGTCGTTTGCAAATATTTTCTCCCAGTCCATAGGTTGTCTTTTCATTTTGTTTATGGTTTCCTTTGCTGTGCAAAAGCTTGTAAGTTTGATTAGGTCCCATTTGTTTATTTTTGCTTTTATTTCTTTTGCTTTGGGAGACTGACCTAAAAAAACATTGGTACGATTTATGTCAGAGAATGTTTTGCCTATGTTCTCTTCTAGGAGTTTTACAGTATCATGTCTTATATTTAAGTCTTTAAGCCATTTTGTGTTTATTTTTGTGTATGGTGTGAGGGAGTGTTTTAACATCATTGATTTACATGTGGCTGTCAAGCTTTCCCAACACCACTTACTGAAGAGACTGTCTTTTCTCCATTGTATATTCTTGCCTATATCATAACGTCTTTATGGCTTTAGGATAGAGAAATAATTTTTAAATCAGACAGAAAAAGCACTAACTGTAAAGAAGGAAAAAGTGATCAATTTTACTATGTTAAGGACTTCTCTTTATCAAAATACACTGCTCAGAGAGCAAAAAGGCAAGCTACATAAACCAACAAAGAAAATAATACGAGAATATATCAAGCACTCCTACAAATTAATAAGACAAAGCTCAATAGAAAAGTGGACAAAAGACTTGAATAAGCACTTCACAGAAGAAGATAACCAGATGGTCATATACATTTGAAGAGGTGCTTAGCCTGATTAATAATCAAGGAAACCCAAATTAAAACTATAAGATATCACCGTACAACCTCTAGGTTGGCTGAAATTTAAAATCTGATGAAACCAAAGTTGTCAAGAATATAAGAGCAATGGGAGCTGTTACATTGCTAGTAGGAGTGAAAATTCATACACTTTCTTTAGAAAACAATTTGGCATTATCTAGTAAAACTGAAAATAATGCTAACCCAGTAGAAATACATATTTATGTACATGATGATACATGTACAAAAATTAAAAACATCCATAATAGCCCTCAAATGGATACAACTTGGAAAAAAAATCAATAAATTGGGATTTTTAAAAAGTATGATAGTCATGCAATAGAATACATCAATGAAAATGAAAAAACTGTAGTGACACACAACAATATTAATAAATCTTAAAAATATAATCTTGAAGGGAGGGGCAAGATGGCGGAAGAGTAAGACACGGAGATCACCTTCCTTTTCACAGATACAGTAGAAATACATCTACACGTGGAACTGCTCCTACAGAACACCCACTGAACGCTGGCAGAAGACGTCAGACCTCCCAAAAGGCAAGAAAATCCCCACGTACTTGGGTAGGGCAAAAGAAAAAAGAAATAACAGAGACAAAAGAATAGGGACCGGACCTGCACCAGTGGGAGGGAGCTGTGAAGGAGGAAAGGTCTCCACACACTAGGAAGCCCCTTCGTGGGCAGAGACTGCAGGTGGCAGAGGGGGGAAGCTTCAGAGCCACGGAGGAGAGCGCAGCCACAGGGGTGCAGAGGGCAAAGCGGAGAGATTCCCACATGGAGGATTGGTGCTGAGTAGCACTCACCAGCCCGAGAGGCTTGTCTGCCCAGCCGCCGGGGCAGGCGGGGGCTGGGAGCTGAGGCTCGGGCTTCAGTGCTAGCCGGGAGGGAGTCCGGGAAAAAGTCTGCAGCTGCCGGAGAGGCAGGAGACTTTTTCTTGCCTCTTTGTTTCGCGGCGCGCGGGGCGAGGGGATTCAGAGCACTGCCTAAACGAACTCCAGAGACGGGCGCAAGCCGCGGCTATCAGCGCAGACCCCAGAGGTGGGCGCGAGCCGCGGCTAACAGCGCGGATCCCACAGCAACAGGGGCGCAGAGGGAAAAACGGCGAGATTCCCGCACAGAGGCTCGGCGCCGAGCAGCGCTCACCAGCCCGAGAGGCTTGTCTGCTCACCCGCCGGGGCGGGCAGGGGCTGGGAGCTGAGGCTCGGGCCTCGGTGCTAGCCGGGAGGTAGTCCGGGAAAAAGTCTGCAGCTGCCAAAGAGGCAAGAGACTTTTTCTTGCCTCTTTGTTTTGCGGCGCGCAAGGAGAGGGAATTCAGAGTGCTGCCTAAACGAACTCCAGAGGCGGGTGCGAGCCGCGGTGATCAGTGCGGACCCCAGAGACAGGCAGGAGACGCTAAGGCTGCTGCTACCGCTGCCAAGAAGCCTGTGTGCGAGCACAGGTCACTCTCCTCACCGCCCCTCCCGGGAGCCTGTGCAGTCCGCCACTGCCAGGGTCCCGTGATCCAGGGACAATTTCGCCAGGAGAACGCACGGCGCGCCTCAGGCTGCTGCAACGTCACGCCAGCCTCTGCCGCCGCAGGCTCGTCCCGCATCCGTGCCCCTCCCTCCCCCCCGGCCTGAGTGAGCCAGAGCCCCCGAAGCAGCTGCTCCTTTAACCCCGTCCTGTCTGAGTGGGGAACAGACGCCCTCAGGCGACCTACACGCAGAGGCGGGTCCAAATCCAAAGCTGAACCCCGGGAGCTGTACGAACAAAGAAGAGAAAGGGAAATCTCTCCCAGCAGCCTCAGAAGCAGCGGGTTAAAGCTCCACAAACAACCTGATGTGCCTGCATTGTTGAATACCTGAATAGACAACGAATCATCCCAAATTCAAGAGGTGGACTTTGGGAGCAGGATATATTAATTTTTCCCCTTTTCCATCTGTGTTTTGCTTTGCTTTTTTGTTTTTTTGTTTTTTTTACTTAAAAATTTTTTTTTCCTAATAAATGTTTTCTTAATAATTTTTTCCTTATTTTCTATTTTTAGAAATTAAAAAAAATTTTTTATTAAGTTTTTTCATATTTTTTATTTAAAAAAATTTTTTTCTTAATAAATTTTTTTCTTAATTTTTAATATAAAAAATTAATAAATCTATTTTTAAAAATTAAAAAATTTTTTTCTGAATACATTTATTCTTAATAATTTTTTTCTTTTTTTTATTATAATAGCTTTATTTTATTTTATTTTATCCTCTTTCTTTCTTTCTTTCTATTTTTTTCTCCCTTTTATTCTGAGCCGTGTGGATGAAAGGCTCTTGGTGCTCCAGCCAGGCATCAGGGCTGTGCCTCTGAGGTGGGAGAGCCAACTTCAGGACACTGGTCCACAAGAGACCTCCCAGCTCCACGTAATACCAAACGGCGAAAATCACTCAGAGATCTCCATCTCAACACCAAGACCCAGCTTCACTCAACAACCAGCAAGCTACAGTGCTGGACACCCTATGCCAAACAACTAGCAAGACAGGAACACAGCCCCATCCATTAGCAGAGAGGCAGCCTAAAATCATAATAAGGCCACAGACACCCCAAAACACACCACCAGACGTGGACGTGCCCACCAGAACGACAAGATCCAGCCTCATCCACCAGAACACAGGCACTAGTCCCCTCCACCAGGAAGCCTACACAACCCACTGAACCAACCTTAGCCACTGGGGACAGATACCAAAAGCAACGGGAACTACGAACCTGCAGCCTGTGAAAAGGAGACCCCAAACACAGTAAGATAAGCAAAATGAGAAGACAAAAAACCACACAGCAGGTGAAGGAGCAGGGTCAAAACACACCAGACCTAACAAATGAAGAGGAAATAGGCAGTCTACCTGAAAAAGAATTCAGAATAATGATAGTAAAGATGATCCAAAATCTTGGAAATAGAATAGACAAAATGCAAGAAACATTTAACAAGGATGTAGAAGAACTAAAGAGGAACCAAGCAACGATGAAAAACACAATAAATGAAATTAAAAATACTCTAGACGGGATCAATAGCAGAATGACTGAGGCAGTAGAACAGATAAGTGACCTGGAAGATAAAATAGTGGAAATAACTACTGCAGAGCAGAATAAAGAAAAAAGAATGAAAAGAACTGATGACAGTCTCAGAGACCTCTGGGACAACATTAAACGCACCAACATTCGAACTATAGGGGACCCAGAAGAAGAAGAGAAAAAGAAAGGGACTGAGAAAATATTTGAAGAGATTATAGTTGAAAACTTCCCTAATATGGGAAAGGAAATAGTTAATCAAGTCCTGGAAGCACAGAGAGTCCCATACAGGATAAATCCAAGGAGAAACACGCCAAGACACATATTAATCAAACTATCAAAAATTAAATATAAAGAAAACATATTAAAAGCAGCAAGGGAAAACAACAAATAACACACAAGGGAATCCCCATAAGGTTAACAGCTGATCTTTCAGCAGAAACTCTGCAAGCCAGAAGGGAGTGGCAGGATATACTTAAAGTCATGAAGGAGAAAAACCAACAACCAAGGTTACTCTACCCAGCAAGGATTTCATTCAGATTTGATGGAGAAATTAAAACCTTTACAGACAAGCAAAAGCTGAGAGAGTTCAGCACCACCAAACCAGCTTTACAACAAATGCTAAAGGAACTTCTCTAGGCAAGAAACACAAGAGAAGGAAAACACCTACAATAACAAACCCAAAATATTTAAGAAAATGGGAATAGGAACATACATATCGATAATTACCTTAAATGTAAATGGATTAAATGCTCCCACCAAAAGACACAGACTGGCTGAATGGATACAAAAGCAAGACCCATATATATGCTGTCTACAAGAGACCCACTTCAGACCTAGAGACACATACAGACTGAAAGTGAGGGTATGGAAAAAGATATTCCATGCAAATGGAAATCAAAAGAAAGCTGGAGTAGCAATTCTCATATCAGACAAAATAGACTTTAAAATAAAGACTATTACAAGAGACAAAGAAGGACACTATATAATGATCAAGGGATCGATCCAAGAGGAAGGTATAACAATTGTAAATATTTATGCACCCAACATAGGAGCACCTCAATACATAAGGCAAATACTAACAGCCATAAAAGGGGAAATCGACAGTAACACAATCATAGTATGGGACTTTAACACCCCTTTTCACCAATGGACAGATCATCCAAAATGAAAATAAATAAGGAAACACAAGCCTTAAATGATACATTAAACAAGATTGACTTACTTGATATTTATAGGACATTCCACCCCAAAACAACAGAATACACATTTTTCTCAAGTGCTCATGGAACATTCTCCAGGATAGATCATATCTTGGGTCACAAATCAAGCCTTGGTAAATTTAAGAAAATTGAAATCGTATCAAGCAAGTATCTTTTCCGACCACAATGCTTTGAGACTAGATATCAATTACAGGAAAAGATCTGTAAAAAATACAAACACATGGAGGCTACACAATACACTACTTAATAACGAAGTGATCACTGAAGAAATCAAAGGGGAAATCAAAAAATACCTAGAAACAAATGACAATGGAGACACGACGACCCAAAACCTATGGGATGCAGCAAAAGCAGTGCTAAGAGGGAAGTTTATAGCAATACAAGCCTACATCAAGAAACAGGAAACATCTAGAATAAACAACCTAACCTTGCACCTAAAGCAATTAGAGAAAAAAGAGCAAAAAAACCCCAAAGCTAGCAGAAGGAAAGAAATCATAAAGATCAGATCAGAAATAAATGAAAAAGAAATGAAGGAAACAATAGCAAAAATCAATGAAACTAAAAGCTGGTTCTTTGAGAAGATAAACAAAATTGATAAACCATTAGCCAGACTCATCAAGAGAAAAAGGGAGAAGACTCAAATCAATAGAATTAGAAATGAAAATGGAGAAGTAACCACTGACACTGCAGAAATACAAACGATCATGAGAGATTACTACAAGCAACTCTATGCCAATAAAATGGACAACCTGGAAGAAATGGACAGGTTCTTAGAAATGCACAACCTACCGAGACTGAACCAGGAAGAAATAGAAAATATGAACAGACCAATCACAA
The DNA here is from genome assembly GCF_965194825.1 of Balaenoptera physalus. NCBI lineage: Eukaryota > Metazoa > Chordata > Mammalia > Artiodactyla > Balaenopteridae > Balaenoptera > Balaenoptera physalus. The sequence continues at coordinate 52,714,001 of NC_138882.1, read as the reverse complement.
GCACTGAAATTGAAACTGTGATTAAAAATCTTCCAACAAACAAAAGCCCAGGACCAGATGGCTTCACAGGCGAATTCTATCAAACATTTAGAGAAGAGCTAACACCTATCCTTCTAAAACTCTTCCAAAATATTGCAGAGGGAGGAACACTCCCCAACTCATTCTACGAGGCCACCATCACCCTGATACCAAGACCAGACAAAGATGTCACAAAGAAAGAAAACTACAGGCCAATATCACTGATGAACATAGATGCAAAAATCCTCAACAAAATACTAGCAAACAGAATCCAACAGCACACTAAAAGGATCATACACCATGATCAAGTGGGGTTTATCCCAGGAATGCAAGGATTCTTCAATATACGCAAATCAATCAACGTGATACACCATATTAACAAATTGAAGGAGAAAAACCATATGATCATCTCAATAGATGCAGAGAAAGCTTTCGACAAAATTCAACACCCATTTATGATAAAAGCCCTGCAGAAAGTAGGCATAGAGGGAACTTTCCTCAACATAATAAAGGCCATATATGACAAACCCACAGCCAACATTGTCCTCAATGGTGAAAAACTGAAAGCATTTCCACTAAGATCAGGAACAAGACAAGATTGCCCACTCTCACCACTATTATTCAACATAGTTTTGGAAGTGTTAGCCACAGCAATCAGAGAAGAAAAAGAAATAAAAGGAATCCAAATCGGAAAAGAAGAAGTAAAGCTGTCACTGTTTGCAGATGACATGCTACTATGCATAGAGAATCCTAAAACTGCCACCAGAAAACTACTAGAGCTAATCAATGAATTTGGTAAAGTAGCAGGATACAAAATTAATGCACAGAAATCTCTTGCATTCCTATATACTAATGATGAAAAATCTGAAAGTGAAATTAAGAAAACACTCCCGTTTACCATTGCAACAAAAAGAATAAAATATCTAGGAATAAACCTACCTAAGGAGACAAAAGACCTGTATGCAGAAAATTATAGGACACTGATGAAAGAAATTAAAGATGATACAAATAGATGGAGAGATATACCATGTTCTTGGATTGGAAGAATCAACATTGTGAAAATGACTCTACTACCCAAAGCAATCTACAGGTTCAATGCAATCCCTATCAAACTACCACTGGCATTTTTCACAGAACTAGAACAAAAAATTTCACAATTTGTATGGAGACACAAAAGACCCCGAATAGCCAAAGCAACCTTGAGAACGAAAAATGGAGCTGGAGGAATCAGGCTCTCTGACTTCAGACTATATTACAAAGCTACAGTAATCAAGACAGTTTGGTACTGGCACAAAAACAGAAATATAGATCAGTGGAACAGGATAGAAAGCCCAGAGATAAGCCCACGCACATATGGTCACCTTATCTTTGATAAAGGAGGCAAGCATATACAGTGGAGAAAAGACAGCCTCTTCAATAAGTGGTGCTGGGAAAATTGGACAGGTACATGTAAAAGTATGAAATTAGAACACTCCCTGACACCATACACAAAAATAAACTCAAAATGGATTAAAGACCTAAGTGTAAAGCCAGACACTATAAAACTCTTAGAGGAAAACATAGGCAGAACACTCTATGACATAAATCACAGCAAGATCCTTTTTGACCCAGCTCCTAGAGAAATGGAAATAAAAACACAAATAAACAAATGGGACCTAATGAAGCTTAAAAGCTTTTGCACAGCAAAGGAAACCATAAACAAGACCAAAAGACAACCCTCAGAATGGGAGAAAATATTTGCAAATGAAGCAACTGACAAGGTATTAATCTCCAAGATTTACAAGCAGCTCATGCAACTCAATAACAAAAAAACAAACAACCCAATCCAAAAATGGGCAGAAGACCTAAATAGACATTTCTCCAAAGAAGATATACAGATGGCCAACAGACACATGAAAGAATGCTCAACATCATTAATCATTAGAGAAATGCAAATCAAAACTACAAAGAGGTATCATCTCACACCAGTCAGAATGGCCATCATCAAAAAATCTACAAACAATAAATGCTGGAAAGGGTGTAGAGAAAAGGGAACACTCTTGCACTGTTGGTGGGAATGTAAATTGATACAGCCGCTATGGAGAACAGTATGGAGGTTCCTTAAAAAACTAAAAATAGAACTACCATATGACCCAGCAATCCCACTACTGGGCATATACCCTGAGAAAACCATAATTCAAAAAGAGTCATGTACCAAAATGTTCATTGCAGCTCTATTTACAATAGCCAGGACATGGAAGCAACCTAAGTGTCCTTCATTGGATGAATGGATAAAGAAGATGTGACACATATATACAATGGAATATTACTCAGCCATAAAGAGAAATGAAATGGAGGTATTTGTAATGAGCTGGATGGAGTTAGAGTCTGTCATACAGAGTGAAGTAAGTCAGAAAGAGAAAAACAAATACAGTATGCTAACACATATATATGGAATCTAAGGAAAAAAAAAAAAAAGGTCATGAAGAACCTAGTGGCAAGATGGGAATAAAGACACAGACCTACTAAAGAATGGACTTGAGGATATGGGGAGGGGGAGGGGTGAGATGTGACAGGGTGAGAGAGTGTCATGGACATATATACACTACCAAATGTAAAATAGATAGCTAGTGGGAAGCAGCCGCACAGCACCTGGAGATCAGCTCGGTGCTTTGTGACCGCCTGGGGTGGTAGGATGGGGAGGGTGGGAGGGAGGGAGATGCAGGAGGGAGGAGATATGGGAACGTGTGTATATGTGTAGCTGAATCACTTTGTTATAAAGCAGAAACTAACACACCATTGTGAAGCAATTATACTTCAATAAAGATGTTTAAAAATATATATATATATAATCTTGAGCAAAAGAAACCAAATTCAAAAATACATATGTTGTGTTATACCATTTATATAAAATTCAAGAAAGGGGAAAACAAAACTGTGTATTGAAGAATACACATTTGAGTGTTAAAACTGTGAATAGACACAAAGAATGTTTAGCACAGAAAGCAGGATTGTGGTTATCCATTGGGTAGGGGGAATTGGGATCACATGGAGTCTTTGGGGACTTGTGGGTTCCTGGCACTGTTCTGATTCTTGCTTTGGTGATATTAGACAATTCATTAAACTCTACACTTAAATTGTATGCTATTTTAATATTTCAAATAAAAATAATATGTTGAAGACATCTTTTCATTTCATTATATTTACATCTGTAGATCCTTAAAGGCTGCATATTATTCCATTGTAGATTTATCTATTCCCCTACTTAGGAACACTTATTGTTTTTAGTTTTTGCCATTACCAACTTTTTATTAAACAACTTTGTACATATATCTATGTTCAATTGCTTGTGCTGATATTTCTGTAGGATTGGTTCCTAGAAATAGAATCAAAGGTAGTTTACATTTCATACTTGATAGATACTGTTAACTAGCCTTGCAAATTTGTTCAAGATGTCTTTTGCTTTCCTATTTGAAGCTTTTAATTTTTATGTTTTTCTTTTCTTTCTTTCTTTCTTTCTTTATTTTTTAATTTTTTTTTTTTCTAAATGGCTTGATACAAGAGAAGTTTATTTACCTTTTACATCCAAACAATGATGTATTGTATCAATGTTGATCCCGGTTGTGGTATTTTACTATACTTTTGCAAGATGTATCATTGGGGAAAACTGAGTAAAGGATACAGTTTTCCTGGGGGATCTCTTTGTATTATTCCTTCTGACTGTATGCAAATCTATCATTGTCATAAAATTAAAACTTAATTTAAATGGAGATATGCACGTGGGTGATCTTCATGGGCCAGGCCTTGGAGAGGAGCAAGTCATGAATGCTCACATCCCATTGGCTAGAACTTAGTTACCTGGCCATACCTAACCACCTGGGGGTTTTATTAATTAATTTATTTATTTTATTTATTTATTTATACAGCAGGTTCTTATTAGTTATCTAGTTTATACATATTAGTGTATATATGTCAATGCCAATCTCCCAATTCATCCCATCACCCCCTGTTTTCCCACTTTGGTGTCCAGATGTTTGTTCTCTACATCTGTATCTCTATTTCTGCCCTGCAAACCGGTTCATCTATACCATTTTTCTAGATTCCACATATATGTGTTAATATACGATATTTGTTTTTCTCTTGATGACTTACTTCACTCTGTATGACTGTCTCTAGGTCCATCCACGTCTCTACAAATGACCCAATTTCATTCCTTTTTATGGCTGAGTAATATTCTATTGTGTATATGTACCACATCTTCTTGGTCCCTTTGTCTGTTGATGGGCATTTAGCTTGCTTCCATGACTTGGCTTTTTTAAATAGTGCTGCAATGAACACTGGAGTGCCGTGTCTTTTTGAATTATGGTTTTCTCTGGGTATATGTCCAGTAGTGGGATTGCCGGGTCATATGGTAATTCTATTTTTAGTTTTTTTAAGGAACCTCCATACTGTTCTCCATAGTGGCTGTATCAATTTACATTCCCACCAGCAGTGCAAGAGGGTTCCTTTTTCTCCACACCCTCTCCAGCACTTGTTATTTGTAGATTTTCTGATGATGTCCATTCTTACTGGTGTGAGGTGATACCTCATTGTAGTTTTCATTTGCATTTCTCTAATAATTAGTGATGTTGAGCAGTTTTTCATGTGCCTCTTGGCCATCTGTATGTCTTCTTTGGAGAAATGTCTGTTTAGGTCTTCTGCCCATTTTTGGATTGGGATGTTTGTTTCTTTAATATTGAGCTGCATGAGCTGTTTATATATTTTGGAGATTCATCCTTTGTCCATTGATTCGTTTGCAAATATTTTCTCCCACTCTGAGGGTTGTCTTTTCGTCTTGTTTGTAGTTTCCTTTGCTTTGCAAAAGCTTTGAAGTTTCATTAGGTCCCATTTGTTTATTTTTGTTTTTATTTCCATTACTCTAGGAGGTGGATCAAAAAAGATCTTGCTGTGATTTATGTCAAAGAGTGTTCTTCCTATGTTTTCCTCTAAGAGTTTTATAGTGTCCGGTCTTACATTTAGGTCTCGAATCCATTTTGAGTTTATTTTTGTGTATGGTGTTAGGGAGTGTTCTAATTTCCTCCTTTTACATGTAACTGTCCGGTTTTCCCAGCACCACTTATTGAAGAGGCTTTCTTTTCTCTATTGTATATCCTTGCCTCCTTTGCATAGATCAGTTGACCATAGGTGCGTGGGTTTATCTCTGGGCTTTCTATCCTGTTCCATTGATCTATATTTCTGTTTTTGTGCCAGTACCATATTGTCTTGATTACTGTAGCTTTGTAGTATAGTCTGAAGTTTTTTCTCCAGCTCCGTTTGTTTCCCCTCAAGGTTGCTTTGGCTGTTTGGGGACTTTTGTATCTTCATACAAATTTTAAGATTTTTTTGTTCTAGTTCTGTAAAAAATGCCATTGGCAATCTGATAGGGATTGATTGCATTGAATCTGTAGATTGCTTTAGGTAGTATAGTCATTTTCATCAATCATTTTCATATTGATTCTTCCAATCCAAAAACATGGTATACTTCTCCATCTGTTTGTGTCATCTTTGATTTCTTTCATCAGTGTCTTAAAGTTTTCTGAGTACAGATCTTTTACCTCCTTTGGTAGGTTTATTCCTAGGTATTTTATTCTTTTTGTTTGACTTGTGAATGGGATTCTTTCCTTAATTTCTCTTTCTGATCTTTTGTTGTTAGTGTATAGGAATGCAGCAGATTTCTGTGCATTAATTTTGTATCCTGCAACTTTACCAGATTCATTGATTACCTCTAATAGTTTTCTGGTGGCATCTTTAGGATTCTCTGTGTATAGTATCATGTCATCTGTAAACAGTGACAGTTTTACTTCTTCTTTTCCAATTTGTATTCCTTTTATTTCTTTTTCTTCTCTGATTACCATGGCTAGGATTTCCAAAACTATGTTGAATAATAGTTGTGAGAGTGGACATCCTTGTCTCGTTCCTGATATTAGAGCAAATGCTTTCAGTTTTTCACCACTGAGCATGATGTTTGCTGTGGGTTTGTCATATATGGCCTTTATTATCTTGAGGTAGGTTCCCTCTATGCCCACTTTCTGGAGAGTTTTTATCATAAATGGGTGTTGAATTTTGTCAGAAGCTTTTTCTGCATCTATTGAGAAGATCATATGGTTTTTATTCTTTAGTTTGTTGATATGGTGTATCACATTGATTGATTTGCGTATATTGAAGAATCCTTGCATCCCTGGGTTAATACCCACTTAATCTTGGTGTATGATCCTTTTAATGTGTTATTGGATTCAGTTTGCTAGTATTTTGTTGAGGATTTTTGCATCTATATTCATCAGTGATATTGGTCTGTAATTTCCTGTTTTTGTGATATCTTTTTCTGGTTTTGGTATCAGGGTGATGGTGGCCTCGTAGAATGAGTTTGGGAGTGTTCCTTCCTCTGCAATTTTTTGGAAGAGTTTGAGAAGGATGGGTGTTAGATTTTCTCTAAATATTTGATAGAATTCACCTGTGAAGCCATCTGGTCCTGGCCTTTGTTTGTTGGAAGATTTTTAATCACAGTTTCAATTTCATTACTTGTGATTGGTCTGTTCATATTTTCTGTTTCTTCCTGGTTCAGCCTTGGAAGGTTATACCTTTCTAAGAATTTGTCCATTTCTTCCAGGTTGTCCATTTTATTGGCCTAGAGTGGCTTGTAGTAGTCTCTTATGATGGTTTGTATTTCTGTGGTGTCTATTGTAACTTCTCCTTTTTCATTTCTAATGTTATTGATTTGAGTCCTCTCCCTATTTTTCTTGATGAGTCTGGCTAAAGTTTATCAGTTTTGTTTATCTTCTCAAAGAACCAGCTTTTAGTTTTATTGATCTTTGCTATTGTTTTCTTTGTTTCTATTTCATTTATTTCTGCTCTGATCTTTATGATTTCTTTCCTTCTACTAACTTTGGGTTTTGTTTGTTCTTCTTTCTCTAGTTCCTTTAGGTGTAAGGTTAGATTGTTTATTTGAGATGTTTGTTGTTTCTTGAGGTAGGATTGTATTGCTATAAACTTCCCTCTTAGAACTGGTTTTGCTGCATCCCATAGGTTTTGGATCATCATGTTTTCATTGTCATTTGTCTCTAGGTATTTTTTTATTTTCTCTTGATTTCTTCAATGATCTCTTGTTTAGCGTCCATGTGTTTGTGTTTTTTACGTTTTTTTCCCTGTAATTGATTTCTAATCTCATTGCATTGTGATCAGAAAAGAAGCTTGATATGATTTCAGTTGTCTTAAATTTACCAAGGCTTGATTGGTGACCCAAGATGTGATCTATCCTGGAGAATGTTCCATGTGCACTTGAGAAGAAAGTGTAATCTGCTGTTTTCAGATGAAATGTCCTATAAATATCAATTAAATCTATCTGGTCTATTGTGTCACTTAAAGCTTGTATTTCCTTATTAATTTTCTGTCTGGATGATCTGTCCATTGGTGTAAGTGAGGTGTTAAAGTCCCCCATTATTGTTGTGTTACTGTTGATTTCCTCTTTTACAGCTGTGAGCAGTTGCCTTATATATTGAGGTGCTCCTATGTTGGGTGCATATATATTTATAACTGTTATATCTTCTTCTTGGATTGATCCCTTGATCAGTATGTAGTGTCCTTCCTTGTCTCTTATAACATTCTTTATTTTAAAGTCTTTTTTATCTGATATGAGTGTTGCTACTCCAGCTTTCTTTTGATTTCCATTTGCATGAAATATCTTTTTCCATCCCCTCACTTTCAGTCTGTATGTGTCCCTAGGTCTGAAGTGGGTCTCTTGTAGACAGCATATATATGGGTCTTGTTTTTGTATCCATTCAGCAAGCCTGTGTCTTTTGGTTGGAGCATTTAATCCATTCACCTTTAAGGTAATTATTAATATGTATGTTCCTATTACCATTTTCTTAATTTTTTTGGGTTTGTCTTTGTAGGTCCTTTTCTTCTCTTGTGTCTTCCACTTAGAGAAGTTCCTTTAGCATTTGTTGTAGAGCTGGTTTGGTGGTGCTGAATTCTCTTAGCTTTTGCTTGTCTGTAAAGCTTTTGATTTCTCCATCAGATCTGAATGAGATCCTTGCCAGGTAGAGTAATCTTGGTTGTAGGTTCTTCCCTTTCGTTACTTTAAATATGTCATGCCACTCTCTTCTGGCTTGTAGAGTTTCTGCTGAGAAATCAGCTGTTAACCTTATGGGAGTTCCCTTGTATGTTATTTGTCATTTTTCCCTTGTTGCTTTTAATAATTTTGCTTTGTGTTTAGTTTTTGTCAATTTGATTACTGTGTGTCTTGGCGTGTTTCTCCTTGGGTTTATCCTGCCTGGATCTCTCTGCGTTTCCTGGACTTGTGTGGCTATTTCCTTTCCCATGTTAGGGAAGTTTTCGACTATAATCTCTTCAAATATTTTCTTGGGTCCTTTCTCTCTCTGTTCTTCTGGGACCCCTATAATGCGAATGTTGTTGCATTTAATGTTGTCCCAGAGGTCTCTTAGGCTGTCTTCATTTCTTTTCATTCTTTTTTCTTTATTCTGTTACGCAATAGTGATTTCCACCATTCTGTCTTCCAGGTCACTTATCTGTTCTTATTCCTCAGTTATTCTGCTATTGATTCCTTTTAGTGTATTTTTCATTTTCATTATTGTATTGTTCATCTCTGTTTGTTTGTTCTTAAATTCTTCTAGGTCTGTGTTAAACATTTCTTGCATCTTCCCGATCTTTGCTTCCATTCTTTTTCCAAGGTTCTGGATCATCTTCACTATAATTATTCTGAATTCTTTTTCTGGAGGGTTGCCTATCTCCACTTCATTTAGTTGTTTTTCTGGGGGTTTTATCTTGTTCCTTCATCTGGTACCTAGTCCTCTGCCTTTTCATTTTGTTTATCTTTCTGTGAATGTGGTTTTTGTTCCACAGGCTGCAGGATTGTTGTTCTTCTTGCTTCTGCTGTCTGCCATCTGGTGGATGAGGCTATCTGAGAGGCTTGTGAAAGCTTCCTGATGGGAGGGACTGGTGGTGGGTAGAGCTGGGTGTTGCTCTGGTGGGCAGAGCTCAATAAAACTTTAATCCACTTGTCTGCTGATGGGTGGGTCTGAGTTCCCTCCCTGTTGGTTGTTTGGCCTAAGGCGACCCAGTACTGGAGCCTACAGGTCTTTGGTGAGGCTAAAGGTGGACTCTGGGAAGGCTCACGCCAAGCAGTACTTCCCAGAACTTATGGGCCAGTGTCCTTGTCCCCTCAGTGAGCCACAGCCACCCCCCGCCTCTGCAGGAGACCCTCCACCACTAGCAGGTTGGTCTGGTTCAGTCTCCTATGGGGTCTCTGCTCCTTCCCCCTTGGTCCTGATGTGCACGCTACTTTGTGTGTGCACTCCAAGAGTGGAGTCTCTGTTTCCCCCAGTCCCGTTGAAGTCCTGCAATCCAATCCCACTAGCCTTCAAAGTCTGATTCTCTGGGAATTCTTCTTTCCATTGCCAGACCCCCAGGTTAGGAAGTCTGACATGGGGCTCAGAACCTTCACTCCAGTGGGTGGACTTCTGTGGTATGATTGTTCTCCAGTTTGTGAGTCAGCCACCCAGCGGTTATGGGATTTGATTTTATTGTGAGTGTGCCCCTCTTACTGTCTCATTGTGGCTTCTCCTTTGTCTTTGGATGTGGGTTATCTTTTTTGGTAAGTTCCAGTGTCTTCCTGTCGATGATTGTTCAGCAATTAGTTGTGATTCCGGTGCTCTGGCAAGTGAGCTCTCGCTCACTCCGGTGCTCCGGAGTGAGCGCATGTCCTTCTACTCTGCCATCTTGAACCAATCTCCAATTTTTATGTTTTTCAATCTGTCTCTTTTCCATTGTAGTTTCTGGCTTTTGTTTCATGCTTAGAAAGGCTTTCTCAGTTTAAGATTTGGTCTTTATCTGGAATTTATTTTTGGTTTTTTGAAATGAGATTCTTTTTTTCTCCACCTGTATAGCCAGTTGTCTTAACACCTTTTGTTGAATAACCTACTCTTTCCTCAATGATTTGAAAAGTGCCCTTTATTATCAGCTAAATATCTATATGTCTTTTTCTGGATTCTTTTTCTGTTCCACAGATCTGTTGTTCTATTCCTACATCAATATCACAGTGTTTTAATGACTATAGATTTTAATGTGCTGCTCTTCCTGATGTAGCAGACTCCTTCTAATTAGTTAGTTCTTCCTGTTCAAAATGTGTTTGGCTTTTCGCTCATACATTTACTTTTCCAAGTGAACTGTAGAGCAAGTTGTCCCCCACCACCAGCCAAAAATAGAAAAATGTGTGTTGACATTTCACCTAGGATTATAATGAGTATAGTTTATTTGGTGGAGAATTAACTTTCATACACATTTCTAAGTTTTAGTTGTTTTTAACTATATATAAAGAGCAAGTTTTATATATTCTTTTAGGACTTATGTTTTCAGTTATATATTATATGACTAATATCTTTCCATGTTGTTGCTGTGTTCATTTATTTGACTACTATATGACTTTTACACTGTTTGAATATGCCAAACAAATTTAGAGTTTAGGTTGGGTGTGCTTCTAGGGTTCCATCTCTCACTGAAGGGTATTTGGTTTGTTAACAGAATTTTGCTATTGGTATCAGTGGTGCTATGAACATTCTTGTACGTATCTTCTTTTATTCATTTGCAGGAGTTCCTCTTTGCTGTATTCCTAAGAGTGGAATTTCTGGATCTTAGGGTGAATAAATGGTCAAATAATGGTCAAATAATGCCAACCTATTTTCCACCAACAATGTATATGAACTCCTGAGAGATCCACATTCTGCCTAATACTTGATATTGTCAGAATTTTAAATTCTAGTCTTGTAATGAAGATTAAATGTTTGATTTGCATAACCTGAGTGCCAGTGATACTTAACAGTTTTTTGTAATTCTATGGCTATATATGTTAATGCTTTGGTAAAATTATTTTTCTCTCTTGCTCATTTTGCTATTGAGTTGTTATGCTCTTTCTGTTAATATGGAGGAGTTCTTTTTATGTTCTTGATAGTCACCCTTAACAGTTTTGTGTATTGTGAATATATTCTCAATTTGTAGCTAGTCCTTTCACTTTCTTTTTTTAAGGTGATTGGATGGGCAAAAGTTCATAATTTTATAAAGACAAACCTATCAATGTCTTATAGTCAGTATTTCTTGTTTCTTGTTTACAAAATTATTTCCTACCCCAAGGCCTCAAGATATTTTTTATTAGGAGTTTTAAATTTTTGTTCTTGACATTTAAGCCTTACTCCACAGGGAGTTGGTTTTTATATGTTTACACTTTTTTCATGTTGAAACTTTTTCCTGCCATTTCCTGCCACTATTCATTTTATTGAATAGTCTTTCTTTTCCCTCATGGATTTAACAGCACCCCTATCTGTCATATGCAAAGTTTCCTATTTTTCTGCAAATGTCTTAAATTTTTCTTATTAAGCTTATCCCTAGTTTATAGTTTCCTTCTTTTTTTTTTTGAATGGGATCTTTTCTCCCTTTAATTTTTCTAATTGGCAGTTACTGATATATAAGGAAACTCTCAATTACTGTATATTTATCTTTATTCTAATCATCTTACTAAATCCTTTTATTGTTTTTCAATTGATTGTCTTGTCCCCTGTTGCCATCCTCACTTAGGGATACATCTTATTTTCTGCATATACTTATCATTTGTTTCTTTCTTTTTTATATTTATATTCCTATTGCTTGTCTTGTCTTAACCACATTGGCTAGAACCTCTTAGCAGTAACATATAATAGACCCTGGCAAGCCTACATCCTGTTTAAAAAGTGCTGATTATGGATATCTTTATGTTGATCCTAACCTTAAAAAAAATGTTTTTAATGTTTTAAGTTTGTATATAATAGAACTACTGGTTTCTATATCCTTTTTTAAGTTAAGAAAGTTCCACTCTATTCCAAATATTCTAAGATTACTTTCAGAAGAGTTACTGGATATTATCAGTTGCCTTTTCAGTATCTCTTGATATGATCATTTGGTTTTTATCTTTTAATCTATCATAATAGTATATTAAAATGTTTATTTATTTCTCCCAAGTCACAGATATAAAGCCAGGAAGACTAAATCTGGTAGGTCATTGGTAATATAAATATTGTCCTTTCTAGTATTCTCAAAACCCCTTAGAATATTTAAGTATTTGTTATCCAGCATACTGACTTTGTGCTTATCCTTTTACTCTACTTATCTAACTTTATTTCATAAAACATCACTAATGAATTTCCCAAGAGATTTAAAGTTTTGTTATTTTTAAATTATCTGCAGAAAAACCTGGGGATCTTTCTTCACGCTGACTAAATACATCACTGCTGAAACATAAGGATACATTTAAGGAAAGCAAGGCAGTGACTTATTACCATAGATTCCACACCAAAGCCAAATGATGTTATCTTTCGGTGAACTGTGAATGATTCTCTTATAAATGGCTGTAGGACTTTGACAAACCTTTGACTGTGTTACTGTTGTTGAATTAAGTTCTTCTATCTATGGCAGTTTCTTCTGCCCCAAACCTCAAGATCTTTTCAGTGTAAGAGACCTTAATAAAATAAAGAAAACAAGAAAAGAGAGATTTGTGTTTGTAATTTTGTAATATTTTTCTGACAGATAGCTCACAAATTGTACAAGCTTCAGGCCCCTCAACCCCTAAGTCTGCCTCTGTGTGTAAGCCAAGAGGAGGAGGAATGGGTGTTGTTTTCTCCAGTCCTAGCCCCCACCTATACTGTAAGTGCTAGAAAGCTGATCTCTAATAATATGGTGGGGAACCAATAGTTTTTTGGTTACTTTCAGTAATTAAAAATGCCCCTTCCACCACCCTAACTTAAGTGGGAGATGCCCAGCTGATTCTTTCAGTCCTTCCACCCCCTCCCTTCCTTTTCTGGTTCTAACCCCTCTGATGTTGGAGCTGGGAAAGGGGATTAAGAAAAGGGACACAGGTTTTTACTTAGCTGAATATACAATTACAAGGCTATAGGCTGCTCCACTGCTGCATCTTGGTCAGTGTATTATTTTGCTAAGGCTGCTGTAAAAAAATTACTACAAACTGGGTTGCTTAAACAACAAAAATGTATTGTCTCACAGTTCTGGAGGCTGGAAGTCCAAGATTAAGGTGTCAGCAGGGTTGCTTCCTTCTGAGGACTGTGAGAGATATGTTATTCCTTGCCTAGTTTGCTGACAATCTTTGACATTCCTTGGCTTGCAGAAGCATTACCCCGATCTCTGCCTTCATCTTCATATGGCGTTATCTCTGTATGCATGCTTCTGTGTCCTAATTTCTCAATTTTATAAGGATATCAGCAATATTGGATTAAGGTCCACTCTAATGATCTCATGTTAACCAGGTATGTCAGCAGTGGCCCTATTTCCAAATACGTCCTGTCCTGAAGTACTGGTAGTTAAGACTTCAGTCTATGAATTTTTAGGAGACACAATTCAAACCATGTTTTTTATCCTTCCCTCCCTCCCCCGCCTTTCTCCAGCAGTCTACTGCCTCAGCTCTCTAACCTAGAATGAATTACTAGTCAGATACACCCAGTCTTTATAAGTGATTCTTTTGGTGCTTCTTTATTAGGTTGGGGGGGAGGGGATAGATAGACAGGAAAAGCACTACTTTCTAGACCAGCACTGACATTTTGGAAGATAATCTTTGAATCTTCTTTGCCCTGCTTGTAAAGACTGAGAACTTGAGGAAGCAGAGAGGCCACCTCCCAATAACCCAGAGGAGGTAGGTATCTGGCTCCAGTTGTTTTCCACTTTCTTTGAAATGTAGGGATGCTTAATCCACTTTGGGTTTATTTTAAATGTGGGAGGCAATAGGAAATAGCCTACTCAATGTTCTTTTTTGTATAGAGGGAGGGGAAGAATCATTTCAGTCTGTGCACAAACTAAGTAGGGGAGTGGATTGTTCAGGCAATTATAACCTAAAATTCCTTCAAATAATAAAGTACTATCCCCTTACCCTCCTTTTGGTTGTACTTTTTTTTTTTCTTTTTTTCCTTTTTTTTTTTTTTAATGTACTGTTCACTAAGGATCAGCTTAGTTTAAATGAGAAAGACCTTAAGGATACTTTGTCTCTTTAAATCCGGGTGGTAAGGGTAGATCATCAGAGAAGTATAGACCACGAGCTTCTTGAGAACAAGTTCTTTTTCTGATTCATCTTTAGATGCCAGAGTTGTATGTGTTCCATTTTTGTATGAATAACCTTCCCAGGTAGATAATAGTAAAGAAGTTCTGCCTTTTAAACTCGTTTAATATCAAATGGAGCATGTTTTGCATATCTGTTGATGCAACTGTTTTGTTCCAATTCATTCTTATACGAAAGCCCAATTTGCAACATATTCAAATATTAACCAAAAGGAAAATAAATAGGTGACTGCAGTGTTTGTTTTTTGAGCATGTCTATGTATGGTGATTTAACAATCCAAGTGAAAATAAATTTATTAAAATTTTTGATAGTTACTATTTTTAATGTAAAAAACTAGATGTGAAACCACTTGATTTTTTTTTTTTTTTTTTCCGGCTGTGTTGGGCCTTCATTGCTGTGTGCAGGCTTTCTCTAGTTGTGGCGAGCGGGAGCTACTCTTTGTTGTGGTGTGCAGGCTTCTCATTCTGGTGGCTTCTCTTGTTGTGGAGCACAGGCTCTAGGCATGCAGGCTTCAGTAGTTGCAGCATGTGGGCTCAGTAGCTGTGGTGCGTGGGCTCAGTAGTTGTGGCTCACAGGCTCTAGAGCACAGGCTCAGTAGTTGTGGCGCACGGGCTTAGTTGCTCCGTGGCATGTGGGATCTCCCCAGACCAGGGGTCGAACCCGTGTCCCCTTCATTGGCAGGCAGATTCTTAACCACTGTGCCACCAGGGAAGTACAAAACCACTTGATTTTTTTTTGAGTTGCCAAAACATTTCTGTAATAATATATACATTCATTGTCATAATAATCATTATGTACCCATAATCTTTAGTACCCATTAATTTTTATTAGGTACCACATGTCCAAGTTAGGTTTTCTCTTAAATCCACCAAACATTATATTTTTTTCCTCCAAACATGTTACATTCCCTAACTTGAAAAAATTACTTAAAATGATGAATAAAAATTGACATGGTTTCCATTGTAAAATTAGCAGTAACAAATCTGTCAAGCACAGCATCAAACAGCCTCATTAAAATGCCTATAGGGTCAAACAACCATGTCACATATCCTGATCAGGCATGGAAAAATATTTTTATTTATTCATTCACTTAACAAATATTGAGTACTTACCCTGGGCCAAGCATTGCACTAACTTTCCTTTTGTTAAGAGATACTTGTGAAAAAACAATCAGGTTATCAGAATCACTTATTGGTAGAAAGGAATAAAACAAATGTCTGTACTCTATGAAATCCAAGTTGATCTTTTCATACCTTCACTTTAGAAACTATGGGATTTGCCTTCCTGATTTTGTTGGGATGTTTAGATTCCTACACAATTTATTTACCCTTGTTGTACTATCTCAGATCATTGAGGAATGAAAATAATTTTACTTCCCACTTAATGACTGTTCACCTTTCAAACTTTTCCCAAAATGTCTAAATATTTTATGGGAAAAAAACCTCTAATATGGAATGTGGTAAAGAGGGTCAGCTCTGGAATAGGAATATGTAAGTCCTGGCACCACCCACCTCCAACCCCTTATTGGCTATATGACTTTGTCACTTCTCTAAGCCTTAGTTTTCTTTAAACCTTAGTTTCCCCAGATATAAAATGGGGAAAATATTACTATCACACAGGGTTGTTATGAGGAGTAAATGAGATTAAACATGTGTTGACTGAAAAAAAACCCCACAATATGAGAGTTGTGAGTTGTTTTATTTGGAGCAAAATGAGGACTATAGCCCAGGAGACAGCATCTCAAGGTAGCTCTGAGGAACTGCACTGAACAGGTTGTGGGGGAAGGATCAGTATATATGTGATTTTGGTGAAGGGGAATACATGCAGTCAAGCACACATTTTTGCAGAAGGTTGCTGCTAGTCTTGTGAAGGTTACTGCTAGTCATGAGGAGCAGGTATCTCTGTTAAGGATTTTAGTGCTTTTTTAGATATGAGAAGATGAAAGAATTTGGGCTCATAAAATCTTCTCCTGAAAATATCTAACTATGTGAAGGCCTGTCCTGCCAGTTTTTCCCAGACCACAGAGTGCCTCATTCCTGATCTCCACCCTGAACTCCTTTCAGGGTGTGTTGAAGGTCCGCAGCCAGCTGCAGTGGCTAGTGACTTAATTCTTGTAGAGGCAGATGGCAAGTGCCGATTTTCAGTTGGCACATATAAAGCACTTCGTGTACTACCCTTGTAAGTGCACAATATATTTGATCTTTTATTATTCACGACAAATGTTCAAACTATTATTGGTTCTAGAGACATTAAAGAAGATATTTTCAGTTTACTTGCATAGCAGTGATAATCTTAGATGTGTAGGTTTATCCATCCATCTAACCACTCACTCAGTAAATATTGAGGGTCTATCTGCTTGATATTGTGTTAGATACTAAATAAAAGACTCCAAGAATTGCTTTGAGTACAATTAGTTGCAAAGTTTAACTTTTTATTTTAAAGAAAAATCATTTAAGAATAATTATACATTATCCACTTTCCAGATCTTTTTGAGAAAGAATTATTTGTTCATTAACTACAGTTGTCACTTTATTTACATTTTGTCCTTAAAAGAATAACTTTAGTGTTTAAGGAATCTGATTATCTTTAATTCTAGATAATCATCAACTTCCTCAAACAAAATCTGCCATTAATCTTTGACACGTTACTTTTAAGCTTCTGTTTCATAATAGTGTTACTACCTTTTTATTTTTTTTAACTGCTTTACATTTTGATACCCGTTTTCACTGGAGGATATCAAGCACCTTCTATTACATATTTTAAAAAATCATACAATAGGAATGCCTCTTATAATATTAACATCCTTATTTCTCTGTGGCTTCACATGTCAAAAGTGCTGCTTTCTAAATCCAAATGGATGAAAATTCAGCTTAGCTTCATTATTTCTTCAGCTCTAGTCATAACATAACATTTCTGACAAGTGAAAACAATGGTTGAGTGCATTCATTGATATATAACTTATCATATGTAAGTGGTTTGACGAATATATATGTATGTGTGTGTGTGTGTGTGTATATATATATATATGGTAATAGTACTATATTTAATGTATTGGCCTGAAGATTTTGTAAAGGTCAACTCTATTCCTATTACAGTAAAATAGCTCCTCACCAAAATATAAGGAAAAGTTATGGTTTGACATTCACTTGAAGCTCTTTAGTGGTAAAAGTTTATACGTGTCCCAAAGAATATCAGGATGGAAATGCAATCACTTTATTTATCCTTTAGTTGCCTTTTTTTAATATTAGTTATTCCTACTTCTAGGCCTTTATCACAACAGTATATTGAATGTTAATAAGTTCAATAGTAATCCTTCAGAAATATAATAGGCATTATTTTAATATGATATAGACTCTTACTTTGAATTAATTATTACTTGCAGTCAGTACTGTGATTTCTCAGTCACCATTGCTTGAAGACAATTTCTTTTTCAAATAAAGGACTTTGTATGATATTGAAATAGAATTTGTATAGTAGATTTTACACATAGAGACATATTTAATTTTATCCTTAAAATATCAACCAACATCAGTTTTAAATGTACTGATTTTGGTAATTGTTCTGGATTATATAAGAGAATGTCCTTTGATTTCGAAAATACACACTGAAGCTGTTGGCAGTAAAGGGCATAATGTCTCCAACTTTTTCAAATGGTTTAGAAAAATGCATATATATCAATATAATAGTAATATACACAGGAAGAATGATAAAGCAAAGGTAACAAAATGTAAACAATTGGTGAATCTGGCTAAAAGGTATATAAGTGTTCCTTGTACTCTACTTGTACCTTTTTTGTAAGTTTTAAACTATATCAAAATGTAAAACTACCCCCCCAAAAAAACTCCACCAACTTTGCCAACTTTAGTTAGCAATGTACAAAAAGATCTATTTTCATATATTACTTGCCTTTGTTCATTCCTGAGTATCTAGCATTAATCTTTTCCTGTGTGCAAGAACAATAGAGTAGGAGAAAAGAGACTGATTCAGTAGTTTTGGTTTCTTCAAGAAGGATGGAAATCCTAGAAGAATTAGGAGAAAAACATGGTACTTGTAAAATTAGAAAATAACTCTCTTATGCTGTAGCATTTTAAAATTTCTGGTGTAGAAAAAGCAGATTCTATGATACATCTTATTTGGATATCCTTTTAAAGCATAAGGGTTCCATATGAGAACTTGTATGAGAACGTTCGTAGCAGCATTATTTATAATATTAAAAAGTGGAAACAATCCAAATGGCTGTCAGTGGAATACTATTCAGCCATTAAAAAGAATGAAGTAGTGATACATGCTGCGACATGAACAAAACTAAATGAAAATCAGGCACAAAAAGTCACATATTATATGAGTTCATTTGTATGAAATGTCCACAATAGGAAAATTCATAAAAAGAAAACATAGATTAGTAGTTGCTAGGGGCTTAGAGGTTGGGAAGAATGGAGAATAATTCCTCATGGGTGCAAGGTTTCTTTTTGAGATGAGGAAATATTCTGGAATTAAGTTATAGTGATGGTTACACAACTTTGTGAACATATTTAAAACCACTTTTAAAAAATGAATTTTATGGTATATGAATTATATTTCAATAAAGCTCTTATATGAAAAAAGGCCTAACATATCACTCCTGCCTCAAAGTCATTCCATCTAAATAACAAGAAGGGCCAAAGACCCTATAACCTTACATGATCTGGCTTCCTATTATTTCACAGACCTCATCTTCTTTTATGAAGATGAGGGTCATTCCAATCTACCTGCACTGGTCTCCTGACTATTGCCGCTTCTAAGCCTTTTTATTGGTTTTTCCCTCTTCCTAAAAACCTTGCAACCCTTTACTCAAAAGTCAGTCTCGCAGAGATGCCCTCCCTGGCTACCCTCTAAAATTGTAGACCTCTCCAATATTAGCTATCCCTGTTCCTTGCTTTACTCTTCTTCTTGACATTATTCACCGTCTAACACAATATATATTTTACTTTTTAATCTTGTGTATTGTTTATCTCTTCCCCCTAGAATATAAACTCCATGAGGGCAGAGATTTTGCCTCTTTCATTCACAACTGAATCCAAGGGCTTAGAACAGTCCTTGGCACTTACTAATCACTAATGTTGTCAAATAAGTGAATCTGAAATCATAAGTACAGGCAGCTATAAGAAAAATCAGGAATATTAAGTAATTGAAGAGAGAGCTACATGTTTTATACTCTTTATTCTAATAAAAATTGTTTCCTATAGGACCATGAGACTAAGGAAGTGGGAGGAAAGAAATGACTTGTGTTTAGTGTCTTGAAAGTAAAATAATAAAGACAATTATTCAGTTCTTAAAATGAAAATAAAACTTTTTTAACCCAGGCAAATAATTCTTTTACTTTTTTACAATCATAAGGACCTGGCAGAGATCTACACATATATTAATTACTTAAAAAATATTGAGTGAATTGACAGTGTGGACCTAAATCAGGAGTCAGTAAACTACACCCCACAGGTTTTTGTTTGTTTGTTTGTTTGTAAATAAAGTTATATTGGAATACAGCCATGCCCATTCATCGACATATTGTCTATGACTGCTTTTGGGCTCTAATAGTAGAGTTCAGATAGTTGTGAAAGAGACTGTATGGGCCACAAAGCATAAAATGTTTACTGTCTGACCCTCTATGAGAGAAGTTAGCTAACACCTGCCTAAATTAGTCCTTGTAGGATATAGATTATTATAGTAGGGAACCTTGGCCAGATATTGAGAAGTTCAAATTTCTCTTCTTTGACTACCTATGTTACGTTGAACAAGTTTAAGTTTTATGAGCTTTGGTTTCCTCATCTGTAAAATGAAGATAATACCCACCTTACATTGTTGTTTAAGAATTTTAAGTGAGATATTATATGTAAAGCACTTAGTGAAGTGAAGCAGAAAATACTTTTTAGTAAGTTGTAGCCCAGTAAGTGGCGTGTGCATGTGCATGCCTGTGCGCACACACACCCAGAAACATAAATGCCCTCAAGTAGAAACTCTTTCAATCACATTTTCCAGGTACTTTCAATATTATTAGGAAAATAATGAATAAAATAAATTCAACAAATGTTGATTATGTCCTTACTACACTTCAGGCACACAATAAACCACCAAAATCCACAGGATTTGGTCATTTGTTGAAAAGATTATAATCAAACATTGTTTCTTAACTGTGAGTCCTACTCACAGTATTTCAGTGCCTTTGATTCATATTTTAGCAAAATGTACAGTCCACTATAAAAATTGTTACATTGTCAAGTAAGTTTCATTGCTTTATCTGTAAGGAAAATTTTGCATAAGGAGGACTAATACATACTTTTATGAAGATGAGGGTCATATCAATCTACCTGCACTGGTCTCCTGACTATTACTGCTTCTAGGCCTTTTTATTGGTTTTTGCCTCTTCCTAAAAACCTAGCAACCCTTTACTCAAAAGTCAGTCTCTCAGAGATGCCCTCCCTGGCTACCCTCTAAAATTGTAGGCCTCTCCAACATTACCTAACCCTATTCCTTTCAGGAATGTATGGGATTCTTTTGTTTTAATCTATCTTTGGTATATAGAATCACAATCTTACTTTCAGTAATATATTATTCAACTAACATTTATTAATCATCCACTATATACTAGGCATTAAATTTTTTTTTAATTAGTAGAACACACTTTTTGCCTTCTAATTGTATAGTGGAGGAAATAACTACCTAAACAAATAATTTCAGTAAAGTACTAGGAGCAATAACAGTGCAAGTGTGGATGAGAAGGCTATTAACTCTGCATTAAAGTGTCAGGGAAGACCTGGAGAGGTGATATTTGAGCTGAGCCTTACTGGATCAGTTTGATGTTGTCAAGTACATATGGTTGAATGATACCTCACAGAGGAGGTACCAAGATCAATCAACAAAAATTTTTGAGCACCTACTGTGTGCCAGATAATGCTCATACTGGAGAAATACCAATGAACAAAGCAGGTAAATTTTTCCTGCCCTTGTGTAGATTACTTTAAGTGCAACATGCGACGGCATGGGAGTGAGGTAAACCGTAACGGGTTGAGCCGAGGAGAGTTTGGGGGCCCCTACCAAGAAAACAACAGGAGCCATATCACACCAGAAAGTTGGAACTCAATGCCCTAGGCCAGTGGTTTCAACCTGGGAGCTCCAGAGATACTGATGCGTTATCAAGTTATTACAAAGGGATTATCAATCCATGCTTAGATGCTAAACAAGCAAGACATTTCAATAAAATGTCTTCTATAAGTATTTGTCACTACTTTTCAATTTTATGTAGTTATTTTGAGAAATAAAATATAGATTTATTCAAACATATGAGTTCATAATACCCTTTTTTTTTTTTTTTTTTACATTTTCTATTTTCTCAATCAATTGGTACTATTGCTACAACGACTTTTAAGTCACTGTCTGTCAAAATGACTAATTTTAAAAAGAGATCGTAAAATATCCAACCTGAGATCTCCTGCCAATGTGGAAGCTGTTGAAGCTTTTAGAGCAGCCAACCAAAACTTCAGTAAATACTAAGTACACTCCTAGGCACTGCTCTCGCCGCCAGGGTTACAAAGCTGTGTCCTCAGGGAACTTACAAAGTGAACAAGAGTCCAAAAGAAGAATAATGAAGTAAACATGGAGAGGAGGGTATGGATTCACCATATATTGAGATAGTAACCCTTAAGCAGTAAGAATTCACTCTGAAGGCAGATTTCTAGAGTAGAAAGAAAGAGTAGATTATTGGGAAAAGAGCTAATTTTTTGCTAATGCAGGGGAAAACTCTATCTTTTCAAGAGAGGTTTTTTTTTCCTCATAGTAACAAACCCAATCAATCTCCAGAGAACAGGGATATTAGGTCTCTCAAAATACCTCTTCTGCTTGATTTTTCTCTGCCTATTAATAAGGTATAAGCCTGTGAAATAATCCTAAATCAAACCATGTAAATACATAATGTAAATCATTAAAAAATCCATCTGGATCTGACTCCTTCACAATGACATTGTAAGTGTGACAGGAGTTGAAGGACAGTTGTTTGCTCCATTAATGGATCTTTGAATCTTCAGCCCAACAAGCTCACTTCTCTTACTTCTTTCAGATTTCAGCGTTCTTTCCTTTACACACACACACACACACACACACACACACACCCTTTCCTTTCTTGCTAAGAAAGACAAAGCTATTGACTACAAGCCCAGAGTTGCCCCCAGGTTCCGACCACCGGCTCGAATTCTTATGAAGTGGACTTGTAATATCCTTAATGTTGCTGTTGGCAGTCAGTTACAGATTCCATTATTGTCGATCAATGCAGTCGCCATGCGAGGTGGGGGGAGGGATGGAGGAGGAGCAGAAGAAAGGAGGGATGAGAGCTTCCTATTCACAGATTTATCAACCTGCCTTTGCTCACAGGAAATCTTCATAAAGGGGGCTGGGATGCTGTTGAAACAGCTAAAGCAGGAAGGGGTTGGGGGCTGCAGTTCTTTCCGGCTGACTGAAAGGAAATTTGAAAACCTTTCTTCTCAGAACAAAACAAAATGCTGAAATTGTTCTTTTGCCTTTGTTTTTGTTTGATGATATGATTTACTTAACTGATTAGCTATTGTGCTGTCTGGTTATCTAAGCTGCTTCAGTGTAGGAACCTGTTTCTTTTTCTTTGAGTATCTTTATTCTTTATTTTCCTTTGCTGTCTCCTGACATTGAACACAAATCATTTTCAGTTTTTTGCTGGCTTTTCTTTCAGGCTAAAGCTTAACACCAAGAGACTGAAAGACAAATCTCTCTTTCCTTCTCTTCTATCACCCTCTTTTAACCCTCTCTATTTCCTTCCCCCTCCCCCACCCCCACCCACCCCCCATATTAGATTGGTGTCACAGAGACAGAATTCAGAGTAGAGGGAGGATCACATTTTCTCTCTCATTATTACAGCCTAGCCAGCAATTTTAGTATTAGACCCCCAAGAATTTAGTCTCTGTATCTTTCTTTTCCCGCTCCATCATTCAGTAATTGTGCTCTGTATGGAAAAGTTTTCTGGCTGGAGAATGAGTCTCCTTTCCCCCGGTGATGTGGCCGAGTGGTTGGATAGTAGCACGGAAGAGGAGAAGAGCCTTCTGTCATTTCTGGGTACGGTAGGGCTCTGCTTGTTCTTTTAACCCTTTGTTGTCTGAACTTCTCTTACTTTGGGGAGTAGGACCCTGAATTTTCTAAAATCCACTTCTGTATTTTTAAAAGGGGGAAGAGGAATTAACAGAATATGTTTAAGTTGTTTGCTTTTCAAGTTTTGTTTATGTCTGTAGAAATAGTGCCATCAACATTAGCTATGAGAAATAAGAGACAGTTTGCTTGGCTTTAACAAAGAGTGCCAGCTCCATGCAAGGCTTACCATGTCATCTGGTCAGCTGTTCGTGGTATTTAGAGAACTTCTACTAGCCAAAATGTATTATTGTTTTACTATACCTTTCAATACAGTGATGATGAGGCTTGCCGCGTGAGAGTGGGAGGAGGCTTTGTGTGCAAGAAAGCCAACATATGGATTGAGAAGTAGCTTTTATGCAAGGTTTAAAATATTTGGAATGTTCATATATAAGATTTCGACTGGGTATATAAAATAGGACACATGGACCAGCTATCACTTTAACTTTCCATTTACGGGTGCTTTCTAATAAATTTCTAAGTAAAGCAATTATTGGTTATGGAATTATTGATATAATAAACAAATTCCTAGGAAAGTTTGGTTGTAAATTCAATTGTATCTTAAGTTAATAGGAGAGCTTGATACTTATAAAAATCCTACTTGTGAATACTTTTGTTAGATTAATAATTGCCTTCAAATTTATCATTTTTATAAATTTATCTTATATTTCCTTAAATATAAGTATACCTTTATTATAAATGGGCAGAATTTATGGTGTTCTAATTTATTCCTCATAAATAATCTCTATGACCTATGAAAAGTCTTCTGCCATTCCAAAAGATATCTCTGTCTTATTTTACTTTCTTTTATTATATTTAGCATATAAGTTTCTGTTTTATTAATTCAATTATGTTTTCAATTTTAACATTCCATAAATGATTTCTTTTTTTATGCAGTTTAGATGGAAAGAGTCATCCTAATCAGGTTTATTTATTTTTTTTATTCTATAAAAACTCAGATACATATATTTAGATATTAATCCTATTCTTAATTTGTTTATCATAGCTTTGCTTATCTTGGGCATTTGGTGACTTTAAGAAATACATGTACCTCTTAACTCCTCATTTCTCTGAAGCTGCTCTAAATCTACTTGCTTCACGTTCCCTTCCCCCACACACATAGAGAAATACCAATATCCCTGAGTAAAACCAACCACTTAGACCCTACTGCATCGTGGGCAAGGAAGGTAGTCATCACTAAAGATCTTTCCTTTGCTCTTGCATGATATTTTTTATGAATTTTAATTATCAATCCTCAAGATTAATTCATTTCTTTTTTTGGCTATTTCCCTACTATGCCTAAAAATGATTTGATCAAATAAATAGAGATGGACAAATAAAAAGTACTACAGTTTGTGCCCCTCTCACCCACCCCCACTCCCATTCCTCTTTATCCACAGATGGGGATAATAAAGACAAAGGATGTTAGGACATACTTAGAAGAAAAGTGCAAATTCCTACAAATTATCCACCTAGTGGAAGGAAACCTGAGAATATATAATAGATAAAATGCAGGTAAGTCAGAGTCATGATTCTGCTCAAGGGCTGTAACAAGAAGTTAGTTACTGAGTGAATAGAAGCTATGTATCCCGTGCTCTGCTGTGGCAGGGTTAAGCCCTGGATGTCAGCAAGTCTTAGTTTAGGGATTGAAGCTCAGTCCTGAGCACGGGTAGCAAACACCTCCATCTGTGGATAGACAGGAATTTACTAAACTCCTCCAGAGGAACTAGGAGCAAACTCTCTTTGATATAGCTTGGAATAACTTGCAGTGAGTCATTTGCTAATGTAGTTACCACTGATGAGAACGTGCTTTTCCCAAGGAAGATGCCAAGAGAAAACAGTCCACTTTATGGTGAATCTAGGATAAGTGGAACTGAAAGGGACATTGAATCAGATAACCTATGCAACTGTGCTTTCTTTACCTAAGGAATTTTATGGCAGATATCCTTCTAGGAGAGGAGATGAAAGAAAAGCACTCAATCCTGGTTAAGCTTTACTACTTCATCTTTGCACAATAGCCACATAAGTGATGTTCAGGCCTTCTTATTAATTTAGTGCACTGCTGGTTTGATGAAATTTCATGAAACTGTGCCCTCTTCATTAGTCTATTTAAAAATTCCATGGCTCCCTCATCACCTATCAGATAAAACACCTTACTCTAGAACTTATTCTGGCCCTTCCACCTGACATTCCAGTATTCCTTTCGGCAGTGGTAGGTCAGAGGTAGGGAGGACCCTTCATTCTACCAAATTCATTAACTTTCTCTATCTTGGACAAGCACTGCCCTTTCCTACCTTTGCATGTGCTGTTTCTTCTATCGGCAATGTTCCTTCATCCAAACTGAACTTTCCGAGACCCTACCCCTATTTCAAATCTTGCTCATGAACAAGATACTGTGCTAGGTACTATGGCTGGATACAAAGAAGTATAAGATAGAGCTGCTTGTGAGAAGCATAGAGTTTGGTTGGGGAGAAAACATGAACTATGTACAATTAAGTGAGAAAAAATTAATGATAATTCAAGACAACAATGGAGAAAATAAAATAAGGCAGAACCTGATTGTGAGATGATTTATCCAGGCAAAAATTTCTTTGAGGATTTGAAGAAGGGAGACATCATTTTTGATTAGGAACACTGAAGATTGCCTTATAGAGATAGGATTTAACCTGAATCTTAAATGATAGAATATATTTTTACGGAAATGGTGGAGTTTGCTGTATGAAGGGAGTGTCATGAGGAATATTAAATTATTTTCATGTCCGAAGAGTAAACTGATTTGAAAAGAATGGAAAATTCATGTAAAGAAGTGGTAAGAGATAATACTTGAAGGATATTTGGTGTCTCACTGTTTAGGATCTTTCATCACAGGCTAATTAGTGATAATTTTATCCTGAAAGCAGTTGAGAAGAATTAAAGATTCTTGAGCAAAAAAAGATATGTTCAAAATAGTTTTTTAGGAAGACATATCTGAAAGTGTCGCACTAGGGGAAGAACCTAGAAGTGGTTAGACCTCTTTGAAAGCTATTACAGTAGTCCAGGTATGAAATAAGTGCCTCTATTTTAAGATTTAACCCTCTATATTATAACTAGTTGTTTATTTATTATTAATCTAGATCGTGAATGCCTCCACAACAGGGGCTCAATCCTCTGTCTTTTCAGCACCAGTACACTCCAAATGCACATGAATATTTGCACAGCTCAGATGAATAACTGAAATGAAAATATGGAGAGATTATAAGGGATCTATCAGCAGAATTGGTGACCAATTAGAGGAATGGGGAACAAAATGAATCAAAGACTGTTTTTGAAGTTGGAAGGCTGATGGTACTACTAACAGGAATAGAGAAGTTGGGAAAGGGAGCCAGTTTTTAAGGGAAGAGGGTAATTTCTATTTAGATATATTGAGTTTGAGGTGACTAGTACACATCTGGATAGAAATATAGTTCTGATGATTGGAAATGAAGTCACAGATAGAGAGCAGCATCTGGGAGCCATCTAGAGAAGAAAGATTGTTGAAGCATTTGTAGGTTATCTACTGTTGAGAGACTGTCAAGAAAAAGTGGAGAGCAGGGATTGAATCTTGAAGAACACCAAAGGTAGGGGTGGGGTGGGGTACAGAGGAAGAAGAGATACAGAACAATCCTAATGGAAAGAAAGAAAAGGTCAACAGTGTGGTCAATAGTGTCATTGGTTACAAAAGCCCAAGAGAAGTCAGAAAATATTGTACACTGAATTAGACAGTTAGGAGGCTTTTAATAACCTGTGAAGGTATCGATGCTATTTCATTCATTAGAGTTAAGGGAGAAGAAATCAGATTTTATAATATTGAGAAAGACAGCAGATGGTGAGACAGTGAGAGCCACAGATTAGGTCTCTTGTCTGGAGAAATCTGTGACTGATAGAAAGGAAAAGGTACCTTTTTTTAAAATTGGGGAGAAGTGCATATTTTTAGATGGAGGAGAGAACAAGATATTGAACTTACAAGAGAGGAGGATAACTGAGAGAACAAAAATCCTTTATGGTTTTGAGGGTGAGGGTGGGATTAAGGGCACAGAATTAACCTTTTGAGGGGGAAGGGAGAAACTCATACAGGAATCAAAGATGCATGCAGAGATTTAGCCATAGAAAGTAGGAAAGATGAGGGAGATAATAGCCATTGTATTAATCTTACGGCATTTGTCTTATCCAGACTTGGGTTGTAGTTGGTTATTTGTGTATCCATTTATGTTGTTATTTGTGTACCCATCCAGCACTCCCCTGCTACTGCAGGGTAGGGATCTTAATATTTGGCATTTTCCAGAATAGTAGTAAATAGGTGCTTAATTAATAAT
Source organism: Balaenoptera physalus (assembly GCF_965194825.1). Classification (NCBI taxonomy): domain Eukaryota; kingdom Metazoa; phylum Chordata; class Mammalia; order Artiodactyla; family Balaenopteridae; genus Balaenoptera; species Balaenoptera physalus. The sequence continues at coordinate 52,686,350 of NC_138882.1, read as the reverse complement.
ACTTAATAAGTACTTTTTTGAATGAATGAATGAATGCTGTTCAGATACCCACAAGTTTGAGATTCAGCCATTTTCACAGTTATCTAAATTATTCTGGCAGATCTACCTTTTACTACTATTCTCTATTCTCATACCTACAAGTACCATTTAAGGCACATTGGTAGTGTTTGCAATTATTATTCAGCGTGTTATAAATTGGTTTTCCAAATTCTAGAAAAAAAGAAAATACTTAACAAATATTTTGTACTCCTTTAAATTTTCTAAACTGACATACATGAATTCATTTCATTAAGTCATTCAAGTAATAGAATAATTCTACAAAAGAGGAACACGATTTTTATAAAATCTAAATATTTTTAAGTGTCTAAGTGACTCTACTAACTATAGTTAATAATTTGGCATTAGCAATTATTATCTGATTTTTTAAAATTACACCTAACATCGGTGGAAAGCATATACAAAAATTAAAACTCTCATTTCTGGCAATATGTCAGACTAGATATCCTGAAAAATAATACAGAAACAACTAGAAATGTCGTATTAATGAAAATTTTATTTTATTTTTTTGATTGAAGTATAGTTGATTTACAATGTTGTGTTAATTTCTGCTGTACAGCAAAATGATTCAGTTAGACATATATATACATTTTTTAATATTCTTTTCCATTATGGTTTATCACAGGATATTGAATATAGTTCTCTCTGCTATACAGTAGGACCTTGTTGTTTATCCTTTCTGTATATAATAGCTTACATCTGCTAACCCCAACCTCCCACTGCATCACTCCCCCAAACCTCTCCCCCTTGGCAACCACAAGTCTGTTCTCTGTGTCCTGGAGTCTTTTGAAACAAACATTTAAAACTAAATGGCTGAACTCTCCTCTCAGGAGGGAAAGGAAATTCCCAGGAAGAGAAGAAAACAACTAAAAATCCAGGTAGTGAATTGCCCTGGGGACATTTGCCTGTCTCAGAATTCCAAAAAGTTAAGTTTTAATGGCCACAAGATAGGAGATAGATTTAGGGACCAAACAAAGAGAGGAATTAGAACTGAAAGCCCCACCCCATTGTTCCCCATAGGACGGGGTTCCTTGTAGAGTGAAAGTGGAAATTTAAAAATCTGCTCACTGACAAAATTGACAAATCTTATTTATCTTAGACTGGACTGATGGGGGAGGGAGGAAGATAAAAATCCCCTGAGAATTCATAACCACAGTTCTGATAAGGTAAAACAGAAATAGTGGACAACAATAATATGTCAGAGATAGGAAGGGGGTAATTGGAATTGAAGCATTTTAAGATCACTGAATTATTCAAGAGAAGGATAGAAATCAGGATTAGCTTTAGGCTTTAGGTACACGTGTTAAAATGTTAAGGACAACTATTAAAAGAATAAAAATAGAGTGCATAATTTCAAAAACAGTAGAGGAGAAAATGAATTTTTAAAACTTGATCAATCTGAGAAAAGACAGAAAATCAGAAAAAAAGCATAGAAATAAAGTAAACAGAAAACACAATAAGATGGTAAAAATAAAATCCAACTATATCAGAAAACACAATATATAAAAATGTTAAAAAGGTAAAGTATGTTAGACTCAATTTTTTTAAATGCTGTGAATAAGAGAGACATAAGCGGGACTTCCCTATGATCCAGTAGTTAAGACTTTGCACTTCCCCTGCAGGGGGCACAGGTTGCATCTCTGGTCGGGGAACTAAGATCCCATGCCATGTGGTGTGGCCAAAAAAAAAAGAGAGACACACACAAGGACCCAAGAGGGTTAAAAGTAAAAGTTTTGGTGGTGGGAGAGGGATAAATTAGGGGCTGGGATTAACATATACACACTACTGTGTATAAAATAGGTAACCAACAAGGACTACTCAGTATTATGTAATAACCTAGAAGGGAAAATAATAAAAAAAGACTATATATATGTATGTATAACTGAATCACTGTGCTGTACACCTGAAACTTACATGATATTGTAAATCAACTATACTTCAATTAAAAAATAAATAAATTTTTAAAATATTTATTTCCTCAAAAAAAAAAAAGTAAAAGTTTTGGGAGAAGATATATCAGGCAAATACTAATTAAAAGAAAGCTACCATAGCCATTGAAAATGAAATCAAATGGATCTTTATGTTAGAAAGTGTTACTAGAAATAAAGGAGGTCCCTATGTAATGATAACATATAAAAATCACTAGAAAATTATAACAATCTTACATGCACTCAGTAACAAAGCCTTAAAATTTATAAGGAAAAATTGACAGAAGTATAAGGAAAAATTGATAAATCTACAATCCTATTTACAAAAATTAGTAAGGATATAGAAGATATAAAAAAACAAAATTAGCTTGAGTTAATGAACATGTATAGAATCCCGAATCCAACTTATGTAGTCTTCTCAAGTACATATGGAATCTTTATGAAAACTGACAGTGGATTGGGGCATAAATCTCAACAAATCAAATTCTTTATATCATACAAACATATTCTCTTTTTTTTTTTATCTTTCTTTCTTCCTTCCCTCCTTCCTTTATTTGGCTGTGTCAGGTCTTAGTTGTGGCATGCAGGGTCTTTTGTTGAGGCATGCTGGCTCTTCTTTTCGGTGCATGGGCTTCTCTCTAGGTGTGGCGCAGGGGCTCCAGAGCACGTGGGCTCTCTAATTGTGGTGCACAGGCTCAGTAGTTGAGGTGGGCAGGCTTAGTTGCCCTGCGGCATGTGGGATCTTAGTTCCCCGACCAGGGATCGAACCCGTGTCCCTTGCACTGGAAGGTGGATTCTTAACCACTGGACCACCAGGGAAGTCCCCCAAACATATTCTCTTGATCTAATGAACTAAGTCAGAAATTAGTACCAAAAAATTTACTCTTAAAATTTTTCTTTTTGGAAACTTTTAAAGTTACTTATTATAACTCTTTAGTCAAAGAAAAAAATAACCATGGAAATTATAAAATATTTAGAACTAAACATCCTGAAAATAGTGCATATCAAAACTTGTAAAATATTGCTAAAATAGTTACTAAGTGAAACTTACAGCCCTAATCTTTTATATTGAAAAGGATAAAATTAAATGAGCCAATTAAGCATTCAGCTCAACAAGGCAGAAAAAGAAAGAATAGACCCAAAGAAAGTTTAGGGAAAGAAATAATGAAGATAACAGCAGATGATAATGAAATAGAAGACAGAAATTAAATGTAATAGTATCAATAAAGCTAAGAGTTGTTTCTTAAAGAAGTCCAATGAAAATAGATAGAACTGTCAAGATTTGACCAAGACAGAAGAGAAACCACAAATAAACAATGTTAGAAATGGGAAAAAGGATACAATTACAGAAAATCAGAGACTATTGTGAACAACTTTATTTGAAAATTGAAGAAAATGGACATTTTAAAGAAAGATATAACTTATTAAAATTGGCTACAGTAGGAATAAAAAAATGTAAGTAGGGCTGCTACCTATAACCATTAAAGAAATTGAATCAATAATTTAAAATCTACCACCGATTGTGGTTTGATTTCTCATATAGCTTGACTTCTGAAAAAGAATAAATGCTGGATCACACTTGCATTAATATTTACATTCAGTGATAGTTCAGTTTTTCATTGCAAGTGAATAAATGGTATCTAAATTGAAAAAAATAATGCTAAGAACCATGCTAAAACCTAAGCATGGCAATTCATATTGAGCCCCACAAGTGGTCATGGTTACCTTAGAGTTTTTAAGTATTACATCCTTTGTTGAGGGGATATCCTTAGAAAAGGAAAAAAAAAAAAGGAAGTTCTTTCAAAATTTTTCCTTATAGGGATATGCAAGTAAAAAACTAAAGGGGGGCTTCCCTGGTGGCACAGTGGTTGAGAATCTGCCTGCCGATGCAGGGGACGCGGGTTCAAGCCCTGGTCTGGGAAGATCCCACATGCCACGGAGCAACTAGGCCTGTGAGCCACAATTACTGAGCCTGCGCGTCTGGAGCCTGTGCTCCGCAACAAGAGAGGCCACGATAGTGAGAGGCCCACGCACCGCGATGAAGAGTGGCCCCTGCTTGCCACAACTAGAGAAAGCCCTCGCACAGACACGAAGACCCAAGACAGCCAAAAATAAATAAATAAATAAATAAATAAATTTAAAAAAAAAAAAACACATTATTTAAAAAAAAAAAAGCTAAAGGAAATCAAGGTGAACAGATATCTCAAGAAAATAGAAATTAATAAGAAAATATCAAGACTTAAACCTGATTAATTTATGTTCAAGTGTACTTCTTAGTAAAACCTGAAAATTTGTGAATTTTTAAATAGAATGATGCATAGAAGGAAAAACTTAATCTCCCATGAAACTTCTTTATCAAAATCTCAATTATAGTGGAAGATTCAAGTTAATAGACATAAAATGAGAGTGATTCTTTAACTTGATTAGTGATACACTTTAATGCCATATGTGAATTAGAAATAACTAGAAAATTTATTAATAATTTTATTATGAATTAAGTTGAACCATATGAAATTGCTGATATTTTTCCATTTTAACATACAAAAAAATGGCAATTCTATACGATCACATGTGTTTATTAAAGGAGAGAAAAGGTGACCAGACTATGCTGAACTATTTTTTAGTTGTTTAGTTAAAATTTATTTGTTACCAATTATCTTTTATTCTGTTTCAGTATTCCCTGCAAGACAAGCAAGAATGGGTGCAAATGGTTTATGGAAACTTTGTGGGAGAAATACTTAAAATTCAGAGAATTCTATTTATTAAAATTTATTTTATTTGAAAATTTAGACAGGATCACCACTGTTCAAATCTTGCAGTGCAAGACCTGAATTCATGTAGTTTGGCACCCAAAACTAGAGAACATATGATCAAGTAATGTGAACTTATACAAATATATTACTTGGAAATCAAAGAAATGTGAATAATTAGGCCTGGTTTTATGGAAGCAGATGAATTGAAATTAGTATTGAAGGTTACCTAAGATTTGGCAGATAGGTGAAAACCATTAGCAAAGACAGACACAGGAATTAATATGGCCCATTTAAGATCAGAGATCATCTGACTAAGGCAATTTGTTGGAAAGTGTTGGCAGAAAAGAGTGACTCTGTAAGGTGGGGGCTAGGTGATATTTTTTCAATGCCTGATTGTCTATCTTTTAGATTTCTGGGAAGGTAATTACATTAAGAAAGTACTGTTTGAGGGAGAGTAATCTGGTAATGGTGAGCAGGATAGCTTTAAACAGAGAGAGACAGGAGTCAGTGAGATTAGTTAGGAGGGTCCTGCCGTAATCTACATGAGAAAATAAAAAATCCTGGACTAGAGTGATATATGGTAGTGGAAATAAAGAGAACAAAATGAAATCAACGTTCAAAGAGAAACTTGACAGTGTTTGGTGGCTAAAGGGGTACCAATCAACATTATACGCTCCTCCCGTTTCTGCTACTTTCACTAATAAGTGAGGTCCACTGTAAAGATTTTTTGTTTTTTGTGCAGTGCCGCATGCATATTTGGTCCTCAGTAAATGATTAAGTTCTAATCTTTATTAGAGGCTTGAATATTTCTGTGTTTTCAATACTTTCAATGCTTTCTATTAATGTCTGTTTTGGAATAAAACCCAAATTAGTCTTAAAAGACCCTGGCATAATCAAGGATCAGATCTTTTGAAAAAAGATTTTAGAGATGAACAGTGAAATTATGGTATGAATAAATCAGATTTACCCTGAATTATATTTGAAACATACTAATAAAGTCAGTTATAGAAAAAGTTTAGATAAAGGTCTTAGAGCATCTCTGTAAATTAGAAGACCTATTGTCTTCCAGAGTTGAGGACAAAATATTATTCACCAAAATGAAGCTATGAGATTAAGAAAATTTATAAATAACTAGATTGAAATATTCAAAACAGTAACTTTATGCTGACCAATGCTTTTTATCTATTTTTGTCTCATAGAATTGGCCTAAGTAGTTATCTTTCCACTTAGGTGTACTGAAGATTGCTTTATGAGGCTAGAAGGGCAGGTTTTCTTTTTTTTTAAGACTGTTCTTTTAGAGCAGTTTTAGGTTCACAGCAAAATTAAGAGAAGGTTACAGAGATTTTCCTGTGTACCCTTGTCCCCACAAATGCATGGTCTCCCCCATTATCAATACCCCCACCAGAATAATACATTTGTTACAGTCGATGAACCTACACTAACACATCATAATCACCCCAAGTACATAGTACAGTAGGACTCATTCTTAATGTTGTATATTTTGTGGGTTTGGACAAATGTGTAATGACATGTACCCACCCTTACAGTATCATACGTAATATTTTCACTGCCCTAAAAACCTTTGTGCTCTGCTTATTCATCCATCCCCCTAAGGGTGGGTTATTTTTTGGAGGGCTTTTTGTCACTTTTTAATTCAAGGAATCAGTGGTAGATATTCTTTATAGCTTAATTCCTATTTTGTTCAAATTTTTTCACCATTATGTTAAGCAAGTAACTTTTCTCCTTCTTTACCACATTGCCTCACCTCTCTTTGTTTCTTGATTAGAATGTTCTTATTAGCATTAGCATTCCAGTATTGAGAGTTTTCTTTGATGGGGTTTTGTTTGCAGTAAATTATCCCCCAAAGAGTATGATTTAATTCTCTGTGAAATATGAAGAATCATGTGCACTTGTTAAAGTTCTTTGAGTTATTTTTAGGAAGAAGTAAGAAAATTGAAGTCTTCATGATTGTTTATCTTATTTTTCTTCATTACGATCCATTATACAAAACACAAGGAGAACAGGATAGCGTGCAAGGTGATTAAAAGTATAGGCTCTAGATTCAGATTGCATGGGTTCTAATTCTGATTCTGCCCTTTACCAGCCCTGCAAACGTGGGCGGAGTAATAGAACATCTTGCTTCCTCATCTGTAAAATGGGGGCTATAATTCCAATTCCAGAGAATTGTGAGGATTGAAGAGAAAATTAATACAAAACACTTAGCATGTAATAAGGAATAAAAATGTTAGTTTGGTGTTGTAGTTATCCTTGTTATACTTTTATTATTACTACTAAGATCCCTGGTTGTTATCACTAAGAACCATAGATATGCTTTGTATTTGAAAATTAAGATAACCATATAAATATCTCTAAACTGTTTTCTTAGTCTTTCCAGTTAACCGTGAAAAGTGTTCTCTATCATCTCATCCAGTATAATCATGTGAAGCCCTAAGTTGAAGAAATGGAATACTTGCTTGACCAGAGAGAAATCTGTTCTCCTACTATATTAACAAGAAGAATTTTTTAAAAATAATAATAGGGAATAAATTTGTTGAAGTAAAGAAAAGGTGGAGGAGACTAGATGGCTTTACTTTCTGAGAATTCACCACATTTCTGTACTTAGCACCAATTTGTACGTATTGAAATGTGTCTAGGGCATGCAAACTTGAAAGGACTGCTTGTTTGAGTGAAGTACTGCAGTCTAAGTGATACAAATTGGATGAATTAAAGTGGCTCTGGGGATTTGTACTTCAGAGCAGCTGAATGGTAGTGACTGTCAGTGCCTCGGCTGTACAGCAGTAAAAGTGAGATACAGCAGAAAATGTCCTGCTGAAAATTAGGTGGTGAAGTCTATAAAACACCCAGGTGCTATGTTGTTAGCAACTATATAAATGCAGGATGTAATTTTTTCCTCTTTGCTCTTGTCACTTTTCCTTTATAAAATTCTTCTCTACCTTCATCTTTAAGCTCTCATTACCTTTAAGGAATCCTCCAACAAAAAGTATGAGACGTCATGAAGCCTTTTTTTTTCTTTCATGTTTACCATTTGTTATTAAAGGCCCTCTTGCTAAAGAGGTACAAACCCATTTCCTAATACTATTCCTTCCTTCCTATTCTGTTCCTTAAGTGTCTTCTGTGCCTCCTGTGGAAGAAGCATTCTCCTAATTTAGAATTCACAGCATGGAGAAATAAGTTATTTGCTTATTAACTCATTCATTAATAACTTGAGCCATGGACTTATCACATCCTATTTTGTCATCATTTACGCAATGTAAGGGAAAATAGATGATAGCGAAGTGGATTCATTCACAGCAACACCATACACATTGAAATTCCAGTGACTTGAATGGGTGAACAAACATTTTGGTGTGTGTTTAATTTTCTATCATGCTTTCTTGAAATGTTTTTGATTTTTGAAAAGGTTTTTGAAGTGAACTAAAGAATTTCCTTTTGATAACAATAGAGCACTTGTTTCCTAAATATAATGTCAAAAATATTAATGGAGCCTGTGAATAATTATAATTGACAGAGCATTCACGTTCATTCATGTTTTATAATTCTGTACACAAAATTACTAGGAATTGGCTTGGATTGCTATTAATGTGAAGTGTTTGGACATACTGTATATGCCATCTGACTGTATCTGTGAACATGTAATGTTTTTCTGGTCTGTCATAACTAGAGAATTTTGCTGTAAGAAGAATATTTTGGTTCCTTACATCATTGTCCACCAAATCGAAACTTTATAAATATCTTTCTTCATTCTGTTTATCGTTTGTTTTGAATTTTGTGAAATTACTTTCACATTGGTAAGGTTATTCTCTTCTTTAGATTTTGCCTCCATCTTCATCTAAGAGAGTAATAAATTGCTACTACCTCAGGGGTTACCGCAAGAACTAAGTAAGAGAGATACTAGACCCGGTGGTTAGCACATAACAAACATTTAACATTAACTCAAATTATCATAAAAATAGAAAAATATTTCTGCCTTAGACAAATTATTCACAAAAGGGGTACTTAAATAATTTTGAAGTACATCTTTTTCTCCTAAAAAAACGTATTTTTGAATCATCTCCTCTGCTTAAAAAAAAAAAAAAAAAGATTGTAACTTACTCTAAGTGATAGACATTATCAGAATTCATGACAGTTTTAGCTATGTTGTTTATGTTAAGTATATGCATGTATGACATGACAGTATATGAAATTTGGTTAAATGTGACTGAACAAAAAGTAAATATAGTTGATATTTATAGATATTTTATCATAATGACATTATATAATAGATACTTTTCTCATTTATTTGCAGAGGCTTTTAGAACCTAACCCTCAGTGAATATAAGCATTTTCCTTACTCTCTTTCCAAACATAATAATATTCTATAATCATTTCAATCACATTCATTATTCGAAATCCTAAAAAAAAAAAAAATTAAGAAAGCACCAATAAGTGTCTCTCCATAGTAGTTCTTTGTGACTTGTACCTTTGGATGAAGTGCATTTCACCAGGTGGTTTTTCTTTCAGAGTAAAAAGCCAAGTCCTTATGTGTAGGCCTACAAAGCCTACATGATCTGAGCATGCCTGCCCTAATTCCTCTTAGGCCTTCTGCTATTATTTGTCCCCACTGGCCTCCCAGCTGAACTTTACCCTAGAAGCTCTGTATTGTTCTCCCTCTGTCTGCAGTCTCCCTCCCTGATAAATCTACAAGCCTGACCTCTTCACTTCCTTAAGTGTTGGCTCCCACTCACCTTCTCAATGCATCTAGCTACCTATTCACTATAGTTACTGTAGTGAAATTATTGTTCCTACTCATCTCCCTTTCTCTGTCCTATTCTTTTTCCCTCCCTGAAACACCATTTGTTACATTGACTTCGTTATAAGTAAACTAAAGGCCATGAACACACTATTAGGTCTGAAAGGCAGAATTGAGTTCTGTTTGTCAAATAGGCACATCTTCCACCAAAAGTGCCTTTGCCCTTATAATTATCTAGTTGTCAATTCCTTTGCCACACTTTTAAAAGAAAGCACACTGACATAGAAGAAAATGTGTATTTTGAGGAAATGACGTTGTAATAATGTATTTTGGATTTAGAGAGCCCCATTCTTCCAAAAAGCTAATTTTGGGTCAAAGCATATAAACTCATTCATCTTGTCTTCATCTCTGGTTGGTCTGAATAACCAGTTTATTAATGCAGACCAGAGCAGGAAAGGTTGAAATGGCTTACACATTATCACACAGATAGTTGGTAGAGCTGCTAAGAAAAGCACCCAGATGTTCTCTTTGTTCAATACATCATCCTATGTGGAGCTGTATTGGAGGTTATCTCTCATTATTATAAGTTGTCACCTCATCTCAGTTCATACCCAATGGCAGAGGAAATGAAGAGATAAATTTAAAACTTAACTGGGCTTTTTATAACTTTTTTTGCCTTTCAATCTAAAGATGAAAAATATTATTTTTAGAGGGTGAGAAAGTGAACAAATTAGTTTTAGACCTTTATCTACCGAAACAATAGCATATGCCTCTTGTCTTAGAGAGTGAGCATATTTTAAAATGACTGTAATTAAATATTGTGACTATGAAAGGAATATTAATTTTTACAGCAGGTGAAAATAATGCAGTAGTATGTAGCATGGGGTGGGTAGGGTAGAGAGCTGTCTAATTTTGGTCTGCTGGGACTGGTATAGATTTTCCATCCAAATCAGCAGAAATGTAGCTTTAAGAGCATAGTAGCAGCTTTCCATTTTGCTTGGAGCTTTAAAGTCAAAGGTAGCTGGACCAGTTTAACATGCAGGCCAGCCTGTGACTAATCCAGCAAGTTGTTAATTCTGTTCTTCCTGATGCTGCTCCCCTGTTTCTAAGTGGACATTGGTTCTTTGGGTATATGTTCTTCTCTCAGCTTTGAAACAGTTATGAATCTTCTGAAAACTAAGCAACCCTAATATTCAAAGACATCAGCAGATAAGTTGCACTGATGTGAGGGCTGGGAAAGTCAAGAAGTGTAGACTTCCTCCTCTTATCATTAGTTGATTTAGCTTATTTTGTTTCCTTGCTTTTCCCTCTTTAATGGCAATTGTTCAAACTTCAAAAATAATTTAATTTCTTCTTTTTGAACCCAGTGACATTCTTTAAGCTACATCAGAGTTGTGATTTTTTTTTCGTGATACAGAAAGAGAATCTAAAGATAAGTACAACAAAGAACATATTGTTAGGGTTTGAAATGTGGTTGCTCATTATAGCCAAAATAATTTCAAATAGCTAAAAGCACTGAAATATATTTACGTAATGAGTTCATATGCCTGAAAACTAAAATTAGATGTTTGGAAGACAGTAAGGAGATAAGTTTCTTTTTCTTCCTTAGCAAGAACATTGCAAATTAAGGAAAACTGTTTACTAGATCATTTTATCCTTGCTAATGGAACTTATTTTTCTCCCAATATGGTTTCTCCATCAATTATTCAGAGATTAAAATATATTATATTGTAATATTCAATCTCATGTATCTTCTAATGATCAGTAATTATCAGAGGAAAGATGAGATCTCCTTCTACATTCACCAGCCCGTCCCCACCTGCCTGCCCCCCATATAGAATTGCCTGACTTAGATAAACACCCTTTAAAGTCATCTTCCTGGAGTCTGAAGGTCTTGTTGTTCAGTGTGCTTTGACAAACTGATTTGTTTAAATTCAGTGCTTTGTGCCATTCCTATGAATTTTAATTATAGTACCATTTTTTAGAAATGTGCAGTAGAATTCATGTGTGCCTAATTCTGAAAATGGCTTTGTACATTAAGGCTCATTTAACCACAGATGGTTAGAGAGAAGTTGAGAGGCAGTTATTGGTCATAATTTTAAAACACAGTAATAGCATGGAACTTTCTTGTACTGCAGGCATTTAAGACACTGTGTTGTCAACCTCTCGGTCATTAGGCATATTGCGATTTGGCTTATGTCTTACTGGTCAGGATGTCACAGTGAAGAAATGTTTAGTCATGGAAAGAAAATCAGTGTCCAGGACGCAAAGATAGTAATAGGGTAAGCACTCCCAATTGGATTTTCATAGGAGGGATTGATTTGTGTGTATTACTGGGTCTGTGTAAAATGGTGTCCTTTTGGCACTAGATGAATATAAATTTCAGGAAATGTTTTTTCTTCTGCAGATTAGTGTAATACAGTGAAATTTGCTGTAACTGAGGGGAGGCAGTGGTTGGGCGTCTGCTAATAGCCTGAAAGTAACTAATGAGGATGTGCAGTCGGAACAATTGATTGAATAGCTGCAGTCCTGTGTGTTGCTTTCTCGCTTGCTCTCTCTGCAAGCTGTAGAGAGGGAGGGGGAAGAGCAAGACACAGGGAGGGAGCGAGAAAAAACGCTTTCTCTTAAGTGGAAGTAGCACGGATCCCAGGGGCCAGGAGGCCAGAAATGGAAGTTTAAACTGCATCTATCTTTTAAAGGGAGAACAGCAGGAATGAAAATGTCAGTCTCCGGAGTCACGATTTACTCCTTATTTTTTACGATCTGGAAGATAACACAGAATACTCTTTTTAGGATGTGTTTTTTTTTTTTCCTTGTCCATGTTGAGATTATCTAATGTTATCTGAGAAGCTGGATTCCTATATGTCTGTCAGTTGAAGTGGAGATGGGAAGCAGTTGTGATAAAGGTATAATATGTATATATCTATCATCTGTGTGTGCGTGTTTATGTGCATATATATATATGCATATATATGTATATCACTCTATAAAAATTTTTAAATGTAACCTTAATATAGTGTATAGTAATTAAATTGGAGAATACCACATCATCTGCAAAATCTGAAGCTTGTTAGGTCAATTTGAACAGATTTAGGATTCCAGACTAAGATCTTAGTGAGGTCATATTGCCAGAACAAGGAGAAGCTGATCTATTTTTATATCAGCATAGGCATATATGTTATTTTATCCTAGCAGCAGCTTTTAGTCTTCTCATGGACCTTTGGCTGCAGGCTAGTGAATCATCTTATCTGCACAGAACTGAACTTTGACCCTTGTGCAGACACCATCAAATCATGTTCACTAGGCAAAATTTGTTCACAAGAATATGAAAAAATTTCACTGGCTTATATTAACTCCTATATTGCTGACATAGAGAAGTAGATTCATACACTGAGATGCAAATATTAAGTGAACTTAGAGATATTAAACATAGCTCAGAGGAAATTACTTTTTATATGTACATAAAGATATAAGCTGTCACACTAAAGCAGATTCTTAACAGTGACCAAGTCTCCCTAGTGTCTTGATAATATCTCTTTAGAGGTAAAGAAACAAATTATGTAGAGATAGAATGTAATGTATCTTTAAAGCAGACTGATTTTTTTTGTGAGAAAAAAATCAATAATTTTACAGGTTAGCAAAAGATCCTAAATTTGTGTTTTTTATGATGTTCTTTTTTTCTTTTCCAGAGGTGCCAGCAGAAAGGTCCCCCCGCAGACGGAGTATCTCAGGGACCAGTACATCAGAGAAACCCAACTCTATGGATACTGCAAATACCTCACCCTTCAAAGTACCAGTAAGTGTTTCTCTTCTCAAAAAGAATACTTTACTTTTCTCCTTTCTTTTTAGAGTTAGAGACAGTTGCTAAGAAATCAAAACATTTTGTTCCTCAAGAATCTCTTTATCAAGTCACTAACTAAAACCTATCACAATTCTATAAAGATGCTGGTAGGAAATTTTTTTTTTTTTAAAGGATGGCTTATAGTGTTTTTAGTGATGGAGCCTAAGTAGAGAATGATGAAACTCATAAAGTTGCAGAGCAGAAAATCAGAAAATTAGATTAGAAAATTAGACAGTTGTGAATTCTAATCCTGAAACCTGGCCTATGCTTTGCTTAAGCCATCTTTTAGCTGACTATATAAGTGCTTAAGAAATACCGTGGAAGAAATATTCCAGTTAAAAATACTCCTTAAACTGACTAGGCAGTACTGAGAATCAATATTAAATATGAAGGAATGCTGAGATGGAAAGTCTGTAAGTGATCAGGTCAGCTGACTACCAGTTGCAGTTTGGACCTCTTTGATATAACTTGGAGTAACCCAGATTTTAATTCATCCGTTTTCTTTGTTTATTGAATAAGAAATATACTTACTTTCTAATCATATCATTTTATTAAAATTAATTCTTTTTAAACTTGAAAAGAATTACATCCGTGAAGTTGGTCATTATTATAGGTACACTGGAAATCTGTATAAAGTAGAAATAGCCTTTTCTATTGGGAAAAAAAGGATTTTTTTTCTTTTAATTCAGCCAAGTTAATACATTGTGTTCTTTATTCCAATATAATTTTTTAAAGTTAGGATGACCTTTTAAGTAGAACTGGTATTTTGAGATATAAAGCTGGCATTCACTTGTAAATTAACCAAAGTGAATGTTTTATTTTACATTAATCCTGAGAAGCAAGATTTCCCCTTGTTATATCTAGGTGCCTTGTAGAGTTTGTGAATATCTATTACTGTGACCTTCAAATTTTTACAAATCTTCTCATTTTTAAAGACCACAAGCAAGTGTTGGATTAATATTCTAACCAAATTATGACAGGAGTTTTAAAATACTGGATTTCATGCCTTTTACTAAATTTCTTTATTCTAATAGACATAACTATCTATTTAAATTTGTTTTCATGAATGAAAAAGCATCTTTTCTCTCCCTTCCCTGTCTTATTTTCCTGATGAAACCAATCAAATATAGTGAAACTATCTATCTATATAAAGAGTTTGGTGAAAAGGTTTCAGTTAGAATTTGAATTTTTCCTACCGTCATGCTAGAATAGGATGGTGAATACTTAATTTTATTTTATTTTTCTTTTAACATCAGTAACTGAAGAAGAATATTCCTCTGCATGTGGTAACTTTGAAGTACTTCCTATATTGACTCTGAAGTTCATGACTGGGCCTTTAAAATTTGAATTAATTAGCAATAACAATTTTCATTTATATTTAAACAATAAATTGACAGCTAATTTAAGGTTTACCTTAATAATAAGACTAATTATTTTTGAGTAAAAGTAATAAAACAATGATGCATATACATGAAGACTAGCACTACTCACAGACTACTTACTCAGGGATCGAACCCAGGTCCCGGCAGTGAGAACGCTGAGTCCTAAGCACTGGACCGCCAGGGAATTCCCTCATTTGTTATTCTTTTTACAATCTCGGCCAAGTCATGGATTTAGAAATATTGAGGGAAAGAAGGGTCCCCTGACTAGCAAATTGCAGTCACAAAGCCCATGCACTTAGCTCTCTAGTAGAATTTAGCCATTCATAAGCCTTCATCTAGACAATTGTTTGGAAAAATAACCGTGCAAACACAATGACTGCAATTTTTTTTAATGGCAAAAAAAAAAAAAAAATGTCAGTGATTAGAGGGAGGAGGCAGAGAAAATGAAAAACAAGGAGTCATAAAAACAATCTGAATTCATTTAGGGTAAAGGCATATAGCCTTATACTTATTGATAGTCCTTAAGGGTACCATTGTATTACAGGATGGATGGTGCATAGTGCAGTAATTGACATTGATAATAATAGTCCTGAATCATTAAGGAAAAGTGAAATTATATTGTTTGTACCAGGCTTTTTTTTTAAACTGGAAACTGTGTAATATTATGTGATATATATCCACTGAGAATATTTAAAATCTTAAAGATATGTGAAGCTTTATAAAAATTGCTATTCCGAAAAATCTGGTTTGTGAAGTTCCTCACTCCTTGATGATGCTGGGTAAATAATTTATATTCTTTTAAGAGAAACCAAAATATGCTGGCTAAATGAGGCACTGCAGTACTTGGATGTCTGTGGAAGTATGCTGTATTTTTTAAATCTCCATATGATACCAATAGCTAATGTGACTTACATCACTTAAATGTATTGCCAGAAGAAGTATGTCTAGTTTTCAGATTAACACAAAATATTTTTGTAATAAATATCACAAAAGACTTTCTGAATATGGGAAAGCAGTACAAAAAGGAACCTAACTTTGAGATACTTAACTTTTAGTTACTTATATAGTACCTCTAAGATCATTTTCATGTTAACTTTTAAAGGGGCAGGGGTGAGATTTAAGCACAAGTACTTGTGGTTCTAAGACTCAGGTGTCTTTGCTGTGGTGAACAGCAGGTTCACTACCCATCAGGAGGACCCAAAAAGGAGCTAGTTGTGGACTCTCCAAAAGGGCCTTATTCTTCCTAGATCTATTTTCAGGCTTATTGAGGGCAGATGAAATAGATTTTTAACAAGTCTTGATGGAAATTGTTGACAATGACACACTTAATGAATGCTTACTTTGGGCAAAGTATTGGTGATTCACCAATTGATATTGATGAGACTATTGATGCTTTCTTGGCACTCTACTTGGCACTGGGGAAACAGAAATGAACACAACAGAATTTCCATACAAGAGAACTTATAGTCTAGTAGCAAGAGACAGAAAAATGACCAGATTCATAAGGAGGTTGATGAGCATGGTGACACCGGTTTTTAACAATGCACTATGTAAGCTAAGGCTTTGTCAAGGAGCCAGTATTTCAGCTGTGTTTCAAAGGCTGAATGAAAATAGTTGAGAGGGGAAGGAGAGTAGTCCAGCCTGAGGGAATAGCATTTTGGAAAGACATACTTCATAAGGTGGCTCACGCTTCAAGGGAATATGGGAAAGCATTTCCTGCTTTTCGAGGCGGGAATCGAAAAGCGTGTAGGCAAAAATGGCTAGAGAGAGGGTGGAGAGGTAGGTTGGGGCAAGACTGTGAGTGGGTTTGTTTGTCAAGCTTAACTAAATTTTGCTGGCCACTAAAGCATTAAAGATTGGTTTAATTGAAATATTTGCCTTGGCTTAAAAGCTAAACCAAGTTATATAAATACTGGGACATATTGGTAAATTACTTGACTCTAACCTAAGTGACTCTTCTTGCTATCACTATCTCAACTCAGGGTGATAGGTAAGGGGCTATCATTCAATAGAAGGCCAGTCCAGCACCCACCCCTGGCTATCAGCTGACACTGCTGGTAGTTCTAGAGTAGTGGTTAGCCTTTGAGAAATCCCCAGAAGCCAGTGGGTAAGAGTTGTTTGTATCCTGCTGACTGCTGCTAGATAAGGCAGAAAGGATATATATCTTTGCATATCTTCCTTATTCCCCCAAATTTATATTTTCTAAACTTAAAATGGATAACTAGTAAGTAGTATATTCACGTATATTCCATAGTCTAATCCATCTTTATGCAGATAGTAGACAGCAGAGTCAATAAGTTTAAAAATAAGAACGTAAGAAATGAAAGAAGGAAGTCATATGGCCACTGAACCTATAGGTTAAGGTAAGGTCTCAGCTTTTGGGAATGTTTAAATGTATTTGTACTTTTATCTAATCATAGGCATAAGAAAAGCAGAGATCTGCAGGGTAGTTATTCAGTTCTTCCTCCACTCTGATTCCATGTCTCTTCACCTTAATTCCAATTGCAGTTATTTGTAGGTCTGTGTGCCTCATTAGACAATAAATATCTCTTCTACTTAACTTTTTTTTTAATTGGAGTACAGTTGCTTTACAATGTTGTGTTAGTTTCTACTGTACAGCAAAATGAATCAGCTATACGTATACATATATCCCCTCTTTGGATTTCCTTACCATTTAGGTCACCGCAGAGCATGGGGTAGAGTTATCTTTGTAGCTACCCCAATGCCTAACAACAGAGCCTTGCACATAGGAAACACTCAACAAGTAGTTGTTGAGTGGATAAAATATAAATGAATTATCTAAGAACCTGAATCAAGTGACTGTTTCACACTTACTCTCTTGGTATTACAGATGATGTCTCTAGTCAAGTGGATTACTAAACCATTTAATAACCACTAAGAGATCATTTGGAGTAAAGGAGTGCACCTGCGCAAAATAGTTACCTTTTTTTTTCTCTTCAACAAAGAGAGATCTTAATTTATATTTGGAATCCAGGGCTATGATATTTTATGTATGTAGTGTATACTCTTTCTACTTAGGTTGGGAAGTGAAACTAGGTAGGAGTCTTTATTTAATGATTTATCTCTGTGGATATTTCTTTGAGCCGTTTAGGTGTCAGACATACGTATAAGCTCGCAATGTTTTTGCAGATTTGAGTTTTGGCTATTAGATTCTTCAAGAACAATTTTAGTCATTTGAATAGTTTTTTGCCTCTTTTTAAAGATCCTATTTTTCATTTTTTTCTTTAACATCCTGCTAGACTTTTTGCCTTTGTCATATTTGTGTTTTCCTTTAAATAAAATAGCCATTGTATGTTTTATATATTGTTAAAACTACATTTAAATGATGTTACAAGAGTGACTGGGAAGGAATGAGTAAACTAATGAAAAGTTATCCAGGTACTTAAATTTAATTCAGAAAGGGAATATGCTAACATCTTGTAGTTGTATATATTTGTTTCACATTGCCTGAGTTTTTGCGACAGGCTTCTTTCTTTAATATTCTATTTATAAAGTGACTATTGATATTTATGATTTTTGTATCACTTCTCCTTAGACGATGCCATCAATTTAGCTTTGGCTGAAAGAAAGCTGCTGTGTTCTGGGCCAGGTGCTTCGCTTAGTGTTTTCATTTCCATAACACAATGGTCTGAGTTGGCCTTCCCTGTGAATGTAACACAATGCAGTCGCAGCTGCTTCATTTATATTAGCCTTGAGCTTGGCTCTGAAAGAATTCAGGCACTAAAATATATGCCAAGACAACCAGAATGCAAATTTGAACTAAAGCAGTAACCGACTATTCCTATGTAACCCTCCTTGTGTTCTTGTCACAGTGACTCCTGAGCATTCCCAATCAGACATACTAGGTACAAAAGACTGTCAGAAGATGGAAACTTTGCATAGTTTTTAGAAGAAAGTAAAGCTTTAGAGGAATAAATGTAGACTAAGTTAAATTCTGTAAAAAAAAAAAAAGCCAAAAAAACAAAAGTAATGTTACATCCTTTCTTAAGTATTGAGATATCGGGCTCAGTTGGTATTAGCCATTGTTTTGAATAGAATCCTCAATAAGATCTTTGTTTTTCCAAAGTAAACAAAGAGACAGAAAGCTTCGTGCCCACTTAATAAAGACCAGAAAGTGTTCATTGTCTAAACCAGTGGTTTTCAACTCTGGCTGTACACAAAAATCATCTAAGGAACTTCAAAATATACTGCTGCCTGGGCTCCACCTCAGACCAGTTAAATCAAAATCTCTGGACTAGAGCCCAGTCTTCTGTATTTTTTAAAACCTTTCCAGATGATTCAAACATGCAACCAGGGTTGAGAACTATTTGTCTAAATGAGTGGTTAAAGTATTAGGAACCCACTTAATCAATGTATTGCCTGTGGACATCAGTGCCTTCTTTTGTACCTTCAAGTCTGCCGTAAAAAACTAGCAAGTGAAGTTTCTCAGTGGCATGCTATCGCTCACAAACAAGTTGCTGTGTTGTATATTAGTTCCCCTTCTGAGTGTTTACCACAGTCAGTTCAGATGACCAGTCTAATTTTACAAAATACTTGCTTTATTGTGGCAGAGTGACCTCTGACCAGCCTAAGAATCTGTTTTAGCAGTAAAATATTCAGTTTGAATTCATAGCACCCGAGCTACAATCCTGTTTCAATTTTTACATTCTCATTACTGTTGTATTCCAGGACACTTAAAGTTCTTTCCTCTGCTGCTTAAATATTCTTTATTCATCTTTCTTCTCTTTCCTGACCATCTGCATGGAGTTAAAATCCATAGTAGGATTACCCTTCAGTGATACCTTTTTCAATAAAGAGAACATTTATATTCATATATGTATGAATACATATTCATATTATATGTCTATCAAAATAATATAATAAACATAGGGATGCCAGAAAAGAAAAATTATAGTCTGAAGATATTAAATATTAACTATACCTCTAAATCATTTTGTAATCAGAACGGGTGTAATTTTAAAATCTTTTAACGATAAATACCCCAGAAAATATAAAATTTGGAGGAAACAAAAAAGGATTAAGGATACATACAACCCCTTAAGGAGGATAGAAAGCAGATAGGAAATACCTGGAGGAAAAGAGAGCAGGCATGGCAGGGAATATTGCCAAGATCCTAAACTTGAAAGAATCAAAGAATGATGGAAAACCTCCTCAATCTATGGTTATTCCTAGAAATAGGTTTGCAATAGTGCTAACTAGTGGAGATTCCAACTTATCCTTCCCAGGAGAAAAGGGCTGTTTGAGAGAGAGGGCAGGATGAACTCAAATGTAGTTCATTCTTAAGGATAGTGTACTATAAGGCCGTCTCCTCAAAGCCAAGATATTTTTCTTCTGTTTTAATGGGAAAGTAGAGGCTTAACTCCTTTCATATCACAACCAGAGATAAACGTTTTGAAGGGCTAATACTCACTTAGGGGAGCATATAGTTAACCACTAAGTATAACTGATATCAGATGCTTTCTCCTTTCAAAGAAGTTAGGAAGTTAGAAATATATAAAGGAAACCTTGCCAACTTCTTGATTTGCTACGGTTAGCTGTACAGAAAGGTATTTTTGTACTTCTTAGCTATACCTATAGTCAACAAGGTACAAGCATTGCTGGTGAACAGTAATACCCCTGAGGTGCCTTCCTACCATCAGGCCATTTAATTTTATAACCAATGCCAGTACCACTCCACTGGATCTTTAAATGGTTTGTTTGTTTTATATTAAACATCTATGAATTTCAATGTATCATTTACTTATTTTTTAACTGAAAACTAGTTGATGTACAATATTATGTTCTTTTCAGGTGTACTGCATAGTGATTTGACATTTGCATACAATGAAATGGTCCCCATGATAAGTCTACTAATGATCTGTCCCCATACAAAGTTATTACAATATTATTCACCATATTCCTTATGCTGTATATTACATCCCTATGGCTTATTTATTTTATAACTGGAGGTTTGTACCTCTTAATCCCCTTCCTATTTCACTCTCTCTTCTCTGGCAACCACCATCTGTTCTCTCTATCTATGAGTCTGTTTTTCATTTTGTTTTATTTGTTTGTTTTGTTTTTACATTCCACATAGCAGTGAGATCATACTGTATTTGTCATTCTCTGTCTGACTTTATTTCACTTAGCAAAATACCCTCTAGATCCATCCATGTTGTCACAAATGGCAAGATTTTATTTTATTTTTTTAATGGCCAATAGTCTAGTATGTGTGTGTTACACACAAACATACATATACATACACATACATACCCCATCTTCTTCATCTATTTATCTAGCAATAGATACTTAGGTTGTTTCCATATCTTGGCTATTGTAAATAATGCTGCAGTGAACATTGCTGTGCATATCTTTTCAAATTAATGTTTTTGTTTCCTTCAGGTAAATACCCGGAAGTGGAATTGGTGGCTGTTATGGTAGTTCTACTTTTAATCTTTTGAGGAACCTCCATACTGTTTTCCATAGTGGTTATACCAATTTGCATTCCCACCAACAGTGTATAAAGGTTCCCATATCTCTACTTTTTTGTCACCACTTTTTATTTGTTGTCTATTTGATGATAGCCATTCTGACAGGTGTGAGGTGGTATCTCATTGTGGTCTTGATTTGCATTTCCCTGATGATTAGTGATCTTGAGCATCTTTTCAGGTGTCTGTTGGCCATCTGTATGTCTTCTTTGGAAAAAAAATCTCTTCAGGTCCTCCACCCATTTATTAATCAGCTTGTTTTTTTTTTTTTTGATGAGTTGTATAACTTCTTTGTATATTTTGGATATTAACCCCTTATTGGATATATTGTTTGCAAATATTTTATTCTATTCAGTAGACTGTCTTTTTGTTTGTTGATGGTTTCCTTACTGTGCAAAAACTTTTAAGTTTGTTGTAGTCCCACTTGTTTATTTTTGCTTTTGTTTCCCTTGCCTGAGGAGATAGCTCCAAAAAATATTGCTAAGACTGATGTCAAAGAGCATACTGCCTATATTTTCTTCTAGGAGTTTTATGGTTTCAGGTATTACATCTGGGTCTTTAATCCATCTTGAGTTTATTTTTGTATATCGTGTGAGAACGTAATCCAGTTTGATTCTCTTGCATATAACTCTTCAGTTTTCCCATTTATTGAAAAGGCTGTCTTTTCCTTATTGTATATTTTTGCCTCCTTTGTCATAGATTAATTGACCACATAAGCATGGGTTTATTTCTGGGCTCTATATTCTGTTCCATTGATCTGTGTGTCTGTTTTTATACCAGTACCATACTGTTTTGATTACTGTAGTTTTGTAGTATAGTCTGAAGTCAGGGAGTGTGATTCCTCTAGCTCTGTTCTTCTTTCTCAAGATTATTTTGGCTATTCAGGGTTTTTTGTGTTTACATGCAAATTTTAAAGTTATTTGTTCTAGTTCTGTGAAAAATATCCTTAGTATTTTGATAGGGATTGCATTGAATCTGTAGATTGCCTTGGGTAGTGTGGTCATTTTAACAACATTAATTCTTCCCATCCATGAACATGGTATATCTTTCCATCTGTTTTTTTTGTCCTCAATTTCTTTCATCAGTGTCTTGTAGTTTTCCAAGTACAGGTCGTTTACCTCCTTAGGTATTTTATTCTTTTTAGTGCAATTGTAAATGGGGTTGTTTCCTTAATTTCTCTTTCTGACAGTTTGTTGATAGTGTATAGAAATGCAACAGATTTCTGTATATTAATTTTGTATCCTGCAACTTGACTGAATTCATTGATGACCTCTAGTAGTTTTCTGGTGGTGTCTTTAGGATTTTCTATGTATAGTATCATGTCATCTGCAAACAGTGACAGTTTTACTTCTTCCTTTCTAGTTTGGATTCCTTTTTATTTCTTTTTCTTGTATGACTGCTGTGGCTAGGACTTCCAAAGCTATGTTGAATTAAAGTGGCAAGAGTGGGCATCCTTGTCTTGTTCCTGATCTTAGAGGAAATAATTTCAGCTTTTCACTGTTGAGTATGATGTAAGCTGTGAGCCTATCATATATGACCTTTATTATGTTGAGGTGTGTGTTCCCACTATGCCCACTTTCTGGAGAATTTTTATCATAAATGGAGTTGAAATTTGTCAAGAGCCTATATTGCATCTATTGAGATAATCATGTGATTTTTATTCTTCAGTTTGTTAATGTGGTATATCACATTGATTGATTTTCAAATACTGAAAAATTCTTGTGTCCCTGGAATAATCCACCTTGATTATGGTATGCGATTTTTTTAAATGTATTGTTGGATTTGGTTTGCTAATATTTTTTAAAACATTTTTTTAAAAATATTTATTTATTTATTTATTTATTTTTATGGCTGTGTTGGGTCTTCGTTTCTGTGCGAGGGCTTTCTCTAATTGTGGCAAGCAGGGGCCACTCTTCATCGCGGGGCGCAGGCCTCTCACTATCGTGGCCTCTCTTATTGCGGAGCACAGGCTCCAGACGCGCAGGCTCAGTAGTTGTGGCTCACGGGCCCAGCTGCTCCGTGGCATGTGGGATCTTCCCAGACCAGGGCTCGAACCCATGTCCCCTGCATTAGCAGGCAGATTCTCAACCACTGCGCCACCAGGGAAACCCTGGTTTGCTAATATTTTATTGAGGATATTTGAATCTGTGTTATCAGTGATCTTGGCCTGTAATTTTCTTTCTTTTTTTTTTTTTTTGATATCTTTGTCTTGTTTTGGTATCAGGGTGATGCTGGCCTCATAGACTGAGTTTGGAAGCATTCCTTTCTCTTCAACTTTTTGAAGTAGTTTGAGAAGGATAGGTGCTAATTCTTCTTTAAATATTTAGTAAAATTCACCTGTGAAGGCATCTAATCCTGGACTTTTTTGGGGGGGAGTTTTTTAAATTACTGATTCAGGGAATTCCCTGGTGGTCCAGTTGTTAGGACTCGGCACTTTCACTGCCACGGGCCCAGGTTCAGTTTCTGGTTGGGGAACTAATATCCCACAAGCCACACAGTGTGGCCAAAAATAAATAATTTAATAAATTAATAAATTAATTGATAACTGGTAATAGGTCTGTTAATATTTTCTATTTCTTCCTGATTCAGTCTTGGGAGATTATACATTTCTAGAAATTTGTTCATTTCTTCTAGGTTGTCCACTTTAT
This sequence comes from Balaenoptera physalus, assembly GCF_965194825.1. Taxonomy (NCBI): domain Eukaryota; kingdom Metazoa; phylum Chordata; class Mammalia; order Artiodactyla; family Balaenopteridae; genus Balaenoptera; species Balaenoptera physalus. The sequence goes on along the minus strand of NC_138882.1, from coordinate 52,662,503 downwards.
TGGAATATAGTTGCTCCTCTTAGTCTCTTATGATCCTTTGTCTTTCTGTGCTGTCAGTTGTAACTTCTCATTTTTCACTTCTGATGTTATTGATTTGAGCCCTACCTCTTTTTTTCTTGAAGAGTTAAAAGTTTATCAATTTTTTTTATCTTTTCAAAGAACCAGCTCTTAGTTTCACTAATCTTTTTTATTGTCTTTTTAGTCTCTATTTTTTTATTTCCACTCTGATCTTCATTATTTCTTTACTTCTCCTAACTTTCAGTTTTGTTTGTCCTTCTTGAAATTTTCAAGTTCCTTTAGGTGTAGGGTTAGACTGTTTGAGATTTTTCTTGTTTTGTGAGGTAGACTTGTATCACTATAAAATTCCCTCTTAGAACTGCTTTTACTGTGTCCCTTAGATTTTAGATCACTGTGTTTTCATTTATCATTTTTCTCCAGGTATTTTTTAATTTCCTCTAATTTCTTCAGTGACCTATTGGTTGTTTACTAGCATGCTGTTTTTGGAGTTTTTTTCCCCTAGTGGTTAATTTCTAGTCTCATACTGCAGAAAAGATATTTGATGTGATTTCAATCTTCTTAAATTTATTGAGAATTGTTCTGTGACCTAGCATGTAATCTATCCTGGGGAATGTTCCATGTGCACCTGAAAAGAATGTGCATTCTGCTGTTTTTGGATGAAATGTTCTCATTATACACCTATTAATCCATCTCGTCTAATGTTTCATTTAAGGCCAGTGTTCCCTTACTGATTTTCTGTCTGGATAATTTGTCCACTGATGTAAGTGGGGTATTAAGGTCACTTACTATTACTACCTTACTGTCAGTTTCTCCCATTATGTTTGTTAATATTTGCTTTATGTATGTAGGTGCTCCTATGTTGGGTACACATGTATTTACAATTGTTATATCTTCTTGTTAGATTGATCCCTTTATCATTATGTAATGTCCTTCTTTGTCTCTTGCTACAATCATTCTTTTAAAGTCTATTTTGCCTGATATAAGTATTGCTACCCCAGCTTTCTTTTCTTTTGCATTTGCATGGAATACTCTTTTAGCTTTTGCTAGTGCTGAGATCTTCATATTAGAGGGATGCTTTTATGACTTTTTATAGCAATGTAATTAATGATCCACAAATCAGGAAATATAAAGTGATATTGTTTTGACAGCCTTCTTCTAAACAGTCTTCTGTTAGTGTTCTCCTAATGCTTAGTTCCAGTGTCCCATAGTAATTTAAATTTAGCTTGCTCCAAACTGTACCCACTTATGTTTTTCCCCGAAACTGTTTTCCCTCTGAATTTCTAACTTTTTAGCACTACAAATTTCTTCAGTTCCCAGAGCCAAAATCCTAAGAGTCAGGCCTGGCTTCATGAGCATGAGACCAGTGCAGTGCACAGGGCCTGCACTCAGGAAGGACCTCTGCATGGAGTTTAATGCTCAGTGGTTGCCATCTCAAAATTCTTAATGATTCATTTTTGGATTTGTGATCTGTGTTTTGTAAGTGAAGTCCAATGGGATAATGGAGCACGTGCAGGGACTTGGAACCAAGGCACGGTACCACCTCCCACTGCCTCTCTGGGATGGATTCTACATTCCCCACTTTCCCACCCGCTGGAACACCAGCCACCCTTCCTTTCTCTGCCTCACCCAGCCACAGCTATCACTCTCTGACCCTAGTGGGGCCTGTGCACAAGCATAAGAAAGGTAGGGATTAGGCTGCGCACTCTTGGCAGGGCTGCCCTTGCCCTTACCTGTCATCTTCACTGGTGTCTGACAGGTGACCAGAGACCACAACCCAGTTGAGGCAAGCCTCTGTTCATCCCCAATTCCAGGTACCTAGTGAGTTGGAGTGGCAGCCATGGGAAGGGAAGAAACCTGGCTCAACTTCCCTGCCCTGGGCCAGGGCATGGCGCATGGGTTTGGTGGCTGGGGAGGAGCAACCTAGCAGCCAGTGGGTCACCCACACAGTGAGTTGTGGGCTAGGGCCCCAGGCATCTGTGAAGGTCTGCACCTCTTGCCCTGGTGCCCGAGGGAACATGACATTAAATAGCAAATGAAAAATACCATAGCAGATGGAGAGAGAGACCGCTGGGAAACATTTTCTATTTTAGTACTTAATGGCACTGTTTTCCTGCTTTTTGAACAAGGGCCCTAATATTTTGCACTGAGCTCCTCAAAATATGTAGCTGGTCCCATCTAATACAGTGGGGATTTTAATTCATCTCCTGGCCTCCGATTCCTCCTTCACCCACTTTAGCTTTCACACTGCTGCCAGAGTGGTCTCTTTAAAATTTAAATCTGATCATTACTTGACTCTCCCTTGGTTAAAGTCCTTTAGTAGCTCTGTATGGTCCCACACCCATGGACGTGACCAAATTTTGTACATTTTATTTGGCTTGCACAGTGGGTTCTTTCCACTCTCCTCCCTCTCTCCATTCTTCCTTCCCCTCATTTGAATGTCTTCAGACATAGTTAGCTTTTCCTTCAAAAATCATCAGTTACATGCTGAAACCTTTTGCGTTTAACTTGTGTTTTACTGGGTGATCAAAACCAAAGTTAACTTGGCACAGAGAGCCTGCCATTATCTAGTTTTCTGCTGCCCTTCCAGTCTCATTTCTTTATACCCAATACCCCCTTCCCTACCGCCAGTTCTTTAAGCCTCCAAACTTAAAGAGTGCTCCATCTTAGTGCTCCATCTTTATCAAACTTAAGTTCCTCAAAAAGTTTTCTCAGGTTTCTTTGCACATTTCTGCCTAGTAAAGCCACCTTCTATACTCCCTAAAAGTATTCTCATCCTTCACAACTCAGCTCCAGTGTCTCCCTACCTCTTGTAGGCAATATTAGCCTTGACCTCCTCTGTCCTTCCTTCGGAATGTGCATTTACCCATTATAATACTGATACCACTGTATTGTAGGGCCAGTATGTATATAGTTGCCTTCTGTGGTCTATGATATTCTAGTTAGTAGTCTCCAGAATGGGTTGTACATACCTCAGAGGGTACACAGCACAATCCATTTGGGTTGCAGAAAGAAAATAATAAATGTTTGATTTTTTAAATTTCACTCTTTAAAATTTTTATGTTCTTGATTGTTTTATAGTCATACATCAGAACATTCTTATATTTTATAAGTAAACAGTTTTAGGAATGCACACCAACAATATTTTACTCATTTGATACATAGTCCAGACAATTTAAAAACTACTCTTCTAGGAGGGTTCCTTTTTCTCCACACCCTCTCTAGCATTTATTATTTGTAGACTTTTTGATGACAGCCATTCTGACTGGTGTGAGGTGATACCTCATTATAGTTTTGATTTGTATTTCTCTAATAATTAGCAATGTTGAGCATATTTTCATGTGCCTTTTGGCCATCTGTATGTCTTCTTTGGAGAAATGTCTATTTAGACTTCTGCCCATTTTTTGATTGGGTAGTTTGGTTTTTTGATATTGAGCTGTATGAGCCGTTTTTATACTTTGAGATTAATCCCTTATTGGTCGCATCATTTGCAAATATTTTCTCCCATTCTGAGGGTTGTCTTTTCGTTTTGTTTGTGGTTTCCTTTGCTGTGCAAAAGCTTTTAAGTTTAATTAGGTGCCATTTGTTCATTTTTGTTCTTATTTCCATTACTCTATGAGACGGATCCAAAAAGATATTGCTGCGATTTATGTCAAAAAGTGTTCTGCCTGTGTTTTCTTCCAGGAGTTTTATAGTATCTGGTCTTACATTTATGTCTTTAATCCATTTTGAGTTTATTTTGTGTGTGGTGTTTGAGAATGTTCTAATTTCTTTCTTTTACTTGTAGCTGTTCAGTTTTCCCAACACCACTTATTGAAGAGACTATCTTTTCTCCATTGTGTATTCTTGCCTCCTTTGTCTTAGATTAATTGACTATAGGTGCATGTGTTTATTTCTGGGCTTTCTGTCCTGTTCCATTATCTCTGTTTCTGTTTTTGTGCCAGTACCATACTATTTTGATTACTGTAGTTTTGGTAATGAAAATTGGTACAGCTATTATGGAGAACAGTATGGAGGTTCCTAAAAAACTGAAAATAGAGCTATCATCTGATCCTTCAGTCCCACTCCTGGGCATATATCCAGAGAAAACCATAATTCAAAAAGACACATGCACCCCAGTGTTCACTGCAGCACTATTTACAATAGCCAAGACATGGAAGCAACCTAAATGTCCATTAACAGATGAATACAGAAGGAAGATGTGGTATATTTATATAATGGAATATTACTCAGTCATAGAAAAGAATGAAATAATGCCATTTGCAGCAACATGGATGGACCTAGAGATTATCATACTAAGTGAAGTAAGACAGAAAGACAAATATCATATGATATTGCTTATATGTGGAATCTAAAAAAAAATGATACAGATGAACCTATATACAAAATAGAAATAGACCCACAGACATAGAAACAAACTTATGGTTGACAAAGGGGAAAGGGGAGAAGGAGGATAAAATAGGAGTTTGGGATTAACAGATACACACCACTACATATAAAATAGGTAACCAACAAGGACTTACTGTATAGCACTGGGAACTGTACTCAATATTTTGTAATAACCTATAAGGGAAAAGAATCTGAAAAAAAGTAGATATATATGTATCTATAACTAAGTCACTTTGCTGAAACTAACACAACATTGTAAATCAACTATACTTCAATAAAAATAAAACTTTAAAAAAAAATGACAATATTTTTAAAAAACTGCTCTTTTAGAAAATCAAGACTGTATCTTATTCATCTTACAACTCCAGCAATGACCTTTTCTTTTTCCTAATCTGTTTATGAAAACTCAATAAATAGGTGACATTCATGATTGCCCAGCGTATGCACATTGTAAAGACATTAACCTTTTATGCCATAGCATCTTCATCATTAGGTGATGGTTTTAAATTAATCAGCATTGTATACTGGATTTTTAAAAAAAGATTCTACATTAATCTGTTAAGTAAAATAGAATTAAGGGTGGAATACAGTGAGTAGAAAGAAATAATTTTCTTTCACTGAAAGCCCTATTAGATTAATGGTAGAAAGAATGACTCATGGGGACTATCTTAGTTTGCTTCTCACTCAAATAATAATTGGAGGTGTAGTAATGTGGTCTTCTCTCAGCCTTTTAAAAGTTAAATGAAAAAAAAAGATACTACATCTGGCAGAAGTGAAGGTCAAAACCTGATGATCTGTCCTTGGCTACGTGAGCTCATATCTTATGCAGTCAGTGAGACCATCGCTGTCACTCAGGAGAACTTCTCCATTAAAATCAGCTACCTGCAGTTGAAAAAGGCTTTGCACTCTTCTGCCCATGTGATCTAGGGCCAGTGTCACCTGCCTTTTTAATTATGCCAGAGTATCAGTACAAGGATTTCATATTATTAGCATATAAGAATTTGGACATAGAACAGGGAAAAGAGTGGTAAGAACCATATTTTTTAATGTATGTTCAGCTAGCATCTCCCTTGTGTGACCAAGAGCAAATTGTTTGACCTCTTCTAAGGCCTATGGTGCCTTTTATATGATAATGAAATACCACACAAATATTTTAAGATCCTTTCAGGTTTGCAGGTTAAAAGGTATCATGTACTAAGAACCAATTTGTTAATATTTTGGTGCCTAAATTCATAATGGAAAAAAATCTTTGCAGCATTAGAAAGGAGTACAGTTAGGAAATAGCCTCTAGAAGTTATATAAATATGCCTAGTAAAGGCTTTTCCATTGTGCATTTCTCCCTGCCTTCCCCCACTTTATTCTATACTTTAAAAATAAATATATAAAAGCCTACCCTGATAGGCATTAGTAAAGAGTAATTACGTTGTTTTACTTGTACCTTTTGCTCACCACCATTTCCATAATATGGGTTTTAGGCGCATTTTGTTTCACCAGAGGCAGGAAGAATTTTATTTTTTTAAACAACTAATAGGCTCCAAAGCTCCCCTTCATCTATGATGCTGTTATTCTTAGAGTCCTAGAAATGAGAGCTAGAAAATTTCAATTAAATTCATCTAGTTCATCTCCCCTGACAATGAAAAAACGTCTTTCACATTATATGATACTTTTTCAGGCTTCCATGATAACCTCTGGGAGACTATCCAATAGACTAATAGACCTCACTTAGGGGGAGTGTTATCTTTCTTAGTTTTGACCCTTCATTTCTCATTATTTTATCCCTTAAAGCCATCTTCCTTAATAGTCATACTCTGTGAACTTGAGTAAGATCAGCAGTCTCTTCTAGTCATAAGAAAATCAACATATACCTCATTAGCAGGAACTAAGGTGGTCTACAGAAGTGCATATTTCAGATACTAAATTTTTCCTCTTTAAACACCAGATTCGGTTTTATTTTAATAATATTGAGGTTTTTTTCCTTCAGATGTATTACATATTTTCCCTTTCTTTTTTTTTTTAATTTTTAAAAAATTTATTTATTATTTATTTATTTATGGCTGTGTTGTGTCTTCGTTTCTGTGCGAGGGCTTTCTCTAGTAGTGGCAAGTGGGGGCCACTCCTCATCGCGGTGTGCGGGCCTCTCACTATCACGGCCTCTTCTGTTGTGGAGCACAGGGTCCAGACGCGCAGGCTCAGCAATTGTGGCTCACGGGCCTAGTTGCTCCGCGGCATGTGGGATCTTCCCAGACCAGGGCTCGAACCCGTGTCCCCTGCATTGGCAGGCAGATTCTCAACCACTGCGCCACCAGGGAAGCCCCTTCCCTACTTTCCTGAGTGAATTGGAATTTGCTTAATAATTCAGGTTAATCATTACTAGCATTTAGCAAATATATATTAAGTAGCCCATTGTGTGCCAAGCATTGAAGAAATACAAAGATGAGCTCAGTAATATTTGCCTTTAGGAGTTAAGACTCAATAAGGGATATAAAATAGGAATAGAACTAATTATTGGTCAAAACAGAGAAAAACAGTAGTATAAACAAAACATCTTAGGTAATCAGAAGTGAGAGACTAACTCCTATTAGAGAAATCAAGAATGGTTTTCAAAACCATTGGTATTCAAAATAAATAGTGTAGGGACAACTGAGTGGCCATTTGGAAAAAAAGATAAAATTAGATGTAAGATGTATCTGCTACCTTACACAAGCGTAAACTCCAAATGGATTAGGGATCTAAGTGTAATAAATAAATAAATAAATAAACGATACAACTACTAGAAGAAAACATAGAGGAATGCCTCTTTAACCTTAAAAAATATTCTTCTGTAATGAATGGTTACTGAAAAGCCAGAGGCCAAAAAAAAATTATTTTTTTAAGTGCATGGCAAAAAACATCATAACAAAGTTAAAAAACAGGGACTTCCCCGGTGGCGCAGTGGTTGAGAATCTGCCTGCCAATGCAGGGGACACGGGTTCAAGCCCTGGTCTGGGAAGATCCCACATGCCACGGAGCAACTAAGCCCGTGCGCCACAACTACTGAGCCTGTGCTCTAGAGCCCACGTGCCACAACTACTGAAGCCCACGCAGCTAGTCTGAGCTCTGCAACAAGAGAAGCCACCGCAATGAGAAGCCCACACACTGCAACGAAGAGTAGCCCCTGCTCGCCGCAACTAGAGAAAGCCCGTGCGCAGCAACAAAGACCCAATGCAGCCATAAATAAATAAATTTATTTATTTATTTTTAAAGTTTAAAAACAACCCCGAAACGAAGAGTAGCCCCCGCTCGCCACCACTATGAAAGCCCGTGTGCAGCAATGAAGACCCAACAACGAAGACCCAATGCAGCCATTAATTAATTAATTAATTAATTAATTTTAAAAAATTAAAAAACGACCGACTGACTGGGAGAAAATATTCATAACATATAAAGCATTATTTAAAAATGAAGGACAAATGACCAAAAACCCAATAGAAAAATTGAAAAAGATATGAATAGGTAATGCTCAAAAACTATAAAAATTGGGGGCTTCCCTGGTGGCGTAGTGGTTGGGAATCTGCCTGCCAGTGCAGGGGACACGGGTTCGAGCCCTGGTCTGGGGAGATCCCACATGCCGCGGAGCAACTAGGCCCGTGAGCCACAGCTACTAAGCCTGCGCGTCTGGAGCCTGTGCTCCGCAACAGAAGAGGCCGCGATAGTGAGAGGCCCGCGCACCGCGATGAAGAGTGGCCCCCGCTTGCCACAACTAGAGAAAGCCCTCACACAGAAACGAAGACCCAACACAGCCAAAAATAAATAATAAATAAATAAATAAAAACTGATTGATGGTTGAGCCATTTGGTAAATTTATTAAAAAAAAAAACTAGTAAAAATTGTTCTGAACGTATAAGAACAATGTTCATACTCACTTATAATCAGAGAAATGCAAATTAAAACAACATAGAGATACTACCTCACCTTTTAGGCTAGCAAAAACTATAGACTATGACAAATTAAGTTGACCAGGTTATGGGAAACAGACACTCTCATACATTGTTGATGGGAATGCAAACTGGTACAGCCTTTCTAGAGGGGATTTTGGCAAAGCTACGCATGCATTTACCTTTCCACCCAGCAATCCCACTTTTAGCTGTCTACCTTCAAAATACAACCTCCATCAGTATGAAAATACACACATACAAGGTATTCCTTGCAGCATTGTTTGTAATTGCAAAATATTGGAAACAACCTAAATGCCCACTCATAAGAAATTAACTACATCAACTACGTATGCAAGGTAGAGTAATGGCCTCTCAAAGATGTACACATCCTAATATGCAGAATCTATGAACATGTAGTCATATATAGCAAAAGAGACTGTTGCAGATGTGATTAAGGCTAAAGACCTCAAGGTGGGAAGAATATCCTAGATTATCCAGGTGGGTTCATTCTAGTCACATGAGACCTTAGAAATTGAGAACCTTTCAGAGAGATGCAATATTGTTGGCTTTGAAGATGGAGGAAGGGAAACATGAGCCAAGGAACGTGAGTGGCCTTTAGAAGTTGGAAAAGGCAAAGAATGCATTATCCCGTAGAGCCTTCAGAAAGGAATACAGCCCTGCTGACACCTTGATTTTAGCCAGATGAGACCTGTGTTGGACTTCTGACCTACAGAACTATAAGATAATAAATTTGTACTGTTTAAGCCACCATGTTTGTGGTAATTTGTTACAGTGGCAATAGAAAACTGCCAGTGATAAAACTGGTGAAATTAGAATTAAGTCTGTAATTTCAGTCAGTATGTTACCCACCAGGGTTCTTGGCCTGCTTAATTAATAGAAATTGATAAGAGCCCGGACAAGAAATTCAGGCAGTGGTTTATTGGGGCCCCTTCTGCAGCAGGAGGGAGCGAAAACAAACAACAGGTTCCCTTGCTCGCTCCCTGGGGGGAGGCGAGCTGACTCCTTATATGGGATGAGGGTAGGAGTGGGTACAGGGGTCGGGCTGGAGGGGTGGCTTAGGTGGTCTGCCCACTCCTTTGGTGGTGCTGTGTGCAGGGTGCTTTTGCTCCCAGATCCTCAGAAGTGGCATTTGGGTTTTTGGTCTTTTTGTATCTTGTTCATAATTTTCCCCAACTGCACATGTACACAATTATTTTTAGTTCCTTTGTATTTTGTTGCTGGAGGAGACGTTTGTCCAGGTGCAAGCACTACAGCAAAGGGTCCCAGGTCCCAGATCCCAGCCTGTATCAAGTGTGGTACCTATGTTCATTCCTAGTTTTCATAATTATACTATGGTTACATACAATGTTAATGTTAGACAAAGCTGGGCAAAGGAAAACTCTCTGTACTATTTTTCCAAATATAAAGGAAAAAATATCAGAGATTCCTTCCCTTCTCAAGATCCCTCCCCCACTCACCTCATTAACATCTTAATGTTAGTTGCCTTTCTTTCCTGCTATTCCTTTGTGAATTTCCAACTAGCCTTTTTTTTTTTTTTTTTAATTAATTAATTTATTTATTTTTGGCTGTGTTGGGTCTTCGTTTCTGTGCGAGGGCTTTCTCCAGTTGCGGCAAGCGGGGGCCACTCTTCATCGCGGTGCGCGGGCCTCTCACTGTCGTGGCCTCTCTTGTTGCGGAGCACAGGCTCCAGACACGCAGGCTCAGCAGCTGTGGCTCACGGGCGTAGTCCCTCCGCGGCATGTGGGATCTTCCCAGACCAGGGCTCAAACCCGTGTCCCCTGCATTGGCAGGCGGACTCTCAACCACTGCACCACCAGGGAAGCCCTAGGCTTTTAACTCATGTTAAAAGTACAGACTTGTCCACAAAAATTTTTAGCAGATTTATTCTTAATAGATACAAACGGGAAACATTCCAAAAGTCCATCAGTTGGGAATGGATAAACCAATTTTGGTACATCCATACAGTGGAATAAAAAGGAACAACTACTGATACATACACCAACATGGATAAATTTCAAAAACAGTATGCTAAGTGAAAGAAGACTCCCTACTGCATAATTCCATTTATATGGAATCAGATTAGTGGTTTCTAGGGGCTGAGGGAGGAGGAAGGGATTGACTATAAAGGGGCATGAATAAATTTTTTTTCATTTATTTATTTATTTATTTTTGGCTGCATTGGGTCTTTGTTGCTGTGCACGGGCTTTCTCTAGTTACGGTGAGCAGGGGCTACTCTTTGTTGTGGTGCGCAGGCTTCTCATTGAGTTGGCTTCTCTTGTTGCAGAGCACAGGCTCTAGGCACGTGGGCTTCAGTAGTTGTGGCTCATGGGCTCAGCAGTTGTGACTCATGGGCTCTAGAGCACAGGCTCAGTAGTTGTGGTGCACGGGCTTAGTTGCTCCGTGGCATGTGGGATCTTCCCAGACCAGGGATCAAACCCGTGTCCCCTGCATTGGCAGGCAGATTCTTAACCACTGCTCCACCAGGGAAGCCCCACGAATAAATTTTTTGAGTGATAGAAATGTTCTGTATCTCAATTGTGGTAGTATACGTCTGTCAAAACTCATCAAGCTATACACCTAAAATAGGAAAGGAAAAATAGTGAATTTTTCCTTTTATAAAGTATACTTCAATGAACCTAATTTTTTAATAGAAAAGATATATTTGAAACATAATATATAAAAGTTGAAAATAAAAAGTTTAAAAAATTTTAACAAGAAAATAATCAAAGGAAATCTGGCATAACAGTGTTCTAGCAAGTGAAAATGAATCTTTAAGACAAAGACTATCATTAGGGATAGAAGAGGTGTGCTTAATATCGTCTGTTTGGTCCCCTAGTAAATCAGCATATCAGTAAGTTATATTATGATGTTATATATAACAAGTATAACATATGTTATATCACATAATATACATATTTTACTTTTATATTTTAATATAACCTAATAATATCAATATGTTAGCATTGTTTAGATCTGATTAACGGGTATATGTTTACTGTATTAACTTCTGTGCTTTTGTATGTTTAAGAGTTTCATAATAAAAGTTTCACTTCATTTAACAAAAGTATCATTGGATGCTTCTAAAAATGGAGATCACTGCTTCATATCAAAGAGTCTGATTTATCAGCTCTGGGCTAGAAAAACAATTGTAATTTATGATAGAACCTTTTCTTTTCCCCTGTGATGCTTAAATTTGCAAACAAACATAGACAAAACAAAAAACCCAAAATCAAAAAGCCCCACTAGAGATTACTCACATTGAAACTGCTTATTAACTATAAAGCACTTTGTAACTGTTTGTGGTTTTGTTATTATTCTTGTTACCTAGAGTTTCCCCTTCTGTTTAGACTTCCAATAACTGGAAGATAAACTAAGTAAAATATGATAACTGAAAAGCAGAGTTTGACATTTTCAGTTACCCTTCCTTTTCCTTTTTCCTTGTTTTCTACAATTAGATTTTAGTCAGCATTTATCAAACATCTGTAAGTTCCTAAGTTATATTAAGAAAACAAGGGAGGGAATAATTTATATATGGCACAGCCCTTCTTCTCAGGTAATTACAATCCATAATAATGTGAACTGCTAAAATATGCAAAATACACAGGTTAAGTTAGTAATTAAACTATAACTTAAAAAGCAAGAATAAAAACAATTCTCACCTGCATTCTTTCTAGTTGACAAGGTGACATTTTCTTAGTGTGAGTCATATAACATTTTAAGGAACTGCTATTAAAATTACTTAATCACCTAAAATTTTTTAATCCCTTGTGTGGTCACTGATATGGAAAAGTCTCAAACAGAATTAAAGCAGGCTTCTGTTGCACATCACTGTGTTTTTGTGTGAAAGGTGATGACATGTTTCTCTGCCTCTTCTCCATGTCTTAAGGGAACAGCAGCAGCCCTAGGATGCTGGCAAGTCAGTGTCTCTGATTACCACCACTGAGGCTTCTTAGAGCAGTTGCATAGCAGCAGTTTTATTTCAGTTACCAATCATGCCCTGATAGCCAAGTTCAGCCTTCGGGGGTTACTCCAATTTGCAGGTGGTGAACAACTTTTATTGTTATCTTAACATTTACCAAGCTCTAGAGAAAGACACCATTTGGCTTTTTCTCTTTCACTGGCAGTTGCTAATTTTTAGCCTTATTTTGACCAAAAATAGTGAGTACCAACTACTTAAAGTAAGTCATTTTAGTTGTATCAATTGCTATGATGATATAGTTGTTTAAAATGATACGCTTTTTATTATTTTTCAGAATTGTAGATGGTAGCAACAGCAATCCAAAGGAGAATTGTATGAAGTAGGATTTGTTTGGAGGGTTTTATTTGTGTTCTTTCAGATTAGGTTGGTATCAGAAGGGTGAAATCAAGTTTATTTGCGGTCTTCTCCTTTGTTTCCATTTATGATACAGGATTTTTAGGGTACATTTATAGGAGCATCATTTACCCTTCAAATTAACATAAGACATAGATGTCATAACTTTTTGTGAAAGAGAGAAACATTTTCCTAATTGGCATCCATCTATTTTTAAATTTTATATTTGGGTTTTTCTTCTCAGTGACTACAGAATCAGTTACATATAAAAGTAATTTCAAAAGGATTTCAATTTTACTCTAGTTTAATTATAGAGATAGGAGCCTTAGGAGCAAATTTTTCTAAGTCACATGTCACATTAGTGGGTTTTTTGGTTTGTTTTCCTTTTTTCTCTCATATTTTTGAATTGTTATACTGCATTTTTGCCTCTTTGTGGTATATAATTCTATAATAAGATGTGTGTAGAAATTAAGTATAGTACACATGGGGGAAATGCATTATATTATAGTGCCTAGAGTATTTGAAGAGAAATTAGAATGTGGAGAATTAGTACAGTATCATGGTTAAAAAGCAAGCGTTCCAGAGTCAGACTGCCTGAACTTGAAGTTGTACTTTGCGACTTAGCAGCTGTGTGACTTGGGAAAAGTCAGATAGCTTCTCTGTATCTCTGCTATTGATATATAGTTGATGAAGAAAATGAACTCTTCATATATTGTGCATTCTTGCTCAAAATTACATTAAATTTTCATTGGTAAAAGTATTTCTCTCAGAAAAGCAAATGCTTATTTATTTATGACTGCTTTGACTGGTCTTGTCTCTCATTGTTGATTTCCTTAGAAATCAGAGTGAAAGGTGAGGTCCTTACAGTGGCCTGCAGGCTCTGCACACTGTACCCCCTACCCCAGTACTGGGACCAACACCAGCCTGCTACCTCTCTGACCTCATTTCCTACAACCCTTCTTACTGCTTTCTCCATTCCAGCCACACTGACTTCTTGGCTCTTTCTTGATCACACTAGGCATGCTTTTGCCTTAAAGCCTTTGCTGAGCCGAGTCCTGTTGCCTAGAATGCTTTTCCCTTCCAGTATCTGCTAACTCAAGGCTAACTCACCTCCTCTTCTTTACTCAATATAATCCTTCTCCATAAGGTCTACCATGACCACTTTGTATTCCCAACCCTCTTTACGCAGCTCTGTTTTTCTACAGTGCTTGTCTTTTGCTAATTTATTTTGTTCTTTGTTTATTGTCTATCTCCTTCCACTGGTATATAAGATTAATGAAAGCAAAGATTTTTGTTTGTTCGCTGATTATCTCAAGTGCCTCAAGTGTCTGGCAAATAACTATATACACAAATGAAACTTTTTAAGTACTAACAATATACTGGGTTTAAATTCTAACTCCTCACCTATTAACTGTGTTACCTAAAGCAAGTTACTGAATACCTGCTTTGTGGAGTTGTTACATGGATTAAATGGTATCACATATTGGAAAGCACCTGGCCAGTGCTTGATAGCCAGGAAGCCTTCAGTAAATTCATTCAGCCAACAAATGTTTATTGAACACTTAGGATATACCAAGTATCATTTATAGGCACTGGCATACATCACAGAACAAAATAGCCCCAAATCCCGGATATTGTGGAATTTATTTCTAGTTTCCTTCCCTTCCTTTGTGGTGGTAGTTTCTGGGAGGAAAGACTCATGATTTCACCTAGCCTGTTCAGTAGTCTCTCATCCTAGATTTATATTCAATTAATACTTATAGGTACCCATTTTCCATTATTTTAAAACTACTTTTGCATTCAGTTATCTTATTCTTTGGGATGGCCTTAGGAAGAGGATTTTTTAATCCTCATTTTACAGATAAGCAATCTGAAACTTAGAAGCTGTGACTTGTCCAAGGTCATTCAGCTAGGAGAAATTGGAGCCAGGATTTGAAGCCACACTTCCTGATTGAGTTCCCTGTTCTTTCCGTGGTGGCAGTTGTAGCAGAAACACCATGATGGCTTTTATTCATTTCACTGCCTATTTTATTTCAGTTCTACAAACATATATTGAGCCCCTACTAAATGCCAGATATCAGCCCTGCCTTGGGGATGCAAAAATTGTTTAGTCCCTGTCCTGTGGAGTTCAGAGTTTAGCAGGGAAGTCTGTTGACACATCAGTGGGTATGCAGTGTGCTAAATGTAAGGCTGGCTCTATTTATAGATTCTTGGAAACACATAGGAGGGGCACCTAATCTAGAGCAGGGTCAGGACATGCCAAACTAGACACCTTAGAAGAGATCATGCCTGAGCTGAGTCTGAAAGGATGACTTAACCAGGGAAAAGGGAGGGAATATGAACAGTAGCATAGATTCATGATGACTGTAGAGAATTGGAGGCTTTTAGATTTGCTGGCGTGTAAAGCATGAAGTAGGGAATGGTCAGGGGTCGGCTAGAGCAGTTAGTAGCTACCAGATGATACCGTATTCTACAGGTAGAACTCTTACCAGGACCACTCTTTTAGGTACCTTTAGGTCAAGTATCCACCCCGGTCTACTCAGCTATAGCCAGGGCTATTCATGGTACAGAGCATACTGACCTGTATGTAAGGAATTGCTCAGAAGGGGCCCGTGGGAAAGAAGGCATACCATACGCTCTGAGGCTTCCCAGAGGGAATAATGTTGCTGGAAGGCTCAGTGCATGGTTGGTCCAGGCAGAGGCATAGTAAAAGCCAAGCCAAGCTTGGAGATAGTGAATATTTAGTGGCATCAGCCCATTCAGCTATGTGGTCTTCCTGGACAGCCTGATCACGGGACCACATTTTAAACATTGATTCAGTTTTGATTTTGGATAGCTGATCATTAAGAGAATGGAGGTTATTGGTGATTGAATAGCTTCAGATCATTGGTCCGGGAGTCTTGGTTGAATAGAGAGAAATGCAGGGTCACGGAGAAAAATGGGGTGGTCAAGGAACTAGTGGTTTCTGTGAGGTTGGAGAGTAGATGTATTTGGAGAAAGACATACCTGGTCAGGAAGAAAAGTCAGAAAGAAGAGTATTACTGTCTAAGGTGTCTGAGGTGAGGGATCTGAATAATGATAATATCTAGGGCGTGGTTCTAGGAGTGACTGGCTGGAGAGGAGGTTAAAGGTTATTGGAGTTAAGGAATTGTGAAGCTAGCATATGAGATGGATCACTACGCAGTTATTTACTAGCATGGTGTTAGGAGCTAAGAGACAGAGAAATATTGCAAGCTGGGGGCTAAAGTCCTTAATGAATAAAGGAAAGTGAAAGAGAGATTAATACATGAGAACGGCAAAGAGTGTGATAAAGGGTATTAAATCAAGGTCATATAAACCTTAAAGAATATGCTTTACTCCAAACCATTATTTTATGGAATAAAGGTTTGGAAGCAGTCGTAATAAGCTAGGAAAATCCCAGCTCCTCTTTCTGGTACCATTGAATATTGGGTAGGGAGAATGGAAAACGTCTATCAAATAGGGCTGTAAGCTAAACAGTCTTCTCGGGTGAAAACCATGTTTCGGTTATATCAAGGAAATGAAAACAGAATTTTGTAGTAGATTCTACTACCTCCATGAAATATCACTGACCACTTACGGCAGTCTTACACTTTCCCTTATCTATATTCCTTAAACAACCATAATTTTATGTATATACTTCTGAGGTATTTACTGAGCGCTTATTAAGCTTTAGATGCTGTGGTCAGTGTTAAGATAGATATAGCATTATACCTTTCCTCAAAAGTTTAAGGGCCAAAGGGAGCAATAATTATACATGAATAGCTGGACAAATCACGTTTCCAATCTTATTTTTCACTACTACTAATCATTTACCCACCAAACTAAATCTACTTAATGTATACCCTGTGTATTTTTACCTCCATGACGTTTTTCATGCTATGCTCCATACAATACCCTTGCTACTCAACACCCCCAAACCCAAATCATGTCTACCCTTTGGGACCTAGCATATACCACTTCTTCCATACAATTTCCCTTTGTTTTGACGAACTCCTGAAATAATTTCCTATGTACCTCTCTAAAATAATACCATGTTTCATCAATTCTAAAATGCACATTTTTTCACATTTTAACATCTCTGGAGATTACTGGGTTTTTTTCCCCAATAAAAATTGAATTTTATTGAATTTTTTTTTTATACAGCAGGTTCTTATTAGTTATCCATTTTATACATATTGGTGTATATATGTCAATCCCAATTGCCCAATTCATCACACCACCACCCTCCCCCCGCCACTTTCCCCCCTTGGTGTCCATATGTTTGTTCTCTGCATCTGTGTCTCAATTTCTGCCCTACAGACCAGTTCATCTGTACCATTTTTCTAGGTTCCACATATATGCGTTAATATACAATATTTCTTTATCACTTTCTGACTTACTTCACTCTGTATGACAGTCTCTAGATCTATCCACGTCTCTACAAATCACCCAGTTTTGTTCCTTTTTATGGCTGAGTAGTATTCCATTGTATATATGTACCACATCTTCTTTATCCATCCATCTGTCGATGGGCATTAAGTTGCTTCCATGACCTGGCTATTGTAAATAGTGCTGCAATGAACATTGGGGTGCATGTGTCTTTTTGAGTTATGGTTTTCTCTGGATATATACCCAGTAGTGGGATTGCTGGGTAATATGTGAATTCTATTTTTACTTTTTTAAGGAACCGCCATACTGTTCTCCATAGTGGCTGTATCAATTTACATTCCCATCAACAGTGCAAGAGGGTTCCCTTTTCTCCACACCCTCTCCAGCATTTGTTGTTTGTAGATTTTCTGATGATGCCCATTCTAACTGGTGTGACGTAATACCTCACTGTAGTTTTGATTTGCATTTCTCTAATAGTTAGTGATGTTCAGGAGCTTTTCATGTGCTTCTTGGCCATCTGGATGTCTTCTTTGGAGAAATGTCTATTTAGGTCTTCTGCCCATTTTTGGATTGGGTTGTTTGTTTTTATAATATTGAGCTGCATGAGCTGTTTATATATTTTGGAGATTCATCCTTTGTCCGTTGATTCGTTTGCAAATATTTTCTCCCATTCTGAGGGTTGTCTTTTCGTCTTGTTTGTAGTTTCCTTTGCTATACAAAAACTTTTAAGTTTCATTAGGTCCCATTTGTTTATTTTTGTTTTTATTTCCTTACTCTAGGAGGTGGATCAAAAAAGATCTTGCTGTGATTTATGTCAGAGAGTGTTCTTCCTATGATTTCCTCTAAGAGTTTTATACTGTCCGGTCTTACATCTAGGTCTCGAATCCATTTTGAGTTTATTTTTGTGTATGGTGTTAGGGAGTGTTCTAATTTCATTCTTTTACATGTAGCTTTCCAGTTTTCCCAGAACCACTTATTGAAAACACTGTCTTTTCTCCATTGTATATCCTTGCCTCCTTTGTCATAGGTTAGTTGACCACAGGTGCATGGGTTTATCTCTGGGCTTTCTATCCTGTTCCATTGATCTATATTTCTGTTTCTGTGCCAGTACCATATTGTCTTGATTACTGTAGCTTTGTAGTATAGTCTTAAGTCTGGGAGCCTGGTTCCTCCAGCTCTGTTTTTTCCCTCAAGACTGTTTGGCTATTCGGGGTCTTTTGTGTCTCCATACAAATTTTAAGGTTTTTTGTTTTAGTTCTGTAAAAAATGCCATTGGTAATTTTATAGCGATTGCAGTGAATCTGTAGATTGCTTTGGGTAGTATAGTCATTTTCACAATATTGATTCTTCCAATCCAAGAACATGGTATATCTCTCCATCTGTTTGTATCATATTTAATTTCTTTCATCAGTGTCTCATAGTTTTCTGCATACAGGTCTTTTGTCTCCCTAGGTAGGTTTATTCCTAGGTATTTTATTCTTTTTGTGGCAATGGTAAATGGGAGTGTTTCCTTAATTTCTCTTTCAGATTTTTCATCGTTAGTGTATAGGAATACAAGAGATTTCTGTGTATTAATTTTGTATCCTGCAACTTTACCATATTCATTAATTAGCTCTAGCAGTTTTCTGGTGGCAGTTTTAGAATTCTCTATGTATAATATCATGTCATCTGCAGACAGTGGCAGTTTTACTTCTTCTTTTCCTATTTGTATTCCTTTTATTTCTTTTTCTTCTCTGATTGTCATAGCTAGGACTTCCAAAACTATGTTAAATAATAGTGGTTAGAGTGGACATCCTTGTCTTGTTCCTGATCTTAGAGGAAATGCTTTCAGTTTTTTACTATTGAGAATGATGTTTGCTGTGGGTTTGTCATATATGGCCTTTATTATGTTGAGGTAGGATCCCTCTATGCCCACTTTCTGGAGAGTTTTTATCATAAATGGGTGTTGAATTTTGTCAAAAGCTTTTTATGCATCTATTGAGATGATCATATGCTTTTTCCTCTTCAATTTGCTAATATGGTGTATCACATTGATTGATTTGCATATATTGAAGAATCCTTGCATCCCTGGGATAAATCCCACTTGGTCATGGTGTATGATCCTTTTAATGTGCTGTTGGATTCGGTTGGCTAGTATTTTGTTGAGGATTTTTGCATCTATATTCATCAGTGATATTGGTCTGTAATTTTCTCTTTTTGTAGTATCTTTCTCTCGTTTTGGTATCAGGGTGATGGTGGCCTCATAGAATGAGTTTGGGAGTGTTCCTTCCTCTGCAATTTTTTGGAAGAGTTTGAGAAGGATGGGTGTTAGCTCTTCTCTAAATGTTTGATAGAATTCACCTGTGAAGCCATCTGGTCCTGGACTTTTGTTTGTTGGAAGATTTTAAATCCTAGTTTCAATTTCATTACTTGTGAGTGGTCTGTTCATAGTTTCTGTTTCTTCCTGGCTCAGTCTTTGAAGGTTATACCTTTCTAAGAATCTGTCCATTTCTTCCAGGTTGTCCATTTTGTTGGCATAGAGTGCTTGTAGTAGTCTCTTAGGATGCATTGTATTTCTGCGGTGTCTGTTGTCACTTCTCCTTTTTCATTTATAATTTTATTGATTTGAATCCTCTCCCTCTTTTTCTTCATGAGTCTAGCTAATGGTTTATCAATTTTGTTTATCTCCTCAAAGAACCAGCTTTTAGTTTTATTGATCTTTGCTATTGTTTTCTTTGTTTCTATTTCATTTATTTCTGCTCTGATCTTTATGATTTCTTTCCTTCTGCTAACTTTGGGTTTTGTTTGTTCTTCTTTCCGTAGTTCCTTTAGGTGTAAGGTTAAATTGTTTATTTGAGATTTTTCTTGTTTCTTGAGGTAGGCTTGTATAGCTATAAACTTCCCTCTTAGAACTGGTTTTGCTGCATTCCATAGGTTTTGGATCGTCGTGTTTGCATTGTCATTTGTCTCTAGGTATTTTTTTATTTCCTCTGATTTCTTCAGTTATCTCTTTGTTATTTAGTAACATATTGTTTAGCCTCCATGTATTTGTGTTTTTTACGTTTTTTTCCCTGTAATTCATTTCTAATCTCATAGTGTTGTGGTCAGAAAAGATGCTTGATATGATTTCAGTTTTCTTAAATTTACTGAGGCTTGATTTGTGACCCAAGATGTGATCTATCCTGGAGAGTGTTCCATGTGCACTTGAGAAGAAAGTGTAATCTGCTGTTTTTGGATGGAATGTCCTATAAATATCAACTAAATCTATCTGGTCTGTTGTGTCATTTAAAGCTTCTGTTTCCTTATTTATTTTCATTTTGGATGATCTGTCCATTGGTGTAAGTGAGGTGTTAAAGTCCCCCACTATTATTGTGTTACTGTCACTTTCCTCTTTTACAGCTGTTAGCAGTTGCCTTATGTATTGAGGTGCTCCTATGTTGGGTGCATATATATTTATAATTGTTATATCTTCTTCTTGGATTGATCCCTTGATCATTATGTAGTGTCCTTCCTTGTCTCTTACAACATTCTTTATTTTAAAGTCTATTTTATCTGATATGAGTATTGCTACTCCAGGTTTCTTTTGATTTCCATTTGCATGAAATATCTTTTTCCATCCCCTCACTTTCAGTCTGTATGTGTCCCTAGGTCTGAAGTGGGTCTCTTGTAGACAGCGTATATATGGGTCTTGTCTTTGTATCCATTCAGCACGCCTGTGTCTTTTGGTTGGAGGATTTAATCCATTCATGTTTAAGGTAATTATCTATATGTATGTTCCTATGACCATTTTCTTAATTGTTTGGGGTTTGTTTTTGTAGGTCCTTTTCTTCTCTTGTGTTTCCCACCTTAGCATTTGTTGTAGACCTGGTTTGGTGGTGCTGAATTCTCTTAGCTTTTGCTTGTCTGTAAAGCTTTTGATTTCTCCATCAGATCTGAATGAGATCCTTGCCAGGCAGAGTAATCTTGGTTGTAGGTTTTTCCCTTTCATCACTTTAAATATATCATGCCACTCCCTTCTGGCTTGTAGAGTTTCTGCTGAGAAATCAGCTGTTAACCTTATGGGAGTTCCCTTGTATGTTATTTGTTCTTTTTCCCTTGATGCTTTCAATAATTTTTCTTTGTCTTTAATTTTTGCCAGTTTGATTACTATGTGTCTCGGCGTGTTTCTCCTTGGGTTTATCCTGTGTGGGACTTGCTGTGCTTCCTGGACTTGTGTGGCTATTTCCTTTCCCATGTTAGGGATGTTTTCACCTATAATCTCTTCAAATATCTTCTCTGGTCCTTTCTCTCTCTCTTCTCCTTCTGGGACCCCTATAATGCAAATGTTGTTGTGTTTAATGTTGTCCCAGAGGTCTCTTAGGCTGTCTTCATTTCTTTTCATTCTTTTCTCTTTATTCTGTTCTGCAGCAGTGAATTCCACCATTCTGTCTTCCAGGACACTTCTCCGTTCTTCAGCCTCCGTTATTCTGCTATTGATTCCTTCTAGTGTAGTTTTCATTTCAGTTTTATTGTATTGTTCATCTCTGTTTGTTTGTTCTTTAATTCTTCTAGGTCTTTGTTAAACATTTCTTGCATCTTCTCGATCTTTGCCTCTATTCTTTTTCCCAGGTCCTGGATCATCTTCACTATCATTATTCTGAATTCTTTTTCTGGAAAGTTGCCTATCTCCACTTCATTTAGTTGTTTTTCTGGGGTTTTATCTTGTTCCTTCATCTGGTACATAGCCCTCTGCCTTTTCATCTTGTCTATGTTTCTGTGAATGTGGTTTTTGTTCCACAGGCTGCAGGATTGTAATTCTTCTTGCTTCTGCTGTCTGCCTTCTGGTGGATTAGGCTATCTAAGAGGCTTATGCACATTTCCTGATGGGAGGGACTGGTGGTGGGTAGAGCTGGCTCTTGCTCTGGTGGGCAGAGCTCAGTAAAACTTTAATCCGCTTGTCTGCTGATGGGTGGGGCTGGGATCCCTCCCTGTTGGTTGTTTGGCCTGAGGCGTCCCAACACTGGAGCCTACCCGGACTCTTTGGTGGGGCTAATGGCGGACTCTGGGAAGGCTCACACCAAGGAGTACTTCCCAGAACTTCTGCTGCCAGTGTCCTTGTCCTCACAGTGAGACACAGCCACCCCCCGCCTCTGCAGGAGACCCTCCAACACCAGCAGGTAGGCCTGGTTCTGTCTCCTATGGGTTCACTGCTCCTTCCCCTGGCACCTGATGCGCACACTACTTTGTGTGTGCCCTCCAAGAGTGGAGTCTCTGTTTCCCCCAGTCCTGTTGAAGTCCTGTAATCAAATCCCGCTAGCCTTCAAAGTCTGATTCTCCAGGAATTCTTCCTCCCGTTGCCTGACCCCCAGGTTGGGAAGCCTGACATGGGCCTCAGAACCTTCACGCCAGTGGGTGGACTTCTGTGGTACAAGTGTTCTCTAGTTTGTGAGTCACTGACCCAGCAGTTATGGGATTTGATTTTATTGTGATTGCGCCCCTCCTACCATCTCATTGTGGATTCTCCTTTGTCTTTGGATGTGGGGTGTCTTTTTTGGTGAGTTCCAGTGTCTTCCTGTGGATGATTGTTCAGCAGTTAGCTGTGGTTCCAGTGCTCTCGCAAGGGGGAGTGAGAGCATGTCCTTCTACTCCGCCATCTTGAACCAGTCTCCCTCAAATTACTCTTTTATCATATGCCATTTGTCATCAACGTTTTTGAAAGAAAGAATATATCATGGTATTCTGTGGAAAAACATGAACAACAGCTACTCTGAGTCAAAAAAATAGTTCAGAAGAATGAAGATGCGTTAGAGATACCTTAACTGATTTTGTATATATTCTTTTTATGTGTACACTATGTGATATATGACAAAACCAGCCAAAGTAAGTCTTTAAAAAACTTTTTTAATACAAAATAAAAATTCTAAGTGGTAAGGCATTGTTTTATAGTTAATTGGCAGCTTTTTTCTTTGTATACATAAAATAATGGTGTGACTTACAATCACTGGTGTCCTAGATTCAAAGAAATATGATAGTGTTATTTTGTGATTAAATATGCCAGGCATTAAGAGCATGTACCTTCCTAATACATGTTGTGTCATTTATATTTGTGTTTATTTCTAATCTTATATTAAACTACAGGCTCTTTGAGGGCAGAATTTGTGTTTGTTTTATCTTTGTTTCCCTTACAACACCTAGTACGATGCTTTATAACATATACACATAAAATAAATACTTAATAAATAAGTGGATTAAAATATGAAGTATTATACAGTAAGTGCCACAGGAAGGTAAAGTACTATATGAGTGAACATCTACTAGTACATTCTCAATTAACTGCTTAACCGTAGTGTGTTAGAACTGTATTTATATATGGTATTTGGTCCGGTCCTTGGGCTGAATCTCAACTTAGGCCTGTGTTTTTTGAACCAACTATAAATGATCCTAATAGAATTCTATAAATTTAGGTCTGGTTTGCTGACTACATTTATGAGGAAATGTGGTGACTCATCTTGATTGAATCATAGAAAGTAGTAAATAAAGCCTTTGCCTTAGAGAACAGATGACAGTGACTTTCCCTAATGATGCTAAGATTATACAGGAGATCAGGCAAATGCCTGTCTCTAAGAAATATAGTACTTTTAAAAATAGCCCTGTTTTTTTTCCCTCCAATCAATCTCAATACACCTACAATAAAAAACAGCCTGGGGAATAAAAAACAGCTTAGGGAATTATGTCTATGCGATATTTTCTAGTTTTTACCCTTATTCTTTGGGCTATAAGTACAAGAAATAATATAAGCATTTTTCTTCAGTCAGCTAAATAGCTCTACTTCTGATTCAAATAAGTTTGTTTCCATTTTTTCTCTGGCAGTGCTTTTGTGTTTACTTGGCATGGAAAAGCACTATGGTAGTCCACACTACTGTTCAACAAATATCTCTTTCTAGATACATGATAGGATTGTACATTCTTTCCCTGTTGAAGTTAGGTGTGGTCATGTGACTTTTTTGTCCAATAAAATGAGACCACTAATGACATGAAGCTTTAAGAGCAAGTACAAAATTTACCACACTTCCTTTATCCTGAGGCAGCAACTAATAGAAGCACAAAGATGGAGCCTCCCTTAGCCTAAGTCCCTGAGTGAGGATAGCATAGTGCCAGGTCCCCGTCATATTTGACCAGCTCATAGACACATAGTACGTTTTGTGCCAGTAAGATTGTGGGGTTATTAGATAAGCATAACCTAGCTTATCATGATTAATATAGTCTTCACCCCAAAACAGTGGGCTTTAGTGGTAACTAAAAGAATATAACAGATTTGATGTGCTGGTATTGGCCCAGTATTTTTTTTTCTTCCTTATGGAAATATTTATTTACACAGCTTCTCTAAGCTAATATTCATCACAAGGTGAATAGAAAGAGTCAATTCCATACATCAAAATACTTTTCTTTGAATTACAGTCTTTTGTCAAGACATTTTGATATACTTCTATGAGATGTCCTTGCATCTGGCAACAATAGAATTGCCAGTTCATTCTTGCATTTATTCTTTTATTCAACAAACTTTTTTGAATGCCCATTATTTGCCAGGTGCTAAGACTAGGAAGATGTTCAAGGCACTCTAGATAGTTTGGTGGAAGTGGCAGAAGGTAAGCAGGGCTAAAAACTATAAGGCAGTTTGTTCTTCTGAAGTCTAGGTGCTTCACTGGTTTCATACATGATACATACCTGTTTCATTTTAAAATAGTTAAACTACATTTAAAATTTAACTTCACAAGTACCATATCCAAGGTGACATAGATCAAATTTTGACACTGCTGAGACCACCAACATATTACCTTAGAAGTTAGAAGTTTCTTTACCATAGCTAGTATAGAAACTGTTTAAGAAATAAGAAATTAAGTGCCATCAAAAAGTTTAATTCTTGACATATATACACCATCAAGTGTAAAATAGATAGCTAGTGGGAAGCAGCTGCATAGCACAGGGAGAGCAGCTTGGTGCTTTGTGACCACCTAGAGGGGTGGGATAGGGAGTGTGGGAGGGAGACGCAAGAGGGAAGGGATATGGGGATATATGTATACATATAGCTGATTCACTTTGTTATACAGCAGAAACTAACACAACATTGTAAAGCAATTATACATCAATAAAGATGTTAAAAAATAAATTAAAAATTTTTTTTAAAGTTTAATTCTCCCAATTATCATAGAAGAAAAAAATTTTTATCACATTATCAGGTAGTTTCCAGCAGCTGTATTTTACAAATTAAAAAATTAAAAGCTGAATTCTGTTTCTGGTCTTCATTATAAGAATCTGAGTATCTTTTGCAAAGGCAGTGCAGATGAGTTAGGAGACAGCAAGGTTCCCTTTTGGTTCTTTTTCCCATCACTTTCTGCCTTTTCATTCTAGGGGTTCTTCAGCAAGCGCCTGAAAGGCTCCATCAAGAGGACCAAAAGCCAATCAAAGCTTGACCGAAACACGAGCTTTCGGCTTCCCTCCCTTCGCAATACAGATGACAGGTAGGAGTTCACTTGCTTAAAACAAAGAAAGCAATTTTACAGTGCATTTTGATAAGGCATTTCGGTCTTCATTAACTTTGCATCGATGATAGTTGGAAAGATCCAATACAAAATTTACTTTTTTGTCTTGCTCATATTGAGGCAAGGTACAAAATATTGGCTTAAATATCCAACCAGTTTAAAAATCTTACAATATTAGAGAGTGTGTGGATACCTAAGAACTAATTTAAGAATCGGTTGTGCTGTTTCTGTCGAATCAAGTTCTAGTGGTCAGAGGTGTATCTTTCTTTTGTAGGATGACCATAAGGGATGATGATGGCTGTAGCTAACTTTTTTTTTTCATCTTTTCTTTTTAAATTTTATTTATTTATTTATTTATGGCTGTGTTGGGTCTTCGTTTCTGTGCGAGGGCTTTCTCTAATTGCGGCACGCGGGGGCCACTCTTCATCGCGGTGCGCGGGCCTCTCACTATCGCGGCCTCTCTTGCTGCGGAGCATAGGCTCCAGACGCGCAGGCTCAGTAGTTCTGGCTCACGGGCCCAGTTGCTCCACGGCATGTGGGATCTTCCCAGACCAGGGTTCGAACCCGTGTCCCCTGCATTGGCAGGCAGATTCTCAACCACTGCACCACCAGGGAAGCCCCAGCTAACATTTTTTGAGCACTGTACTAAGTGCTTTATATGCATTATCTTATTTAATCTTAATAATAACCCTGTAAGAGAAATATTAATATTATCACCATTTTATAGATGACAAGTCTGAGGAACAGAGAAGTTAAGTAATCTTGCCCAAGGTTATACTGCTTAGTAAATAGCAAAAATGGTATTTAAACTTGGGCAATTTGGCTCTAAGAGTCCATGGTCTTCACTGCTACATTGTTCTTTGTGTATAGTATGTGGACTCGGCCTCATTAATTTGCAGTCACATCTAGAAGATATGTGTGAAAAGGAGGCCTGGATTTCAATAATTAGGACTACCAGCTTAAGCAAACCTCAAATGCATGGCTTGCTAAGGATAACAACCCTCTAAAATGATTGAATGTATACTAGGACACATTTGTAATACTTCATGTCTCTACAATGTTCAAAATTTAGGAAATGGTACTTGTGTCTTGACACATCACCACCATCACCAGTATTTATTGAGTGCTTACTCTGTGCCAAGTATTTTTAATGTAGTATCTTATGTAATACAGCCCTAGATACTATTATTATCCTCATTTTACAGATAAGGAACTAAGGCAAAATAGATTGAGAAACTTGCCCAAGGTCACACAGCTAAGTAGTAGAGCTTCGATTTAAACTCATGTCTGCCTTTCATAATGATACTCTTATTTATACTTGGGTGTTTTTTTTTTACTTTTGGTAATAAGTCCATTATTTCCAGTTATCTGCATAACAAACAGAAATATAGATTATAATCTCTATCATGGCAGATTATAGATTTGCCAGGCAGAGAATTACTCTCGTTTTATATGTGAAGTAACTTGTCCCCCATACTGAGTTGATAAGAGGCTACTGCTTTATCAGCTCTTCTTATCCCTGAACCACGTTAGAGATGTTCTGTGAAATTTGCAAGTATGTTCAATTTGCGGTATAATTGTATTGTTAAATATCTCTTTTATACCTTTTTGTTTTAAGGTAATCATTAAAAAAAGATCTTTTATTCTCATATTTTTCCCTTAGATTTTACTGTATAGCACAGGGAACTATATATATATAACTGAATCACTTTGTTGTACAGCAGAAATTAACACAACATTGTAAATCAACTATACATCAATTTTAAAAAATTACTTTTATCATTCAAACAACCATTTACATTTTATCAGTATGATGGATGAATAGTTATAATAAACACATATACAGTATGTACTATGTGCCATACACTGTTCTAAGCACTTTACATAAATGAAATCATTTAATCAACGTAACAACCCTAGTTACAGTCATGACCTCATTTTGAAGATGAGAAAACTGAAACAGAGAAATTAGTAAATTGCACAAGTTCACACAGCTTAGAAAATGGCAGTACTGCGGTTCCAATCCAAGAATTCTAGCTCTTGAGTCTACATTTTTTAATTTATGCTATATTGCCTCTCACAAAAAAAGGCAGGTGGGGGGCATTTCTTTGTTTTAATTTGTAGTTACCTAATGCCTACTAAGTTGAACATCTTTTCACAAGTTTTCTTCTTCTATGACTTGCTTATTCATCCCTTTGCCATTTTTCTATTGAGCTATTTGTCCTTTTTCTTATGGTTTGGAGTAGTGCTTTATTATTACTAGGGATTGTAAGCCACTATTATGCACGTTGTTAAAATTTTCTTCCAGTCTGTTTCTTGTGTTTTTAAATCATGTCTCTAAATTATATAGAAGTTTTAGATTTTCATTTGGTCCAACATGTCAGTCTTTTTCTTTGTTGGCTTACCTGGCCAAATTTGACCAGAACACTAAACTCAAGAAGCCAGGGATCTCTTTCTCATTAAATTTCTCATTATGATGCTGTTCAAATCACTATATCTCACTTCTTCAGGAGGAGGAAATATTCTACCTGGGGTATTAGGAGGATAATGAAGTAGTGATCATGATATTTTGAATTCTTCAGGCTTTTTGATAACAACAAACCTTATCTGCACTGATTACATTTTAAAAAGATAAAATTATCCTCATGAGGTCTGAATTACTGCTTTCAGATGGCAGAAAAACAGTTGTAAATGTGTTAATTTCATCTAAAGAAAGTTATTTCATTACTACATATGATCAGTAAGCTTTTCTGTGCAAAAGAACATAGGGTATTTTAACATGCAGACTTAATTGATCAAAAAGACCCTCCAGGTTTGTCTAGCCCAATGATCTGCAAATCGTAGACTCTGCTCTAAGGCCCTGATGGAATTTGGTACCAATGTTGCTTTGGGGATCAATTTATAATGATCCTTAAACTCAGAATTTCCTTTGTGAAGTTGTGGGGCATAGGCATAAGGAGTAAAACTTTGCCAAATAATTAATATTTTTAAGAACCAAATTTCTTGTTACACAGTAACATATCTAATTGTGACAGTTATGTACAGACTAGAAAGCCATTTGCTACCAGGGAATGTAGAGTACTAAAGACACAGCCCCAACCTCAAGGTGTCCAGTAGAAGAAGTAAATATTCAGGAAGAAATGGTATAGGGGAGGTGAGATTACTTCTTGTTAGGTGGACCAAGAAAGACCTTAGAGGGCAGTGGCCTGTGAGCTGAACCTTAAAAAAGCAGGTATTATTTGAACTGAGAAACAGACACATGGAGAGAGCATTCCTCAGAATGGAAATAATAAGCAAAAGAAGAAAACAGGAAACTACAGAGCTTGAAAAATACTGAGTAGTTCATGGTATATAAAGGAGTGAGGTAGGAAATGATTGGAAAGGTAAAGTTCCAATTTTTACTTTGATAGGTAAAAAACTTTGTGTTTTTTTGTCTTAAAAATGACTCAATATAAGAAACAGAAATATGAACTCCATCTTTGATGAAACTAGGATAAATCTGAAGATAGATTACTTAAAACTAGAGGAAGATCAGACATAGTTACCTGCAGAAGGATATTCTGAAAAAAAGTCTATCACTTAATGATTCAGATCAGTTGCTAATTAAGAGATACTCAAAACAGTAATGGCTTAAACAAGGTAAAGTTATATTTTCCTCACCTATAAGAAGTCTGAGGGTGGGCAGTCTAGGACTAAAGGTTCAGGGCTCTTTGTGGGCTTTTTCCTCTGCCATTCTCAAGATCTTCAAGGATCTCTTTATAAACACAAGTTAGCTACTGGAGCTCTAGCCATAGCATCCATGTTTCAGGTACCAGAAAAGAGGGGCCCATAAAAGGACACCTGTCTTCCAACCAAGTTATCTCCCTTTAGAGCAATTTCCCTGAAACCTCACCCAGTGGCTTCTCATTGTCAGTTTTATCTGCAAGAGAGACTGGGAAATGTTATACATGGGTACGTTGTTGCCCCCAATAATACAGGAGTCTGTTATTAAGGAAGGAGGAAAAGACGGGCATTAGGAAGACAGCTAGCATCTCTAACATAAGAAAGACGTTGATTTACCCACTCACCCCCAGAACTCTGGAAAGATTCAGCTCCCACCCAGCTCTAGCAGGCCAGCAGCCAGGCTTACATTCATCACACAGCAAATTTGAGAAACTGAACCAGATAAAAAGACCTACAGATACCAACATTTATGTTCCCCCATTACAATTTCAGCTGGTAATTCTACTCCTAAGTATATCCAAGAGAAATGAAAAACGTATGTCCCCATAAAAATTTGTAACATGAATATTCATAAACATTATTTATAGTAGCCCCTAAAGTGGTAATGACCCAAATGTCCATCAACTGATGAATGGATATACAAAACATGATATATCCATGCAATGCAATATTATTCAGTCATAAAAAGGAATGAAGTACTGATACATGCTACAACATGGACAAACCTTGAAAACTTTATGCAAAGTGAAAGAAGCCAATCACAAAACACCATATAATGTACAATTCCATTTATGTGAAATGTCCAGAATAGGCAAATCTATGGAGACAGTAGATTAATGGTTGCCAGAGGCTGGGGATATAGGGCAGGGGAAAGTGATGAATGAAGAATGACTGCTGATAGACATAAAGTTTCTTTTTGGAGTGATGAAATGTTTTAAGCTTAGCCTGTGGTGATAATTGCACAACTCTGAATATACTGAAAATGGTACACTTTAAATGGGTAGATTTTATGGTATGTTAATTATATCTCAATAAAGATGTTAAATTTTTTTTTTAAAAAACAACTGGCCAGGAAGTACTCTGCAATGAAGCTCACTAATCTGTAAGCTCTATTCCAGCACACAAAGCTTCCATTGAGTTCTTTAGTGCTTTAATCTTAAATGTAAACAGATGGCCGAGAATCTCCAGATATTTGAGGAAATTCTTCAACATGAAAGGCAGAGAGAAAAACAAATAAATAGGAGAGAGAAAAAAGAACGCAGAAGAAACAGAGACAATGCATAGAGCCAAAAACAACTTCAAAGCATAATAAATATTTTCAGAAGATAAGATAGTGCATCTATGAAACGATAAGATGCTATAAGAAAAGGAACCTCAAAGAAACAAGAAAGAGAGCTTGGAAATTGAAATATAAAAGCTAAAGTCAAGTCAATCTCCCAGAAAGTGGAACAGAAAATTAGAAAATCAATCCAGAAGATTCTAGTAAAAGAAAAATTTTATTAGAAAACTTTGGAGAGGAAATTGTCAAAGAAATAATACAAGAAAATTTCCCAAAACAAGAAAATATAAATATCCAGATTGGAAAGGCCACCAAATTCCCAATACAGTGAATGAAAAATGACAAAAGACTTTCCAACACACACACACACACACACACACACACCCCAATTCACATCATCATGAAAGAACACAACACCAAGGGAGTAAAAAAAAATCTTAAAAGCTTCTAGAAAGAAAAAATAGGTTACATACAAAGGAGGTATGAAAGCATTGCATTGGAATTCTCAATAGAATATTGAAAATCAAAAGTCAGTGGAGCAGTGTTTTCAAAATTCTGAGTGGAGGTTATTTTCAACCCAGTATTGCATACACAGGACAGAATGTCAGATGAGGAGTTTGGATTTTATTGTATAAGCAATGGGGGGTCTTTAAACATTTTTGAGCATGGAAGTGACCTAATCAGAATTGTGCCAATTATAGATTTGTCCAACAATGGAATTTCAAATGACTTCGTTTGCAGAGAGTAAGTTTGGGAGACCAATTAGCAAAAAAAAGAAAAGCTATTGTAGGAAATAAGAAAGGCTCTAAAGAGGGTAGTTGGCAGTGGGAATGAAGAGTCAGAGACAAGATAGGAGAAACCTTTTAGAGGCAAAATCAATAGGATGTCACAAAGTCATCATTGTTCCAAACCCATCTAATCAGATAAAAGCCAGTAAAGTGATTTCCTAGAATCAATATTGGCAGCATTTTCACATTAAAACCATGTCATGTGGAAGGGTGTTGGGACAGGAGAAAACTCTGCTATTTCTGCCTTATATTGAAATGCACTTTGAAAAGTTTGAAAAACTAGGAAATGCTGAAAAAACGTGGTTATACAGCATTGTCAGGCATTCCAGGATTTCAAATGCCTGTCAGGTTGCCAACCTTGCTCTGGAAGTGCTACTTAAATTTACCAAGTCTTGAGGTAAAGATAAGCACATGGAATAGAATTTTCTCAACTCCTTCAAACGTCCTTCAAGTAAAAACCTTTGCAGTAATGTCTTCGATTCTGAGACTCACTGACAAAGCATGGTTTTAAAGTAGTCTGCTTATTCTTTGTCAGGAGATACCTAAGAATAAGTGTAGTGTTCATTTATAGGGTGTATACACTCAGCTTCTTGAGTTTCTCCTAATTAGAACTAATTTTTTAACTCTTTTTTTTTTAAATTTGTATACTCATAAGAAGTTGTAGAGTCTTGCAAGCACTTCCCCCAGTAGTGATATCTTATAACTGTAGTGTAATATCAAAACCAGGTAATTGACATTGGTACAATACGGTTAACTAGACTACAAATTTTGTTTTTCACCAATTTTTATGTGCACTCACTTGTGTGTGTTTATAATTCTATGCAATTTAATCCTATGTATAGATTTGCATAACCACCACCACAATCAAGATACAGAATTATTCCTTTACCAGAAAAGAACTCCCTCTGCTACTCTTTACAGTCATACCCACCTCCCTACACCCATCCCTGTCCCCTAGCAACCACTTTTTGTTTTCTACCTCTATGGTTTTGTTATTTCAAGAATGTTATATAAATGGAATCATATAGTGTGTAGCCATTTAAGATTGGCTTTTTTTTTCACTAAATAAAATGCCCTTGAAATCCCTCCAAATTGTTGCATCTATCAATAGTTTGTTTCTTGTTATTGCTGAGTAGTATTCCATTTTATGGATGTATCAAAATTTGTTAACCAATCACCTACTGGAGAACATTGGTTTCTGATTTTTAGCTATTAGGAATAAAGCTGCTGTGAACAGTTGTGTACACATAAGTTTTCACTTCTCTGCAGTAAATACGCAAGCATGCAATTGCTGGGTTGTATGATACGTACTTGTTTAGGTTTAGAGGAAACTGCCGAACTATTTTCCAGAGTACCTGTACAATTTTACATTCCCACCAGCAATTTTTATGGGTTTTGTGTGTGTGTGTGTGTGTCCCAAGACATTTTCACCTCTGTTTTCTTTTAGAAGTTTTATGATTTTTAGCTTTTATATTTAGGTCTATGATCCATTTAGTTAATCCATGGTTACTCTAAATCAAAGGTCTTGACTCAGAGCCTATTGGTGTTCACTTCGAGATAGTAATCAAAACTGCATACTTACCCCAGCCAAGCCAATTGCAGACAGTCTGCTTTTGGAGAAGGAAGTATTATAAACTACTTACTTCTCTCTTCGCATCTACTCTTCGCATCCAGCTTAACTACCCGCAGTTTTAGGTGCCCTCCAGATTTGGGGCAAGGGGAGAGACAGAAAGGAGGGGAAAGGGAATAAGAAAAGTTTTAGTACTGTCTTAGCCTTCCATAATGCTCTCTGAGTCTGGCAGATGTTTAAAGCTGACTCTTCTATCACGAGATACTTTGAAGAATTCTTCAGAAATGTCTCATCTTTGAGGAACTCTAATCTATGGTTTTTTTGAGTTTCATGGGTACATTTCTATTCTAGGTGTTCACTTGCAACTCCTTCCACAGTTTCTAGGAAGGAATTTTTGCCGTTCTAGTCTTCACCCTTCCAATCCTCTGGTCTACAGGAAATATTCACACATCCTTTGCCCTGACAAACCTCTAGGAGTGCAGCCTAATCCAAAAGTATCAACTTGGGCTGTGCTACCAGCAGTTAGTCATTTCTCATCCTCTAGATTTCCTAGATAAAATCAAACCCCACCTTGTATGCATTCCCTACCAATATCCCTTGTGTATGTTGGGGGCAGGGGGCGATGGGAGGGATGAGCCTCACAGCTTTCTCCAAAAATTCTCTCTCACAAAATCCTTTCCCTTCTCCATACTCTCACCACTTTTTATAGTCCTGCTCTGACTGAGAGGTTCAAGGTAATGGAATCGGTTCCAAAACATTTCCTTTGTAGATTCTACAGTTTGGTACTTCACTGCGGCATGCACCTGTTTTATCTTAGAGTCTCAATTTGAAACTTCAATTTTAATATCTCATCACATACGTATATAATACTTTTACTAATCTATAATCTTGAGCATAACGTACAAAATGGAACATGGTTCTGTCCATTCCCTAACTCTCAGCATTATCTCCTACCACTCCTACCAGAAGTCCATCACCTACTTACTAAACTGTTTCATATTTCTCTACTTTTAATCTTGCTGCCCTCTCTATCCCAAATACCGTATCCTATTCCTACACCGTGTCCTTTGACAGGCTTACTTCTAATTCATACTTATGCAACAGTACCCAAGTCAGGAGTCATATGCTCCCTGATTTCTTTTCCTTGTTCTTCCTGTGCATCATTCTAGACTAAGCACCTACCCCATATACCCACCCATGGCCAACTGTATACACCTTATTATAGGACTGACTGCTTTCTATTGAATTTATATTTTCATGTTTCTGCTTACTGCAGCAGATGGGAAGCTCCGCAAGTGTACAATCTTTGTATCCCCACCCCCTACCACAATGCCTGTCCTATTAAGGAACTTAATTTCTTGGCCTGAAACAAAAGGGAAGAATCCAAACAAATTCCAGATAATAGAGAAGAAGAATCTCCTTCACTATGGTGTACTTGGATAGAATGACAACTTCTCAGAAATTATTGGATTCCAGGCCATTAATTAATCAATACAGCCTAGCTATAGATTATAGAGTTTCCCTTACTAGTGTTTACTGATATGGACCAGTTAAGGGGCCCTTAGTTTTGTGAACTAAAATCCAATTGAAGTTTCTAATTATGTCATGATAGCATTTTAAATTCGTTAGAATGCTTTATCTTAATAGAAAAAAATTATTTCCATACATTTATACCTTCTATCTTCATATTCTTCCAGCAAGGAATATATTTGGGAATAGCTATCCTAACCTAATAGTTTACATAAAATGAACTAATGCTTGTCATATCACTGTGAAAAACTATGTTTGCAATGATAGTTCCATTTGTATGGTACTGTAGTTTATGAGATATTTGTAAAATCATAGATGATTGCGTTTGATTTTCACAATAACTATGGGAGGTATAGGAACAGAAATCATTATCCACGTTTTACAAATGAGATAACTGAGGTTTAGAAGGAATAAATTATTTGTTCCACGTCACATAGCTAGTGAGTGATTTGAGCTGACATGAACATGTAGGGCTTTTGGGTCCAAGTTGATTGCCTTTTCCATTATCCTCTTTGTTGTATGTGTTGATAGGAAGCCTAACCTGCTGAGAAAATGATTGAGAAAGAAGGAAAGATCAAAGGGAAAAGTCATGCACACACACATATATATACACACAAACATATTCAAACAACAACTCTTAATAAGAGTAGAATACAATGCAGTAATAATTAGTGAGTCAATTTATGGTCATTATATTTTCACAATTTGGTAAAATATAAAGCAGACTCCCTACTATGCTCCTATCATCTTCCCTTCCGTCCAAATCCAAGTGGTTTGGATGAAAAATTAAAATAGAATCAGTAAAAGAAAATATAGCTGGATTTCTTATGCTCTTGGAATGGAAGAACCCTTTCTAAGCATAAACTGGGGGAAATAATTACAAACATGACAGAAAAAGTACTAATTTACTTAATTTACATAGTATTTATCAATACATATCAGTTAAGTTAAACAATTAGAAAAATGGTTTAAGAACATGAAATAACAGTTCATAATTCCCAGAAAAGAGAACTGAGATTGCCAATATACATGTTTAAATGTCCTCAACCTCATAACTAAAGAAATTCATACTAAAGCAATAGTATAGCAATGAAATACCCTTTTTTACCAATTATACTGGCAAATATGTTTGAAGTTTAGCCATATCTCATTTTGGTGATGTGTATAGAAACATGCACTATTAGTAGGACTTTAAACTGTTGCCATCTATTATGGAGGATAAATAGCAATATCAAAACTTTAAATGTATGTGCCCTTTGATCTAGCAGTTTCACATCTGGAAATTTAAAGCATGAATACATGCACATGTGCTTCAAGGTATATGTACTAAGATACTTTTTGAACCTCAGTGGTGATCACCAAAAAAAAAGAGAAAAGAAAAGAGACTTAGATGGTCATCAAGGATTGGTTAAACTTCTATAGGCCCATATAAGGGAATACAGTGATCATTAAAAAGCAGCAATTTATATCTATATGTTCCAGTGTAGACAAATTTCCAAAATATACTCTTAAGGAAAAAAAGTATGGTAGAATCTCATTTGTATGTGTATACATACCCACACACACACACATACACACACATATATGTATATGTATAATATTTGGTTGTCTGTGTACAAAAAATTTCTGAGAGGGGTCACAAAAATCATTAATAGTATTTTCTGTAGGAGATTGAGGGAGGTAGCCGTATTTTTATTTTTCACCCTCTGTCCTTCTGAGCTCTTGGCATTTATTACCAAAAGCATTTATTACTTTATTATTTAAGGGGAAAAAATGATTAACTAGAGAAAACCTCCTTCAACCCCATTTCAACCTCATGCCTCCCTGTAGCTGTTTCCCAGTTGCCACCTCTTCACCATCAGACTTTATGAGTTAGTCTCCACTTTCTCATATCCTATTCATTTTCTCAACCGTCTGGAGTCTCATTTTTGTCCTCGTCATTTCACTGAAACTGCTACAATTATCTACAATTATCTCTCAGTTCATATACCCAATGGCTACTGTTAATATTTTAACACACTCTATCTTCTACAGTAATGGACAGTCCATCCTTTTTAAGAGTTCTCTTCCCTGGGCTTTTATGATACTTGAGTCTCCTGGTTTTCCTTCTGTCTTTCAGATTCTTCAGTCTCTTCTGTCAGTTTTGTAGATTTAAATGTTAACATTTCTCAGGTTATTTTCTTAGGACCTTTTCTCAGTCTACATGTTCTATTTCAGTATTCACATTGTCTTAGTCTGTTGAGACTGCAGTAATAAAACATCATAGACTAGATAGCTTATAATCAACAGAAATTTATTTCTCACAGTTCTGGAGGCTAGGAAGTCCAAGATCAAGGTTCTGGCAGATTCAGTGTCTGGTAGGGACCTGCTTCCTGTTTCAAAAGACTTCCCTTTCTCTGTGTCCTCAGATGGGGGAATGGGTGATGGATCTCTTTGGGGTCCATTTTATAAAGGCACTAATCCCCTTCACGAGGGCTCCACTCCCCTGACCTGATCACCTCCCAAAGGTCACACTTCCTGATACAATCACATTGGAGGTTAGCATTTCAACATAAATTTTGGGGTGAGACATTCAGTCTGTGGCAAACATCTACTCCCACAGGAACCTCAAACTTGTACTAATCTTGATTTTATTTCCCCCCTTGCTTCAACCAACATTGCCTCTCACTTCCCATCTCTGTAAAGGACATTACCATCTTTCTACCCAGTGGCTCAACCTTGACTCTACCCTCTCCCTGATGCCTCCAGCACTGCAGTCATTAAGGCCTATTTACCACCTAATAGCCCCAAATCCATCCACTTCTGTATTTCTGCTGCTCTAGTTTGTGATCTTTACTCAGGTTACTATCATAACCTATGAACCAGTCTCTAAGTCATTATTTCTCTCTCCTCTGTGTACCCCTCTCTTTCTCCACTTTTTAGCCAAAGTATACTCTTGCCAAGGCACACATCTGATCATGTCATTCACCTTCCACCACCCACAACCTTTCTATGTCCATCCACTGGTCTTGTGATCAAATTGGAACACCCACGTTACTATGGGTCCCATCATGGTATCTCTCAAGCCTCATTATTCCCCATTCCTCTTCTCTCAGCCCCAACACACATCCACACTGCACCAGAGCCACACTGCTGAATTCTTTTCAGTTCCTCAAACACCCCAGATTTGTATGTTCTCACTACAGGCCTTCTCACATGCTGGTCATTCCCTCTAGAACGCTCAGTACCTCCACATAGAGCTAATTCCACTCCATCCTTAAGTTCACAACTTCACATTATTTTTACCTCCAAGAAACTTTCTTTGAATCCCCAGCTGAAGATCCAGGGCCCCTACTAAGTGCCCACAGAGCCACTATTGCATCCTTTTTCCTAGTTTAGGGATGATTAAGAAGTAAATGTCATTGAACTTCATCAGTGTCTAACTTTCTTTCTTTTTTTTTTTTTTTTTTTTTTTGGCCTCATGGTGCAGCTTGTGGGATCTTAGTTCCCCGACCAGGAATTGAACCCATGCCCTTGGCAGTGAAAGCGCAGAGTCTTAACCACTGGACCGCCAGGGGATTCCCTCTAACTTTTTACCCTCTTTTCACCCATACTTAATTTTATGGTAACGATGAGGCTGAAAGCCTAAATTCAGAAAAAAAGAAAAAAAAAAAACTAATCTTTCCACTCACTCTTACACTAGTAAGTATGTTAATTGAGTGGTTTATGAGTGTGGTTTGGTTTAGTTTCATGGGTT
This sequence comes from Balaenoptera physalus, assembly GCF_965194825.1. Lineage (NCBI taxonomy): Eukaryota > Metazoa > Chordata > Mammalia > Artiodactyla > Balaenopteridae > Balaenoptera > Balaenoptera physalus. The sequence continues at coordinate 52,624,339 of NC_138882.1, read as the reverse complement.
TTTTTTTTAATTCAGTATAGTTGTGTTTACATTGAATTTGTTTAATAGGCATTAGTAGATTTTATTCCATTTGCAATTTAAGAACAAAAAAAGGTGTATTACAATATGGTACAGTTTCTGTAAGGAGATTGTTCCCTAGTGTCTGTCATATTGGAAGCTGGTTGAGTTTTCTGCCCTTCAGAACATGTTTTAATATTTATAATCTTGTCTTCATTCTGTGCCTGTCTTCATTGTCTGTATACATGTATATGTACCAAAATAGGCTGAATGTCATTTTTGACCGTGATGATAAATTTCCTTACCATGAGTTTAAGTGAAAACTCAGACTGACAGACATCCTTCTTTACCATTAGCAGCTGGGCTCCTTAGACCATCCTGTCAGAGGCTGAGAGCAGAGAGAAGGAAGATCAGCGGTATATGTTACGTTTCCATAATAGCTTTTTGTGTGAGTGGTTGTATGATATTTTTTTAAGTAAACATAAAAACCAGTGAGTAGTGTAAGCAGTAGGGACTGGCTTTAACTGCAGCAGGTAAATCAGTGCAGCTAGGGCTGTCAGGATCCTCGGGGGGACATTTTTTTAGCACACAAGCAGAACTCTGATGAATGAGCTCTTATTTCTTTCTTTCTTTTCTTTTTTTTTTTTTTTTTTAAATCCAGGTAGGGAAAGCTTTATATTCAGTAGTATAGGAAAGGATCTGCTCTTTCAAACAGAAAACATCAGTTGGATAGTTTCACAGATACCAGGTTGAAAAACAATAAAATCTGGGGAGCAAGTAAAGCTGCCTTTTTCCCAAAGTGAAAGCTCAGATGCAACTTTTAAAAAACTGATTAGACCCTTTGTAAGTTTATTGGTAGAGTATTAGGATACCAAATTTTATTAATTTCTACCTGGGAAATTTTCAAACCAGATAAAGTGCCTTAGGAACACATACTGGTGAATACAAACATATATTGCTGTACTCAGTTTATGGCTGAGCTGTCTTTCCAAGAACTCAGCAAAGCAGTCTAGAATCATAACTGCCATGCCAAGCAGAAATTCACCTGCACTGGAGTACAGGATTTTGTGTGGCAATAAGCATTTTTTTCAGTTATATTTTTAATTAAAAGTTTCCCACATTTGGAACTGAATCTGTAAAAATGTGCCAGATTGAGCTAGCACATCCAAGCACCACTGGTGCTTTGGGGGAAGTATGCTTTTTAAAAAATTGGATGGTTGAGCTGGGAAAAATCCAGCTGTTTTACTTAACATTGCTCTTAATCAGAGTTCTTTGACTCCCTTTTTTTCTTCAGTGAATCCAGTGGTGTGTGTGTTGGCTCCTCACCCCCAACCCCTTCACTTTTGTCTTTTAAGATTGATTTCAGATAGTGATGTGGGTTAAAGCAATATAATATTAATTCACTGTAGTGGGTAATAGAAAGCTATTCCTGCCTTGTAGTTTCTCTCTTAAATAGGTCAGAAGCAGCAGGTAATCTTCATCAGCAAAGCAATTAGATTTTTAACCCTTACCTATCACATTGAGCCCTGAATTATTACATGGTGTTTGGGATGATGGGGGTTGGGGAGTAGGGGTGCAGGGATCGGGAAGAGAACCAGTAGTCAAGGGATTCACAACGTCCACTTTTGAGGTTAGGTTCCTTGATGGTCATTGTCAGATTGGACTGGGAAACATCGTTTTAAACTCCTATTTTTCTCTCAATAAATCCACCTTCTGCTTTCCATTAGAGAAGTAAACTGTAGTGCCATACAGAACTGCTAAAACTCTGATTAGCAGACCTAAGAAAAATCAACTCATAGGAAGGTACAGGAGGAGGTAAACATGATTAGAGAGGACTTGGGCTTACTAATGCTATTATATAGAAATATTTGCACAGATTATGCCTCCCCACCGCTGCCACTCCCAGGCTGCTTGATCTTCCTGTTTACTGTAATCCTGCTTCTCTGGGAATTACTTCTGTCTTCTCCAAGTCACTTTCTTCCCAATACAGGAAGGGCTTGCTTATTTGTTCATTAGCAATGTTGAACATATTAGCAACTTTGGTGTTCAGTTCATGGGCATCGGTGTGTATATACACACAAACACATAAATGCTGAACAACAGGAGACCCTGAACTATATATATTAACAGCTGAAATTTCCATAACCAGGAAGAATTTTGAATTCTAATTCCAGGTGGCTTGGTTATGATATCTGTTTATGGCTGTATTTGGAAGTTAAACCTGAGTATCAAAATGACATTTGTTCAGCACTGGAAATACAGTGAATAAGGAAAATTATCCAACTCTTTCCGAAAGAAAAAAAAATGTAACTCAGATAAGTTAATGAAAATAATACCTAGAAACATTAAACTAGGGTAAGCACTGCAAAGGAAATAAAACGGATATGAGAGAAAGATTGTACTTGCAAGGTGGGATGTGGCAAATACCTTTTAGTAGTGGGCTGGGGATCATCTAGCAAACATCTAAAGCTTCGCAGCTTCGTTCTCTAGCAGAGTTAAGAGATTCTCCTCCACCCCCAGAGTTGCCTCAGTTTTTTTCCTACAGCTTTTGACTCCGAAATTGTTCATGGAAGTGGGCGGGGCCTCGCCATTCCTTCCTTTCTGTCTTAAAATGGTCACATTTGCAGAGCATGCTCCTTGAGTCCTTCAAGCTGCAGCTTCTCCCAGCTGCCTTTGGCTCTAATCTCCTTATAGGTGTAGCACCATGGCAACAGACCCAGCCTAGAGCCCAGGAACCTTGTTTGTGTTACCTGAGGGGCTGGATGCAGCCTGAGGAAGAGAAGAATATTACCTGTCCTGCAGCCTATTTGGAAGATGACTTCATGTTCTGTTATATGTGTTTCTGTTCTGCTTCTACTGAAGACTTGAAATTACACCTGGAAAACATTTATCCAGAGATATTATCAGTAACCGAAGGCAGCAGGGGAAACCATCTTCTATTGGTTCTTGTCTCCTAAAGAGTTGTTTTCTGAGATGTAGTTCAGAAAGTGATTTGCTGTACCGTGACATGTGGCACCGCTATGATTTGGGGGTGCACTGCAAGATGGCTGTACAGTTGCTTCATGTAGGTAGACATTTATTTGGTTTGAGATAAAATTAATTTGTTTTAGAATATTTTCCTAAAGAATTTAAAACATAAAAGTAAGCCTTATTTTGTACCTCCTATTTTAAATATGCCTTCATCTTCCCTGTTGAGAGGCTCACTCCCAGAGCAGGATAGCCTTTTCCCCTACAAGCAACTCCTCCTGGGAAAAACGGGCTGGAACTGTTGTTTCATATGTGTTTAGAAAAGATTACAGTATCCTGTTGCCTCAACCAGGCTTCCTATGAAGCATATTGGGAAAGGTTGTATGGTAATTACATTAAAATTTGTTTTTGCATTTAGTTATTTATAGTTGATATGCTCTGTTGACAGTATATAACATGTCATTGTCTTATCCAGTAGAACAAAAGGAAATAAATGTGGAGCCATTACATTGTTATATTTTTAGGTACAAAACATTAGGTGGCTTTTGTGCATCCTTTGTATTATCAATGGTAAATATAATTATTGACTTTTTGACCGTAAAAAGATTGCTGAACATTAGAACACACATTTTTGTGTGTGGAAAGAAGAATGGACTAAGGTCCTATTGCTTAAGATGTTTTTTACTGTACGGAGTTTGATTAAACAGTGTTAGAATGGAAACAGAAGGGTAAGAGCAGCCTTTCGTGCTAGTTTCCTATATCTCATTACTTTATAATTTAACTGAAAGCTACTCTGGCGTTAAGTATTTTGGTTCCTTTTTAAGTTAACATGGTTATTTCAATGAAATGAATGAAGCTGCTTATTTAATGTGTTTTACAAAAACAAATGTCTTTCCACAAGGCATTTCTTTTTATCCCTATTACTAGGTACTTCTGCTTGAAATATATGTATTTAACTCCGGGTGTTTCAGTCAATAAATACTATAATTATTGAGTAAAACTGCATAGCTACCCAGTTCTGGATTCAAGAATATTGTGTTTTATATTGTTTGGCTTCATTGATTCTTCCAAGGGGAAGGCAGTGAAGTACTAGCTCCTGTAGTGACAAGAGTCATGCTTCCCCTCATTCCTTTTTAAACAACTAGGGGACAAAATCAACCAGAATGCCTGAATGGTGTTGACAAAGGTCTGTTCTTCTAGTTTGAACATTTCTTTTGAGGGTGGGAAGTTTCTTCAAGGCATTTTACTCTTTATTCATATTTGTACAGTAAAGCATAGATAGAACCAAGAGCTTGCCAGAAAAGAATTCCATATAGAGATGGAAATCAGACCTTTGGAAAAGCAGGGTCTTGTGCTGAAAAGTTTGGCTTTGATTCTGGGTTTGTGTATGCGTGTTTATTCTGCCAAAGCAGAAGGAAACAGAATGAGGGTTCAGTCACTGCTACTTTGTCACTGATAGTAGAGAATAAAGCTATAGCATGGAAAATAAAAAAGAAAAAGAAACGATATGTCTTTTGATAACACCTTTGCATAAAAAAAAATGTGTAAGATAACCTTAGATGATATATATTTCTCCATCTCCAACACAGGAATGAGGATAAAAACAATGTCTGTGGTGGAGCTTCAAGCTCCCTTGAGACTAGTAAAGTTATAGCACATTTTTGTGTTTTGTTGAAAAAAGAAAGTGTGTACACACAGACACAAATATGTATGTGGTTTATCTGTGCCACATGAATATTGTCCTATTATTATTGTTACAGATTAACTGTTAATTTGCTCATTTATTTTCCTCTTAGGCATTTATACATTTGGTTAAGCCTCCATTGCGTTTGACCTTTATTTTCTTGTTGGCCAAGTGGTTACACTACCATAAATATCTTTTTCTACTTTTAGGTCTCGTGGGCTGCCTAAGCTAAAAGAGTCACGTTCCCATGAATCCCTGCTGAGCCCATGCAGTGCAGTGGAATGTCTGGATCTTGGCAGAGGGGAGCCCGTGTCAGTGAAGCCACTCCATAGCAGCATCCTTGGACAAGACTTCTGCTTTGAGGTAGAAAAGTGTAGGAAAAAGGAAGAGTAGTTCGACAACAAAGAGATTTTTCTATCCAGTATTCTTGTGATCGCATTACTGTAGTACTGATGATTTGATCATCTTAACTGGTTTTCAGTTGCTGAAAATTACCTACTTACAGGGGAAAAATTGGAAATCTGCTAATCTGATTCTGTTAGTGATTAAAGTTATTAATGATGGCTTCTCATTCCTTTTGGGCTTGTCTGCTTTCAAAAGAAATGAGTTCTTCCACTCAGTGCTCTGTGGTGACCTAAATGGGAAGGAAATCCAAAAAAGAGAGGATATATGTATACATATAGCTGATTCACTTCGCTGTACAGCAGAAACTAACACAACATTGTAAAACAACTATACCCCAATTTTTTAAAAATAAATAAATAAATGGGTTCTTAGTGCATTCTCAGCAGAGGTCACAAGATTAATAACTTATTGTTAGTATTTTAATTTTTTAGTATTGATAAAGATATCACACAATATGTTATTATTTTTCTCCTGAAAGCCAAACCCCCCAATTTTAATGATCCTTTTGAGGAAATTGACTAAAACCATAATTTTTCTAACTAAAACATGGGCAGTTCAAGATCTGGGACCATGTCTTATTTATTTTTGTAATCCCCAGCACTTAGCCCAGTCCCTGGCACATTGCAAGTGCCTAACTTCTTCAGTGAACAAATTGCCCTTCACCAGAAAATTTCATCATCACCTTTTATAAGGTAATTTCCCCCTCCCAAAGTAAATGTACACAATTGGCCATTTGCAAATTTAATTTCAAAACCATCCATATACTTGTTAGGGTTATGATTTAATTAATGAGCACAAACTTACAAAGTTATTAGTGATGAGTCCTATGTTAGATATTGTAGAAGTTGAAAGATGTTTTATACCTTTTCTTATGGACCTGCACTATCCAACAGAAATACAGTGCAAGCCACATGTGTAATTTTAAATTTTATTAAACCAAATGTTACCACTTCTAACATGGAACTAAAAATTATCACTGAAACTTTCTACATTCTTTTTTTAAAAACTGAATCTTCAAAATCTGGTGTATATTGTACACTTATAGCACATCTCAGTTTGGACTAGTATTTCAGGTGCTCGCTAGCCACGTGTGGTTAATAGCTACCATATTAGACAGAATGTAACATCTGATCTGATTCACTAGGTTATAATCTGAGATTGAGTTAATATGTACCACTTTAGCAATTTGGACAGGTTATTTATTGGTGTTCTTTTGTATAAAAGTCACTTGAACTTTGCCATATTTGTAGAGCTCAGTTCAACGGATTGTATGCCCAGCCAGGTGTTAGGTTCTAGGCATAGAGACAACATGCTACATTTTTAAAGAACATTGATAATAATCGTCAGGCTAACCTAATTAAATGATTGGCAATCAGACTGGTTGCCTAGTAGAAGAGACCAAAGTAATTCAATACTGGTAACTCTTTTCAGTTTCACGTAGTAGCCTTCTGTAACATTATAATGAAGGCAGTCCCAAGAAGTAAGTTGTTTTAGAGACCTTCTTCCCTTTTTAGTTATTTTTATTAACTCAGAATTGAGCATATTTATTTGCAGGTAATTTTTAAAGGTTTAAGTTTAATTAAAGGTTTTTAGTTTTGTTCTTTCTAAACTGTAGGCCAGTTTTAGGTTCCTGAGCTGAATTCTCAATGGCCTTTGTCTTCATACCTGCATTCTAGTAGATGCTAACTAGATAACAAAGCAAAAAGTGAATGTGAATGTACATATAGATATCATAAAACCAGCAAATATCATTTTGGTTACCATGTAGTATAATATGGGTTCATAGCATATCTCTAACTCTTAAATGATACAACTAGGAAGATAGAGACCCCAAGCCCTGTATTTCCTTTTCCTTATCTCTAATCTTTATGTTGAAGGTTACCTACTTAAGTGGAAGTAAATGCTTCAGCTGTAACTCCGCTTCAGAGAGGGATAAGTGGATGGAAAACCTTCGCAGGACAGTTCAACCAAATAAGGTAATAGGGGCTTTGAATGTCCAAAAAATGTATAACTCTATAAGCAGTAAGTTGATTGCAGGTAAATAGAGTAATAATACCTTAAATTTTATAGAACTTTTAAACACATATACGTTTTGTCCTTTTATGCTCAAAATAATCTTATTACAGATAGTATCATGATATTACCAGTGTGGATAAGAACAGCAGTCCCCAACCTTTTTGGCACCAGGGACCAGTCCCATGGAAGACAATTTTTCCACGGACGGTGGGGGGCGGGGGGGTTTTGGGATGATTCAAGTGCATTACATTTATTGTGTACTGTATTTCTATTATTATTATATTGTAATATATAGTGAAATAATTATACAACTCACCATAATGCTGATAGGAGGCGGAGCTCAGGCTGTCGTGTGAGCGATGGGGAGCGGCTGTAAATACAGAGGAAGCTTCACTCGCTTGCCCGCTGGCTCACCTCCTGCTGTGCAGCCCAGTTCCTAACAGGCCACAGACCGGTACCAGTCCGTGGCCTGGGGTTTGGGGACCCGTAGATAAGAGGACTCAGAGAAGTTAGGTCACTTGACCAAGTGAGAAGCTAGTACAAGACAGAAATGGGACTATAACACAAGTTTCTTAATTACTTATCTCTATTTTATTTGCAGAAAGCTAATTCAGTTGCCACAAAACTGGCTATATGAAAACTTACAGGATGATATTTTTTTAACCCAAGTAAAATAGAATGTATGTGGCTCTCTGAGAGCTTGCAATCCCCTTCATTATTTTTTGACTGCCCTTAATGAAGTACATAGCATCACCTACTTTAAGAGGAAAATGTTGTCTTTCTGGGATTTCAACTCTCAAACACAACTTTGTTACTTCTTTATAGGACAATTGCAGACGAGCTGAAAACGTTCTCCGTTTATGGATTATTGAAGCCAAGGACCTTGCCCCTAAAAAGAAATATTTCTGTGAACTGTGCCTTGATGATACCCTCTTTGCTCGTACAACCAGCAAGACCAAAGCAGACAATATTTTCTGGGGTGAACATTTTGAGTTCTACAGCCTACCACCTCTTCATAGCATCACAGTTCACATTTATAAAGATGTGGAAAAAAAGAAAAAAAAAGACAAGAATAATTATGTAGGGCTAGTCAATATCCCCACTGCCAGTGTGACTGGTCGCCAATTTGTAGAAAAGTGGTACCCAGTGAGTACACCTACACCCAACAAAGGAAAGACAGGAGGACCTTCTATTCGGATTAAATCACGTTTCCAAACTATCACCATTCTGCCTATGGAGCAATACAAAGAGTTTGCAGAATTTGTCACCAGCAACTACACCATGTTGTGTTCTGTTCTTGAACCAGTAATTAGTGTGAGAAATAAGGAAGAGTTGGCCTGTGCCTTAGTGCACATTCTTCAAAGTACTGGCAGAGCCAAGGTAAGTGGAAAAGGTGGGTTGCATTACCCAAAATCTCCTCCCTACCTTTTATGAAGAAACAAGCACATGTTTACTGTGGAGATTCAAATTAGAGAAATATGCTTTGCTAATGGTCAAAAAAAAAAAAAAGAGAATTAGGAAGGAAACCTATTAGTGGTTCTTAGATCCAGAAAAGATGGAGATGATGAAAGTGAAGAAGTAAAATGGAGACTAACAAGTATTTATTTAAAGTTTATTTGCATGAAATAGAGATACTGCAGCTAGCTCTTTACTGTCTGACAAAATAAATGGTAGGATTGATGGATACTCCCTCAATATGTTCAGGATTATTTATCTTTAGTTCTGGAGTGTGTTGTATGATGGTTTTATTCCTCACTATATTTTAAATTAAGATTGACTCATGACTGTACCCCCCTAGTCACAGAATGAGGTATTCCAGAAGCATGCTGGTCATTAGCAAGAGTCTTCATGAGATTAACATCTAAATTTGGAATTAAAATACCAAGGGATGTTATTTAATTGTTAGCTGTCTCATGATAACCTCATGTCAATTCATGCTGGATAGAAGTAAAAGTTCAGGAAGATAGAGAGAAATATACTAATTGTATAAAGAACACTAAACAAATGATAGGGTCTTTTTTTAAAAATTTTTATTGGAGTATAGTTGATTTACAATGTGTTAGTTTCAGATGTAACAATTGATAGAGTCTTTGATCAGCCTGAACTGTGGTAATTATCACCTCTGTGAGGCATATTCACTTAACTAGGCTAAGTCTCCATTATATTATATGCAAATTGGTCATGGTAAAATTGTATTTTAGATCTAGAGGAGTTCACAGCTAGAATAATTTATGTAGAACTGAACAATAAAATAAAGCGTTTTTAAAATTTCTTGATACAAATCAGAATATATCAAATATTCAATATTTAGTCCCTTATTTAACTGCCCTCCTACTGATTATCATTTTGGTGTTTGAATTTACTACTAATAATTTTGAGCTTTCTGGTGTTAAAAAAGGTGTCATTGAAATTTTGAGTCTCATCTTTGAAATTGTATGGATATGTTCTTTCTGTTCTTCATTTGCTCAGGGTTCAAGGATATATGTAGGATTTTTAAACAGCTTTATTGAGGTACAATTTACATATCATAAACTATACCCATTTAAAGTGAAAAATTCAGTGAGTTTTGACAGATTATGCACCCATGGAAACCACAGCAATCAAGATACAGAATGTTACCATCAGCCCCAAGTTTCTTCCTGACCCTTAGCACAAGAGTTTTAGTAGTGACTCCTAAGTCTACAACTCTTTTACAGTGTTGATCTACCCTGGAATAAATCCCATTCATGTTTAAAATGCATAATTTTAAAATAAATCAGCATATTCCCTCTGTTTTTGATTTTGGAGACTTTGAAATATCCAGTGAATATATAACATTCAAAATACAGGATGTTATCACATTTCAAATTGAACAACAGTAAACAATGAACTTTAAATCAAGTTCCTTAGGACTGTTGAGAAATGAAGCAGTTATTTCTTAAGGGCTTTATTTCTCCTTATGCCTTTCTTTGCTATGGATGGATGGATGGATGGATGGATGGATGGATGGATGGGGATACATACATACATACAAATATAATCAGCCTAGAAAATGAATTCAGATGGTTAGTTCAAGAAATTTCATGTTGATACTATGGACCAGTTTGTAACCATTATATATTGAATGCCTAATATGTGTCAGAAGCTGTTAAATGCTGGAAATATAGAGGTGAATAAAAATAGACACTGTCTTTGGTCTCATGGGACTCACAGTCTTCTGGGGAAGACAGATGTTAATCAAATAATTACAGAAATGTGTGATTACTGTGAAAAGTGCAGATTTTTAAAAAGTTATATGGTGCTGTGAGAATGTGGATTAAGGGGACCTGACTAATGGAGTTCAGGGGCAGTGTTGGTAAGATAAGGCTTCACTGAGGAAAGATGTGCAAACTAAAATCCAAAGGCTCTGAGGAATTAACTCCATAGCAGTGAGGGCAGAGCAAGGGTGGGAGTGAAGCAGAACTGAGAACAGCATTTGCAGAAAGCTCTGTGGTGAATAGACAACATTGTGTGTTAGAAAGGGCTTGATGTATTCAAGGACCTACAAAAAAAAAAAAAAAAGGCCCTTGAGACTAGAGCACAATACAGAGAGAATGGTATGAGATGAGGCTGGGAAGATAGAAACCAGAAAATATAGAGACTTGCAGGCCACATTCAGAATTACAGTCTATGAATGTCAATATTATGACATAGTATGAGTGTGTTTCATGTTTGGTAATTGCAATCATTGTTGCTTTTGTTGTGGTCATCCATGTACAATGCTTGGTGTCAGTCTATTTATCTCTTGTAAAAATAAAATACAGTGTGTGTGTGTAAAAAAAAAAAAAAAAAGAATTACAGTCTATATCAAAAGTGTGATGAAAAACCTTTGAAGGAATTTTTAACTTAGGATTGGTGACACCTAAAATTTTATCCTGACTGACTTTTTTCTTTCAAATGAATCTGGTAGCTTTAGTTTTAAAGCAGTGTTCCCAGGATGTTTGATATTTCATCAGTGTCTCCTAATGTATATTATTTATTCAGTTGCTTTCTGCCTGACTGAACATTATTCTACCAGGATTTTCTGACCGACTTGGTGATGTCTGAGGTGGATCGTTGTGGAGAGCATGATGTCTTGATCTTCAGAGAGAATACCATTGCCACCAAATCCATTGAGGAATACCTCAAGTTGGTGGGACAACAGTATCTTCATGATGCATTGGGTATGGAGAAGAAAAACATCTGTTTTCTTTTCTTTCCCTTTTGATTTTTAGACCCTCATGAAACAACCAAATAGAACTCAAATTCTGCATGTTATCTGGTTCTAGCTGATTAAAGTGTTAAAGTTGGAGTTTCAGCTGTAAGAAGTCTCTGCAGTACTCAGCAGGGGACAGCAGATTGATTTCTTACACTATGTACAGTAAGAGAAACCTCATCAGCATAGGCAGCTACCCCCATGCCCTCAAGTCCCTGAGATTCTGAGATACACAGTAATGTTAGTAATGAGATGTCATTTCTAGTTGACCTGTTTCCCCCAAAGTGTTGGGTATTTATATCATGATATAAATCCTAAGTCTTGAAAGTGTTAGCATTATGCATCTAAAATGGAGAAACTCCTGCCAATTCCCACAACTCCCAATTTCTGCCTTCCAGACCTACAGAATTTTTCACAACTAATTTTTGTCCAATCAGTAGTTCTTAATGACTAGACCACCCACTTGCAGCTCCATATTTGGTCGTGACATTCAGGTGTTAACCACTAGAGTAAGACACTGTGCTCGGCACTTTGGTATACATTCTGATAAAGCAGACATGAGTTCCTTGAAGAAGAGTGTCATTTTTTTTATCCCCATATCCCCAGTACTTCACACAGAATGTAGAGCAGCACCATCCTAAAGAAACATAATGTGAGTCACATGTGAGTAATTTAAATTTTCTAGTAGTCACAGTATAAAAACGGTAAAGAGAAACAGGTAAATTTAATTTTGATAACATTTTATTTAACCCATTATATCCAAATATTATTTAATACGTTATCAATATAAGAATTATTAATGAAGTATTTTACTTTTTTCATTCTAACTCTTGAAATTGTGTGCAGTTTATATTTATTACACGTTCAGTTTGCACTAGCCAAATTTCAAGTGCTCAGCAGTCACATGAGACTATCAAGAATAGACAATAAGGTATGAATGAATGGATAAATGTTTGCCCTTAGGGAGCTTACAATATAGATAGATAAGAAAGATAAGGATATCCCTATAACCAAAAAGAGAAAGAGAATCCTGTGCCTTTTCAAATAATTAAAGAAATTGATTATACCTGATGGAATTATAAAATTTCCCTTGTGACATTTATGATGTGTGTGTAGCTCGAAGTTTAGCAAGGTTTGTAAAAGCAGAGATTGGACAATGGAAATGGCAGGGATTAGCATAGGGGAAAGAACCTCATGAACAAAAAGGCATCGAGGTACCAGAGAACCAGGCATGTTTGGAATATAGCCAATTAGCTGGACAATAAAGTGAAAAAGACAAGTCAACAACAACAAAAATGATTAGACAGATAATTAGAACCAATTAGTTGAGGGCCTTGACTGCCTGGCTGAGGAGTGTAGATTTTACAGTAATCATTGGTGAACAACTGGAAGTTTTGAGCAGGGTGTTTTTAATAGAGTCAGTTTAACAGAGTGATTTAAATGGGTTGGTGAAGAAAGCAACTGAACGCAGAGACCAGTTAAGAAGCCATTATAATAAGGAAGGCAAGAAATAACAAGACTCTGAATGAGGTAATCGCCAAGAGTAAGAGAAAAGTTGGATCTAAGAAATATTAAAGAAGTTGAGCTAATAGGACTTGGCAACTTTTCAGTTTGTGGGAATGGGGCAGGGCTTGGTGGAGGAGGAGATCAAATATTGCAGTTAATTTGGGGCCTTTGTGAGTGACAAGAAGGATGATGAGATTCTTAACAGAAAGAGAACATAAAAGTAGTAGGCTTGAAAGAATGAGAAATGATATTTTCACTTCACATGTATTCAACTTGAAGTTCAAGTAGGAAATCCCAGAGGTTCTAGGTAGGAAATCCCTAGACATCTGTCTAGCTGGCTGGTGAAAATTTAGGACTAAGTTACCCATGTGGAGGGAATCAATGAAACTACAAGATTACAGGAGCAGGAAGAGAATAAGGCCAAAGACACAGCTAACAATGCACCTGGTTTATGGTGTAGAAGGAAACAGAGGAATCAGAGAAGTGGTCAAAGAGAGAGGAAGCATGCATGCACACATGCAAAAAAAAGAAAGAAAATCAGGAAAATACTGTCTTAGACGCCAAGAGGAAAAAAGTATCAATAGAGTCAGAGATTGGGGAAAGTAAAGATTAAAAAGAAAACACGGCTATTGCATTTTGATGAGTAGTGATGGCTGGGACTGCTCTCAGGAGCACAGGAGCCAGGTTGCACAGGCTAAAAAGTGAATGACTGCTCAAGAAACAGGACCGTTGTGTTTACCTATGCTGGACTCACTGTAGTAGCAGTTAATTCCTACCTTGGAGAAGTAAATTTTTTCTTCTCCTGCTTCCTATCTTCATATTTTTTTCTTTTCTCAAGTCATGTGCTTTAGTTTAAGATCTAATAGGGATTTAAAAGAAGACTAATGAAAATGGATTTTCATTGACATTAGGAAAGGTACAGAATCAGAGTTTTACATCAAAAGCTTATACAGTCATATCATAAATTACGTATCATAGTTTGCTTTAATGATTTGCACTGCCTTATAAAAAGCAATGATGACGCATCTCAAACAGTATTCTCTGTTCTGGGGAGATAAAGGTGTAGATATTTGTTGACCATCTACTTCTTAAAAATCAGATATTCATATTCTACCATCAGTGTGCTAAATAGGCTTCCCAAATGAAATAATTCCTAAAGTGAAAAGGAGAGACAAGTCCTTTGTTAATCATTACAGTTAATTATTAACTGTCCTAGAACAGTTAATAATTAAATAGCTGATTGGCTCAATGAGACCTGAAAATTGATTCAGTGAGCAGGGGAAGAAATTCAAGTAACCCCACAAAGATCTCTATTATATTTGTAACCCAAAAGCAAGGACCAGGGTGTTGAAAATGGCTACTGCTTCCAAGAGCACAAACAAAATTAATTGGTAAGCTTCTTCAGGAAAGAGATTCTACTGTCTTCTCCCCATCTAACTCCCCATATTTCTAGTTAGCCTTTTTTTTATATATATAAATTTATTTTATTTATTTTTGGCTGCACTGGGTCTTCATTGCGGTGCGCGGGCTTCTCATTGCGGTGGCTTCTCTTGTTGCAGAGCACGGGCTCTAGGCACGCAGGCTTCAGTAGTTGTGGCATGAGGGCTCAGTAGTTGTGGCTTGGAGGCTCTAGAGCACAGGCTCAGTAGTTGTGGCGCACGGGCTTAGTTGCTCCGCTGCATGTGGGATTTTCCCGGGCCAGGGCTCAAACCCGTGTCCCCTGCATTGGCAGGCGGATTCTTAACCACTTTGCCACCAGGGAAGCCCCTATGAGAAGTTTTAAATAAAAAGGCTTCACAGTGAAGTCTCAGTAAACCAAAAAATCAAATTAATAAGTACAGCTGAGCACTCTGAATAAAGTTTTGTTGTATTTTGTACAGTTTGGACAAAAAAAATAGATGTTATTTGCAGACTACCTGAAGAATTCTCAGAGAAAATTGAGTTAAAAGTTGCCAGTCATATTAAACAATATCTACCTGCCTTTTAGCCAGTCTTCATTTATCTTGAGTAAAAGCATTACTGTTTACAGACTCTGCCTTAGTTAGACTTAAATTAAGTCTTTCATCTGTTAACCCCTTTTACCTTTCTAATTGAAATCAGTTTGCATGTTGATGCATCTGATCAACAGGAAACACCATCTTCTGTGGCATATAGAAAAGTCTCTAAAAAGGCCTAATTTCCACCATTGGTGGCAGAGGCAAATTTCCTTTTAGCAATAATATATCCATACCTAGTGGCTTATTTCTATACATGAAATTTGGATGCTAGATAATAATGAGTTAATGAAACACACCATAGAACATTCTAGGCACAAACTCAAATTTAAACAACATATTGAACACCCATCCTCTTTGTCCTTGATGTTTTTTTTTCAAAGGCAAGAGAGCAGACATGAAGGGATCATTAAATCTGTCTCAGTAATTTCTGATCAGCTAAACAGCTTCTAGGTGCAGATCTATAAAAGTTCACCTTTCAACGTGGTACTTTCCACACTATCAGACATAGGTTACAGTTCCTGTCTTTTTTTTTTTAATTTATTTATTTTTGGCTGCGTTGGGTCTTCATTGCTGCACGCGGGCTTTCTCTAGTTGTAGGCGAGTGGGGGGTGGGGGCTACTCTTCGTTGCTGTGCACGGGCTTCTCATTGCGGTGGCTTCTCTTGTTGCAAAGCATGGGCTCTAGGCGCTCGGGCTTCAGTAGTTGTGGCACGTGGGCTCAGTAGTTGTGGCTCGCGGGCTCTAGAGCGTAGGCTCAGTAGTTGTGGCGCACGGGCTTTGTTGCTCCGCTGCCTGTGGGATCTTCCTGGACCAGGGATCGAACCTGTGTCCCCTGCATTGGCAGGCGGATTCTTAACCACTGTGCCACCAGGGAAGTCCCAGGTTACAGTTTCAAAAGTGAAGAAAATTTTCTCAAGTTTGGAGGATTTTAAATATATCATAATCAGGTAAAGAGAAAAAACTTTAGATAATTAATTTACTTCTGGACCCTTGAGTTATTTATTTGGTTCTTTTCTTGAAGAATAAAAGAAAAATACTCTCAAAATTCACAAGTTATTTATTAATATTAGTTATTATCTCCTGGAATAGGTATAACTCACTAAGCTGAATATTAATGATATAAATTTAGAGGTGGATTGATTTTTACATGAAGTATTTGACATTGATGACTTATTTTTAAATTCAGGTACTCTTTAAATGAGGTAAATTGTGTGGGAGCACATAGCATAGGTGATGTTGAGAACATGTTCAATAGAAATCCTGTGAGAGTTGGTAAACATTTTTAAAAGCCTTTTACCAATTTTGATTATTTCACTCTATGAAAAGTTATTTTAAAATTACGAAGTTTGTACATAACAATACTTATTATAAGGAGCCCCTACTAAGTACCAGGCACTGTATCAGACACTTTTCTTTTCATGCACTATTTTCAGATCCTCACCATAGCTCTAGAGGGTTGGAGTGATTAATGCTGTTTTCCAAATAAAGCACCCAAAACTCAGACTAGTTAAGTGACTTCTCATGGCCCCACAGTTGGTTAAGTGATGGGTCCAGGATTTGACCCTAGATCTTTCTGGCTCCAAAGCCTTTACTTTTTCTCTGCACCACTTTCTTTTCTGTGCATCACTTAGATTCCTGTTCTCCAAGCATTGTTCTTCCAAATAATCACTTCCCATCCTCTATCACAGCTATTTTTTAAATCTTTCATTTATCTTAGTACTAACCATTTTGATAGAAAATGCTCTTCGATATTGCTGCTGCCACTTAATTTTTTATAGGAATTACTGTTCACTTTCATGAAGTCTATTAATAACTAGCCTGAACTTCAATTAATATAAGCAGATTTAAAAGGAGCTGTGAAAGTTCTACTCCTCTGTCATAAAGACCTATAAAAAACAAAAAATAAAAACATACTACCATCTCTAACAAATATTTATTGAGCCCCTGCAATGCTTTGGAAGCTATTTAATAGGCTTGGGATTTGAACATGAATAGAACCCAGTCCCTGACCTTCAATGGTATTCATCCTAAAGATGAGACAGGCGTGGGAACAAATAAGCACAAAACGGTGTGAAACATAGAACAGAACAAATACAAGGTATAGTGCATGGTGGAGGATAAACAGGTAAGGTAAGGATTTGCTCTTTCAGGAAATACTGGGCATATCTCTATAGAGGCTAAGATATGTGAACAGGGCATCTAAGCTAAATTTATTTGGAAAAACATCCAGATTATATAAAGAGATGCTCTGCTATGTGCTATGTTGAATGACTATCCCCATTAGGAGAGGTAGGCCTAGAGACCCTTACTTGAATATGTGTTTGGCACCAGTATTAGCAGTTAAAAGCATAGGTAGGCTAATCATTCAGACTTGGGTTATTTATTCTTCTAAAATAGTAACAACATTATTCATAAGGTAAAGAGGCCTTATAATAAGAATAAGTAATGAGTTCCTGCTAATATATTTGCGGTTTTAGATAAAAGATTTAAAGTTGTAGCATTTTTTAAAGTAGTTTCATTATTCTTTTTGTAAATACCATGATGATGATGTTAATGAGTGCTGTTTTTCCACTTCCAGAGTAAGGAAAATAAACATGACGTATAGGAGGTGGTATCTCTTGGGTTCCAAAGCAGTAACCCTTCGTGAACAGTGTTTTGTGCCCTCCATGTCAGGAATCAGAACGAATTCCCCATTACACATTTTAGTACAGAAATCCTACATTCTTTTATTCTCTTCAGGAAGACACTATTTATAGTTATACTGTCCGTCATCTTCTCTCTTGAAATAGGGGAGTTCATCAAAGCTTTGTATGAGTCAGATGAAAACTGTGAAGTGGATCCCAGCAAATGTTCATCTAGTGAACTGATAGACCATCAGAGCAACCTGAAAATGTGCTGTGAGCTGGCTTTCTGCAAGATCATCAACTCTTACTGGTGAGCTGCTGTCGGTGCTTCATTCCCTGCTATTGGAACTTCAGTTTTTCGATATGAGTTATCACAGTGTTAACTGTTATTTCCCAACCAAAGGAAGGACTTATGGGAAAAATTGAAAGTTTCCCTAATACAGTTTTGTCTAAAATCTAAACCTCTCTTGTAAGCAGAAGTTGCTCTGAACTATCCACCTAAATATAATATTTCCCCAGAATATTAGCACCACATCCTCGAATACCAAAAGTATTTTAAGGACTTTTAAACATATTTACTAGTGTCAAACAAATGTGTTAATGATTTTTGATCATTATTGTAACCCCAGCAATTGGTGAGATTTTGGAAGCTTTTGATGAACAGTCTTTAGAGAGGTTATGATGAACTGTAGTAAACCAAATGGTTTAGTCAGGAGCCTCATGCCATTTTCCCACTTTGCAAAACTAAGTTTACACTAATTCCTGAGTTTTGTAGCTTTGGGTTTCTGTTCTCCATCTGGATGTCTATGAATTTTCCACCACTTCTCAGGCATGAATCAGACAGAAGCTCTCTCTATTAGGCCCTCCTCATAACCTGGCTCTGTTGGGCCAGAGTGGGATCACCTGTGCTTTTTTGGGTTATGGTACTTTTATATTTGGTCCTTCTTCCTTCCCCAGTGTTTTCCCTCGTGAGTTGAAAGAAGTGTTTGCATCCTGGAAGCAGCAGTGCCTGAACCGCAGCAAGCAAGACATCAGCGAGCGGCTCATCAGTGCCTCGTTGTTTCTCCGTTTTCTGTGCCCGGCCATCATGTCTCCCAGTCTCTTCAACCTCATGCAGGAATATCCTGATGACCGCACATCTCGGACTCTAACTCTAATTGCCAAGGTCATCCAGAACCTGGCCAACTTTGCCAAGTAGGTGTCACTACCATGACCACTTTTTTTTTTTTTTTTTTAATTTATATTTATTTTTGGCTGTGTTGGGTCTTCGTTTCTGTGCGAGGGCTTTCTCCAGTTGCGGCGAGCGGGGGCCACTCTTCATCATGGTGTGTGGGCCTCTCACCGTCGTGACCTCTCCCGTTGCGGAGCACAGGCTCCAGATGCGCAGGCTCAGTAGTTGTGGCTCACGGGCTTAGTCGCTCCGCGGCATGTGGGATCTTCCCAGACCAGGGCTCGAACCCGTGTCCCCTGCATTGGCAGGCAGATTCTTAACCACTGCGCCACCAGGGAAGCCCCATGACCACTTTTTAACAACATGGTTTAAAAAGTACATGAGGCCTAACCTTTGGATGAGCGTGGGGTGCCTCATCACTCATGTTCCATGATTTTCATTGTGGTATTATTAAAAATAGCAAAAAAAATTGTAATCAATTTGAATATTCACTTTATAGAGGAATGGTTAAGTAGTCTATGCATTCAGTGGAATATTTGCAGCCACTGCAAGTTGTGTTTACAAAGAACCAATAATATGCAAAATGATAAAGATATAATTATATTAAATGAAAAGTTTTATTAAAAACTCCAGCCAAAAAAAAGAGATAGGATACCAAATGGTGCATATACTTTTATCCCAACAATATGAAAACACAAAAACCTAAGTATAGGAACGTTGGGAAAGACAATCAGTCAAAATTCTATGGTTACATTATCTAAGACAAGTGGCCTGGCCCCTTCAAAAAGTCAATATCATGAAAAATGGAAAAGATGGAGGGAGGACTGTTCTAGATTAAAAGAGACAATGCAGTGCTTGAATCTTAATTGGATCTGAACTGGAAAAAACATTTATAAAAATCATTTTGGGGACAATTGGTGAAATTTAAATATGAACTATATATGAGATAATTTATAAGTAATGTCTTTTAAAAGTTTTAGTGTGACAATGGCATTGGTTTATGTAAGAGTTATTCCTTATTCTGGAGAAATAGGTGCTAATGTACTTAGAGGCTATGTCTGCAACTTAGTTTAAAATGGTTCAATCAAAAAAAGAGAGAGAGTGAAAAGAAACTTGGCAAAATGGGAACGGTTGGTTAAAATAGGTGAATGGCATATGGGTGTACGTTGTATATTCTTTCAACTTTTCTGTAGCTTTCAACTTTTTCAAAAGAAGTTAGGAGAAAGCAGTTGGAGAAGAAATGCACTGAACTGTAAATAGCAGATATGTTTGGGTGGTGGAATGGGTACACCTACCCTTTTTTCCTTCCACTTTTCATTGTTTTCAATTTTTTCTTAAGTTTAATTTTTATAATTTATAGAAAACAATTTTAAGAAATCACTGAGAAGCAATTCACACTGGCAAAATCGATCCCAGATTTACTCCGTACTGAAGCTTAAGTACAAGTTTCTAGTAGCAATGTATTGAAGGAAAAGATTAGAACTTCAATGAGATACATTGTTTTCTAGCATGTGACTTTTTAGAAGTGCACTATTTTAACTTTGTATGCTCTCTATATATGCTAACACAGAAATATACATGTTTACCCATATTTGAGCTAATTCTTGTAAAAATTGTTTCTAGTTTATTTTGGAACATGCTTTATGGACTTAAACAAGGCCTGGAAGATAACTAGAACCTAGATAGGCAAAGAAGAGAGGAAGTTCTCTAGTAGAAATAAATAGCATGAGCAAAGGCTTGGAGAAGAAAAAGAGTATAATGTATTTGGGGGACTTTGAAGAAGCTAGCGATATTGAAGGTTTATACTGATAATGAATGTTTACAATGGCTTTAAATACCAGGAAAAAAGGATTTTGTCTTTACCCTATAGAGAATAGAAAGCTATTCAAAGTTTCTGACTATTAATGTAATATTAAGAAAGTATGTCTTAGTATTTATCACTTATAGATAATCAAATTAGTCACCTCCCCAAAATTAAAAAAAAAAATTTATAGCTCTGTGTAAAGTCAATTCAAAATGGTCACATCTCTTTTCCTGAATATGTTCTTTCTCATATTCTCTCCCTCTACTTCAGATTTGGTAACAAAGAGGAATACATGGCATTCATGAATGATTTTTTAGAACACGAATGGGGTGGAATGAAGCGCTTTCTTTTGGAGATCTCTAATCCGGACACCATCTCGAACACCCCAGGCTTTGATGGTTACATTGATCTGGGCCGAGAGCTTTCAGTTTTGCATTCCTTACTGTGGGAAGTAGTTTCCCAACTTGATAAGGTAAAGTAGGCGGGAAGGGTAACAGGAGATGGGAGGTAGAGAACCCTAATGTACCTGGATTCTGGAGAGTATCTACAGAGTAATCACATTCATGCTTTCTGCTTGTTGAAAGCAACCTTTTGCCCTAGAAGTCTGGGAGGAAATAGTTATGATTTCTGAGTAAAATATGTGCCCTACAAACCAGAAAATTCTAGTAAGCCACAAAATTATTAACATATTTTTAAGTAGTTACCTGAATTAATGGAGTATATATTTCTATAAACAAATATGTTTGTGTATTTGCCTAGAAACTAATATCAAATATTAGTGTGTGAAGCCTTATTCATGTATAGTAGAGTGAGATGAAACCTCATGTAGTAATTTCTAATGGAAGTGTGGACTTAGAAGAATACTGAGACTATCGTGTTTAAGTAACTTACCATGAGATTTATTTTTATCATGCAAGTCAGAGGGTTTAATATAACTATTAGTACCTATAGAGTTATGTGGGATCTGAAAATCCTGATGTTTTCTTTTCATCTGCAGATGTGAATTAAGAATAGAGAAAACAATTATCATTTTTAATCATTTATTTTCTGACTATAAACTAAGAATTTTTTTGTATATCATATTAATAACTAAATATATACCATGCCAATCATTTTCTTCCTTCTCGAATTTTGCAAAGAGGAATAGAATTGTTATGGAAAACAGCCTAACAGACTCTGGCTAGGTTTATCACAATAATTATTTATTGATGTTTTTGTTTGCTACAGCTACTTTATAAATATCTGTGGTGGTATGTTAGAATAACTTCAAAAACAAAGTATTTTTCTGTGATAAGAATTTGTTTATTTGTTTTCCTCCATTTTCCTTTTATCTTTATTTTTTTTTTGAGTCAGAACATTTTTTATTTTTTTATTTTTTGAATTTTATTTTATTTTTTAATACAGCAGGTTCTTATTAGTTATCTATTTTATACATGTTAGTGTATATATATCAATCCCAATCTCCCAATTCATCCCACCACCACCACCACCACCCCCAATTATCTTTAAAAACATTACACCAATAAAATGAGGGAGAGGGGAGTAAAACCTATTAACAAAGACCACTTTCCTGAGGAAATGTAAATGGTAGGGTGTCCACTGGTGCCCAAAACATTTGTAAAATAATAAACTGTTTCTTATTCTCAAGGACCCCTTCTTAACTTTTAGAAATGCTAGCTAGATTTTAAGTTGCAGCTATGCTGAGGGTAAATTCCTTGGATATGAATCATGGCTCAAGAGAGTCAAGCAAGTAAAGACATTCTTCAGATGGCATCTGTACTCATCTGAGCAGGGTAGAAGAGTCTGTTGAGAAGACAGCAAAAACCCAGAGGCAGCCATGTAAAACTGCCTAACGGATGATGAAGGTTCCCATAAGACCCCATGAGAATGAGAATTCCCCAAAGAAAAAAATGATTGAGGTGGATAAAGCAAATCGTAAAAAGTTATTCTTCACTGAATAACTGCATCAGTGGGATGCAGATACAGTTATCTTCTGAAATCAACCTGGTTTATTCAGGGTCAAGGTCTTTTTAACAGGCTTTGCTGTGTAAACACACATTCTCCTTTTTAATCTCTGTTTGGTCCTGGGAACCAGCAGTACCTCTATCTAGACACATCTCATAGATGTGTCATAACTTTGCTGTTTAAATTTTTCTTAAAAAATTGTCTTGCTGATGCAAACTCAGCTGGCAGTAGGTCAGGGTTCCCAAGATTAAATGGCTAGTGGATGGCAATATCAACTGTGTGCCCTGCAGTGCTCTGGACCCCTGAATGCAACACCTTCTTGTATGTTGGCATGCATTTCTTTCCTCACATGATCCCTTTTCTTTGGAAGTTTCATCACACTAGCCAATCCTCTGGTCTTAAAGTTCTTTTTGGTTAGAAGGTGTTTGGTTCTTCCCCTACCCTCCCCCACCTTGACCTACCAGCCTCCCAAAGATTTAGTTTGCTTTGCATGTCTATTTTAGTTGGAATGGCAATAGTTTGGTTGTTTTGAGCATGTCTTTTAATTTTTATTTGCATAATCCTAATTTCTATTTCCTTTCTTTCCTCAATGTCTGCTGCATCTTGTTTCGCCTCCTCCATTCATCTCGACGCCATGGTTCTGCTGCTCCATAACAATGCATTATGAACCTGCCACTCCCATATGCAAACACCTACCCTTCCCTCCAACCTCCACCCCTCCATCAATGGGCATCGTTGTCCCAAAAACAATCTGTGGTGGATATCGCAATGCTTATTATCCAATTAGGGTGAAAATTCCTTCCTACAGGCGACCGTGGCAAAATTGGGACCTCTCCCTCGTGTTCTTGCTGATATTACCAAATCTCTGACTAATCCTACACCAATACAACAGCAACTGAGACGCTTCACTGAGCATAACTCCAGTCCAAATGTCAGTGGAAGCCTCTCCTCTGGGCTGCAGAAAATTTTTGAAGACCCTACTGACAGGTATGAATTTCAGAGAGAATTGGAACTACTTATCTCAGAGGGAGATAATATTTAGAGATTTGGGGAAAATCTATTTAACTTACTTGTTGAATTTACAACTTTAAAATCATGAGCAGTTGGAAAGAATCTTCTGAGATAAATCCAATTGTTTGTCATAATAATACACATGATCTAAGATACTTATTTTCTAGAATGATATTGTAGAGTTATATTCAACAAACTTATAAAAAGAACCTATGTCCTGCTTAATGGAAGACTAAGGGCTCTATGAAATTGATATTTTCAGGTATTGTAGCGCTCAAAAATCTGAGAACCTCAGTTAAAAATATTTTAGAGCTGGCTGTGTCAGCTGAACAGGTAGATACAGTGTTGATGCTTAGACTTTGTTTTCTGTATTGGCAAGACTTGTGCCTTTAGTAGGGACCCTTTGGTTGTGCACTCAGGGCTTCTCGAAGGTTTAGACAGAACCGATTAACTAGGAATTGGAATACCTTGGGAGGTTTAAAACCTAACTAGGGAGGGATTAACCAAGATGGCGGAGTAGAAGGACGTGCTCTCACTCCCTCTTGCGAGAGCACCAGAATCAAAACTGGCTGCTGCACAATCATTGACAGGAAGAACCTGGACTTCACCAAGGAGGATACCCCACATCCAAGGACAGAGGAGAAGCCACAGTGAGACGGTAGGAGGGGCGCAATCAGAGTAAAATCAAATCCCATAACTGCTGGGTGGGTGACTCACAGACTGGCGAACATTTATACCACAGAAGTCCACCCACTGGAGTGAAGGTTCTGAGCCCCACGTCAGGCTTCCCAACCTGGGGGTCCGGCTACGGGAGAAGGAATTCCTAGAGAATCAGACTTTGAAGCCTAGTGGGAATTGATTGCAGGACTTTGACAGGACTGGGGGAAACAGAGACCCCACTCGTGGAGGGCACACACAAAGTAATGTGTGCATCGGGACGCAGGGGAAGGAGCAGTGACCCTGGGGGAGACTGAACCAGACCTACCTGCTGGTGTTGGGGGGTCTCCTGCAGAGGCGAGTGGTGGCTCTGTTTCACCGGGGGGATAAGGACACTGGCAGCCAAGGTTCTGGGAAGTTCTCCTTGCCGTGAGCCCTCCCAGAGTCTGCCATTAACCCCACCAAAGAGCACGGGTAGGCTCCAGTGTTGGGTTGCCTCAGGCAAAACAACCAACAGGGAGGGAACCCAGCCCCACCCATCAACAGTCAAGTGGATTAAGGTTTTACTGAGCTCTGACCGCCACAGCAACAGGGAGGGAACCCAGCCCCACCCATCAACAGTCAAGTGGATTAAGGTTTTACTGAGCTCTGACCGCCACAGCAACAGTCAGCTCTACCCACCACCAGAGCCTCCCATCAAGCCTCTTAGATAGCCTCAACCACCAGAGGGCAGAGAGCAGAAGCAAGAAAAACTACAATCCTGCAGCCTGCGGACCAAAAACCACAGTTACAGAAAGATAGAGAAGATGAAAAGGCAGAGGGCTATATACCAGATGAAGGAACAAGAAAAAACCCCAGAAAAACAACTAAATGAAGTGGAGATAGGCAACCTTCCAGAGAAAGAATTCAGAATAATGATAGTGAAGATGATCCAGGACCTCGGAATAAGAATGGAGGCAAAGATTGAGAAGATGCAAGAAATGATTAACAAAGACCTAGAAGAATTAAAGAACAAACAAACAGAGATGACCAATACAATAACTGAAATGAAAACTACACTAGAAGGAATCAATAGCAGAATAAGTGAGGCAGAAGAACGGATAAGTGACCTGGAAGACAGAATGGTGGAATTCACTGCTGCGGAACAGACTAAAGAAAAAAGAATGAAAAGAAATGAAAACAGCCTAAGAGACCTCTGGGACAACATTAAACGCAACAACATTCGCATTATAGGGGTCCCAGAAGGAGAAGAGAGAGAGAAAGGACCAGAGAAAATATTTGAAGAGATTATAGTCGAAAACTTCCCTAACATGGGAAAGGAGATAGCCACCCAAGTCCAGGAAGCGCAGAGAGTCCCATACAGAATAAACCCAAGGAGAAACACGCCAAGACACATAGTAATCAAAGTGGCAAAAATTAAAGACAAAGAAAAATTATTGAAAGCAGCAAGGGAAAAACGACAAATAACATACAAGGGAACTCCCATAAGGTTAACAGCTGATTTCTCAGCAGAAACTCTGCAAGCCAGAAGGGAGTGGCATGATATACTTAAAGTGATGAAAGGGAAGAACCTACAACCAAGATTACTCTACCCGGCAAGGATCTCATTTAGATTTGATGGAGAAATCAAAAGCTTTACAGACAAGCAAAAGCTAAGAGAATTCAGCACCACCAAACCAGCTCTACAACAAATGCTAAAGGAACTTCTCTAAGTGGGAAACACAAGAGAAGAAAAGGACCTACAAAAACAAACCCAAAACAATTAAGAAAATGGTCATAGGAACATACATATCGATAATTACCTTAAACGTGAATGGATTAAACGCCCCAACCAAAAGACATAGACTGGCTGAATGGATACAAAAACAGGACCCATATATATGCTGTCTACAAGAGACCCACTTTAGACCTAGGGACACATACAGACTGAAAGTTAGGGGATGGAAAAAGATATTCCATGCAAATGGAAATCAAAAGAAAGCTGGAGTAGCTATACTCATATCAGATAAAATAGACTTTAAAATAAAGAATGTTACAAGAGACAAGGAAGGACACTACATAATGATCCAGGGATCAATCCAAGAAGAAGATATAACAATTATAAATATATATGCACCCAACATAGGAGCACCTCAATACATAAGGCAACTGCTAACAGCTATAAAAGAGGAAATCGACAGTAACACAATAATAGTGGGGGACTTTAACACTTCACTTACACCAATGGACAGATCATCCAAAATGAAAATAAATAAGGAAACAGAAGCTTTAAATGACACAATAGACCAGATAGATTTAATTGATATATATAGGACATTCCATCCCAAAACAGCAGATTACACATTCTTCTCAAGTGCGCATGGAACATTCTCCAGGATAGATCACATCTTGGGTCACAAATCAAGCCTCAGTAAATTTAAGAAAATTGAAATCATACCAAGCATCTTTTCTGACCACAACGCTATGAGATTAGAAATGAATTACAGGGAAAAAAACGTAAAAAAGACAAACACATGGAGGCTAAACAATACGTTACTAAATAACCAAAAGATCACTGAAGAAATCAAAGAGGAAATAAAAAAATACCTAGAGACAAATGACAATGAAAACACGACGACCCAAAACCTATGGGATGCAGCAAAAGCGGTTCTAAGAGGGAAGTTTATAGCTATACAAGCCTACCTAAAGAAACAAGAAAAATCTCAAGTAAACAATCTAACCTTACACCTAAAGAAACTAGAGAAAGAAGAACAAACAAAACCCAAAGTTAGCAGAAGGAAAGAAATCATAAAGATCAGAGCAGAAATAAATGAGATAGAAACAAAGAAAACAATAGCAAAGATCAATAAAACTAAAAGTTGGTTCTTTGAGAAGATAAACAAAATTGATAAGCCATTAGCCAGACTCATCAAGAAAAAGAGGGAGAGGACTCAAATCAATAAAATCAGAAATGAAAAAGGAGAAGTTACAACAGACACTGCAGAAATACAAAACATCCTAAGAGACTACTATAAACAACTTTATGCCAATAAAATGGACAACCTGGAAGAAATGGACAAATTCTTAGAAAGGTATAACCTTCCAAGACTGAATCAGGAAGAAACAGAAAATATGAACAGACCAATCACAAGTAATGAAATTGAAACTGTGATTAAAAATCTTCCAACAAACAGAAGTCCAGGACCAGATGGCTTCACAGGTGAATTCTATCAAACATTTAGAGAAGAGCTAACACCCATCCTTCTCAAACTCTTCCAAAAAATTGCAGAGGAAGGAACACTCCCAAACTCATTCTATGAGGCCACCATCACCCTGATACCAAAACCAGACAAAGACACTACAAAAAAAGAAAATTACAGACCAATATCACTGATGAATATAGATGCAAAAATCCTCAACAAAATACTAGCAAACAGAATCCAACAACACATTAAAAGGATCATACACCACGATCAAGTGGGATTTATCCCAGGGATGCAAGGATTCTTCAATATACGCAAATCAATCAATGTGATACACCATATTAACAAACTGAAGAATAAAAACCATATGATCATCTCAATAGATGCAGAAAAAGCTTTTGACAAAATTCAACACCCATTTATGATAAAAACTCTCCAGAAAGTGGGCATAGAGGGAACCTACCTCAACATAATAAAGGCCATATATGACAAACCCACAGCAAACATCATTCTCAATGGTGAAAAACTGAAAGCATTTCCTCTAAGATCAGGAACGAGACAAGGATGTCCACTCTCACCACTATTATTCAACATAGTTCTGGAAGTCCTAGCCACGGCAATCAGAGAAGAAAAAGAAATAAAAGGAATACAAATTGGAAAAGAGGAAGTAAAACTGTCACTGTTTGCGGATGACATGATACTATACATAGAGAATCCTAAAACTGCCACCAGAAAACTGCTAGAGCTAATTAATGAATATGGTAAAGTTGCAGGATACAAAATTAATGCACAGAAATCTCTTGCATTCCTATACACTAATGATGACAAATCTGAAAGAGAAATTATGGAAACACTCCCATTTACCATTGCAACAAAAAGAATAAAATACCTAGGAATAAACCTACCTAGGGAGACAAAAGACCTGTATGCAGAAAACTATAAGACACTGATGAAAGAAATTAAAGATGATACCAACAGATGGAGAGATATACCATGTTCTTGGATTGGAAGAATCAACACTGTGAAAATGAGTATACTACCCAAAGCAATCTACAGATTCAATGCAATCCCTATCAAATTACCAATGGCATTTTTTACAGAGCTAGAACAAATCATCTTAAAATTTGTATGGAGACACAAAAGACCCCGAATAGCCAAAGCAGTCTTGAGGCAAAAAAATGGAGCTGGAGGAATCAGACTCCCTGACTTCAGACTATACTACAAAGCTACAGTAATCAAGACAATATGGTACTGGCACAAAAACAGAAACATAGATCAATGGAACAAGATAGAAAGCCCAGAGATTAACCCACGCACCTATGGTCAACTAATCTATGACAAAGGAGGCAAAGATATACAATGGAGAAAAGACAGTCTCTTCAATAAGTGGTGCTGGGAAAACTGGACAGCTACATGTAAAAGAATGAAATTAGAATACTCCCTAACACCATACACAAAAATAAACTCAAAATGGATTAGAGACCTAAATATAAGACTGGACACTATAAAACTCTTAGAGGAAAACATAGGAAGAACACTCTTTGACATCAATCACAGCAAGATCTTTTTTGATCCACCTCCTAGAGTAATGGAAATAAAAACAAAAATAAACAAGTGGGACCTAATGAAACTTCAAAGCTTTTGCACAGCAAAGGAAACCATAAACAAGACGAAAAGACAACCCTCAGAATGGGAGAAAATATTTGCAAATGAATCAACGGACAAAGGTTTAATCTCCAAAATATATAAACAGCTCATGCAGCTCAGTATTAAAGAAACAAACACCCCAATCCAAAAATGGGCAGAAGACCTAAATAGACATTTCTCCAAAGAAGACATACAGACGGCCACAAAGCACATGAAAAGCTGCTCAACATCACTAATTATTAGAGAAATGCAAATCAAAACTACAATGAGGTATCACCTCACTCCTGTTAGAATGAGGATCATCAGAAAATCTACAAACAACAAATGCTGGAGAGGGTGTGGAGAAAAGGGAACCCTCTTGCACTGTTGGTGGGAATGTAAATTGATACAGCCACTCTGGAGAACAATATGGAGGTTCCTTAAAAAACTAAAAATAGAATTACCATATGACCCAGCAATCCCACTACTGGGCATATACCCAGAGAAAACCGTAATTCAAAAAGACACATGCACCCGAATGTTCATTGCAGCACTATTTACAATAGCCAGGTCATGGAAGCAACCTAAATGCCCATCAACAGACGAATGGATAAAGAAGATGTGGTACATATATACAATGGAATATTACTCAGCCATAAAAAGGAACGAAATTGAGTCATTTGTTGAGACATGGATGGATCTAGAGACTGTCATACAGAGTGAAGTAAGTCAGAAAGAGAAAAACAAATATCATATATTAATGCATGTATGTGGAACCTAGAAAAATGGTACAGATGAGCCAGTTTGCAGGGCAGAAGTTGAGACACAGATGTAGAGAATGGACATATGGACACCAAGGGGGGAAAACTGCGGTGAGGTGGGGATGGTGGTGTGCTGAATTGGGCGATTGGGATTGACATGTATACACTGATATGTATAAAATTGATGCCTAATAAGAACCTGCAGTATAAAAAAACAAACAAAACAACTAATACTAAACTTTCATTGGGTTATTTGTATGGAAATATGTTAATATAAATGTTTCAGACATTACATGAAATTCCTAAAAATCTTATATTTGTATTTGTATGGAAATATGTTAATATAAATGTTTCAGACATTACATGAAATTTCTAAAAATCTTATATTTGTATTTGTATGGAAATATGTATGGAAATATGTTAATATAAATGTTTCAGACATTACATGAAATTTCTAAAAATCTTAAAAAAAAAAAAAAAAAAAAAAAAAAAAAAAAAAAAAAAAACCTAACTAGGAAATGATTGGAATTCTAGTAAAAATCTAAGACAGGGATGGAGTGGTCTATACAGTGTTATTCTCCACCTTTGAAGAAAAACTAAAAATGTTGGATCTTATCCTAAGAATTGTGATGATGAAATCTGTGTTTAGAAACCAATGTAAGTATCCACACTAGGCCTCTGAGCCTTCTGAAGAGTTCATATGCTTGAGTTGAGGAATCTTAACTCTGTTGAATTTGCCACAGGAGTAATTAAGGGTCCTTTCCTTTTCCACAGTGATTTGCATAAACTAAAATCTCCAAGCCAGGACAACACAGATAGCTATTTCAGAGGGAAAACGTTATTGCTGGTTCAGCAAGCCTCCTCCCAGAGCATGACTTACTCTGAAAAGGATGAAAAGGAAAGTAGCCTACCTAATGGCCGGAGCATCTCCCTCATGGACCTTCAGGACACTCATGCCGCCCAAGTGGAGCATGCGTCTGTCATGCTTGACGTGCCGATGCGCCTGACTGGAAGCCAGCTTTCCATAACCCAGGTGGCCAGCATCAAACAACTTCGGGAAACCCAGAGCACTCCCCAGAGCGCACCCCAAGTGCGGAGGCCCCTGCACCCAGCCTTGAACCAGCCTGGCAGCCTCCAGCCCTTGTCATTCCAGAACCCTGTCTATCACCTCAATAACCCAATTCCAGCAATGCCAAAGGCCTCTGTGGATTCCAGTTTGGAGAACCTAAGCACTGCCAGTTCCAGGAGCCAAAGTAACAGTGAAGACTTCAAACTCAGTGGACCCAGCAATAGCAGCATGGAAGATTTCACCAAACGTAGCACTCAGAGCGAGGACTTCTCCAGGCGGCACACTGTGTCGGACAGACACATACCTCTTGCTCTGCCACGGCAGAATAGCACGGGGCAGGCCCAGATCCGAAAAATGGACCAGGCTGGGCTAGGTGCCCGAGCCAAAGCCCCACCATCTCTGCCACACAGTGCTTCCCTTCGTAGCACCGGGAGCATGTCACTGGCATCTGCGGCTCTGGTGGCCGAACCTGTGCAAAATGGGAGCCGGTCCCGGCAGCAGTCCTCTTCCTCCAGAGAGAGCCCTGTTCCCAAAGTGAGAGCGATCCAGAGACAGCAGACACAGCAGGTAGGGGTGAGTGCTGGAGGGGGCTGCCAGGTACTTGGTCCAACTGTTTCCTCGGTTCTTTACATATAAATCATTGAGAAATCCAACTGCTAGCAGGGTTTCCACTTAAAACTATTTTTTGCAACCTTTTAATGGAAAGAGGAAATGAAAAGTTTGGGAGGCTTCTGGCTAGATGAGGCAGCAGAATGTAGCTTGCCTCATTACTCTTAGGAGACTGTAACAACCACTCCAGGGGCCTTTCTGTCTCTTCAAGCAGCAGAGCTATGATCTCAGTTAGCACTGAGAACAATCTGTGATGTTGAGTAATAATTAGACACTTAAGCTGTGAATCTACAGGCCAATTCAACTAGGATATATTTTGGGAATCTGGACAGTAATCCTCCTTAATTTTTTTTCTTAAGTTTCCAGAATAAAGTTTTGCACTTTC
Organism: Balaenoptera physalus; assembly: GCF_965194825.1. Classification (NCBI taxonomy): domain Eukaryota; kingdom Metazoa; phylum Chordata; class Mammalia; order Artiodactyla; family Balaenopteridae; genus Balaenoptera; species Balaenoptera physalus. The sequence goes on along the minus strand of NC_138882.1, from coordinate 52,592,691 downwards.
AGCCAAGAGTTTAGTGTAACTGCTCTCTACTCCATCCCCCAACTCCCTCTGGAAGTAGTAAGTCCCCGTGTGCCTTTTCCTGGAAATGGCTAGAAAAATAAACAACTGAACACCTATATAAGCAAGGTAAAGGAGAGAGGTAAAAAGATAGAAACATAAGTGGTTGACAAGTATTCTCTAAACATTTATGAAAATCTCTTATATTTCTATTTACATGGACAAGCCCAGCTCATATCTCACCTAAATTTAATATAAGATTATCAAACTTTGTTCTTCACAAATAAAAATGTTTCTTAAGAATTTTATCATTTCTTCTTTACAGATTACATTTTGAGGCACCAATCCATATTTGCTCTTGAAATAAACTAAGAACCTTGTGAATGCATTTATACATATCTTACTTTCATCTAAAAAAGATTTTTCTCCTAAAAAAAGCTTTGTTGAATTTTTTTTGAAACCTAATCCTACTTTATTTGTATTAGGGAGCTTTGTGATTAGAAGAGTTCTATGACAAATCCTTTTGTCAGCAGAATCACTGGTCAGAGGAGACTGCAGTGAGACCCCCAATGTATCTCTTTAGTATATTTGCATTTTTATAGGTAGGCATTTACTAATTGGGCTGCTTCTGCCACCACTCTGCTGTGGTCAGAGCCCTTGCCCCTACTTTGATAATTATTGTTTAAAAAAAAAATTAGAACATTTACAGAATCCTTGGATACAGAAGTAGAAGAAGGGATGAAAAACTTAAGCTGATTCTGGTAGCCAACTTCCTGAGCAAAACCTCCTAGTTGGTCAATGCTTTCCTGAGAAATAAGCTTTTTCTTCAGTCTTAAATTTTTCATTTTTATTTTGTTATATTTCCCAAAATTTCACCAATTCATTTGATTTAATACACATTTTCATTTAAAGAAAAGGAAAAAAGATTATACTCTATTAATTTACATAATGATTATATTATATAATTTTTTCCTTTTCTTTAAATGAAAATGCTTTTATATATATACATCTTTTATATATATATATCATATATGTACATTTAATTTATGTTAGGAGGCTATCAGTCTTTCCCACCTTATTGTGAATTAGTTTCCATACTTTGATTTTATGCTAGCTTCTAGTTGAGATCAACCCCTTTCAGATAATCAAATTGTTGATTGAGAGGAGAAAAGAAAGATAAGTAATTTTAGAGATGCAATACTGTGTGGAGGCAAATGTCTATGTGGGGGTTTAGTGCAGCTTGAAGGCCCTGAGGATGAGGTAAGGAGTAGAGAAGAATATCAGATTGGCAGAGAGGGGCAAGACAGGCCACAGGGCGGGCCCTCTGCCTACTTTTCAAAGTTGGACTTAGTCCCAGCCCTGGAGAGAAAAGAAGAATGCTTACCCTTCCCTCCTGTATCATGTTGTCCTCAATTCCCAGGACCCGTGACTCAGACTGACTGTTTATAGATATTGTAAATTAAATAGCCTTTTGTGTGATCATCTGAAACCAATTGTCATTTATAATATCTGTGCTGTAGGAAAATATGACACCTATCATATAAGCACTACGTGTTTCTGTGCGTGAATAGAAAGCTGTCTGGATAGATGGGAGGTAGGAAATGCATATGGTCTTCAGACAACCAATTAAAATACTTTTGAGCCATAGCCATTAATGAGCTTGGGAATGTCTATATTATGTTGGCATGAAGTGGGGCATAGCCACAGCACAGCTTTACATATTCAGCCCTGTTTGTGCCTTTGGTGGTGCTGCCACTGTCATACCAGTTAAACCATAAATCACTGTACTTTGATTGCTCAATTTTCTGTTTTTTCTACACTGGCTTTTTCTATGCAGATGTTTTATTCTTTCAAACTTATGTTATTATTTTTTTTGTTCCTTATCTTTCTTGCTTGCTTTTCTCATCTCACTCCCATGAAGCCTCTGATGTTCTATATAATCAGCACATTTTTTACGTAAATTCCTTTACATATTTTAATTGCAAATTGTGTTGGGGAATTCTTCTCTCCCAAAAACTGGAGGATTTCTTTGTGGGGATTGTTCTGCAGGCATTTGTAATTATTGGAGGTTTTGTCCCATGCAAATTCCATTTGTATCTTAGCACAAAGGAGCGGCCATTGTTGGCAATGTAACTAGCTTCAGTCGTCTCCATTTGCTGAGTAGGAAGGAAATAAAATCCTAGTTCTACAGAGAAGGAATTTTTTGACCCTTTTTGGCCTCTGTTTGGATTTCTTTTTAGTAAATTCCACTTGAGTATTTTTCTTTTAATCTTTTTTTTTTAATTTATTTATTTATTTATTTTTGGCTGTGTGGGGTCTCCGTTTCTGTGCACGGGACTTCTCTAGTTGCGGCAAGCGGGGGCCACTCTTCATCGCGGTGCGCGGGCCTCTCACTATCGCGGCCTCTCTTGTTGCGGAGCACAGGCTCCAGACGCGCAGGCTCAGTAGTTGTGGCTCACGGGCACAGCCGCTCCGTGGCATGTGGGATCTTCCCAGACCAGGGCTCGAACCCATGTCCCCTGCATTGGCAGGCAGACTCTCAACCACTGCGCCACCAGGGAAGCCCTGGATTTCTTTTTAATCATTTTCCTCTCCATCTTGTTTTTTTGTGTATCATGTACTCTGTGCACATAATAGACTCTATTTACAGTATATGAGTTGTTCAGATTATAGCGTGTTACCTAACCTTAGAAATTCTAATTTGAAGAGGCTTTTTAAATAGGTATTTGACAAGCCTATCAGAATGATGCTACAGTTTTCACATTTGGATTTGTTGAACCCTCTCCTAACCAACCTCTTCAAGGATTCTCAGAGCTTACTTACTAATTTAGTCAGCTCTTTCTTTGGTGTTGATAGCAAAAGTGTTATTCATTTATGGGAACCTGACTATTTCAGACTATGGAGAAGCTGAAAGCAACAAGTCTTATTTATATCTAGTAAATAAACAGGGAACCGGCCTGTTCTCAGTCATCCTCAGCATAGCCAGGCTAACTGTAGGATCAGTGAAACTGCTTTCTCAAGCCCTTTTGCCCTAAAGCATTATTATTTTTCCCAGAGAAACCCTATAAAAGCTTTATCTCAAAAGGGTGGTATTCCTAACAGGAATCCGTGCTCCTTTTCATTTCGTCTTTTTCATCCTTCATTTTCTTTAATGATCCACTGTTGGAAGTCAATGGAGAAAATGCTCTTCTTAAGGCTATAGCTAAGCAAGATGGCATCTGAACCATTTACCAACCTCTTTTCTCAATTTCTTTGACTATAAACTAGAGGTATTAAATTTTGTTGTCTATCCAGCTTATAAAGGAGATAGAACAATCACTGAGGAAAAGCCTTTGATGTACTTCCAAAGGATTAGAGGAAAAACATAGGGTATCCTTCTCTTAGCAATAAATTACACTTTGGTAATGAATTCTAAAGAGAATCCAAAGTAATTATAAATGAATAATATTTTATTGAGCATCAATTGTGCAATGACATAGTCACTACCATTCCAAAAGAAAAAAATTCTATGATATATGGTGCCATGCTTCAATGGTCGACAGTCTAATCAGGAAATAAGACCAGAACTCAGAAGACCAATCAAATAGATGTAAAAGACAGTATATAGTTCTTTCATATGAAGAACGTATTACAATAAAAAATAATTTTGAAAAAAATTTTGAAATAAAAATCACCTCCATAGTCTTCAATGTAGATAAAACTATTTCTGATTTGTTCAGTATTACTTTTCTGCTCTTTATAATTATGTAAAGGTTTTATCATAAATACAAGGAATAGTTATATTAGTCTGATTTATTTTTTCAACACTTATTGACCACCTACCGTATGCCATGCAAAGTGCTAGGGTATATGAGGAAGTGGTTGAAAAACAGATTCAACCAATAAAATAGGAATAGACTGGAATGCCCAGTTCCCATTGTACACTGTCTCATAATTCACTGGACATTGTTAGTCCTTCTGAACATATGGTAGCTACCACCAACACCAGTGAAATGAACCAACTCTTTATTTTTACAGCTTCTCACTTTACATGTTATGCCTAGATTACCTAAGAAGTTGTTTTTAATATGCTTTTAGGGGCTAAGATCTCTCTTTAGTATGTTCTTAGGGATACTATTAGTTTATAGTGCATTTATTGGCACTCAATAAATAGTTACTCGTAACAAATCACAGGGGAAGAAAGTTCTTGGGAACAACATATTGTTAACTATAAAGCAGAAAGCTACTGAATTAGCTTCCTTGAAGTTTTAAATTCCAAACATTAAAGTTATTCATTTTAGTGGCTACTTTATCTCAAGCAGCAGCTGAATAGAAAATCCTGGTTTCACAGAAAAGCAGCTCTCCTGTGCCCTACGTGGTAAAGGGATAAGATTCTAAAATTAAAAAGTCATTTGTCTCCTTTAAGTATTGACTTTCTATTAATTTTTAAAGACTCAGAACCACAATATTTTGCCTTTTAGGTGTACATATATCAAATAAAAACCTAAACCCCTTTTTAAACTATTTTTCTCTAAATACTAAAGCAATTTATTGTGCTCTGCTTTCAAAATCCAGTAGGGGGAGAACTAGGGTGTGTGTGTGTGTGTGTGTGTGTGTGTGTGTGTGTGTGTGTGTGTGTGTGTGTGTGTGTGAAGTACCTTGTAGTTTACAAACTGCTTTTACATGCTGTCTCATTTGTTTCTCATAATAACTTTTGAAGTAGATAATTATTATCTTTTTTAATATAAATGATACTATAGTCTATAGATCAGTGTTTCCAAAGTGTGATACTCAAAATTATTTAAGTATACAAGGTATTTAATCAATCATTTAATTATTTTAACACATATTAGAAAAATATCTAACTATTAATATTAAATGTATTTATAAATTTATAATATATATAACATTAAACTCATGATTTTACTGATGATATTGCTTAGCATAAGGACTTAGCTAACTGAAAAAGTTTGTTTTAAAGAGATGATAAATAATATATCAGTGACAACATGGTTATGACAAAAAAAATGAGAATGATATACAAATGAATGAAGTATAAGAAGCCTACCTACCATAGTGGAGATGAAGGTAGACTTTTTAAGAACTGAGGGTACTGAAGTTTAAGACATGTTTATGTTTTGCTTGACACAGGGGAGAAAATGGCTTTAAAGAAGGAATTTCTAAAAGTTCATTCACTGTTGCTTGTGTGTGCCTCAGGCATGAAGCTGTTTTTTATCGATATGTATCTGTAATCTGTTTGTAAATCAGCCAAACCAGGTTCTTCTTCAAACCTTTAGGAAATACCCTCATGCTACTTTTGTATGAATATTTTTTAAAGTCTCTCCCAAATAACCTTTTTGTCTCTGCAACCAATTTTTTTCATCTAGTCTTTCTAAATCTCAAAGTCATCAAGATACCCCTTATTTTAAAATATCTATATATTTAGAGTTTAACCGGGTTTTATTCCAAAATGACATAAAGATTCTTAAGGTACATAGCTCTGCATGGGAGAGAAAATTCCCTTCCAATTATTTATAGAGTATTGGTCCTCAAAATAGAAATTCATTTTAATTATAAAAAGGCTAACTCACATAAAAATGCTTTGTTCTGTCTCTCTTTCTCTCAAGAAAGCCAGAGGAAAAGAATTTGTTGTCTATTTCTAGCATTGTTTATGGAGAAAGCACTAATGTTCAGTAGCCCAATATAAATTATCATATCCAGGGCCAGTTTTCTAAGCATAAATACAGTAATAACATCTAAGCTCTATAGTACTCCATAGTTTCCAAAGAACTTTCACATACATTATATTGTTCAGTCCTTAGAACTCCCTGGGAGATGGTCAGGATAGGTGGTGATGGTGGTGGTAGCCCTATTCAGTAGATTTGGAAAAAAGTATTTAAGAGATTAAGTGACAATGTAAGTAGCAGAATTGCTACTCAAAGCCAGAATTCTTATCACTCTGTATATCTGTTGGAAAAGGGCAATTTATCTAGCTATCCTAACTGGATAGAAATATTCCTTAGACTATGTTGATGTCCATTGTTTTGATCCTGTATTCATCAAGAAACTTTCTGGTAAAATATGGACTTCTGAGTGATGTTAACCCACGAAGAAGTCAATGTCTATAAAAATGACCAATATCACTTTTTTTTCCTCTTTCCCTAAATGGTTGATGTGAAAATTAAGAATTTGGCATTCTGATATATAAATGGGTACCTTGTGAGTTGTTTAGCCTTAATCAATTCCTTGGTTCCTGATCATCCCTGGTTAAGCAGGTGTTTCCTCACCTGAGCAATCAACCATCAACTTGTGCTTTCTTTCTCTCATTCTGTCATCATCATAATTTCATTAGGTAATGACCTAATGAAACCATTGGACTAATTAACAATTTTAAGGCCTTGGCTTTCCCTCTTTGGAGGGAAAAAAAGGCAGGTTCTTAGATGTGATTTCTATTCACAACATTTCAGAATATTTTATTCTTGTACAAATGGATATTCTCTTCCCTCACCCCCAGCCCTTGCAGTAACAAAATATTATTTAGAACTGGGAACATTTATCAGAAGACAGGGATCACAATTATGTCTTCTAAGAATAGCTCTCTTTGTGAAACATAACTGTGGATGAGCTCTTTTGGGAGATGCTAATAGGTATTTCTGACGCAGGTTCAGTCACCTGTGGACTCTGCCACAATGTCCCCAGTAGAGAGGACAGCAGCCTGGGTTCTGAACAATGGGCAATATGAAGAGGATGTAGAAGAAACCGAGCAAAATCAAGATGAAGCCAAGCATGCCGAGAAGGTAGAACCTAGTCTGTCTTTATTGCCCACACAGTGATAGGCCACCCAAAGGGTCGTCTAGCCAAGGAGATGATCTCCCCAGGGTCCCCAACTTCAGCTCCACCTCTTATGTTAACCCTTATATGCGTATCTGTGTATGATAATTCAGTAGTGTCTGTGTTTGAAAATATGCGGAAATGTCCATCAAGCTGGGGTGGGAGGATTAGCTCTAATTTTTTTTTTTTTTTTTAATATGAGTTGCCTTAACTTGGAGAAAACTCTGCTACTCATTTCTAGTCATTTTAGGTGAATATTTAGTGTTTCTGTATAACTAACCATAGTCAAGATTACCCTTGGACTAGACTTCCTTTCTATATCTTTGTAATGATTTTGTCTTTTTTTGTTTTTGTTTGTTTATTTATTTATTTATTGGCTGCGTTGGGTCTTCGTTGCTGTGCACGGGCTTTCTCTAGTTGCCACAAGCAGGGGCTACTCTTTGTTGCGATGCACGGGCTTCTCATTGCAGTGGCTTCTCTTGTTGCAGAGCACAGGTTCTAGGCACATGAGCTTCAGTAGTTGTGGCTTGCAGGCTTCAGTAGTTGTGGCTCGTTGGCTCTAGAGCGCAGGCTCAGTAGTTGTGGTGCACGGGATTAGTTGCTCCGCGGCATGTGGGAATCTTCCCAGACCAGGGCTCGAACCCGTGTCCCCTGCATTGGCAGGCAGATTCTTAACCACTGCGCCACTAGGGAAGTCCCTTTTTTTGTTTTTCTTTTCACCTTTTCTGGGTAAAGAACTTGTAACACTATAGCTGATTTTTTAAAAGACATTGACTAAAAAAAAAAAAGAAAAAAGAAAAGACATTATCTATTGCTTCAGTTTTGTTTCGTTTCGTTTTGTTAAGAAAAGTTGACATGAAGAATAAGGATTATCAAACAAGAACATTGACATCATGTATGGCATTACCTCATTTAATTAACAACCAGACAAGTAGCTTCTGCTTACTTATCAGCAGGATCCTAAACTATGCTTATTGATGCAGTCTACCTCTTCAAACTGTATAAGAACTGTCATCTTTGACCTTCTGGATTAATAAGCATAGTGTAGGACCATGATGTTGGATAAGCAGAAGCTAACTGTCTGATTGTCAATTAAATGGAATATTATGTAAAAATACATTGCATTTTACAAAGCAGCATACAGATTTATCATTAATTACTAATGAATTTAAATAGGCCATATACAAGAAAGCTTAATGCTTCTCGCCTCACCCAGAAATTTGACATTCCAGTTACTCAAACCCCAACCCACAGCAGCTTCAGTACAAGAAAGGGCCACGTAACCAATTGAATTATATAAAGCTTTAGTGAATATAAATGTATATAAAGCTTTAGTGAGAAAACAGACATATGTGTTCCAACAAGCAGTAGCAAACTGGGCAGATGAACGACATCATGAAAATAGGCCAAGAGGCAGTATTAATCAGCCCCAGAGAACATGTAGGCCTTTTGCTTAGAGCTTGTGACCTGAATGGTTTACGCTTTTATAGCTGGGGAGAAAGCAGCCATAAAATTCTATTTATTCGTTTAGTAACTTAACATTATGGAAGTGCTGCTTGCTCTCTAAAGGGCTGGCTCTAGTAGGGTGAAAGAATGGCAGTCTGATGAGTGAAGGCATGTCAGAGATCCTACAGTACAGGTGATGATACAGAAATCTTTTCTGATGTAGACCACTGGCTTTTGGCTTATTTTAAGTTATCTGTCAGGCTTCTAAGTGCTTGATCTTTTTTTTTCCTGCTCCCATTTGATACCGTCACAGATTGGATGTGGCTTGCAGGAACTGGTGGTTTAATGTGGAGAGTGATACATAAATGATATAGATTTGGAATGCCAAGGTCAGATGAAAAATGTAATTTTAGGAGGTGGGCAGAGCTCCTAAGTGATGCCTGTTGATAATTTTAAAGAACATCAGCAGCCCGTGGGATGGCAGTTCAGGCAGCCTCCAGCTCCATTGCCTAGGGTTTCTTTCGTAAAAAATAAATCACTCACGACTAAAACCAGCGTAACTCCAGTATTTCTCTCCTTGTCTGTGGCGCCTCTTCTCCTCTGCTCTAGTACGAACAGGAAATTACGAAACTGAAGGAGCGCCTGCGAGTGTCCAGCCGGCGGCTAGAGGAGTATGAGCGCCGGTTGCTGGTGCAGGAGCAGCAGATGCAGAAGCTGCTGCTGGAGTACAAGGCCCGGCTGGAGGACAGCGAGGAGCGGCTGCGCAGGCAGCAGGAGGAGAAGGACAGCCAGATGAAGAGCATCATCAGCAGGTTAGAGGTCGCCTGGCGGTGGACGTGGGCTGGGTAGCCAGGGCTGCGAAGAGGTGGGACGATGACCCAGAGAATCCTAAAGCAATGGCAGCAAAAGCCATTTTCCACTCTACGTGTCCTCTGTGGTACTTGGTACAAAGGTGACGGCTGACTATATCTCTTACGCTTTTCTAAATGGGAGACCTTAGTGCACGTCCTTTGAAGATAGAGGTAGTCTATTTTCCTTTAGTTGTAACGATTAGAAAAAATTAAAACTTAGTGACTCCCTTGAGAGGTCTCAGAGGAAAACTGAATCTTAAAAATGTACGTATTCAATGTCCAAGGCTAACTTAGTTTTTTAGAACAAGCCCAGAGAGGTGGAAGGGAGTTTCATGGGATGTCTTTAGGGCCAGAGAATCAAGGGAGAAGGCCAGGGACGTCCAAGGGAGGCTAAGGGAGGGGGCAATTTTACCAAATGCTACATAGCACTTACTATGGGCCAGGTACTTTTCTAAGCACTTTACAGATAAAATTTGTTTAATCTGTTAATAATAATTTGATTAATGCCAACCTCTGAAGTAGGCATTATTATTATTCTCATTTTACAAATAAAGAAACAGGCAACAAATTCATTAAGTCACTTGCCCAAGGTCACTTAGTGTTGCTGCTGGGATTTGAAGCCACGAAGTCAAGCCCCAGAGGCCATGCTCATGACCACTGTGCTTCAGTGTTGTTAAATGCTGTAGGCAGGTCAAGTAACTTAAAGTCAGAGAAGGTTTGCTGTTTTAGCAGCACAGAAGTATTTAGCAGTCTTACCGAGAGGCTTTTCATGGAGTTAAACATCAGGGGGTTAAGATGTGAATGGTGGATGAGAAAGAAAGTAGACCTACTATGTGTAGAGTACGCTCTGAGGAAACTTAGCTGTTCAGGGGAAGAGGAAGGTCACCTGTTACAAGACAACAAGATTAAGAGAGGGTTTGGTTTTTGTGGGTTGGTTTGCTATTTTAAGATGAAATAAGTTGTGCTGAGGAAAGGATCTGATAGAAAAGAGGGAGATGATAATTGTGGGAATGCTATTCCAGAGGAGGTGAAAATCCAGTCCCAGTAGAGAAATCAACTTTGGATGTCTTCTTCTAAGGTGGGTGAGAAGATAGAGCATGGTTGCAGACCTTGTACTAGGAAGGAGTGGCAGTACTGAGCTGTCCTGAGTGCGGGTTTCTTGTCCTCTATGTTAGCCAGCTCTCTCCTTGAAGATGTTGATCTCTCCTTACTACCCAATTCTAGGCTAATGGCTGTGGAAGAGGAATTGAAGAAGGATCATGCTGAGATGCAAGCAGTTATCGATGCAAAGCAAAAAATAATTGATGCACAGGTAAGCAGATTCTCAATCTAGTGGAAGGCACTTGTTTATAATAACTGTTATCTCCTGACTTCCCACCCCTTGCAAATGCCAAGGCACATGATGGACAATAGGTCACTGGAAAGTTCTCAGCATTACCTTTTGAAGAGTAAAAGAGTTTCTTTGTGACCTCTATGACCTTTCCTTTCCTTTACTGGTGACAAGTCTGTTAACCTAGCAAAGTTTTAGCGTGCTTAGTGCAGTTGCTCGACAAATCTCAACCTAGTGCATGATGGGGTTTACTTCTTTCCTTCTGGAAAGGAGGGCATTCTCTAAGGGGGTACCTGTGAAAAGTACACTGCATGTGTCTGGCTTGTGACCTCCACTGACCATTGCTTGGCTATGATGTTCACAGTCTTGTCAGTCACGTCCACTGTGCCATCAGCCTCTGGCCCCAAACAGTAGTCTAGCTGCAGGGGAAAGACAGGGTGGTGAAAGGTACCCTTCCTTGTTATTCTTTTGGTTCTGGATTTGGCATTGATGCCTGGGATTCGCTTGGCTGCCCTTCTCTGTTGGCGCTGTGCTTGGAGAGCCTCTTTTGGTTGATGAAATCGGAACCTGGGCCTCTGCTCACTGCAGCTTCTACCTGTGACAATAATGGCATGACGGACCACTGCCAAGAGCACCCCCTCCCAGGTTCACGTCAGTGATCAGAGCAAAACCCAGGAGGCAGGAAATGTTTCTAATTCCTTTTTCATTTTATCAGTGCAAAACATGGTTGTATTTCTTAGAGTGAAACAAATAACAAACGGCAGTGCAGCTTGGATGTGGCTGGTCTGGCCACTGAATGCATCACCTCCCTGAAGACCACCCAGCCAGGTTCGCATTTCTCACCCTTAAGTACCATATCATTTCCCTAAGCTCTGAAATCAAAATGGGAGCAAGGACTTTATGTCCAACTTTCTTCTCTCCTTATCAGCCAGTAGTCAGTCTATGGTAGAGCCCCCAGTATTCTTAAACAGGCATTTTACCCCCAGTCTAGTTTCCTGACGGGGCTAACATGGGATGGGGTTTATTTTTCAAAGGAATTGGGAGTAAGGCTGAAAGCGCAGCCGTGGGAAGAATGCGTCATGGGCCTCCTACTCCCTCACATACGCGAGACCCGGAAGTCGAGTGTGAGTTGTCATGCTCTCTCGTCAGCACGGTTCCCAGAATATTTTGGACCCTTGAACTCTGCAGTTTCTGGATATCTAGACCTCCTAAGAGTCAGAAGAAAGTTCTTACTTGGTCCATTTTTTAAACTTTTCTAGGTGTCCCCAAGGTAGGTGAGGGAAGGGTAGCAGAGACAAGGCCTTCTCGACAGACACACTGTAAAAATTCATCTGAGAGGCTTCAGAGAAACAGCCTGGATAAAGAAGGCAATTTAGTCAGGAAAACAAGTGTTGATAAGTGTTCACTTTGGGATCTTCAATATGACGGTGTAAAGCAGAGAGAGTTCTATTAATAACTACACCCGAATAGATTTTAGTTCTAATGAGATCATACAGACCGTTTTAATAATTTCAGCTTGTCTAAAACCGTGTCAGTCTTAAGCAGAGGGAGCTTGGGGGTGTCGTAGTCGTGGCTCTGTGCATATAGTATTTCCACTTTCTCGGTTGCCTGTCAAGACAACCTCATCATTAGCTTCTGAAGATTTCTACCCCACCCCTGCCCCCCATTTTGACATCTAGGGTAAGATGACCAGGTATGAAGCATGAGTCATAGGCATAGAAGATGAAAGCAAGGGAGGGAATCAGGTTCATCAGGGCTCAAAAACTCTGGAAAGTAAGGACCTTCTCTCAGTTAACACGAGGGCGTCACCATTCAGGAATGGGAGAACTCTTATCCTCAAAGCATCAGTCAATGTCAGACTTGTGGTCTGGCTAAACTAGGTAACAGTTTGGGTCCATATTTCAGGCAGTGGTTTTCAAATGGTTTGATTCTGTGGACTATTTTGGTGGAACCAGAGATACCTTCCATAGATTGCTTTCCATCTGCTCCTGCTGACCATTCAAGAACAAGGGCTTCTCTCAACTAAATTTATTACTATATAATAAATTTTCTACTGGAGGCTCACTATGGATCCCTAAAGAACACTTGGAGAATCCATTAGACCACATTTTGAAAACCACTGTACCATGCACAGCACAGATGATAAACACTAAAACTAGTTTTTTAAAAAATTATAATCTCCTTAAAAGGAAGGTTTCCCAGTTCCAGCTGTTGTCTCACTGATACATTAAAATCTTATTCTAGCAAAAGACTATGAAAATCCTTTAGTGTCTTTTGTAACAAATGACTTTTCCTTTGAAAGGATAAATCTTACATCTTAAGTGTTTGATGGAGCAGAGCAGCCCTTCTGGCATTATTTAATAGAATGAGGACATGTTTGGGGGTGAAAGCTTCCCAGCGAGGGAACCCATACTTTTATGTCCCTGACATCTGCCTTGGTGCCACTGGCAGTTAAAAAATATTTCTGAAATGAATTGTTTTCCTTATACTAGCGATGGGCCCAACATTTCCCAAAACAGGACAGGTCAGGTACCCAGCGAACTGGTTTCCATCTTCTCTCTCAGCAGCCCTGTGCCCCTACAGACAAGGCTGGTCCCTGAACTCAGCCTCTCCATCTCCTCGAGTCAGTTTATGCTCCAAAGGCCCCACCGGGGTCAGCCACTTTCTACTGGAACCGGGAGAGGATGAGTACTCCCCTGGTGACCCTGTCCTGGGCCTTGTAGCAGCACCATGGAGATCCTGGTGATGGTACTAAGGGACCATTTCTTAAACGTCAGACCAGGGGCTGTGCCACCTTTCACCCCCCAGGATCTCTCCATGTGACTCAGATGGAGAACTTCCTCCTAGGAGAAGCAAGCAGCTGCCTAGTTACTGTTGCAAGTGATATCTCCGCTGTGTTAAATTACAGGTCATAAATGGAGATGAGATTATGCAAACAGGCAAGTAACCCGTCCATTCTCTAGCTGAGCAGTTCCCAGCCCTGGCCCGGTACACTGGCCTCCTACACATTCCAGCTCCTGCACTCCCCACACTTGAAATCCTTCCTGTCAGGCAGGAACTAGATTGCTTTGCCATTCAATCCAGGCAGAATGGAGAAGTCAAGGCCATCTTTTGCCAACTGAACTTGACTTTCAAAAGTCCCTGTTTGATTTTTTTTTCTTTTATTTTTTGTTTTACTTTGAAAGGTTGGCAGTGGGGGGAGTTACAGAAGGGAGTTTCTCCACTTGGAAACTTTCAACTGTTTAGTAGAAGGGCTGCTTGACTTCAGCTGTTACTTTTGCAGGAAATAAATAAATACAATCATTCTTAGCCTTTTTTGACCCTTTAAGAATCAAATAATTTTTCATGAATGCCTAATTTCTTTGGATCAACTCTAAAGAATCCTGCACTCCTTAGAAATGAGGCATGATAATTTATCCTAATACTAAAATATCTTTTCTTTTTTAATCATTTTTAGATATTACCAGGTTTTCTGCTTAGAGATCATTTCTAACCATAGGGGGAAACATCATATCTGGCTCCCACCCCTTTTCTCCTGGTAACCACTGGCCAACCCTTACTTACTGACTTTTAAAAGATCTACTTGTTATCCCAGTAAATTCCACTGGCTGTAATTTTTTTAATTATTATTTTTTTAAAAGCCTTGTAGTTCTTTCTTTCTTTGAGTTTTGCTTATCCTTAAAACAAGTTACCTTCCCAAAGTAAAAAGCATCTTAGGCTAGATTAGGGGCTAGTTAATAATGCTGATTTTTTTGTATCTTACCACCTGAGTTCTCCATCAGGGAAAGGAAAAAAAAAAAATGTTAGTAATAACAAGTGTGAGCTAGTTTTTTTTCATACTTTTGAAACTGTGACCACCAGCCCTGCTGCCATACAGATCCCCGCCCCACCCCCAAAGCAGGAGATTAAAGGGAAGCCTTACTTGATGCTGTTGTTGCATATGCTTTTACCTAAATTTCCCCCCAGGGCAGTGGTCTTCACTCTGCATCCTTGGGCAGCTCGTTTCGGCACAGCAGTGCTGCTCACGGCCCTGTGGAGCTATGCTGTAACAGCAAGGAATAGCATCTAACCCTCAGCCCTTGTATGTCCTCTCTGAACCTGACCATGACTATCCTTACCACGCTTTTCCCCGAGTAAAACACTCCCTAGGTAGGAAAGCTCTTTTTGGCTTTGGGGATTGTTCCTCACATGCTTTTTTTCCCTTTTTTTTTGATATCATAGATGTAGGTAAAGACTGTCCTTCTCAGCGTTAACTTGTTTTCTAAAAAATGGCAACTTCATGTAGGAAAGGTTCTAGGATGATTTACCTAGCTGCTGAAGCTAAGATTAGGATTTCTCTCCTAGTCTTTGTGAGACTGATATTTTGATGGGATGATTTTTATTTTTGTTTAATTTAGATGAGCCTACTTTTCTCTAGATTGCCATTTTTTCCCTCTTTTTTCTCTTGGTTTTTTTTTGTGTATTCAACAGTCTTTGGTTCCAAAATATTGGTTCTAAGCCTTTCCCCCCCCCCCCCCCAAGATTCAAAAGTAAAATGAAAGCAGTCTCCTTATTGGGTAGCTTTCCTGGAGTACCTCTGAGCTGGAATGAGTCTAGGAGCTTGTGTTCTCTGTTCGTTTTCATGTGTTATGTTTCTGGCATCCCCCTTTGGCCACATCTCTCTTCCCATATTCAAGTAACTCCTTGGTCTGAGCTTTTGGCTGCTTCTCCCCCTCTTGCCGCTGCATCCTCACTTTGTTGGTGACTATAAACTGCCACCATGTATTGTTTCAGTTTTGAGCACCATGTGAATTCTTTCCAAATGTGACTGATGTGACCCCTTCGGGGTCTAAGAACCCATAGATCACATGCACTTCTCCTCTGTGAAATGAAACCTCTGGTGCTTCTTTCTTTGCCACCTAATCCCCATGTTTTAGTTTTGACCCAAAGTACTTAATACAGCAAGGCAGCTTGACACCTCTGTTTCATAGTCCGAGGTAACACATGGTGTCATTTTTACATGATGTCCTAGGGTCTCAAGGGATGATTAATAACAAATCTTGCTATGCTGAAAGGAAAAAAGAGAGAAAATAAACACAGACCCATTGGGCTCAGGGGAAGCTGGCCTGACTAGGGTGCAGAAAGAGGCAGAGACGTTCCATTTGTCTGGGAAGCATCATGTGTACTGCTGTTTGATAGAAAGCATTAGAACAGTCATTCAGTAGAATATTACGGTGTAGTTGCCTGCGTGGAGCCAGAATAAAGCCATGATTGGTGTGTTGTAGGAAAAACGGATCGTGTCGCTGGATTCGGCCAACACCAGACTGATGAGTGCGCTGACCCAAGTGAAGGAGCGGTACAGCATGCAGGTCCGCAATGGCATCTCCCCCACCAACCCCACCAAGCTTTCCATCACGGAGAATGGTGAATTCAAAAACAGCAGCTGCTGACGGGCTTTGTGAATAGACAGACTGTGGGAGGAGACAGAAGGAAATGCCCCCGCTCTCCTATCCCCAGCCCTCTCCCCAGCCACACCAGGTTTACAGAATGTTGCTACTTCAGAACAGCAGGGTGGCGAGCAACTCTCCAATGAAGAAAGGAACCTTGTCTTTCAGGGCATAAGGCTAAGACTTCCAAGGTCGACGCTCCCCCCCCCCCACCCCGCCCCCCACCCCCACCCCACGCCCCCCATCCCTGTGTACATAGGGAACTTAGTTCTGGGCCATGTACAGAAAATACCACTGTAATATACCCAAAGGAAGTTAATAATGTAGATTACCTTTTTAATTATTGCTATTTTTATTATTGTTGTCCTCTTGTTGAAAGCACTGCAGTTGTTAGAGGAGGCAAAGTAGGAGCTACATGTGAATGAGAGATGAGCCTGGCGGCTCAGCTGGTAGAGACCACGTGTCTGTCTGATAGAGCACACAGACCGCAGTAGGACATTGTCAGAATGAATTTTTCAGGGATTCCTCTGCCAGTTTAAAAACCCCACTCCGGTTCCCTTGTCCTTTAGGAAAACATGCAAATACCGAGATCCAAACACAACAGTTTATCCCATTGATCAACCAAGACTGGTTCTGGATGGACAGCTATCTGATTTGGGGATACACTGTTCCAGAGGACACAGATAAGAGCTGTTGTATCAAAGCTGGACTTCAGGAGTGATTTCTGTTCAACTCCTGTTGATGTTTATTTCCTTCTGTCTGTAGCAGACGGGAATTTTCCATTTTAGATAGGGGGCTTTTTTTTTTACCCCAGTTGTAATAAAGGGTGTTCTTTTTCCTCTTTAGAGTTTACAAAACTATAAATATTTGTGTCTCTATAAACCATCTGCATCTTCACACCCACTTGCCCTTTCCTCCCCCATGGTGGGAGCAGTCAACACCAACAGGGTTTACTCTCCCCTGGAGAGGTTATTCAAATATGCTGTCCATAAGCCATCCGAAATAAACACCCTTTCTTCCATACAGAAAAGGGCTAACCATACCATACCGTGGCAGGAATCTCTGAATATTTCCTATCAAAAAATTTTTTTCTATTTGTAAGTTATAATTTTGGTTTGGGATAAAGATTTTACCCGGTGTACTAGCAGATCTCTGGGCAGGGTAATTTTATCTCAATCTTTAACTTTTAAATTGCTTCTTCCTCTAATCCCCTCAGTAAAATTTAGAAAAGAAATCCAAATCTGAAGCATTGCTCTCTTAAAAGTCATGATTACTCTTAATGAAAAATAAAATACTAAAAGTGGGAGGACAGCACATTCCAGCTGTTATTCCCATGCTCTTTGTAGATTTGGCAATAATAACCCAGTTTCACTAGCTGTCATCGTTGGCTTTATTGTAGGACAGATTTATTGTAGGACAGAAACAGTCATGGAAGCTAAGTTACTTCCTTTTTTCCAGAGGTGTGAAATGTCATCTTGAATGCAACCTTGATTATCAGAAGTATGGAATGTTACAAGTTAAACAGACATTATATTTACAAGTATATATACACATATACTCACACATATGTACATATAACTGCACAAATAGGAAAAGTTCCTGCCTTCTATGCTGTTGGATATAATGTTTAAAGGGGTTAGAATCTCTTTAAGCAAGATCTAAGCAATTGTTTATATTGAGAAAGCAAAAACATTTCTCAAGTAAGTTAATGATGTTTATTTGAAATTATAAACTTTAAGGAATTTTTTTTTAAGAAGGAAAAGGAGAAAGGAGGGGGAAAAAAAACCACCTGAGGAAGCCATAGACCTGGAGTGAGTGTTTCCACATAACAGAATACTTATAAGGAGACGAGAGAATATTTATTGTGTCCCCTTTTGGGTGAAGCCCCGACAGAGACACCAAGCCTCCATTTCCACCGCACCCCCAGGCTTGCATTCTGACCTCTTAAGCACTGCCCTCAGGTGGGTCTTTGTGTTGGGCCTTGCATCTCGGCAACCTCACCATGGTCCCCAGCCCACAACCTTTTCAAACATTTCCCCTTCGTAACACTCCTGTCTCTGCCAGTCAGAGATCTAAATCAGGAGCTGCCCAGTGTGCTTATCTGATCTGCAGACTTCATGCCCACATGTATTGGCATTTGTGTATTTTCTTGACCCGTGATCATTATTTTACAAATTCTTCTCTCTTCCCTCCAAGCTGAGGGCACACTGTGGCCAAATGACTTATTTTAATAGGAAAGAAACATTACCAATTCTGAAGCAGTGCTTCGTGTTTGGGGAGAGGGTATGTAAACATAGGTCTGTTCTTGTTTGTGGCTATTTTCAGCTCTAGCCATTCTTTATAAAAGTCTTCAGAAAACCTGGTAAAAGAATGGTCAGTTTCAGTGGCCTTAAGTATGTAACATGGGTGATGTCTTACATTGAGGTTTGGAAGCTCTCAGGTGGTGGTTACGGATGACAGAGGACTGATAAACTATATTGGAGGGTTGGGGGACACAAAATCAAATATGTTTTTGATGGATGCAGTACATCTTGTCGGCATTATGGGAGCTTCTTAGAGGGCTGCCTACTTTGGAAGATTAGATGCCCAAAATGTTTGGATAGCTTATGCAGCCCTCTATTATCAGGTTATCTTGAATGAAGAGAAAAGAGTAAACAAATAATAAAATTAGAGGTAAGCTAGGAGTTCAGTGTAGTTGCCAGATGTTAAAGTTTAGATTATCCTTTGAACCTATTCCTGTCCGAATATTTTTCTGAGTATTTCTTTAGAGAATGCTGCAGTCTATAGAACTTATTCTGAAAGATTTTTTTTTTAAGTATGGAAAAAGTCAGCAACAGCTGATAATTTTTATGGAGGTATTGCTTAATTGGCTTTTCTTCAGCCCAGATAAGTGCATACCTCTCTTGCTGGGAGGAGGTGTATGGTTGAAGAGAAGTGGGTGGATTATGATAGCATGTCTTGCACTCCTTCTAACACCCAACACATCACCACATGGTGGGGTGCAGCATAGACCAAGGCTGAATGGAATTTGGAATTCCGGTGAAGTGCTTGCAAAATGCTTGTCCAGATGACAACCAGATTTGGCCATTAACAAGGACAATGTTGGTAGGATTTAGGAAAAGAGCTTTATATTTTCCTTTTATTTTCACTGGAGCAATAAGCTTTCTGAGCCGAAGCAGCAAAAAGGAGTAACATTTCCTTCAAGTCATCACATTACCTGAGTCTCTGCAATACAAGCCATGAAGGAGGGGAGATTATAACTAGGTAACAATGACAAACACTTGAGCACTTACTATGATCCAGGCACTATCACCAAGATACTGTTGGGGTCCAGGGCAGTCTGTTGTAAGGGAAATGTGGTAAAATGAGGTAATCATGCTGCTGTAACGTTGCCTTTTCACTTGGCGTTGAGTTGGTCAGAATTAGCTTTCTCTAGTCTGCTTCTACCTTTACCTTTCCCTGTAATGGTGTTGCACAGTGAAAGAAAAAGTAGGATTTCCTGTCTACGACTGCTGTATGCCCTTGAGAATTAACTTGACTTTAAAAGTAAAGCTTTTTAGATCTTAGTCTATTTATGGATCTGTAGCTCTACCGACCCTCGTTTCTCACTCTGTCCTCAGAAGTACACTGGGTTGAGAGCAGTTCTTTTTTGGAAGCCCCAGAGCAAGACAGTTGCCATCAAGTGAGTTTGATTACAATTTGTTCTGCCTTCCATCTAGGTTTAGTTCCAGTTACGTCCAGTTTGGTCTTTCTGAGAAGGCTGGTTGTGGGACTGAACTTGGGGAAGGAACCCTCCTTGGGATTTACCTAAGGCCCATGTGACCCTGACTAGAGTTGACACCAGACTAGCCTTGTCACTGGGCCTGACTCAGCAGCTCTGGAGCCCACACCGTACCTTCCCTGTGTCTTCACCTTTGGGAGGGTCACCTTCTACAGATTATGGAAAACCAAAAGGGCTTTCTTCTCCATTCCCCTTCCCTTTTTCAAGTCTGATAGTGAAGTCTCCTGCTCGCTTCAACAGTAAATAGTTGCCTTCCCACCCCTTACCTGAGGGCCAAGAATTTGGGATACTTTGTTTTTATCAATATGTCAATGGAAAGGACCTATTTTGCTAGTTTTTTTAAAAGCAAGATATGTTGGGGTGTTGAATTTTTAAATAGAATCTCTTTTTGTGTTTGAGTGAGTGTTATTAGTTCTAGAAGCATACTGTCATGACCCAGTTATGAATGCTCTTGAGTTTAGGAAGGACAAATGTGATGAAATTTGCATGAGACAGAATAAATATCTTATGAGGAGTGAAAGAACCTGAGGAAGATACATGATCCAAAAGGGGACTAATGCATAGCAGCCTTCTCCATAGCCCAACGGTTCAAGGAAACAGGAGGATTTATATCCTTTGCCCAATCTCGAAATACATAGATATATAGAAAGGCCGTTTCTGTAGACAACATGTGGGTACCCACACAAAACACACAATTCCTAGGGCTTCCTTTTTCTGAATGTTAATCCATCTTACAGAGCAGTGATTCCCAAACTTCCTTGAGATTTTTTAGATTTTATGCTCTCCTTTGTTAGATTTTACGACAGTGGTTCTTTCCTCTTTAAAATGTACCATATGTGTTATATGTATATATAAGTTAAAATGACTTGAAATTTGGCTTGACATTGTCTCAAGAACCCTAGATATCATTATTGATACCTTGGGGAGTCACAGAAAGAAAGTTGAATATCACTGATGTGACAGTAGGATACAGAAAGAAATAGCTTTGGTTCCTGATCAGTTAATCCTCAGGTGTTTGAGGAACCAACCCAGCAAGGCTTGGCGATGAGCCACCCAAGGAAAGCCAGGTGGTCGTTTGTGTCCAGATTTCAGCATGCATTTTAATTTCCTATTCAGTTCTTATTTTTCAGTGCCCTTGTTTTTCCCTAGGAAATGTTTTAGTTTGGGATTTAAAACCAGATATATCTGTTGTAGAAAGATTTCCACAGAATCTGTGTTTTAGGGGCCTCGATCATCTGTGTGGGGCTACAAACATTTAAGAATAACTGTCATATTTATGTCACTTCTGAACTCCCAAGGGAAAAATTTCAATTCCCAGTTCACCAAAAGGTTAAATACTAATTGACCACTATCCTGCAGAAGATTTGAAATAAATAGTACAGGTTAAATTTTGACTGGTGCTTAGACATTTCCTAGTTAACACTAAAATTAACTCAAAGCAGACAGCAGCCCATTAATCTGAATCAATCACACCTGTGAGGAACTTCTAAATTTGATTTTGTTTTTCATCTCCAGGGCCTTAATAAGAGTGTGTTAATACACATGACTATTTTACAATGATAGCTCTAAATAATTTATTTTTTATTTCAAGAAAGAGAAATACACATTAGAAAAACAAAACCCAAGATTTTATTTTATTTTTAAAGCCATATTTTTGTGCTAGTGGCACTTAGATTGTTCCATATGTGAGATCCATATCTGCATTTCATTACCTGGGTTTGTTCTAAAAGAAGATTTATTTTTGTTCTGTGAATAATTTTTGACGGTTCTTGTACATGTACAGATATAGATACGTTTGAGGTCTTTTATTGATATTCCTACAAAGAATACAAATAAACTTTAACTTTAAACATTTCAGACTAAAGTTGCTACTGTATTTGACATATTACTGTTTGACTTCTAGCATGTTATCTGGGTGATTAGGACACTTGGAGAAAAACCAGAAATAAAATGTACGCAGGAACATTATTCTGAAGGTATATTTTAACATTAAGAACAATGCGTCTTAGAATTTCCCAATTTACAGGTAAAAAATATTTAGCTGTAGGACAAAGAGCTAGCATTAACACATATCGTATTGTAATAACACCCTCAGAGAGCTCCTCATTCTGGAGAGTTGGAAATCTCTTTACTAGCTTGTGACTGGTGAAGAAAATGTCCTCCACTTTATTGAAAGTATGGCCCCACTCAGCTCTCCGAACCAGTACTATCCTCTCTTAATTCCCCAACAGATTAATGTGGTTTGTTTCAGGATTTTTGTTGTCTAGTTGGGGTTTTTTGTTCTTGTTTGCTTGTAATTCTCGAGGTTATTTCCAAATACCCCCATCTTCTGCTTACCTTCATTCTTTAAAACCCCAGGATGCAGGTCTCATAAGTAGTTTTCTTACAAGGCTAAGTATAGGTCTGAAATACCACCAGTTAGCCTCTTCACATATCTAGTGACTTCTACTCCTGTTTTACTATGAATTAAAAAACTAAAATTCACTCAAAATCCAGAGAAAATTGTGTGAGGAGACTCCAGGTCACAGTAGACGTGTGCTATTTTTTGTTTACTTCAAAGCCAACCCATTTCAATCTGAATTGCTCATGACCTAATGTAAGCTTTAAGACTGCTTGGATCTGAAACATCAAAAAGAGAGAAACTGTTGTTGATGCTATCTTGTGACCTCCTAGTCATCTGAGCCCTTAACTGTCCACCCATCTACCCTTTATGTCCAGCCATACCCTTTATTTTTCTTAGCCTCCCTGCAGCTACCTGCCTTTTGTCGTTAGCACCTTCACCAATAGGAAAGTACAGAAATCAAGTTTGTTAGGTCACCACCATCACCCCCAGCACACAAAAAAAGTTTAATGACAAAGGAGACTAAAACGAATGACAATCAGGGATTCTCAGTCGTGACTGTTCATCAGAATCACTTGGGATCTTGAAAAAATAAGAGTAGAGATGCCCCTTTAGATCCACCATTGAACAATTAAATAGAATCTCTCTAAGGACTGGGCCAGGATTTTTTTTTTAACCTTCCCCACGGGATTCTAAGTTCAGATAGGGTTAACAGCCACTACTCCATATCTCTCTCTTGAGCACTGCGTGAGTGTCTGTTACAATGTTTTCTCTGTTCCCATCCACGGAACTCGGATAAGTTGGCTATAGGTGTTTTGTTTGCCTCCTATTTCAAATTTTATCAGTAAATGCTACTAAAGCTGATAATATACTCTACCTTGTCCCCACCAATTCCATCCTTTATATCTGTGAGGTAGAAATTCTCTCCATTAATATGAGATAGCTATATTCCAACAAAAGTGACCAGAAGCTGGAATTCCCCATCTTGACCCCAATTTTCCCATTATTGGTTTTAATTTAAAATAAAAGGTAGATGGTTTCTGGTTTGGTAACCCTCCCCTGCCAAAAAAAAAAAAAAAAAAAAAAAAAAAAAAAAAAAAAACGGTTCTTGACTTTTGTAGACTTAATACTCAGCACTGCAGTCTTATTTCTTGAACTTTTACTAAAAAATTTATCAGATGCCAAATTGCATCATTTGCACCTGTTCTTCAACAGCAAAATGCACCGAAAGCTCTCCAGTTCCCTCCCTGCTACCTGGCAGGCATTTGTGCATGCATGCACACGGGCACGCACACACACACACACACACACACACACACAACTGTTCTTCCTAGAGACTTCAGTTTGTGAGATTTTAGAATGAATTGCCTGGGTGCTATTTCTTTGGTCTATGAGTAAATTGCAGTAAGCTACCAGACTAATGCCAATCAGTTTCCTTGTCTGTAAAATTATGGTTTTGGCTAGATGGCCTATGAGGAACTCTCTAGCTCTGACATTTTATGATTATTATCTGATATCACTGAAAAATGTGCCTTTAGGTCATATTCAAAAATCAGCTTGAGGCTTTTGTCACAATTATTTAGGAATAATTCTTCCTCTTCACAATCTCTCATCTCACAATACTTTAAAAAAACAAGAGGAAAAAAAAAAGCCTGGAACAAATGTATATTCAGAATAATAATTTGATAATAATAATAGCTAAGATTTATTGAGCACTGCCTATGTGCCAGACAATTTGCTAAGCACTTTTTATGGAATATTTCGTCATAATACCAGCCATATGAGTTAGGTACTGTTGTTCCTAATTCATGAGGAAACTGAGGCTCAGAAAGATTAAGTTAGTTGCTCAAGGTCACACAACTAATAAGCTCAAAGCCAAGACCCAAATTTAGGTCCTTCTGACTATACTGTATTGACTTTTTTTAAGAGCTCAGGAAAAATGGAGAGAGTAAGAAAAGATCTGAGCACATGAACCAACCTGTCACCATGAGCCAGGATGGTGACAATGGGGACAGATGAGCTAACTTTCCAAAGCTTTTTCTCTTCCCGTATTGGCTTCGACAGGATTGCTTTGCATTGTCAAGTCACCTGACTGATCAAAATTAGAGGACAGAGAAGTCTCACCTCACTCAAAAATTGGTCTTTCATGTCTTCTGGGTTCATCAGAACTGGGATGAGAAAATCTGCTTTCAGGATTCCAAAGAGTTGCCCTGAAAAAGAAAGTACTACCTGGCTCAGGGGAAATTATCTCGTAGCCATTTGAAAACTTCAAGTTCTTGGCAGTCAGGAGTGCCCCCTGGACACCATAGATGCTACATGGTGATTTAGGATTTCAAAAAGAAAGAAGAAAGAGACTGCTGGACAGAAACATGCTCAGCCACAACCAGCTAGTAGCTGACAGGAAAGAGCCTCATGAGTGGAGTAACCACTGCTCTCCTCCCATATCCTGGCCATCCTCAGGCAATTATTTTCTTTTCTGTCTCCTCAGTATTTTCCTTCTTCCTTTTTTTTTCTTTTCTTTTTTTTTTGGCATGCCACGCAGCTTGCAGAATCTTAGGTCCCCAACCAGGGATCGATCCCTGGACTGCCAGGGAATTCTTGCTTCTTCCTTTTAATAAATCTGTTGAGTAAATATCCCACACCATGCTGGAAATATTCACTTCTCCCCTGGAGAACTCTCAAGTTCTCTGAGCCTATAAATAGGCTCAGCCTTCGGCCATGAACGCTGTAATCACAGTAACTACAGCCTCATAATAGGACTACTCTGTATCTGTACAGCATTTTATAGTTTATAAAGTACCTTTGCATAATTATCTCATTGGGTACTTGAAACAACCCTGTGATGTAGGCAGGGTCGTTTTTACTACGTCCCTTTTGCATATGAGAAAGAGGAGATTCTGAAGTAAGGAAACATGCCCCCCGAGCTTTCACAATCGCCAGGGAGCTAACCAACTCTAGGATCCTCATCATTGTTCCCTTCCCATTTCAGGCTGTCTTTCACAAAAAGGTCTTGAGCGCCCTACGCTAAGGGGTGGCTGTCCAGATATAAATGCCTGGTCGTTAAGAGTGGGAACTTGGTAACCAGAAGCAGTTACCTGGTTTTGGTGTTGGAGCGTTTTCTTTAGCATCTGGGTGATTAGATGAGCTCAAATGTTGGGCCTGAGTGGCAGTAGCTGCATCTGTCATATCGGTGCCACTCCTTTCACTGGTCACAGCTACAAGAGGGGAAAATAAACGAGTTATTGCAAATACAGCCAGGAGCAAGGTGGTCTGAGATTGGTGACCGCCCCTGAGCTAGAAGACAAGCACGGGCAGCCACCGTCCTGCAGAAACCAGCCGGGGTGGGACGCTCAGTCCCTGCCAATCCTTCACTCACCTCCGTAGGCTCATGTACCCAGTAGCTACATCATCATCTCTCATAAAGTGTCTATGATACCGGGATTTGTGGGGCTTAGCAATATTATAAGATACCTCCTCAGGACCGAGTGTTTATTTTCAGTAGTTCCTACCCCAAGAGGCCCAGTGCCCTTATGTAGTCTGCCAGCTACACAGGGCCCCCACCATGGCACCCAGGAACCCCCAGCCTCTCCATCAAGGGGTAGCACCTCAAACTCAAAGTACGTATTCCAAAACCAAGCTCAGTCTCCCCCAGCAGCCTCCCCACCCCCTTTATGGTGCCCGTCTACTGAGGTTCTCCAGCTGCTCCCTTACTCCCTCTCACTTGCTGTCACGTTCAGTCACCAAAGTCCTGTCAGTGCCTTGCAGATGTCTTTTTTTTTTTCAAATATGGAATATTTGAACCATATTGTTCTTGTGGTATATTACTGTAAAATATTTAAGCAAAAGTATCCCCTCCCCTGACCCAGGGACAACCACTATTAATAGTTTGCTATAGAATATCCTTCACACACTTGAATTTTTAATTTGAATGCGTAAAGATCTACCTTATTCTCTTTAAAGGCTGCATAGTATTTCACTGAATGTACCATAACTTAATCAATCTGCTTTCAATGGACATTAGATTGCCTCCAGTTTTTCACTGTAATAAACAATGCTGCAACAAACAACCTGTGTGTGGAGGACACGTATATATGTGTATGTGTGCACCTTGTACTATTATTTCCTTAATAAATCTCCAAGGGTAGAATTTCTGTATGAAAGAGTATGCACATTTCGGAACTAACAGGCATTGCAATGGTAGCACCAGTTTACTGTGCTACCCAGTGTCTGACAGTGCTGATTTTCTCACATTCTTATCAGCATTATCACCCCAGATCTTTGCCAAACTGCTAAGTTAAAACAAAGAACTTTTTATTGCATCTTGCTTTTAATTTGCATTGCTATGATTCAGTGAACAAAGCTGAGCATTTTTAAAAATGTGTTTGTATTTATATTTCTTCAATTAATGTCACTTGCAAACGATGTAAAATCAGTTCCCCTCAAGTCCCTCCTTGCTCCACTGCTCCAGATCTGGCCTCGGTTCCACTCTCCTGGACTGTGCAAGTCTTTCCCCACACATACACTTCCTGTGTCTCCTCTCCAAAGTGCCCTCTTCTTACTCCACCCAAAGCATTGTACATTTCTTCAGTGAAATGAATAAGTTTGTAAAATCCAGAAGCACAGAAGGGGGGAAACACTCATATTCTTGTTGCCTGAATTTAACCATTGTTAACATTTTCACACGTTTCTTTCCAATCTTTTTTTCCCAAGTATAGGTTGATGTTTCCTTTCAACATTATTGTGACTGTGTTATATGTATAATGTTGAATCATCTGTTTTCCTTTAGCATCCTGATACAGGCATTGCCCCGTGTCATTAAAACCACCTTGCTTCTATTGACTACAGAGCTGACCATTTTGCTCACTTGCTAAAAACCTCTGATGGCTGTGCTGACTGCAGGATCCAGTCCTTCAGAATTTGGCCTCAGTCTACCTCTTTCCCCTCATCACTTGCCGCTTCCTTCCCAAATATGTGACCGACACTCCAGTCACATCAGACTGCTTGTCTTTCCCAAACCACACATTTCCACATCTACCTATCTTTGCCCATGCTGTTCCCTCTGCCAGGAAGAACTTTCTAGCCTTTGCTGCCTGATGAAATCCTCCATTACCTTTTGTCCAATTACCACCACCTTTGCAGGCAGAATAAATGAGTCGTTTTCTTGCCAAGGCTCTTGGTTCACCCTTCTGCGGCAGCACTAATTAAACTGTCCTGGTTGTCTCTATTAGCCCCTATTAGAGTAAGCTCTTTTAAAAACAGGAAATGGGTCCTGCTCATCTTGGTATCCACTGCCTTGTTCAAAACAGGTACTCAGGAAATGATTGTTGAATTAAATCATCTACCAGTGTGCAAAACACTATTCTAGGCCTGGGAAAGATATAAAGAGGCATAAAACATAAAACAGCCCCTGCCCTGTGAGATTTCACAATCTTAATAATTCATAATTGTGATCATTCATAATCACTTATAATTAATAAAATGAGGCTGAGGCCAACCTTGTCTATTGAATAAGGTAAGGACAGATGGGAGACTGAATCACTAAACATTTCACTACTGAATTGAGACTAGAATAGTAGTAACTACCATTCATTGATGCCAGGCACTGAAAGATACCTCTTGACATCTGGTGTTTTTGTTCACTTTAAAAATGAGAAAAATGAAGTTCGGAGAGGTTAGGATGTTTGCCTAAGACTAAACAGTAAGTAGAAGACCCAGCATTCCAACCCTTGACTGAAAGACTCCTCTAGCCAAAGATAGGTTTTTCTGCCCTAGATCGCCCCACCCTAAATTATTATCTAGGGGGAGGATGAGGGGGGTGAACTGGCTCTAGGATTCCCCCATGGAGTGATCTGGAATGCACCCAGGGCCGAGAGATGTGGCCCAGCACATACCCTCACCCCCTCAACCTCCCTGACTTGTGGCCGGGGCATGGAAACTAGGGCTTGGTCTCCCCAAAGGAAGATCCAGGCGCCAGGGCGGTGTCCCCAACCCCCAGCGACGCGAGTGGGCGGGCACCTGTCTCAGGCTCTGGCCGGCTGCCAGCGGTCTCCGGGCGTGCGGCCTGGCTCGGAGCTACCCCCTCCCGGCGCGCCGTTGTTCTCTGGGGCCCAGCCGAGCTCCCTGAGCCGAAAGGCTCCGAGGTGCTTTCTCCCGTCCCCAGAAGCTCGGCGCTGCGGGACCGGCTGGACGTGGTAGACCCGGGGGGCGCCGCTACCCACGGGTGAGCCGAGGCCCCGCGGGTGGAGCCGGGCGAGGGGCCCGCTGCGTCCTCCCGCGGCGTCCCGGGCCCGCCCTGGGTCACGGGGTCCTCCGGGGGCGCGGGGCCAGGAGCAGGGCTCGAGGCGGAGGCCAGAGGGGTCTCGGTCACTTCCTGGGGGACAGAGGGGCTCCCCAGGAGCGCGGGGCTCGAGGCGCGGGTCGGCGCGGAGGTCGGGGGCACGGGGCCGAAGGACGTGTTCTGGGCGGTGACCGGCGGGGTCGAGGGCCCACCGTCGGGGACCGGGCCGTACCCAGGGATCTTCGAGGTGGGTCGGAGGGCTGGGCGCCACCGTCCCTTGGGTCTGTGGCGCCGCAGGGCCGGCGGAGGCGGAAGCGCGAGGGGCGCGGGGGCGGGGCCCGAGCTCGGCGGGCTCCGGGCTGACTAGCTGCGCGAGCCGCGCCGCCGCAGCCGGACCCTGCGCGAGGCCGGTGCTGGTCCCTACGCCAGAGAGAAGGCTTCTGTGCGGCCCGCTGCGCCGAGCGGCCAAGGCGTGGGGGGAGGTGGGGGAGGTGGGGGAGGTGGGGGAGGTGGAGGGGGGAGGTGGGGGAGATGGAGGGGGGAGGTGGGGGGATGGTGTTGTGAGGGGAGGTGGTGCGGGGCGGGGACCGCGGTGCGCGGGGCTCCAGGACCCTGCAGCGGCCGGGCGGTTCTTCCGCGCATGGCCCTGCACACCCATCGCAGACAGGGCTAAGCACGGAAGGCCTCCTGACCCCGCCAGGTGCGGCCTGGGCCAGGTGAGACCTCGATGGGAAGCAGAAGACAGGCTCTTCCCCCGCTTCTCAACCTCATCTGTTGCCTCCAGGGGGAGGGCCGCGTTCCTTAGCAGCTCACAGGGCCCCCACCCCTGCAGGACCGGGGCCTCCCCGCTCAGCGGTACGCACCCCCTACCCACTCCACTCCCTCTGCAAGTTAACTTCAAAATCACCTCCTCCAGGAAATCCTCGTTTAATTACAGGAGCGGGGACAATCCCCTTCTCTGTGTCCCCACCATGCCTATGACTACACAGGCAACACTGCCTGTCAGGAGCCCTCTTCCCAGCTGGCTGTCAGCTCCTTTGGAACAGGCCCTGCCTTTTCCTTGTGTCCCTGGAATTAATAAAGCTCTGTGCGACTATGAGCAAGCCCCCTAACTTCTCTGTGTCCTCAAAAAGGCAATAATACCGTTGTCAGATGTAGGAATCTGTAAAGATGCCAGGAGAACAGTGATTTTTACCCTCAATTATCCTAGTTTGCTTCAGACCTCATGAGAAGCAAAATGAGGCAATAGCTGTGAAGATGTTTCAGGAATTTAAAGATGCTGAAGCAACACTCACTGTCATTCCCAGCCATGTCCCCACAACTCATCTCTCATCTTCTCTCCTCCCAGAAAAGCCCCAAATTGAAAGGGATTTGTCTGGCCCTCTATTGCGCTTCCCTCTCTGGATGCTGAACCTCAGAGGCCTCTCTGATGATCTTTCGTCAGAAGCACTGCTCAGCTGGGCAGTGAGGGGGCCTTCCCGTCTCTCTCCCAGGCCAGGCCCTCATCGCCTCACCTGAGAGACTGCACAACCTCTCTTGGGTCCCCTGGCCTGAGAGCTGCAAGTCCAGTGGTCCAGTTCAAGGAAGGAGATTGATGATGACCTAGTCCTCCTCCTCCAAACTGGCCCAGCAGAGTGGGGGGCCCAGGGAAATCCCTCTCCATAAGTGGCCCATGGTCGCCACCCTGTTGGTTCACCTCTTTCCTGGCCCCTCCCTGGCCCTTTGGGGAGGATCCCATGGGACCCACCCTGTGCTGCTGCATCCAGGCCACCCTCTCCACTTCCCAGGCCCTGGAGACCCCAGAATCCAGCCAAGAACAGGCTCAAAGCACCCACAGAGAGCAGAAAACAGGGGAGGGTACTTGGCCTGGGCGTTGTCCCCATGGTCACTTCTGAGGAGGGTGTGTAGGAGAGCTGAGGGAGGGCTGCTGACTCCCGGTGTCCAATGGTGGGGTCTGCAAGAAAACACCACCGGTGAGTGTGAGGGCAGGGCTGATGAGGGGGGACACAGCACCCGCAGGTCTGCCACGCGCGACACGCCTGTGAGAGGTCCCACCAGACACTGATGACCAGCCTCCCGTCACAGGAGCCAAACTCAGGAGGGCACCTGTCACAGGACAGGTATGTTCACAATCTTTATTTCTCACAACAAGGGAGGAACCATTGTTCCTATTTTACAGATAAGGATCATGATTCTCATCAAATCCAGAATACAAAAAGAAACAGCCAAGAATAGGCAAATCCACAGAGACAGAAAGTAGATTAGTGGTTGTCAGGGATGAGGGTGTGAGAGAATGGGGGGGGGGGTCACTGCTAAAGGGTAAGGAGTTTCTTATTGGGGGGGTGATACAAATGTCTTAAAATTAGTAGTGTTGATTGGACCACCTGGGTATGTACTAAATCTCACTATACTGGCCACCTCAAAAGAGCGAATTTTAAAGGTACATGAATTATATCTCAATAAGGCTGATACAAACAAGAAGGAAAGAAAGAAGGAAGGGAGGAAAGAGAAGAGAGATGGAAATGACAAGGCAGGATGAAGTCTGTTGCTGAGGAGACATTTCACACACAAGATCCAGAATAACCAGGTGGGCCTCTGGTTCCCATGTGACTGTGGTGACAACAACAGTGTCAGTAGCTAGTATCTTTTGGGTGCTTACCTCTGTGCCAGGGTCTCTACTAGGTCCCTTATATTTATTCTCATTCATTCTTCAAAGCCATCTTATGAGGTGCATCATCAATACCATTTTGTTTTTTCCAGATGAGGGAAATGAGGCTCAGAGATGCCGCTCACCTTATTTCTAGCAAGTGATAAAGTCTGATTCCACAGGCCACACTTTTCACCTCTTTATTGCGCAATAAGTAATTGCTGTTGCTAATTGCTGATGCCCTGAGGCTAGATGGGGTGCGTTCCATTCTTTAAAGATGCCCCAGAATTAAATTAAAACCTGTTCCAGAACTCCGCTCCCCTCGGAATCTAGAAATACTTCCGTAGGTGTATCCTCACCACCTCCGGCTGCCAAGAAAACCCATTTCCCATCCCAGCCTAGCCTTGGTGGGTCAAGGGGCAGCGGGGACGACTGTCACGCACCATCGAAGCAGATGAAGGGTTTCAGGGAAGAGCAGGCCACTGCAGAAATTCTGGGGGAGAAGCTCCAGTAGCTGCAGAGACCCGCACACAGTCCTGCCCCAAACTCAGGCACCTGCAGCCAGGTCGGGACGCTGGCACCCGCGTCGCTGGACCGTCTCAGAGACCCAGAGGCCGCACTGAAGTAGAGGCCAACCCAGGCCTCAGTCTTACTCGTGATGGATTTCAAGGCCTCCTTGTCTGTCTCCTCAGTCACTGTCTGCGGGTCAGCCAGGTCTGTGTGGTGTCTGCGGCAGTACCGCACAGCTGCCAGCCACTTCCTTTCTTGGTCAAATCGCTTGAAGTTCAGATTGCTGATCTGAACCTCAGCTGCGGGCAAAGAATGTAGAGACCACAGGCTTGAGGTCCGGGATCTCTGCCTGCTCAGCGCTCATCGCCCCCAGGACAGAGCCCTGGTTTGGGCCCTGCCCTTGTTCCCCATCCTCAGGTGTTAGGTTTGATCAAACCCACAAGTTTATAGGCAAACTAAATACCAGACTGGGAGAATGAATGAGCTATCATAGCAGCAGCTGGGGGAAAGACCATTCATTAGGAAAGGCAGGGGTTAAGAACTCTCCTCTTGGCTGTATGGCCTTACAAGTCAAGTCTAAGCCTCAATTTCTCCATCTGTACAACAGGGATAGTAATAGTACCTAAATGTATTTCGTTTAAAGGATTAAATGAAACCACGTATACAAATGATTTACCACAGCGTGTGCAAATATTAAACACTCAATTAAATGGTAGGGTTAAACTTTGCGGGGAGGTGATGAGGGAGATGGGACGATCCTGGTCTGGATTCAGCCTCATTTGTGGTTTCCAGGGTCTGTGCCTGCCGCACGGGCTCTCAGGAGGCTCCTGGCTGAGGCAGGATAGAGGGAGTGTGTGATAGTCTCAGGCTCACACCATCAGGAGAGCCAGGGACAAGAGGTGAGCCTGGCGAGGGGCGCACCTGCTGGTCAGTGGCCCTGACTTCTGGTGGTGCTCAGACCAAGACTCAGCCTCTCACAGCCTCTACCTCCAGCCCCCGCCTGCCCTGCCCCTGGCCAGGCCTGTCTCATCTGCAGCACACAAGCATCTGTGATTCTAAACAAGGGAAGTTTGGAAAGGAGGTGCTTTGGCACCACCTGAAGGATTGATTCCAGAGACCTGTTAAAGGAAACACCTCTGTTTGCAAAATTGGGAATCACATCCTCAGAGTCAAATAGGGCCTCCCAAACTCTCTGACACATGCCTGCTCACCGAAGCCCCGTCGAGATTTGCCTATTTCCCTCATGTTCCCTGTCTAAACTGGTCTTTTAAAGCTACCCTTTTTTAAGCACCTAGTCCTTGCCAGCCCTGAGCTTTGCGTGTCACACACGTCATCTTTTAAAATCCTCACTATAATCCTGAGACGCAGATGTTATTAACCTCATTTACGGAGGAGAAAAGGGAGACTCGGGGAGGTGATGACTTGCCCAAACTCATGCCTTATGAAGTGGCAAGACGAGATTCAAATGCAGGTCCGCCCTCCTCGGAAGCCTGTGCTATCTTCACTCCGCAGCGCCATGTTCCACAACAAGCAGAAAACCGACTTTACAAAGCAGGCTGAGGAGTGAATTTCCTTTGAAATGTCTCTAACCGGACACCAAGAAACGCTTTGTAAAATATCAGGGCGGTAATATCCCCCTCAGCAGGTGGATGGGCCTGGACTGTGGAGAGGTGCTGCCCTTGCCCTCCACCCGCAAGCCGCTAAGGGTAGGGGCACCAGAAGACTGGGATGCAGCCTGGACTGGTTGGAGACCTTCCCCCAACCCCCCGCCCCACTCCTCCCCCCCCCCACCCGGGGCCAGCTGAATAACAAAAGCATTGAGCCTCTGCTTGGGTGTCAGCCTGGGGGCCGCAAAGCCAGGGGATCCCTGGGCCAGGCAGGGGTGGGGGAAGCCAGCTGGCCCAGGTGGACAAGTGCAAGGGAAGGCGGAGCCCTGGAG
This sequence comes from Balaenoptera physalus, assembly GCF_965194825.1. NCBI lineage: Eukaryota > Metazoa > Chordata > Mammalia > Artiodactyla > Balaenopteridae > Balaenoptera > Balaenoptera physalus. The sequence goes on along the minus strand of NC_138882.1, from coordinate 52,559,336 downwards.
CCCTGGGTGTGCACCTGGCTTTGGAGAGGTGGTCAGGCTGAGAGCCGGTTCCAGGAGGGTGTGGGGCTCCAGGGCAGGATCTGTGAAACGGGCCACATGTTATGGGGCGGGAGTGCGGCTGCCCAGCGTGCTCTGCGGGCACCGGGAACTGCCAAGTTGAAGCCAGGAGAAACGTAGCTCCAGGGTAGAGAGGCTCCTTTGTTCCTATCTACGTGTATTCCATAAATAGATATATACATTGAGCACCCGTTGTGTGACAGACACTATGGTAGGCCCTGGAAAAACAACAGGTGTAAGACAAGCAAGATCTTTGTTCTTGAGGAGAATATGAGAAGGAGCCAGCCTTGCAAAGAGGTAGGAAGGAATACCCTGGGCAGAGCTAAGGTGGGAAGGGGCCACATGTGTTTGAGGAGTGGAAAGCAGCCAGTGTGGCCAGGGAGAGAAATAGGAGATGAGGCCAAGGGTCTCAAGCAGGGCTGGGTTGGCTACAAAAAGGAAGTGATTCTAAGTGCTAAGGGAACCTACTGAATGTGTTTAAGCAAAGTGGTCTGATTTACATTTTTAAGAGTTCACTCTGTACAGAACAGACGGGAGGGGGCCGTGCAGACGCCACGGAGAGCTGTGCCGGTGTGTGGACCTGCAGAGCTGGAGAGAAGTGGGTGCAGTTAGGATGCATCTGGGTGGAGTCCAAAGACTCCAGGGGGAGTGAGAGAGAGCCCCGCACACACAGCCCTTCCTTCAAGCGGACTCCCACTCCCACCCCGGCACACTCACCACTCCTGGAAAAATCTCTTTTCTGGCTTGAGAATTGCAAGATCAAACCTAGGCTACCCTGGGCTACATTTCAAGGCCCCATGACGGGCATGGTGTGCAGAGAACTGGGGACACGTCGGGTTGGTCCCCCATACCCCTATTTGAGGAGTTGGGGTGTGCCTTGGCTGACTGAGAGAAAAGCAGAAATTGGCACTGTTTATCAGGAACGTGCTGTCTATAACCATCCCCCGTGTGATCTCAGCACCTGTAAGACAAGGGTCAGTGGCATGGGCTGCCTGGGCAGAGAGGAGCCAGCCAGGGGGCAAGGATGGCGGGCCGTTCCCCAACAGCCGGCACCACGTGCACTGAGTAAATGGTTTTTCTGCAGAGGGGCACCCACCTTCCTCCCCAAAGCAGGGGTTCTCCCAGAGAGTGGCTGTGCCACATTCCCCCAGCCCTGCGAGACAAAGCCACCCTGCGCTTAATGAGGAGAGAGACCTTGGACTCTGCTCTGGTTTCTGCACAGACGCAAATGGATCCCCAACCTGACTTTCCCATTTTCCTCCCTTTCCTTTTCCTCTTTCCCCAGATCCTTAATTGGCAGAAGGAGGGGACATAGTGGAACATTTCAGATTTTACTTTTTGACTACCCTGATTTACACCCGTTTCTCTGATGGAGCCTTTGGAATGAGGGACAGAAGAGATAGAAACTAAGGTGGCAGAGAAGAATGTAGCAAAAAAGCGTTAAGCTGATAGTTACCCTCTGAAAGGCTTGAGCCAGACCCACGCTCGCTCACTCTCTCTCTCTCTCATTTACTCTTGAGAAGCAAAACCCTAGGAGGAAGACCAGGCCCAGAATATGACTCTGAACACACCGTAGTAGCAGATGAAGGGCTTCTGAGCAGTGCACGAGGCGGCCCCCAGGCTGGGGAAAATGGCTATTGAATACAGAGTGGCACAGAGACCCTCCTCGAAGAACGGCGGCGAGCTCCACCCTGGCACGCTGAAGGTGGAGCCGCTGGACCATCTCAGGCCCCCGAGGCGCACGTCGAAGAAGAGGCCGATCCAGGACGCGGGGCTGCTGGTAAGGGAAGAGAGGGTCTTGAGGTTGGTCCAGTCGCCCCGTGCTCTGCAGCTCGGCCAGGTCTGTGTGGCGCTGCCGGCAGTACTCCAGGGCCTCAGGCCAGCTCAGCTCCTCTTCCACCCTCCAGAAGGTCTTGCTGTCACTGGTCAGCTGCAGGGCTGGGGCGGGAGAGATTGTCATCGTGTGGCTGCCCGTACCCTACTCCCAAATCCAGGGTGTTCGGCCACACCACAGGCAGCCTCCCCAGCCTCTCCTAACCCATTCCACCCCTCCCCTCCCGCCCTCCACTTGCACAGCACCACAGCTCTGCTTCCGGGCCTCTGCACAAGCTGCTCTCTTGGCCTGAAAGACTGGCCATCCTCACCTGCTCCCTCGATCCCCCATTCTCCCGTTTCTCATCTCCCCCTTCCCTCTGCCCCATCCTGGGCAGGCTCCCTTCCTATGAGCAACAATGTACCTTTGTTAATGCTTAGCAACAGTAGAAAGTGTTTACTGAGCACTCACCAGGTGCGATTAGCTCACTGAATCCTTTCCAACAGCTAACTCCCTAGGATAAACATCACCATGACTGTTTTACAAATTAAAAAACCAAGTCACTGAGAGTTAAGTGACTTAGCCAAGGCCACCCAGTGGGAAGGGGTAGAACCAGGGCCCAGGGACCATGGGTGGGGCTCCCAGGGCAAGGCCCTTAGACAGAGCATGGTTTTGCCCTGATGTAGGTGTCACAGGCTCATAACTGGGGCTGCACATTAGAATCACCTGGGGAACTTTTCCAATACACCAATGCCCAGGATGCCCAACAGCAAGGATCTGAATCTCTTGCTGGGACTAGCATTAGAATTTGTTTAAAGTCCCTGGGGAAAAGGGCCTTTTGGCTTGTCTGTCTCCACCACCAGCTCCAGGCAGCTTGGGAGCAAAGAACCAGCCTTATTCATCATTATATTCCCAGTGCCCAGCACATCAGAGGGGCTGGGTGTATTGAAAATGAATGAATGAGTGAATGAGCACAAACTTCTCCCGGGGACCGACCCGAACCCCAAGAACTCAATGTTCACTTCCTTCCTTCCTTAATCCATCCCCTTGTGGAGGTGCCAGCAAATGAGGGCTGGTTAAGGACTGCTCTGCTCAGGGTCTTGGGGTGGGAGAGGGGGCGTCCTAGTCCTTAAGGAGCCAGCCTCAAGCCAGAGCCCTAGGAGAGCAAAATGAGACTGAAAAACCGGGCATACAGAGGGGCAAGGACGTGCACAATGGGGGAGGACACGGGAAAGGCCTGATGAGGTGCCTGCCAAAAAGAATGATGCTTCTCACACCCACCAGAGGCCAAGAAGATGCTGCCTGTCGCTGACAGAAGTTGGAGGATCCCTGGGCAGGAGAAAAGGAATAGAAAGAAATTACTTTCTTGTGACGTGTGATTCACTTTGATATTTGTTTATCCTATTCTGTTTATTTTTTTAACAATCACTGGCTGTGGTCCACTAAATTGACTTTAGGATGTCATGGGTCCCAACCCACAGTTTGAAAAATCCTGCTGCCCCAGCTGATCTCCTGGCTTTAAACACCTTGAGATGACAATTCCCAGACACAGCCTCCACCCTGGAGCTCAGCGTACGTGTCCGTCTGTCCGTTTCTCACATGCACATGGGTTCATCCCTGCCATTCGGCCTGTCCTGGTCGTCCCAGCTCATCACATGGCACCCCTCACCCCAGTACCTCAAGCCCCACCCAGGAGTCACTGTTGGTGCCTCTGTGTCTCTGTCTTGGCAAATCCCATCGGTTCTACAGCAAGTGTGCATCTTGGACCTTCTCGAACTTTCCACTTCTTTCCGTGCCCACTGCCACCCTGGCCCAAGTCACCATCCCCTCCCTGGGACTGACAGCACCAGCCCCAAAGGCTCTCTCTGCTTCCGTCCTCCACTATCACAGTCCCCTCCCCACTCTGCGTGCAGAAGGACCTTTCTGAGATGCTGCCCCTGTCACTGCCGCGGGTCACAGGGCGGGCTCCTTACCACCGTCCCCAGGCCCTGGGTGTCCTGGCCCTGCTGTCATAGGCAAAGCCTCCTCAGGCTCCCGCACTTGCTCATGCATACACCCTACTCATCCACAAGGCTCGACCCCGTGCCTTGTGCCTCGGGACCTTTCTCTAGCTTTATTCTTTGAGGTTCCTTCGTTTAGCCCTTAGGCTCAGCCCAAATCTCCCCTCCTCAGAGAAAGCTTCCCGCCCACTTGACCTAAAGAATCCCCGACATGCCTCTCCCTGTGACTGTCCCTTGTCACCCTGATCATCTCCTTCATTGCTCTTGTCACATTCTGTGATGATCTTGTTTACTGTCTTCTTGCCGAACGTCTCTGACCCCCACTAGGATGGATGTGGGCTCCGTAAAGCGGGGCACCATTCCTGACTGGCACCCATTAGCACTTAATGTGTTTGTTAGATGCGTCAGTGAAGAAATGAATGAATGAAATTCTACATAAAACAACCAATTCCAGGTTCTGACCCCTGGTGGGGGGTGCGGGCAGGCGGGGGGCGGGGAAGGGGTGAGAGGAGGCAGGGCAGGGGCGGGGAGCCAGGCTGACATGCAGAAACAGTCACTGCTTCCCACTTTGTCTCCCCTTCAACCCCAAAGTCTGGGCATCTCGGGGAGAGGCACCCTTCCCGCAGGTCTGTGCCCTGGACGTGCGTGGAGCCTGGTGCCCTCCTGCCCAGGCGGTGGCCTTACCTGCTGTGCAGAGGGACAGTCGCAGCCCTGAGGGCGGCATGGCTGCTACACAGGACAAGACAGCCGGTGGAAAGGCTCCCCTCCTCTAGAAGAGGCTGCACCTGGCAATTAGTGAGCAGACGGGGGAGGGGAGGGCCCAGCCGGGCCAGTTACCGTGGGAGGGCAGGGAGGAGGGCGGCAGACAGACGGCAGGAGAGCTGAGACTCCTGGGCCCTCAAGGCCCAGAGGGACAAGGGGCCGAGGGGACGGAGAGAAGAGGGAGGACCGAGGAGGGACAGGAGCTGGCAGGTGTGGGCCAGGCTTGTTGCGCTCTCCTCCCTGCCCACCCTCTCAGCAACCACAGTGCCGGGGAGAGGCCAGCACGACCCCCATTTTACAGGTGAGAAAGCTGTGCCTCCAAGAAGGAAATGACTTGCTCAAAACTCCAGGGTAGGAAGTAGCAGGGCAACAATTCAAGCTCAGATCACTGCAAAGCATGAGGTGGAGAGGTGATGGGCCCCCAACTAGTCCTACTTCAGTGAGGCCAGAAGCCACCCACCCGAGGCTAGGCTCTGGCTCCCCAAGTAAGTACAGACCGGAGGTCAAGGCACTTTCTCTGGGGGACCAAGAACACCTCTCTCTCTCACTCTTCCTTCCTCTCTCCCAACATCCTGTTTATGCCCATAACTCTCTCCATTCCCCTAAGAGCTAAGCTGTTGGAAACCAAAGGCTGGAAGCCTCTTTTTTTTTTTTTTTTTTTTTTTTTTTTTTTTTTTTTTTTTTTTATAAAGTCTCTTTATTCTTTTTTTTTTTAATTAATTAATTAATTTATGGTTGTGTTGGGTCTTCGTTTCTGTGCGAGGGCTTCCTCTAGTTGTGGCAAGTGGGGTCCACTCTTCATCGCGGTGCGCGGGCCTCTCACTATCGCGGCCTCTCTTGTTGGGGAGCACAGGCTCCAGACGCGCAGGCTCAGCAATTGTGGCTCACGGGCCTAGTCGCTCCACGGCATGTGGGATCTTCCCAGACCAGGGCTCGAACCCGTGTCCCCTGCATTGGCAGGCAGATTCTCAACCACTGCGCCACCAGGGAAGCCCTGGAAGCCTCTTTTTTTCTGCCCTCCACCCCTTCACACTCTTCCTGAAGGGAAGGGCAAACAGCCCTTCTGATTGGAAGGGCAAAGGGAAAGAGGAAAAAATTCTTCATGCCTCAACAATAATGTCCTGCACAATATTCTCTTGTGCAGTGATGGCCTCAAATGACTTCTTCCCAGTGGCAGAACCCGTGTGTGCCAGGGCCTCTCAGGGCCACTCTCTGGGGATGGAAGAGAACCTGACAGTCCCATCCCGGAAAACACCACCCCTGCCAGGACCCTCTCCCCCAGCCATTCACCCAGGTGTCCTCGGTCTCTTGACGTAAGGGCCCTGCTAGGCTTCCCTCAGGGAGCAGAGAGAACTACTGGGGAAGTACAGTGAGCGTGGAGCGAGGCACGGCATCCTCGCACCCTCACCTCCCCCAGGGCTGCTCCTGGCACTCTGGGTTGAAATTCCACGTGCATTTCTCTTTTCTCCCACTAGTCCGCGAGCCCCTTGAGAGCTGGGACTGCGCCATAGTCACAAAGCACTCACCCCATAATAAGTACAGCAAAAGCTCTCAGTGAGGAGGAGGTGCGATGGTTTGTATGAGGAGGGTTTGCTATTATTCTTCTCTTTGGAGTCCCACTCCTACCTTAGACTCTGTCTGGGCCATGGAGATCTGGCGTACATGAATGAATGAGGAGCCTTACACTGGACATGGAGGGCCGGTGATGAGGGGAGAGGGGACAGCCTTGCTCCCCAGGACACCAGTTTCACCCAAGTTGTGTGAGGAAACCCAGGCTGGGTAAAAGGAACAGAGAGAAGGAAGCAGCTGGCTTCCCACGCAACCCAGGAACAAACACTTGGTTTGCATGAGCCACAGAAGCAAAGGGGTTCGTGGAAACTCCCTGTAGCATCTCTTCCCATCCCCCAGGTGAGGAATGCTTTTCCACCTGGACACAATACACCCTTAGGTACGTACAGGTCTACAACTTTAACTTTTCCACAATCTCCCAGACTAACTAGATCTGTATCCCCAGAGTGGAAGCTGCATTTCCCACACTTGCCGTATTACTCGGACATGCTCTCAGCACCCCTGAGAGCAGACAGGTTTTCTTCCGCAAAGTGAGCTGCTAACAACTGTTCGGGCTCTTTGTTAGAGATGTGCATTGTGGCTGTAATGCCCAGACAAGCACAGCTCGAGAGGTTTTTCTCTAAGCCTTGATGCCTGTGAGATAATAGAAAAAATATATGTTGGTCTCAGCCCCCAGTACCTGGCACAGAGCTCCTAAAACCCTTGTAGTTTCCTGAGTGACAAGAGTGTCTTTTTTTCTGATGAAGTGACTCAGGGTGGGCTCCTGGATTGGGGCCAGTCTCTAGAAAGACCAAGCCATGTTGAGAAGCTTGGAGTTTTCAGCACCAGCCTCCTGTCCTTCACAGTTAACGATTGCTCAGGCCTATGTAATGAAGCCTCCGCAGGGACTTCCCTGGCCGTCCAGTGGTTAAGACTCCATGCCTCCACTGCAGAGGGCATGGGTTCGATCCCTGGTCAGGGAACTAAGATCCCACATGCCACATGGTGCAGACACAAAAAGAAGAAGAAGAAGAAGAAGAAGCCTCCACCAAAATTCCAAAAGCATGAGGTTCAGAGAGCTTCTGGGTTGGTGAACACGTGGAGACATGGGGAGAATGGTGCACTCAGAGAGGGCCTGGAAGCTCCCCGCCCTTTCTTCATACCTCGCCCTGTGTCTCTCTCCCACCTGGGTATTCCTGGTAATCTGGTGAGTAAAATGTTTCTCTGAGTTCTGTGAGCCACTCTAGCAAATTAATTGAAACTGAGGAGGGGGTCGTGGGAATCTCCAATCTGTAGCTGCTTGGTCAGAAGCACAGGTAACAACCTGGACTTGGAGCTGGCATCTGAAGTGGGGGGCGGGTAGGGGGTGGAGAGTCTTGTAAGGCTGAGCCCTTAACCTGTGGGATCTGACACTAGCTCCAGGGAGTGTCAGAACTGAATTAACCTGTAGGACACCCAGCTGGTGTCACAGAGAATTGCTGCTTGTAGGTGAAAACCCCCATACGTCTGGTGTCAGAAGCGGTAGGTGTGGTATGACATGGTGTGAGAGCAAAGGAGAAACACAAGGGGAAAGGCTGGGGGGTGGTTTTCCTAAACAATTCCTTATCTGGGAAGTGAGGGTAATAATAACTATTTTACAATCGTATTATGAGGATTAAATGAAATAATCTTTGTAGTGGCTTTGATACACTGCACAAATTCCAATGTGCAAGAAACATTGCATCATCTATTTATTTGTCTCTAAATCAACTTAAAAATTTTAACGTGTATGCACAATAAAATGCACCTATTTTAAGTATACAGTCTGATCGGTTTTGCAGAATGTACATACCAGTGGAACCACCACCATAATCGAGTCACAGAACATTTCCGACACCCCAGAATGTTCCCTGCTGCTCTTTGCAGCCATCCCTCCCCCACCCCAGCTTCAGACAACCACTGATCTGCTTTCTGTCACTATAGATTTGTTTTCTAGCCTTTCATTTGAATGGAATTTCACTCAGTAAAACATCTGTAAGATTTACCCATTTTGTCATATGTATCAGTAGTTAACTCCTTTTTATTGTCGAAGGGTATTCCATTGTAGGAAAATACTACAACTTGTTTATTCATTCTCCTGCTGGCAGATGTGGTGTTGTTTTCCAGTTTGAGGCCATTATGAATGAAGCTGCTGTGAATATTCATGAACAAGTCTTTGTGTGGACATATGTTCTTATTTCTTTTGGATAAATGCCTAGGGGTTGGATTGCTGGGTCATATGGTAAGTGTATGCTTATAAGAAACCGCTAACTCTCTTCCAGGGTGATTATATCATTTTCCACTCCCACCAGCAATGCATGATAATTTTCTCAGTGTGGACATGAACTGTTGAAGACAATTATGCCTCATGGGGCCATTCCTGCTTGAGGGAAAAGTTCTGTTACAGCTAGCTTCTCTAGATCCTCACACAGCTGGGGAAGCAGTGGAGCTCCTGGGGCAGGTCACTGGAGCCTTTCTCGGACGCTTCCTTGGATCCCTTGGGGAGAGCCACCCAGGGTCCTTTGCTCTTGGGCACCCCTTAGGGGGCAGCACACCGTACTGGGCAGCCAGCCCTGCTTCCTTAATCCTGAAGAAACATTTTTCCTGGAACCTCATGGGGAACATGAACCCTTGGATTCTAAACTACAGCTGCTCAAATTTTTCATTTATTTTCCCCCCTCTGTTTAAGTGCTGTTTTAATAACTGATCTTTTTTTTTTAATTATGCTTTATTCTTTTAAAAGTAAATGTGTTGGCCAGTAAGAACATGAAAAGATGTGTAATATCACTAATCATTAGGGAAATGCAAAACAAAACTACAATGAGATACCACCTCACACCCATTAGTATGGCTACTGTCAAAACAACAGAAAAGAACAAGTGTTGAGAATGTGGAGATAAGGGAACCCTTGTTAGGGGGAATGTCAGTGGTGCAGCCACTGTGGAAAACAGTATGGAGGTTCCTAAAAAAATTAAAAATAGAATTACCATATGATCCAGAAATTCCACTTCTGGGTATATGCCCAAAAGAATTGAAAACAGGGACTCAAAGTGATACTTGTACACCCATGTTCATAACAGCATTATTCACAGTAGCTAAAACATGGAAGCATCCCAAGTGTCCATTGAGGATGAAAGGATAAACAAAATGTGGTATAAACATACAATGGAATAGTGTTCAGCTTTAAAAAGAAGGAAATTCTGACACCTGCTGCAACATGGATGAAACTTGAGGATGTTATGCTAAGGGAAATAAACCAGTTGCAAAAGGTTAAATATTGTATGATTTCACTTATATGAAGTACTTAGTCAAATTCATAGAAAGAGAAAGTAGAATGGTGGTTACCAGGGACTGGGGAAGGAGGGAATGAACAGTTGTTTACTGTGAAACTGAGCAGGACCCTGCAGGGCCCTCCCAGGGACAAAAGCCCCTCCATGTCCCCCATTTCTTGTTTGAAAAAAAAAAAAAAGGCTTTAGGCTCCTAGGCCTTCCCTGAGTTCCAAGAGCAGACTCGTTCAGTGACTAATTAGGGAAGCGAGGGAATGCAGAAATGAAGGAAAAGCAGTCAAGCAAGAAAAGTAATATTAGCTTAAATAATAGTTCAACCATAAAACAGAGTCACAGGACCCTAGTTCCTACTGAAGGGATATAGATAACAATCTGACATGTAGCTTTGAGTTGTTCTGCATTAACTAAGACCCCCTCACCCCTGCCAGGTGGGGAATGGTGACTACATGCTGATTGCAAGCCATGGACCCCAGATTGGTTGGAACCAGCAGGTTGATGATTAGGATTCCTGAAACATCACCCTGTTATCTCACCACCAACCAATTAGAAGAAAGTCCATAAGCTGATCATACACCCTGCCACTGTCACCCCTAATGCGGCCTTTGAAAACCCTTCTTTAAAAGTCATCGGGGAGTTCGGGTCTTTTGAGCAGGAGCTGCCTGTCCTCCTTGCTTGGTGCCCTGCAATAATGCTGTACTTTCCTTCACCACAATTTGGTGTCAGTTGATTGGCTTTGCTGCATATGGGGTGAGCAGACCCCAGTTTGATTCGGTGACAAAGGGGTACAGAGTTTTCATTTTACAAGATGAAAAGAGTTATGGGGATGGATAGGATGATGGCTGCACAACATTATGAAGGTATTTAACACGACTGAACTACACGTTTAAAAATGGTTGTGGGGGGTTCCCTGGTGGCACAGTGGTTAAGAATCTGCCTGCCAATGCAGGGGACATGGGTTCGAGCCCTGGTCCGGGAAGATCCCACGTGCCGCGGAGCAACTAAGCCTGTGTGCCACAACTACTGAGCCTACGTGCCACAACTGCTGAGCCCGTGTGCCACAACTACTGAAGCCCATGCGCCTAGAACCCGTGCTCCACAACAAGGGAAGCCACCACAATAAGAAGCCCGCGCACTGCAAATGAAGAGTAGCCCCCACTCGCCGCAACTAGAGAGCGTGCAGCAACGAAAACCCAACAAAGCCAAAAATAAATAAATAAATAAATAAATTTATTTATTTATTTATTAAAAAAAAATAGTTGTGGGGATTTCCCTGGTGGTCCAGTGGTTAAGACTCTGCTTCCAATGCAGGGGGTGCAGGTTCGATCCCTGGTTGGGGAAATAAGATCACACATGCTGTGCAGTGCATCCAAAAAATTAAATTAAATTAAATTTTTAAAAATGTTTGAAATGGTAAATTCTGTGTGTATTTTACTACAACAAAATTTTGGGAAAAAGTAAATGTTTCCTGAGTTAATATTATTTACCTAATTTGACTATTTTTCTTTTCATTAACTTATGTGCATTGTCTCCAATTTGATAATTTAGCTCTGAAGTTACTGAATTCTTTTTGTTTCATATAACTGTATGTGTGTACATGTGAACTTCTTGGTTTGTTCTGTTTTACATAATTTTCTTCAGCAATTATTTCATCCTTTTAGTAGTTTCAATAACTTAATAGATTCATTATTAATTTCTTTTAATATTTTTTATTTATTTCCTTTTTAATATACAGTGCGGGGGAGGGGTTCCAGGAGGAGGGAGTTAGCTGGGCGCACACCACATGTGCCTGGGTGTGTCTATGTCTCCTAAATAATCCCCACCCCCATCCTCACTCCAACACAGAGGGTGTTGGTCCAGAGCCCTGGGGAGGGGGGCGGGGATACAAATGAAAAAGAGGAATCACTAGTACTTCTGCTAAGTGCTGCTTCCAGCCCTAAGAGATCCTGGCCTGGAGTAGGCGGAGGAAGGCATTGTCCCTGGGAATGAGAGGGCTTTGGAGCAGCTACAGTTCACAGGAAGCATATGCCACACCCCTTACACACTTTACCTTATTTAATTCTAAGAGACAAAATTCAAAAACCCTATGAGGTAGGTACTTTATTATTATCCCATTTTCTGGATGAAGAAACAAGTTCAGAGAGGCTAAAACACGTGCCCAAGGTCAGGTAACTAGTAGGAGAGGACCTGGGACTTGAAGCCTGGTCTGTATGATGTTACAGCCCAGGCTCCCAACCAATAGTGCTGTGTTCCCCGAGGCTGCTAGTGAAGGCCTTATGTCAGAGCTACTGAATCAGAAGCAGGAAGGGATGGAGTCCCACGTCTGCCTTGTGCACAATATCTTCTTATGGGCAGGCAGGTGTCCAGGCTACTTACCTCTTTTAACCCCAATTTTACAAATGTCAGGTGGGAAATGCTAACGTGGGCTGCATTGGTCGGGGTGGTCCACGCCTCCTCCCCCCAAGTAAGGACGGTGGTGGGTCCTTGCCCCTCAGCTGAGGTGGCCTGGGGAGGCGGTTAAATGTGCTGGCTGTGTAGCCAGGCTGCCTGGCTACATTTCACGGCTCCTCCACCCAGCTCTGCGACTTCAGAGACATTATTCAGTCTTTGAGTTAAACGGCTTCCTCATCTGTGAAATGGGAAGAACAACAGTGCCTTCCTCTTAGGGTCATTGTATGGATTAAATAAAATAAACACATTCAAAATGCTTGGTTAAGACACTAGCTATTTTATTCCCGTGATTCCCCGTATCCCTGTAGGTGAACCCTTGACTCTAGTTCAACCTGTAAGGACAGAAGACCGGCAGGGTCACCAGGAATCACTGAAGCAGAGAATCCAGGCCCACAGGTCCAAAGCCCCCCTTCAGGGAAACCAAAAGTCTCTCCTTAGCAATGGGACGACCAATGTCTTCACACCTGCGCTACCCTGCCCTTCCGCAGGGAAAACATGCCGTAGCCCCACACGTCCATGCACCTGTGTGGCATTAACCAAGCAGTGTGACAGGCTAGGGAGGCAGGAGACTGGAGAGGCTGGGGGCGTGCTTCAAGCTGAGAACGAGCTCAGAAGGGGCCGAGACGGGGTGCAGCCATGGCCAAGGGCTGCGCAAGGGAATCTGAAAAATAAGGTGTTCCCTCCTGGCAGAGCAGGGCATCAGGAGGGTACGGACAAATACCCTCCCACTAGATGGGTGTCAGGAGACAAACACCACGAGTGAGCAGAGGAGGAGGGGTGACCCCTTGGTGGGGGCTGATTCATAAAGCTGAGCAGAGAGAGAGAGAGAGCGCCGTCTTCCTGGAAGATTTTGCCCTGAAACCACCAGCCACAGCAGTGGGGTGGGAGAAAGCTCTCCAACAAGGACAAAGGGAAGAAGGAGGGATCTGGTATCAGAAGAGCCAGGGGCGAGGGTCTGAGGCCAAGCCGGAGGTCAGTTACCATGAGATCAGGCCTCACGTGCCACGACTCAAGGAAGGAAACAAGCTGTGCTCCAGAAGATGAGGACATGGGTCAAGAAGGCAGCAGAGACAGGTAATATGATGGTTAATTTTACATGTCAACTTGACTAGGTCACAGGGTACAGCTGACCCTTGAACAACGTGGGTGTTAGGGGTGCCGACCCCCGGACAGTCAACACTTCGCATATTACTTTACAGTCAGCCTTGGTATCCATGATTCCGCATCTGGAGATTCAACCAACTGCGGATAGCGTAGGACTGCAGTATTTCTTCTGAAAAAAATCCTCATATAAGTGGACCTGTGCAATCCAAACCTGTGTACAAGGGTCAGCTGAATTTGGTTAAATATTATTCTGGGTATATTTATGAGGGTGTTTTGGATGAGATTAACATTTGAATTGGCAGACTGAGTAAAGCAGATTGTCCTCCCTAATGTGGGTGAGCCCCATCCAATCTGTTGAAGGCCTGGGTAGAATAAAAGGCTGAGTAAGAAATAATTCTTTCTCTATTTTACAGCTGGGACCTCAGTCTTCTGTACTCAGACAGGAACTTCCACCATGGGCTCTCCTGGGTCTCCAGCTACAGGTGGGAGATTTCGGGGCTTTTTGGCCTCCATAATCATGTGAGCCAATTCCTTAAAATAAATCTCTTGATTGATTGATAGATAGATAGATAGATAGATAGGCAGATATTCTATCGATTTTGTTTCTCTGGAGAACCCTGATACAAGTAACCAAGTGGAAGGCAGAATAGAAGGCCCGTTGAATGTCTGCGGGGCCTGGCAGGGAGCAGCAGGACAGAGGCCAGGTAAGTTTACTGAGTGGCGTCAGCAAGAGGAATCTCACTGACACCAGGTCGGTACTGCAAAGTCTCCTTTGTGTGGACTTTGGGGCTTCCATTTTTCCAATTCTCTGAGTACTGAGAGCTGAGGGAGATCCACGTACAAAACCCAAGGGCTGTTACATTTATGGATATCCCATTATTTCCCGAGGCAGGAACCCACAGGACCTCTGAGAACGGGCATGTGTTACCTGCAGACACTGCGACGTGATGCACTATCAGCCTGACACACTCACAGCTCAGAGGACACCTTCTTGCTCTACATTGTTTGTTAGAGGATGTGTAGAGCTAAGTCCAGTTCCAGCTGCTGTGTAGAGTGACAAGGCCAGGTAAAGGTGAACTTGGGCCAGATGGAGCAGACAGAGAAGGCTGATTTGGTATGTAATACACCTGCTGGGACAGGCTAGCAACTCTCTCTGCTGGAAGGAAGACCCATTTGATACACGGGAGACAGGTAAACACCGTCCAGGCCTCAGCATGGAGGGGATGGTCCCACTGATATGGGGGGAGCGTGTCATCTTCAGAGACCCAGGCAGGCACTGGCGATGGGAAAGTTTGGCATGTGGTAGGTAGCATTCCCCCTCACCCTCCGCCTCCTGCGCTGGGTTTAGAGAAGAAATTGTCTAAAGTGAAGGGTACTGGGAAGCTCACAAGGCCAGGAATGGGATCCAGAAGAACATGGCAGAAAGGCAGCTCTGAGAACTGGGCCGTGCACCTCCTCTGGGCTCTCAGCACCCTGAGCCTACTTACCATTGTAAGTGCGATTCTAACGATGTCCTGTCAACCCATCAGTGATGAGTTCCTAGGGCCAGGGCCATGCCAGGTGTCTCTGTGCTCCTCGTGCCTAGCAGAGTGCTTGGCACACAGTCAGGCGCAGTAAACGTGTGTTGAACCAGCAGGGGATTTGCCGTGGAGTCCCCTGCATAGTGACCCAGAGCTCCTTGCTAAGACCCAGCCTGGCCCTGAGCCTGGATAAGGGTGACCTGCCAGTGAGTGGAGGCGTGGAGAACGAGGCTGGCCCTGGGATTCACGACTCTCTGCGTGCGTTGTTATTGTCACAGGTTTTATTCTGTCACAAGAACGGGGTTGCTTTGTTTTGATCAAGAATTAGAAATAAGTCAACGCTTATGTTTAGAAGGCTCGGCAAGTGACTGTGGTCTGCTTCCGTGTTCGATTCCACCCAAGTTGTCTTTCCCAGAGAGCGATTCTTCACACGAGCTTTGCCACCCAGAGGAGCGGTGTCACTTACGCCTCCTTCCTCAACTTCAAGTGGAGCCCAGGGCCCAGAGGGTTCTTCTCAAAGTGTTAGTCTGTCACGTGGCCCAGGGACACCCCAGAGCCGTGTGGACAGGAGCGGGGGGCTGCCAGTGGCCCCGAGGAACAAGGCTGGGGTGGAGCCGGGGTGGACTTGTGGATTCAGTCTCCTGAGCAGGGGAACAGGCCTGCTTGAGAAAGCGCTCCCTGCAGAACCAACATACAGGGCGACGAGCCGGCAAGCTCTTGTGAGGTAAAGGCCGTCATCCGAGGTGATGAATCTGTGCAAAAAAAAAAAAAAAAGTATCTGCGCGATGTTTGGCTACAAAGAACCAACCAAGTGAAATCACTCATTGTAAAAAATGATGAGGGGCTTGATAGTAAGGCATCAGATCTGCTTTTATCATGGCCACTAATTAAAATGACCAACCCTGAGAATCCACGAGATGTCACCAAATAAAAGTCCCCAACATTTCCACAGGCCATGTGCTTGTGGGTCACCAAGCAGGAGTTACTGCTGCACGTGTGTGACTTTCCAAAGACCTACAATTAGCAGGAACATGGGGCCATCTCCATTCACCAGTCATGTTCTTAGTTGCAAAAGGAATCCACATCAGCTGGTTTAATTGTCGGGAGGGCTGGAGAAAGAGGCTGAACTCCCAGCTTCTAGGACAGCATTCAGCCCCTCATCAGAGAACTGGCTGATTCAGAGCGGGTGATTCGCTCTCCCTGCACCAGCAAACGGGATGCCTCAGCGGAACTTCCCCACCGTGAGGCCGGGAGCTAAACGAAAACCAATGTTACATGCAGACTATCCAAGTGGATCTGGGTACATGGGGTGTTTTTTAGTTTTGTTAAACCTAAACAACTAAATCAGAACAGCCAAATATTTTGGCATGAAATGCAAGAGGTATGTGGAATCCATTGAATTCAAGATCCAGAAAAACAAGCAACCCATTTATACGCATTCTATACAATGCCTTTTGCCAACAAAGGAAAAAATCCACAGCCCTGTTTAGAGCTCAGACATGTAACAAGAATGAAGAAGCAAACCTCTAGAAACGGCCTAATTCTTAGTCTTTAAATGCACCAAGCTTTCCCCCACTGACAGCTCAGCCTCCTGCGAGAGACTTCCAGGCTCGTCCAATCTGGTTGCCTTTGCCAGGAGCTATTCTCACCCTGTCTCCACAGTGGCTCTCAGAATCTGTGTCTGGCTCCTCTGTCTGGAGACTGGTTTAAACAGCCTTCTCCAGCTCATTGACCTCTCCCAATCGGGCTCTACAAGCTTCCTTGCTTTTATCACCACTCACAGCTCCAGGGCAGAGATGCTTTCCCCAGCCCAGGCCCTGGAACTCCTGCTGAGGGAAGAAGATTCACACAGTCTGGGCCATGCTTCACCTAGACTCAGCTCTGAGAGGCTAATGATCCCAGGGGCAGAATGGCCAAGAGAAGGAAGCTAATCAGATGTGAAAAAGGCACCAGCCAGGCTGACCCCACAGGAAGCCCCCTAGTGACCAGTATCCCCAGGTTCTGGAAAACTGTGGTCCAGTCTGGGTTGGTGTCCATGTCTGGTGGTGGGGGCCAGCTGTAGGCATCCCCAGGCAGGGGTCACATTCAGGGGCTTCGTGGGACTAGACACAAAGGTTCCTCTAAGGAGGTTATGGACTTTCAGCCAAGAGGACGGCGGCAGGGGCCATCTCCCAGTGAAGGGGCTGACACAGGTCAGACCTCTTGGTCAGGCCCTAGTGCTTCTCGGAGGGCTCAGAACAGCAAGAGAAGCTCCAGACCAGACCCACATTCTGATGCCTGCAGGAGGGGAGCGAGGTGTGCAGGGCCTTCTGCAGAATGGGACTGGAATAGACTGGAACTGTCGTATCGCAAAGCCCTGGACCAACAGGATCATTATCCCAATCTCTGTCTCAACGTCCCACCCGCTGGCCATTCAGGTGACAGAGAGGTAGATCCCTAACCTGAAAACGGCCAGTTCACGTTTGTTAGGAGATTTCATCTCAGCTCGAGAACCTGGTGTAATCTTCCCTTCCAGACCTTGTTGGCTACCTCCCTTTTGTACCAGAACCAGAACCCCAAACCAAGCTTTCTTACAAGAGGACTTGTTAAAGTGAAATAGGAGAGATGAGATGCTTTAGGAAGGGGTGGCAGAGATTGGTTGCCTGCTCCTTAAACCTATTTCCTCTTATTCTTGGGAGACACGTGGCCACATATCCCAGCCTCCTTTCTGGTTAGGACTCCTTTCTGGTTTCAGACTAACACTTTGAGAACCCTCCTTTGCCTTGTTAGTTTGTAGCCGAAGAAATGTGAGTGGGAGGGATGCAGGCTGCCCCCAGGACTAACCCATGGAATCCTCCCATTTGTGAGCCTCCATGGACACCACGCCAGTCACAGTCCCCCAACAAGGGCAATCCAGAGAGGCTGTTGCACCAGTTTGATTGCTTCAGTGATAAATGGGAATCTGGAGGTGTCAGAGGTGGAGAGGAGGCTACAGACCGGGATAGCAAGTGTAGAGAGCCTTGGATCAGGGAAGCCAAGAGAGGCAGGAGTATAACTGCCATCCTCCTCTACTTGGGCTGCATCCAAAGACGGTAAAGGGACACCAGCCAAGTAAGGAGGCCCCAGGAGCTATGTGTGGCAGGAGCAGGGGAGCCTCTGAGGGTTGGTGGCTCTTTATTTCACACAGCAGGCTGCACTGTACCAGTTGGCTGTGGGAACCGTAACAGGTTCCCCTGGGTCCTGGGAGGCCCTGGCAAATGCGTCCCTGTCACAGAGAACACACAGGAGAAAAAAGCCTGCGATCCTCAAACAAAGCCTTTGCTCTGACTTTTCACTTATCATTAGCTGTATTGCGGTAGCTGGAGATTTACCATTAATGGTTCAGAATATTACGTTTTGTTCCTGAAATAGAGGCACTAGAAGTTCACATGATAGAAATTCCATAGAAACAATATAGTAGGACTTGATTCTAGCCAAGATCTGATACACTATTTATAGGAATGATCAGAAATGACATAGGAACCAATGTGTCAATGAGAAAAGGTGTCTGAACCCTGCACAGTGTAGAAGTAAGGTGTCTATAAGTCAGTTATGTGGGACAATGCGGTAACCAATCATATAAAAGCCCCGTGAGAGGTCCCCTGGGGCTAAGAACCAGCCAGCCCGCCACTGGGCGGCAGCGCTAGACACTGCAGTGTGAGGCAGGGTGTTCAGGGGCCAATCATCGAGGTCACGTGTGGCAAGCTGTGTCGTGCAAGGTTGACTGGAGACCACAGCCGTCAGGACTCTGGGCACCTTTGTGAATCAAAGGGCTCTAGAACACTGGGTCCCCTGTAGTCAAATGGGCCCCTCAGCACAGATGACGTTCTCTTCACCTTCTCTGGGCCTAGATGTGAGTCTTGGCTGAGCCCGGGCTTCATTGTAGGCCGGACCCTGGAACTTTGTACCTCTGGAATCACAAGAGGCCAAACACAGAGGCCTGAGGCCATTTTTAATCCTCCTTCCCCCGGCCTCCACCCTGCACACAACATTGTCTTCATGAAACTGAAAGATCAGGACCCCTATAAAGAAAAGGAAATCCAAATGCCATCAGCTTGGGGAAGAGAGACACATGACTGCTTCTTTCTCTCTGTTGGGAATCTCCCCTTTCACCAAACTCCATTGGAACATCAGAGGGCTCTACGGTCCTTGCTGTGGACCAGTGGATTTTGCCCTGAAGGGGGGTTAGGAAAAGCCTACCTGACATTCTCCAGGTAAGAATGGCCTACGGCCTGCATATAACAAAGTCATACTTCCACATCACAGGGCTGCTTCCACCTAGGGCCTCGCACAGTTGCAAAATCTTAGAGAAGAGAGTAACAGACTCATTTATTCAGGTTCATTAAACATATTCCCAGCCCTTCCAGAACATACTGATGACAACAATGATGTATTTGAGGGCATGAATAGCAAGTACTATACGAAGGCACAAGCCTGGAGCTGTGGGTCTGTAGTTAAATTTCTGTCCAAATGATGACGACGATGATGATGATGTGTGTATAATTTTCTACTTTACAAAGAGGTTTTCACAATGAGACCTTGATTCCTTTTACACCCAATTTCCTGATATATGGGCCAGTGGGCTCATGTGACATGCTTGGCCAAGAGGAGACTCATTTAAAAACTGCTCAGCCAAGCAAAGGACACTTTGCTGCAGGCCCAGGAGGAGTTCAACCCCAAACAAAGACGAGAAGGTGCCCATTTTCACACAGCTGGTAAATGTTGAGAAGGAGACCATCATTTTCACTGTAGTTTCCTGCTCAAGCCTATGGGATCTTTGGAAACCTGTGGAGAAAGGGCCCTCCTGCCATGTGGCCAGCGGATCTGGGAGGACCGAGCACAGTGGTCAAAGGACCTTAGTGTTCCAACCCCTCATTTACAAGGGGGAGAGGAGCTTGGGAAGCTCCCCACCACTTCCTTGCCTCCCCTCCCATCTCTTTTCCTCCCCCACTGAACAGTGACAGACGTTCTCCTTTGGTTGTGATGGGCTGAGACTGAAGGTTCTCACCAGGTTGGGAGCTGCAAAATAACCCCCTAGGAAATGCGTCAGAAATGCTGCAAGTGACTCCGAAGAAGCTCCAGTGCTCAGGGCCTCTGGGAAGAACAGGCATAGGCGCAGGAAATGGGAAGGTGAGGGTGATAAGTCATGTCCGGGGTGCGGACACGCACTTCACATGCAATTTGCATCATTTCCTGTACTGTCTGTTCTAGGAATTTCCAAGTTGGCCCTTTCTGTAGCAAGTAGTAGAGGGAAGAAGGCACGCCCAAGGATAAGAGGAAAGAGAATTATTCAGCATCCAGTTAGGCTTGCTAACCTGGATGCTGAATAATTTTAGGTCCCAGGGGAGGCCACGTTCCTTTGCTCTTGAAACACAAATCACAGTTACCCGCAGGATGGCCTCAGTATTCTTCATCGCCCGTCATCTGGGCTTTTCCCCGACCGCACTGTCCACATACTGCTTCTTGCCCTAACGCTCTTCCGGGATAGTAGAAAAACCAGGAGAAAAGAATGGAGTTGGGTGTAGGAGGGGAGAGGGGACAGAGCCAGCTGTGCAGTCAGGCCTGGGCATCAGAGATCGCCCTGCCGAGACTGGCACCCCTCCCCCAGCACAGACAGCCCCGGATTAGCACAGTACGTGCACCTTGAACCGGAGAGACTTCAGGGCATCCCAACCCAAAATAGCTTCAGGCTCGAGGAAGGGTCAGGAGAGCAGGTGTGTGGGCTCCCAGGAGAAGCTCATTGTTGAGGGCAGACACCTTCTCCTGGTCTTTGGGTGGGTCCCGCTGGGAAAGGAGTGCCAGCAATTTTTGCTTCTCCTGGGGCGTGCCTTGTGCTCGGGCCATGCAGGCTGTGGTCCTTCAGGGTGGGCTTTCCAGGACAGCCCCTCTCCCCTTGCAGGAGGGAGACTTCGTGGCTTTGGAACCGGCCTGAGGTCCTCTTCTCAGCGGCCGAGGCACCCCAGGCTCAAAGTTACGGTGACACTCCGGCCGGCATGCGGGTCCTGGGCATTGTGACCTCAGCTGTTCCACACACAGAGAGGTGGGCGTCCTGCCCTCACCTCAGCCTGTAACCTGCATAGGACAGTGGCCTGGTCCCGGGGCCCATTGTGGGGAGGTTGGGAAGTTGAAGAACACTCTGGCCTCCTCCATCATGTCGGCCAAGAGGGCAGAACTGAAGAAAACAAACCTGGTAAAGGAGAAACGTTGCTGGCCAATGTGGGGCCTCTTTGAACTCTCACTGGTTGGAGTTGGGGGGTACAGAGAGTCCCCAGCGAACCCTTGGCTTTTCTTTCTCCCTCTGAGCATGACGTGGCCTCTCAGGCTGGAAGGAGGGTGGGGAATGGACCCCTGGCCTTGGGGTGGGAAGGACCCTGCCAGGACAAGGAGCACTGAGATGCCCCACCCCAACCCCGGCCACTCCGGGAGCCATGAGCCCAGCCAGGCCCGCATTTTACCCGCGTGTTTAAGGCACACAAGAATCTCATCAGATAAAGGTAATTATCATCCACGATTTACAGACGAGGAAGTGAAGGCTCAGAGAGGCTAAATAACTTGCCTAAGTCAACACAGCTGGTAAGGAGGGCGGCTGAGACTAGAATTCAAGTCTGTCTGTCTACCTCCAAAGTCAATGCTCCTGAAAAAATACTTAGACAGCTTCCTTCAGTTATCTTAAAGTGCTCCCGCCAGCCCTCACCCCCGCCAGCTCCCCAGGGAGAGGGCTGCCTGCTGAACTGGCAGGTGTCATTCATGAGAGGAGTAGAACATGAGAAAATGTGAGTTATCTTGGCTCAGGCGCTGGGGGTATGTGGGCCTGAGCTTAAGTGCAGTTAGACAGGCAGGGTTGGGTGGGTGGAGGGTCCTCCCCAATCCTGATGCCTGGCAGCCTGAATCCCAGCCTCCTGTCTCTGCAGAACAAGAACTACAAGGCAGTTTGCCTGGAATTGAAGCCAGAGCTGATCAGAGTAAGAAGCTTGTTTGAGGTCATACCGGCAGCCAGGCCTGAGACGCATGGGGAGGCGACTTGGAGTCAGGGGTCATTCGCTGTTCCTGGTGGCCAAGACTTGTCCCAGATGCTGGCCGATACACTGAGAGAGAGACAAGCTCTCTGCTCTCACAGAACAAAGCAGATACCTAAATAAATAAGGAAAAATTCAGTAGTTTTACCTATGATGCAGAGAATTAAAAATAGGGAGATGTGACCGGGGGGCTGCTGTGGGTTGAGGGTGTCAGGAAGGCCTTCCTCTGAGCTGAGAGCTGTAGGACAAGGCTGCGGCCCCTGGAGGGCTAAAGACGAGTGCTGTGGGCAGAAAAAGCAGCACGCACAGAGGCCCTGAGGTGGGAATGAGTATGGCTGTGGAGGGGACAGAAAGCTGAGGCCCAGTGGGCCAGGAAGGGAGTGGAATGAGATGAGCTCACAGAGGGGAGAAGGATGGAGGAAACTCCTGCACAGGTGAGGCCAGGTTACCTCTGCGCTGGCCCAAAGGGAGGAGCAGAAACTCGGAGTCATCCCTCCTGCCTCACCCTCCCACGCCTGCAGTTTCCAATATTCTGCGTTTCTGTTTTCAACCAACAGACATATGACTACAAAGGAGCTAAACAAGAAGGACCATTTACCAAACCAGGAGGGACAAAGGAGCTAAAGGTAGGTGTGTGGACCCAGGAGACAGGAAGTTGGATCAGCACAGTGAACAGGTGGGGCCGACAGAACAACTTCTGCAGCAGGTAAACTGCTGGCATCTGCAGTTCTGCTCCAGCCCCTGTGACTTCATTCCTTCTGGTTCTCTCTATTTTAAAATAATTTCAGACTTACAGAAAATTTTCCGAAAAATGGAACAATGAGTTATACCCTTCCCCCAGATTCCCAAATGTTGGCATTTTATCTTGGTTTTTTTTTTCTCTCTTTCATATTCACACACCTATATATAACATATATATTTCCTGAACCATCTGCGAGCATGAGGTTCTCTCAAATTTCGGTATATATTTCCTCAAAACAAGAACACTCTCTTACACAGCCACAGTACTATTATCCAAACATCAAAAGCAGGAAATTAGTGTTGATACAGTTCTCACCTACAGCCCTTATTCTAATTTCACCAGTTATCCCACTAATGTCTTTCATAAAAAAAGAGAAGATAACTTTTTTGGTCTGGGATCCAATCCAGAATCACACCTTGCATCTAGTTTCCATGTCTCTTCAGTCTTTTTTCATCTGGAACAGTTCTTCGACCTTGTCTTTTGGGACACTGTCATTTTTGATTACAAATCATTTATTTTGTGGAATGACCCTGAATCTGGGTTGTCTGATGCTTCCTCACCATTAGACTTAGGCCATGCATTTTTCGGTGGTCACACCACAGGAGCGAAAGTATGACCTTTTCAAAGTGCATCACATCTGGAGGTACAGGATGTCTGTGTGTCCCACTATCCTATTTTCTTAATAGCATCCTTTCTTTCCTCCCTGCTGGCATCTATCTCTCTGCTCCTCTTTTGGCAAGGCCCCAGGATCTTTCCTTTCCTCCTTTTGACCGTTTCCCTTCCATCCAAGACATTTCTTTACTCCTTCTCTATTTTATTTCCTCAGAATGAACTCAGGAAGGTGAGGGAAGAGCTCAAGGAAAAAATGGAGGAGATAAAACAGGTAACAGGATGAGACTTTTCA
This sequence comes from Balaenoptera physalus, assembly GCF_965194825.1. Lineage (NCBI taxonomy): Eukaryota > Metazoa > Chordata > Mammalia > Artiodactyla > Balaenopteridae > Balaenoptera > Balaenoptera physalus. The sequence goes on along the minus strand of NC_138882.1, from coordinate 52,536,098 downwards.
GCTCACGGAGAAAAAGTGTAGCTTCAAGGAAAATGCAATGCCTAACTTTGAATAGTAAAGAAAATCAGAAATTGCATGGAAAAAGCAATCAAACCAACTGAGCCCAAATCCCCTAGAGTGTTTAAGTGTCAGCAGCTTAGGTTATCTGTTTCTTACTTGTTTGATGCTTAAACCCAAATTTTGAATGATAAGGGCTCTCTAAGATATCTCATTAATAAGGGTGGGGAGATACAACCTTAGTGACAGAGTGAGAGGGACTGACCTGGAATTTGGGGGCAGTCAGGGACCAATTCCATTGTCCTAATACTCTTCCCCTGAGCAAGCTGCAGAGAAAGAATCCTCTTCTTGTTTCTCTGATGGAATCACCTATAGCATATTTATGAACAAAGGAAATGCTCACGCAAGAACGTGTAATTGAGCTGTGGTCTGAGCTCCACATGGCAGCCTTGCAATGACCAGATCCAAGCTGTGCCAAGGCTGCTGCTGGTGGTGACTTGATGATACACTCACCCTAGTCCCTTCACAGACTCTTGGGAAGAAAGTGGCTTTAGTAGGCCATTATTAGAACATTCCTTAATCTTCATCCAGCTCATTCCAGGGGAGCAGCTGCAGCCCTTAGCTTAAAATGCCTGAAGGACAACTCCACATTCAATAATGTGCTCTTTGCCTTTCTTCCTCACTAGATAAAAGATGTAATGGACAAGGATTTTGAAAAACTCCATGAATTTGTGGAGATTATGAAGGTAAGCATTTACTGAGTGCCCTCCATGGGCCAGTACCATACTAGGAATCATGCAAGGAGATGCCAAGCCTGCCCTGCAAGTGCTTACAACTTGATAAGAGACCCAAACTCTATTGCAAAAAAGAACAAAATAACAAGTAAGTACCAAGCTAAATGATGACTGGTTGTCAACTAACCAGGGGTTTAGAGAAGTGAGTAATGAATGCGGGTTGGGGTAACCAGAAAAGTCCTTTCAGAGGAAGTGAACCTTAAGGTGAGTCTTAAGGCAGCATTGGAAATTTAATATGAATCTAATCAAGAGCCCCATAAGATTATTTTTGAACTCAGTAATTACTAAAAGGATCATCTAGATTCTAGAATAGCAGTTTACAGACTTTGGTGGGTTTCAGAATCACCAGGAGCACAAATATAGGAAACAGAGCTCAGGTCCTGTGTGGATGGGGCTGGCACCCTGGGGTTTTGTTCATGGTCCCCAGGTAGAAGATTGAGAACAACAAATGCAGAAGCATAAATAGGCAAAAGCATTTATTTATAAATTTTTCAAGAGTTGTAAGGGGGCATTACTTCTACCAGATATTAAAATCATAATGAAGCCAACTTAATAATCAAATTAAGGTGGTACAGCCCAAGGATAACCAGACAAATGATGAAACCAACATAGATAATCCTGTAACAGTCTCTCTGCCAGGGATGCACTGAGAATCACTTCTGAGGATTTCTAAAATCCATTTACCCAGGCCCTGGCCCAGATAAAGTGAATAAAAACCTCCAAGGTTGGGCACAGTTGCTCAAAACTCTGTTAAGTGATTCAGATCCTTGCTCCTGATGAGAACCAGGTCCTTAGCACATTAGCAGTAGTTATTAACATTGGCTACGTGTTAGAATCACCTGTACTGTGGTTTTGAACAGCTCCTCTTTGCACCTGGCTGCACCCCATAGCAATTATATCAGAACCTCTTAATATGGGGTCTGCGGACTTCCCTGGTGGCACAGTGGTTAAGAATCTGCCTGCCAGTGCAGGGAACACGGGTTTGATCCCTGGTCCGGGATGATTCCACATGCCGCGGAGTAACTAAGCCCACGAGCCACAACTACTGAGCCTGTGTTCTAGAGCCCTCGAGCCACAACTACTGAGCCCACGCACTGCAGCTACTGAAGCCCGTGCACCTAGAGCCCATGCTCTGCAACAAGAGAAGCCACCACAATGAGAAGCTCGCACACCTCAATGAAGAGCAGCCCCTGCTCGCTACCACTAGAGAAAGCCCACGCGCAGTAACAAAAACCCAACGCAGCCAAAAATAAATTAAAAAAAAAAAGAATGGAGGCAAAAATCGAGAAGATGCAAGAAATGTTTAACAAAGACCTAGAAGAATTAAAGAACAAACAAACAGAGATGAACAATACAATAACTGAAATGAAAACTACACTAGAAGGAATCAATAGTAGAATAACTGAGGCAGAAGAACGGATAAGTGACCTGGAAGACAGAACAGTGGAATTCACTGCCATGGAACAGAATAAAGAAAAAAGAATGAAAAGAAATGAAGACAGCCTAAGAGACCTCTGGGACAATATTAAATGCAACAACATTCGCATTATAGGGGTCGCAGAAGGGGAAGAGAGAGAGAAAGGACCCGAGAAAACATTTGAAGAGATTATAGACAAAAACTTCCCTAACATGGGAAAGGAAATAGCCACCCAAGTCCAGGAAGTGCAGAGAGTCCCATACAGGATAAACCCAAGGAGAAACATGACAAGACATATAGTAATCAAATTGGCAAAATTAAAGACAAAGAAAAATTACTGAAAGCAGCAAGGGAAAAACGACAAATAACATACAAGGGAACTCCCATAAGGTTAACAGCTGATTTCTCAGCAGAAACTCTACAAGCAAGAAGGGAGTGGCATGATATATTTAAAGTGATGGAAAGGAAGAACCTACAACCAAGATTATTCTACCCAGCAAGGATCTCATTCAGATTTGATGGAGAAATCAAAAGCTTTACAGACAAGCAAAAGCTAAGAGAATTCAGCACCACCAAACCAGCTCAACAACAAATGCTAAAAGAACTTCTCTAAGTGGGAAACACAAGAGAAGAAAAGGACCTACAAAAACAAACCCATAACAATTAAGAAAATGGTCATAGGAACATACATCTTGATAATTACCTTAAATGTGAATGGATTAAATGCCCCAAGCAAAAGACACAGGCTCGCTGAATGGATACAAAAACAAGACCCATATATATGCTGTCTACAAGAGACCCACTTCAGACCTAGGGACACATACAGACTGAAAGTGAGGGGATGGAAAAAGATATTCCATGCAAATGGAAATCAAAAGAAAGCTGAAGTAGTGATACTCATATCAGATAAAATAGACTTTAAAATAAAGAATGTTATAAGAGACAAGGAAGGACACTACATAATGATCAAGGGATCAATCCGAGAAGATATAACAGTTATAAATATATATGCACCCAACATAGGAGCACCTCAATACATAAGGCAACTGCTAACAGCTATAAAACAGGAAATCAACAGTAACACAATAATAGTGGGGGACTTTAACACCTCACTTACACCAATGGACAGATCATCCAAACAGAAAATTAATAAGGAAACACAAGCTTTAAATGACACAACAGACCAGATAGATTTAATTGATATTTATAAGACATTCCATCCAAAAACAGCAGATTACATGTTCTTCTCAAGTGCGCACGGAACATTCTCCAGGATAGATCACATCTTAGGTCACAAATCAAGGCTCAGTAAATTTAAGAAAATTGAAATCATATCAAGCATCTTTTCTGACCACAACGCTATGAGATTAGAAATCAATTACAGGGGAAAAAAACGTAAAAAACACAAACACATGGAGGCTAAACAATATGTTACTAAATAACAAAGAGATCCCTGAAGAAATCAAAGAGGAACTCAAAAAATACCTAGACAAATGACAACAAAAACACAACAATCCAAAACGTATGAGATGCAGCAAAAGCAGTTCTAAGAGGGAAGTTTATAGCAATACAAGCCTACCTCAAGAAACAAGAAAAATCTCAAATAAACAATCTAACCTTACACCTAAAGGAACCAGAGAAAGAATAAACAAAGCCCGAAGTTAGTAGAAGGAAAGAAATCATAAAGATCAGAGCAGAAATAAATGAAATAGAAACAAAGAAAACAAGAGCAAAGATCAATAAAACTAAAAACTCGTTCTTTGAGAAGATAAACAAAATTGATAAACCATTAGCCAGACTTATGAAGAAAAAGAGGGAGAGGACTCAAATCAATAAAATTAGAAATGAAAAAGGAGAAGTTACAACAGACACCACAGAAATACAAAGCATCCTAAGACACTACTACAAGCAACTCTATGCCAATAAAATGGACAACCTGGAAGAAATGGACAGATTCTTAGAAAGGTATAACCTTCAAAGACTGAGCCAGGAAGAAATAGAAACTATGAACAGACCACTCACAAGTAATGAAATTGAAACTGGGATTAAAAATATTCCAACAAACAGAAGTTCAGGACCAGATGACTTCACAGGTGAATTCTATCAAACATTTAGAGACGGGCTAACACCCATCCTTCTCAAACTATTCCAAAAAATTGCAGAGGAAGGAACACTCCCAAACTCATTCTACCAGGCCACCATCACCCTGATACCAAAACGAGAGAAAGATACTACAAAAAGAGAAAATTACAGACCAATATCACTGATGAATATAGATACAAAAATCCTCAACAAAATACTAGCAAACAGAATCCAACAACACATTAGAAGGATCATACACCATGATCAAGTGAGATTTATCCCAGGGATGCAAGGATTCTTTAATATACGCAAATCAATCAATGTGATACACCATATTAAAAAATTGAAGAATAAAAACCATATGATCATCTCAATAGATGCAGAAAATAGATGCACAAAATTCAACACCCATTTATGATAAAAACGCTCCAGAAGGTGGGCATAGAGGGAACATACCTCAACATAATAAAGGCCATGTATGACAAACCCACAGCAAACATCATTCTGAATGGTGAGAAAATGAAAGCATTTCCTCTAAGATCAGGAACAAGACAAGGATGTCCACTCTCTCCACTATTATTTAACATAGTTTTGGAAGTCCTAGCTATGACAATCAGAGAAGAAAAAGAAATAAAAGGAATACAAATTGGAAAAGAAGAAGCAAAACTGTCACTGTTTGCAGATGACATGATACTATACATAGAGAATCCTAAAGATGCCACCAGAAAACTACTAGAGCTAATCAATGAATTTGGTAAAGTTGCAAGATACACAATTAATGCACAGAAATCTCTTGTATTCCTATACACTAATTATGAAATATCTGAAAGAGAAATTAAGGAAACACTCCCATTTACCCTTGCAACAAAAAGAATAAAATACCTAGGAATAAATCTACCTAGGGAGACAAAAGACCTGTATGCAGAAAACTATAAGACACTGATGAAAGAAATTAAGTATGCTACAAACAGATGGAGAGATATACCATGTTCTTGGATTGGAAGAATCAATATTGTGAAAATGACTATACTACCCAAAGCAATCTACAGATTCAATGCAATCGCTATCAAATTACCAACGGCATTTTTTACAGAACTAGAACAAAAAATCTTAAAATTTATATGGAGACACAAAAGACCCCAAGTAGCCAAAGCAGTCTTGAGGGGAAAAAACGGAGCTGGAGGAGTCAGACTCCCTGACTTTGGACTATACTACAAAGCTACAGTAATGAAGACAATATGGTACTGGCACAGAAACAGAAATATAGATCAATGGAACAGGATAGAAAGCCCAGAGATAAACCCATGCACCTGTGGTCAACTAATCTATGACAAAGGAGGCAAAGATATACAATGGAAAAAAGACAGTCTCTTCAATAAGTGGTGCTGGGAAAACTGGACAGCTACATGTAAAAGAATGAAATTAGAACACTCCCTAACACCATATACAAAAATAAACTCATAATGGATTAGAGACCTAAATGTAAGACTGGACACTATAAAACTCTTAGAGGAAAACATAGGAAGAATACTCTTTGACATAAATATCAGCAACAACTTTTTTGACCCACCTCCTAGAGTAATGGAAATAAAAACAGAAATAAAAAAATGGGACCTAATGAAACTTCAAAGCTTTTGCAAAGCAAAGGAAACTACAAACAAGATGAAAAGACAACCCTCAGAATGGAAGAAAATATTTGCAAACGAATCAACGGAAAAGGATGAATCTCCAAAATATATAAACAGCTCATGCAGCTCATTATTAAAAAAGCAAACAACGCAATCCTAAAATGGGCAGAAGACCTAAATAAACATTTCTCCAAAGGAGACACATGAAAAGCTGCTCAACATCACTAATTATTATAGAAATGCAAATCAAAACTACAATGAGGTATCACCTCACACCAGTTAGAATGGACATCATCAGAAGGTCTACAAACAGCAAATGCTGGAGAGGGTGTGGAGAAAAGGGAACCCTCTTGCACTGTTGATGGGAATGTAAATTGATACAGCCACTATGGAGAACAGTACGGAGGTTCCTTAAAAAACTAAAAGTACAATTACCATATGACCCAGCAATCCCACTACTGGGCATATACCCAGAGAAAACCATAATTCAAATAGACACATGCACCCCAATGTTCATTGCAGCACTATTTACAATAGCCAGGTCATGGAAGCAACCTAAATGCCCATCTACAGACGGATGGATAAAGAAGATGTAGTACATATATACAATGGAATATTACTCAGCCATAAAAAGGAACAAAACTGGGTCATTTGTAGAGACATGGATGAATCTAGAGACTGTCATACAGAGTGAAGTCAGAAAGAGAAAAACAAATATCGTATATTAACGCATACATGTGGAACCTAGAAAAATGCTACAGATGAACCGGTTTGCAGGGCAGAAATAGAGAGAAAGATGTAGAGAAGAAACGTATGGACACCAAGGGGGGAAAGCGGCGGGGCGTGGCCATGGTGGGGAGGGGTGGTGGTGGGATGAATTGGGAGATTGGGATTGACATGTATACACTGATGTGCATAAAACTGATGACTAATAAGAACCTGCTGTATAGCACAGGAAACTCTTCTCAATACTCTGTAATGACCTACATGGGAAAATAATTTTAAAAGGAGTGGATATATGTATAGGTATAACTGATGCACTTTGCTGTACAGCAGAAACTAACACAACATTTTAAATCAACTATACTCCAATAAAAAAGAATATTGCCTGACTATATAAGGGAAAAGCTTAACTCAGTTAACAGTATAAACTGAAATAGTATATAAAGTGAATTTTAAAAATAAAAATAAGAAGTATGTATTTAACTGAATGGTCTAAATATAACTACAATGGAAGAAATCACAAAGGAAATATTGATAATGTTTAACAATACAAAAATTTTAAAAATTATAACAGAAAAGCACCATACACAGAGTTAAAAAGTAAGCAACAGTTTTGGGGAAATAATTTTCCACAAATATGATAGTCATAGACAAAAGCTTTTTATGTGTAACATACAAAGCTCACACAAATCAATAAGAACCAACTAGGAAAATGGGCGAAGCGTATATGTGAACAATCCACAGAGGGGAATATTACTAAAAAGCAATAAATATATTAACAAGTTTTACCTCATGAGTAACCAAATAACTGCAAATGAAAACAATACTTAGATAATTGCCACATTCAAATAAGCCAAGTTGTAATTTATGACAATTATAAAGCAAGATAGGAATGCTCTTGTACTGCTGATTGGAGTACAAGTTTGTACAAAACTAAAAAGGAATTAGACAATAGGTATCAAAAATATCAAAACTCAATGACTTATCAACTCCTTGACTTCTCAGAATTTAACCTATGAGAATAATCAGAAATGCCAGCACGGGCATATATAAAAAGATGTTCATCACAGGATTATTTATAATAGCAAAAAATTATAAACAACCACAATTTTCAAAAGTAGAGGAATAGCCAAAAAAATTATGATACATCTATATAATGAAAATTCACTATAGGAGACAGAATTTAGAAAGAATATTTCTAATGAGAAGTGAAAAAGCAAGATGCAAGTAATATATACAGGCTGATCTCAACAGGTGAAAAAAAATTGGTAAGTAAATATATAGAAAAAAGACTGGAAAGAAATATACCAAAAGGGTTAATTGCTGTTATTGAAAGGTGATGAGATTAATTTTTTCTTTTATATTCCTCTGTATTGTCCACATTGTCTGCAAAGGGCATGTCTTATTTCTATATCAAAATGCAAACACAGTAAGTGTTTTGTTAGTGGGTATCACAAGGCACAAAGGAGGCTATTTCGGGCACGGGAACAGCTTGCACACAGCATGGAAGCAGGATGAACGCGAAGCTTCTCACAGTCAGTGGGGAGATCAGTCATAAAAGAAGGATCATTGGGGGAAACTGTGAGAAATAAAATGGAGTGGGCACAAAGGCGGTGGATAATGAAGGCTTCTGAAAGACAGGCAGACAGGTTGGGACTTGGTTGTGTAAGCAGTAAGAGGCCTCTGGAGATTCTTAATCAAAGAACATGCTAGGAGCAGAACTTCAGAAAGCTGAGCTGGCAGCTGCTTGCAAGGTGGCCTGGGGGCGCCGGGGGAGCCGGTGGGGGCCGTCTGGAGCAAGAATATCAAACTGGAAGCCGCATCCCCGCTCAAGGTGAAGAAAGCTGGACCAAGTGTAGAAACAGAAGGAAAAGGGTAAATCTGAAAGACGCAGCGAAGGAAAAATAACATTCTTGGTGATTGATTCAGTATAAAGAATGAAGGCGAGGCAAGCATGCATGATGACACCAAAGTTTTAATCTGGACGATTAGAAAAAAGTGGTGACAGTGACAGGCTAGTTGGGAAGCAGCTAATTTAGAAGAGAAAGTGAAGAGGTCAGTTTGGAACATGATGAGTTTGAAGTGATGGTGAGACTTTTAAGAATATGGGACGTTTTGACTCTGATGTTTTGGACCCGGGGGAATATTGACTTCAAGGATATTTGACTTTATTTACAAATACAAATGTCTTATTCAAAATTTATACAAACATTTTAAAATGCTTTTCAAGAAGATATTTTTTGGAAATCATTTCCATCCTGACAGTGTAATTCCTTGATCAATTTTCTACCCCAGATCAGTAAACTCTTCCCAGATCTTTCATTTTTTATTAAAATGGTTTTCCTTGAAGCAAATTATTTTTCATTTATATTTTGTGATAGTCAATCCAACCCTGTTTTTGTCCTTCACAGATATTGTCAGTAATACTGTCACCATCTTAGAAATTCTTTGTGACCACTATTTCTATCCAATTTTTCCGGGTCAAATTTTATAGATCTAAAATTTGCCAAGAAGATTTTATTATTATTTCAGTTCTTAATAATAAATGTGAGGTGCCATTTGAGCTACTGTCTACTTTATTTTGTGTTGACCATTTCTGCCAGGAGTTGGGTAAAAGATGGAGCAAACACAGATACACAGGATCTATGTACATGGCAGGGGTCAAAACACTGGAGTCAGAAACGTCTTTGGGGGGGTCACGGGGTTTGTTTTCTTTTTTTTTTAATAAATTTATTTATTTTATCTATTTATTTTTGGCTGTGTTGGGTCCTCGCTGCTGTGCACGGGCTTTCTCTAGTTGCAGCGAGCGGGGGCCACTCCTTGTTGTGGTGCGCGGGCCTCTCACTGCGGTGGCTTCGCTTGTTGCGGAGCACGGGCTCCAGGCGTGCGGGCCTCAGTAGCCGTGGCTCACGGGCTCAGTAGTTGTGGCATGCGAGCTCAGTAGTTGTGGCTCGTGGGCTCCAGAGCGCAGGCTCAGTAGCTGTGGCACACGGGTTTAGTTGCTCCGCGGCATGTGGGATCCTCCCGGACCAGGGCTCGAACCCGTGTCCCCTGCAATGTCAGGTGGACTCTCAACCACTGCACCACCAGGGAAGCCCACGGGGTTTGTTTTCTTGGTTCCATGATTGTATAGGCATTGAACCAAGGCAGATAAGGGTTTTATTCAAGTGTGAGATCAGGTAAAATAGATCCTGGCCTCTGACTCACATGGAGACTTTGGACAAGCCCCTAATGACTCTGCCTGTGCTTCAGCTTCGTTATGGAATGGGGGAGGAGACAGGGAGAGGTGGCACATGTCAGGTACATCCTAGTGAGCCACCTCACCCAGGGCTGGTAAGGATTCTTGAGGAAGTAAGATGTTGCGGTGGTCTCTGAGTGGTTTGCAGAACGAGGCAGGAAAAGGGACTTCAAAAGTCCTTCATGATGATGATTTTAGCTTTGAATTCTCTCTTGAAGGAAATGCAAAAGGATATGGATGAGAAGTTGGATGTTTTAATAAATATACAGAAGAACAGCAGGCTGGGAGTGTAACCTGCACCCGTCTCTCCTCAACCCTAAAGAATCTCCTCCCTTCGCTTTGCTAAGTGTCCTCGGGGTTCAGTGGACTCCCAGACCCTTCAAGGAGCTTGGTTTCTCTTCCCCAGTGGCTTGTAGTCAAGGCCTTCCACGGCCAACCATGCTACTGGTTATCTCCTTTCATGCTGAAAATTATCTCCCCAATTCTGCCCCTCCCTGACTCCCCAGTCCTCTCAGGAGAGGACCAAAGGAGCAGCAAGAACTCAGGCTGATAGGAAAGATGGACACAGACCCACAGATCCGGCTCAAGAAAATGGATGGAGCTGATGGAGCGCTACTTGCCCTTCACAAAAAGATGATGGCACTACAACAACCAAAAAAGGATCCAATGGAGTCCCTTCACCGATGTGATACCTGCTGTGTAATGAAGCCCTCCCTGCCCCTGCCCCGGTGTTACACCCCTGGGTTCCTGTTCCCCCGGCCTCCCCTGGGCTCTCTCACTCCCTTACCTCTTGCTGTAAAGGACTGGTTCCACTCCTCTCCTGGCCCCAGGATGCCTCCCTAGTCTTGAGTCCGCTCTGGGGTCTTGCCCTATAGGCCCGGGGTGATTCCGAAACCATGACCAAGTAGGACTCAACCCTGGATGCACCTGCTCCCAAGTGCAACTGTACTGTTCTGTCCTTTCCTATAGCAAGACCTGATGAGGTGCCCAGCAGTCTGGCCATCTTGGACCAGGGAACAATGATCTTTCTGGTGCCGTTTCTGTCCTCCACAGGAGAAATGTTTGTTGTGTGCCCCAAAGAACAACTACAATCAGGGGTAGGTAGATCCATGGAAGCCCCTTATCTCAATCGGGTGCCCCGTCCTCCCAAAGGCAGTGTGCTCAGGGGTGCATTCCCATCAAATCTCACCCGTGGTTATGGTTATGCAGGCTCTGCCCCCCCTCACATCCACTCAGTCTTAGAGGACGTGGCACAGGAAGGAGGACTTGCTTAGCCCAGCCTGGAGGCTGCTGGCTAGAGGCCCCCGTGGAGGGGAGGGTGCCTTGCCAGCTGCTGAGCTGACCTTGCCTCAGGCTCCTGACTTTCTCCCCATATAACAGGCAACTTCCATACCAGGCCTGGGCATCCTTTTCACCCTTGGCATCTGGACCTGCTTTCTGATTTATCTGTGCTTCAACTCCTGTGTGACTGAGGACGTAGTTCCAACTTAGTGCCACCGCAGGACCTATCAGCAGCTCTGGTTCAGCCTCTCCCCACTCCTTGAGCTGCACAGCAAATGCTTGCTGCCCTCTTGCATACCACCCTGCCCCTGGCTCCCTCTACCCGGAGAGTAAAATCTTCATTTAAAGCCAAAGCGAGAGTCAAAGTGTTGAATATCAGCCTCAAACTTGAGTGTGCAAGGAGTGTCACGTTTTTGGGTTGAAATCAGTGTATTTCAGACTCCAGCCTCTCTTCTTGCTTCCTGATGGTTTAGTGGAAAATTCTTAAGGTCACCCTTAGGGTCTTCCTAAGGATGATCCTTCCCCCCTCATCCCTGCTTCCCTCCTCTTCACCTGGTTCTGAAAACGTCCCAGGTCAAAAGAGAGGAAGGGAGGCCCTGAAGATATCAGATGCCATTCTGCGTGATCCCAGAAGTGTGTGTGAGTGTGTGTGTGCGCGTGCACGCGTGTGTAATTTGGGCAATGGGAGGAACCCCCGGGCCCAGGGTCTAGCCTGCACTGCTTCCCTCTGAGGTCTCGTCACTAAGCAGGACTTGAGGCTCCACTGCTCATAGGAACTTGGTCCCCTTCTTGGGCTCTAAGGATCCACCCTCCCTATCCTCTGGAAAGTTTCCTCAACCCCACCCAAAGGAGACCTAGCCTTTCAGAGGCCTTTAAAGGTGGGGACGAGCCATTGACCTCCCACTTCACGCTGTGTCCTGCCCCAAATCCCTCCACCGAGGGAAGGTGAAGCCTGGTTGCTGGCTTGAAACCAGAGCAAAGAAAGATACAGAGAAAAGAGTATTTCAACAAACTATCTTGCCATGGGTGCGATTCTTTGGCTTCAGTTCAACGAACGATGAATTAATGGGATTCCATATTTTATTTCACACCAGCTCTTTCTTGTTTCGTCTCTTTGCTAAGTTGGCTGCTTCAACTTTTAGGTGGTCTAGTAAATGTTCAAGTTCTTAATGGCTACCTAGTCATGAGCGGTGCCTTGGGTGCTTCAGATAAACATTTAAAAAACAAACAAAAACCAAAACAAAACATAGGCTTTGCCCTCAAGGAGCTTATAGTTTTAAAGGAGAGATGGTAAACACATGTATTGAAAACATGGACCATATATAAATAAGTACAATCATCACAAGCCTGTGATGAAAGCAGAAATGGATTTGGAATGGGGAAAAGAAGGGTGGGTATAGTCCTCTATTAGTTTCCTATTGCTGCTATGACAGATTACCACACATTTAATGGCTTAAGTCAACACAAAATTGGCCCAAAATTGTTCTCACTGGGCTAAAGTCAAGCCTGCATTCCTTCTGGAGACTCGGGAGGATCCGTTGCCTTGCCTTTTTCAGATTCTAGAGGCTGCCTGCATTTCCTGGCTCATGGCCTTCTTCCATCTTCAAAGCCAACAATGGCCAGTCAAGTCTCTCACTGTGCACCACTCTGATTCTTCTTCTGCCTCCTGCTTCCACTTTTAAGGATCCTTGTGATTACATTGGGCCCACCTGGGTAATCCAGGATACTCTCCTTAGTTTAAGGTCACCTGATGATCAACCTTACTTCCCCTTTGCCATGTAACATAACATATTCTCAGGTTCTGGGGATTAGCACATGGACATATTTGGGGGTTAATATTCTCCCTACCACAGGGGACTCCCCAAACCCCATCCCTTGACTACCAAACCTCCAAACACTTGGGAACACTGCATCATTCAGTTCTGTGCAGCGGTGGTTTTAAAATAGGCCCACAGATCAACATATATACACTACTATGTATAAAATAGATAACTAATGAGAACCTACTGTATAGCACAGGGAACTCTACTCAATGCTCTGTGGTGACCTAATGGGAAAGAAATCCAAAAAAGAGGGGATATATGTATACGTATAGCTGATTCACTTCGTTGTACAGCAGCAATTAACACAACATTGTAAAGCAACTATATGCCAATAAAAATTTATTTAAAAAATAGGCCCACAAATTCTTTGATACTCTTTCAAGAGAAATCTAATTCCTCTCCCCTTAAGTGAGGGCTACACATTGTGACTTGCATCTAATGAACAGATTATGGCAGAAGTGATGAGGTGTTACTTCTGAGACTAAGTCACAAAAGACATGTGGCTTTGGCCTTGCTCTCTCTTGGACACGCATTCTGGGTGAAGCTTGCTGCCGTGTGGTGAGGACATCCAAGCGGTCCTATGGCAAGGGCCACGTGGCAAGGAACCAAGGCCTCCTGCCAACAGCCATGTGAGGCATCATCTTCCAGCCCTGTAGGGCTTTGCAATGACTGCAGCCCTGGCCAACGACTTGACTGCAACCTCATGGGAAGACCCTGAGCCAGAACCCTACTACCTAACTACCTGACCTGCAGAAACTGTGAAATATTATAATAAATGCTTGTGGTTTTAAGTTGCTAGATTTTGAGGCAATTTGATATGCAGCAAGAGAGAATACACGTGCCAGTTTTTTTGTTTGTTTTTTTGTGTGTTTTTGTTTTTGGCCGCAGCCTGCAGCTTGTGGGTTCAAACCAGGGATCGAACCCACAGCCTTGGCAATGAAAGCACAGAGTCTTGACCACTGGACTGTCGGGGAATTCCCACACGTGCCAGTTTTAAGAACTAAGACAAGGTCATCAGGGAAACAGGGCTGTCAGGATCAACTGAAGTGCTGAGTCTTTTTTTGTGCAAATGACCGTACACTGCTAATCAAGCCCCCAAAGACTGGTGGCAGTGGTCTCTGCAGTCCCTGTCCCTTGACCCTTTCCGAGCTCCCCTGTGCCCTAGTTCCACGTCCTCCAACTCGGAGGCAGCAGAAGGACAACACTGTGTGTTGGGGGGGACAGTTCTGCCTGGCTCTCACACAGCTGTCATGTCTGCCCTTGGGAATGGATGTTCAGGGAGCCACAGCCTGCCATCCCGCCAATGCTGCTCTTGGGCCAGCTTTGCTGGTGAGCTTGTGCTTTTTCTGTAGGTCTCAATGTCATGTCATCTGGAAGGGAATTATACTTAACCTTGTCTCTTCTCCCAAAGATGCTATTCCTGTCCCACGTACAGAGCCTCTTGGGGGGCACTGGCCTGACCTGGGCCACCATTTCTGCTTTGTGCTACAGGATCCAATTGATCCGAGCAAGGTGGACAGCCAGCTCAACTTGCCCAATCGATTTCTTTCCCTGGGAATTTGAAATTGGAATTTGGTGAGACTCAGCTGGCCCCCAGAACTGGACTTATAATTGGGAGCTGAAGAGGCCTCTGCCACCATTGGCCAAAGATGCAGATCTACAGAAAAAAAAAAAAAATCATTTTGCAGAGAGAGAAGAATGAAACAGAGGGACTGAGAGAAGTGGAGACTCGTGCAGTTCTGCAGAGGGGGCTGTGAGAGCCACTGTCTGGCCCAGGCCCTGGCCTGACTGGGCTGGTGCTGGCCCCTGCCTTGGCTTCATGAGAGCCTCTGGACCCTTGGACCGAGGTGCACATTTCTGTTTAAGCAGAGTGGCTTTCTGTTACCACCTAACAAGCCTGAGCTAAGGCCCCACGGTTAGAAGGAATGTCAGAGATTGGTCAAATCTCTTCAATTTACAGTGAGGATTCTGAGACCCAGAGAGGCGCAGTGAGGTGCCCTCAGGCACACAGCCCATTTGTAGCAAAACCAAGACCAGAACCCAGGTCTTCTGACTCCTGGGCCAGTGCTCTGTGGCTCTCTGGGGCTGGCTGTATTTCCAAGGGCAGTAAGATGAGATAGAAGGCAGTCAGCTGGATCTGGACATGAATCAGTGGCGTGGCCGCAGGTAAGTCACTTCACCTCTCAGATTGCTTTTCCATCTGGAACGTGGGCATAACCACACCTAATTCAAAGGGGGTTGAATGAGAGCACATGCAGAGGAATTCAATTCTTTAAAAAAAAATTGCTCTGAGAACAATGATGATGAGGTCAGAACTGCCTTTCTCAGATTAAAAGGCTTCAGTTCTCCATCCCACCTCCAGTCAGAGCCAGGTCTGCAATAAAATGAATTTTGATCTACTTCGATTTAAAAAAATAAATGTTCTGAGAGGAGGAAGGATGCGTATATTAGGAAATCAATCAACAGGAAATTATAAAAATGGTATGGGGATTGGGACTGCCTGTTCTAGAGTACAGAGCGGTCCCTTGTAACACAGCATCCCACCCTGTAACCTTGGTGTCTGATTCCAACAGAGTGAGGGGTAAGTGGCTCACCCTAGCTCACGCACAGGTAACAGGTGCTGCAGCCCCAGGCCCTGACTCAAGCAGTCACCAGAGAAACAGGAGGGTGCGTCATTTGGCAGCCACTAGGCAGGCAGGGCTGGGCCCAGGAGGAGGCCAGACTGTGCCATCCATTCCCATCACTGCCCTGGGCCCTGGCATGACCCCCACTCACAGCTTCCCTTCTCCTGGTCACAGGCCACAGCCAGCCCCAAAAGGTGGGTGAGGATGGGCTCAGGTGTCCACCACCACAGACGGGAGCCCCATCTCTCTCAGATGCAACAGGTCTGAGTATATCCATTTCCATGACAATGGGTTACCCACCCATCTTCCTAAGGGGGGTTGCCCTGTCTGATTCCAGGGACCCCTAGAGCCTCCCTGAACCCCCTTCAGTATTTGAAAGGTCATTTACCCTCCTACACGTGTGATCAATGTGACTCTTTGGTACTTCCCTCTATATTAGATCAAAACACAACCAAACAGAAATCAAATCTCACTTCTGGAGAATGAACAGTGAGTCTGAAAGCCCAACCCCAATTCCAACTCTAGAGGACTCAGAAGGTGAAGAATATGACTTCAGCAGGTGATGGAGCAGAATGGTGCAAGGTTCTGCCCACCTGACACTTTATTATCAATATCAGCTTTTAAACGTGACCAAGAAGGGTTTGTTGTTTTTTTTATGGGTGATGAGTTTGTGGGGAGATGAGCGACTCCAATATGAGTCTAATCCATACAATATTTCTGAGGGCAATTTAGTGATACATATCAGATGCTTTAAAAGATAGGAAAAGATTACAGGTGGCCACTAGGATTTAGTTATAAGGATACTCATCATGGAGTCATTTATGATATATATATTTAAAAATCAGAAACAACATAAGTGGACACCAGTTGGTTAAATAAATTGTGGCACATCCATAAAATGGAATGCTCCACTGATATTAAGAATAATATGTTGTTGAAATATATTTAATGCCATCAAGAGATGTTAATGATATAATGTTAAATGAAAAAAAGCAAGTTATGAAATAAAGTATAATCCCATTTTTGGTAAAAATTTGGGGTGTGTGTATGTGCACATAGGGAGGCCTGCATGAACTGAAAAGACCTAGAAGGATATATACAAGAATAGAATAACAGCAGTGGTTTTCTCTGAGTAGTAGGATTATGACAATTTCTTATGTCATACTTTGTGCCTATCTATAATCTCTAAAGTTTCTACAAGGAACATGCATTGTTTGTATAATAAAACTAATAACATTTTTCTTTTTTTAAGGAAGAGAAAGGTGGCCCAGGAAGGACGCTTAAGAACAGAGACAAAGTCAGGTGAGATCTCCCCAAATCCTTTCTGATGGGAAGCACCTTGGACCTTTCTCTTTCCTGGGAGTGGCCAGTGAAGTCATGCCCTGTCCATGTGTTCATCCAGAGGAAGGGGGCGAATTAACACCACTAAAAGGACAATTTAAAAGGACAATAGAAAACAAAATGGAAATGGCTTTATGTTTTTACCCATGAGCGACACTTATTCGATACGTATTCTCCCACCACTGCTACCAGGGGTCTCTGCACACTCCTCTCTCCTCTGAGGAATTACAGTGGTCTGGAGTAGAGAAGGAGCCCCTGCAGTCTATCCCCAACGAGCCAAACTTGTCCTTTTAGAATGTCACTTAGATCTCGTTGCTCTTATGGTCAGAGCTTCCAGTGTTTGCCCATTTCTCTCAGAACAAAATCCAAAGTTGGTGCTTGCAATGCCCTGTGGCATCCACCCTGCTACCTTCACACTCAGCCCACACATACTATTCTCCCCCTCACTTTCTGGGCTCTAGCCACACTGGCTTCTTTGTTCTTCTTCACACATACCGTGTACACTCTTGCCTCAGGGCCTTTGCACTCACAGACATTCCTGCCCATTTCCTCAGCTATCCGTGTGGCCGTCACCTCAAAGTTACCTTCTCAGTGGCACTTTCCCCAACTGTACAAACAACAATATCCCCACCTCCAGCGTTCCTTATCCTCTTTACTCTGCTTTATTTTCCTCTCCAGCTCACTTAGCACCGACATTTACATACTATCCATTTCACTTGTTGTGGTCTGTCTTCTTCTGCTCGAATGTGAGTTCCTTGAGAGCAGAGATTGTGTTTCTGTCACTGCTCTACAGCAGGGCCCAGGGCAGTGCCAAGTGCACAGCAGGGAGTTGACAGGGACTTGCTGAACGGACACATGAGTATAAAGATATTTGCCATGTACTGGGCACTGCAGGCTCTGCGCTAAGAGCTTCACCTGCATTGTTTCATTTTATTCTTACGGTAACCCCATGAAATCATTCTGTCTGTCTTTCTATGAAGTCATTTAAATGGTCAACCTCCCTATTTTGTATAGGAAGAAACAGGCTCAGAGAGAGAAGGTAATGAAAGTAATCCGTCTGAGGTCACAGAATAAGTGGCAGAGCTGGAGTTTGAACCCGAGCATTCTGATGTCAGAATCTCCCCGTGTGTCCCTGGGCCAGCAGTATCAGCATTACCTGGGAGCCTGTTAGAAATGCAGAGTCTCAGGCTATATGCCAGGCCTACTGAATCAGGACCTGCATTTTAACAAGACTTCTCAGGTGACTCCAGTGCCCACTGTAGTCTGAGAAGCAGTGCTCTATGCTGGGCCAGCAGGTGTATGGAAAATAGGGGGCTTCATTCAGCTAGGGGCTGCTGCAGTTTGAGTTAGTGGCCTTGGGTTCTGTACCCCTGTGGCTGGTTCTCCTGCCCGCTACCCCTCGACCCAGGAGCTCTTTAGTATATGCCGGGCTTTGGGGGGAACCAAGGTTCGTGATGAGGAGGGAAAACTCAATGCCAACCTCTGTCCAGGAGCCAGTCCTGCTGTGGGCACTGTTGCTTCTCTTTCTTGGAGGAAGGTCTCTCAGCTCACTCAGGGAAAACCAGACCTGTGCCTCTTAAAAGCATGTGAGAGAACCCAGTGGCATCAGAGATGCAGCACTGAGACTGGAGCAGAAGCTAGTTCCACCTGATACTTAGGCACTCGGGCCAGGGAGGTTGTTAAAACAAAAACAAAACCTACTGTCAATTAAATTATTAATGCCTGGGAGCCCACCCTGACATCTACTTTTATCACCGAGCGCCACCTTCAGTCTTGACATTCATGAAGAGTGGGCCTGGAATAAAACCAGAAACCCACCCTTCCAGCCTCTCCCAAGCCCATTCAAAACAAGAGTAAACATAAATGTAAACCCAAGTATGTAAAAACCGACTATGAAAACGCACCAGCAGAGGGCGCTGTGACCCCATCAGTCCCTGCCCCACTGACCTCTCCAGAAGGAAAAGCTGCAAAGACACAAGGAAGGAAATCACATAAGATTAGGGGTCTGGGTCCTGGTCCCACCCTGGCTTCATCTTTGGAATCTTGTGGGAGCCCAGGACACCTGACACCTCTGATCTGCGCCCACCGGAAAGTCATAGGGATCGGTTCCAAAAGGCCACCGCCCAGTCTAGCATTTGGGATCCACAATGAAGTGACTTTCCTTTACTCCCTTATTTACTTAACCAGCATTGGTCGAGCACCTGCTGAGCCAGGCACAGGGCTAGACCATGCAATTTTCCCAAAAAGTGGTGCCATAACAATAGTTAGATTCTAAGGCTAGCCCCCTAAAGACTTTCAAATCTTTAATATAGAGAAAATAGAACTAATGAGATTATTTTCTGTTCTAGGGTCAGAGGAAAGGAATAGGGGAAGGGCAGTGTGGAGGAGAGGAAAGAAAGTGTGGGATGAGAAGAAAGAGGAGAGACGAGGAGGAGCAAGGGGACCCCGGGGAAGAGGAAGGCAGTTTGGCTTCCAACCCCTGCCTGGTGCATATAAAATATAGAACCTTAAAAAGTTTGTCTTTGGCTTCCTCCCATTTCCCTTTCTAGACCCTGACTTGGGACTTAATCTCGCCAGAGCCTCGGACTGCATGGGGCACTCCCAGAGCTCCTGCAGCACGCCCCAGCCCACCCTGCCCGTCGTGGACGCCATGCTCCAGAGTTTTCTACCCCTCCACTCCCCGTCCACACGCCCAGGCCTGCAGCTGCCCTTCGTAGCTCCATGTTGGCAGCTGAGTAATCCATTAAGCTAACGCACCCTGATATATGGCAGATTGATCCTCCCAGGGACATGTGTATCTTTTCAAGATTACCCAAATTCACCTCTGAGTGGTAGATACCCAGACAGTGGGCTGGAGGGACGTGACAATTTCAGGCTGTTTGTGTCGGGGGTGGTATTTTGAGAGAAAGGCCAGAGCACCTGCCAAGGGGTGTCTCACACAGTCTCTTAGAGGAGCTGGCAGGAGTGACTTCCAGGGCGGGGGGTGGGTGCTAGTATGGAAAGGTCATTGGCAATAAAAGATTTGCAGGTCAGAGATTCATCTCTCTGAGCAGTTTTGAGTGCGTGTGTGTGGGTGTGTGGGTGTGATTCCCTGTGTGTGCTGGGATAAGGCCAGAGGGAGAAGGTCAGTTTAGAGGAAAAGGTTGGAGTGCAGGGCTGGACGCAGGAGAACCGCTGAGGTAGGAGAAAGGGCCTCCCAGGGCCAGGGCCTCACTGTGGCAGCAGCAGGCCTGCCTCTGGAGGGAACACCTCCCGGGAGCACCGCTTGGCCGAGCACACTCTGCAGATTCTGGCCGCAGAACAGAAGGCTGTGCTGCCCGCTGCCCTGCACGGTTCCCTGATGGCTGGAGACCTGCTCAGAAAGTCCTGCCTCGGCGCCTATGGGCGGGCTGGGGTCTGAAGGGCTGGGTCTTTCCCAAAGGGCCTGCTGGTGGGAGGTAAGGGGACACTAAAGGGGCAGGGAGGATGGTGACAGGACCACTGCAAAGGCAGACACCTCCATCGCAGCCATGGGCCACACAGCAGGCTTAACCAGGGTGCTTCGGGCTGAAGTTGTCCTCCAGAATGAATCTTGGGCATCAGGCATGTCGCTTCCTCACTTCAGCTGCCCCCGAGGCTCCCAGAGGATCCCAAACCTGCCGCTTGTTATTCCTCTGAAAGGGTCCACTGGCTGTGCAGGAAGTGAGGTGAGGAGGGAGGAAACCTCTTTGCTCACCAGGCCTTGGTACAACAGGAAAAGCTGCATACCTGTCCACATGGAAGGATTTAAAGCTGGATTTAAAGCCCTGCCTGGTTCATTGTGGAAATGTTCCCCCAGTTCTACCTCTCAAAGTCCCAGCCATCAATGGTGACAGAGGTCAAACTAGAGGTTCAGGGGAGGGTTCTAGAGTGCTGATAACATCCTATTTCTTAATCTGGGTGGTGGCGATATGGGTGTGTGCTATGTATAAAAATTTATTCATCAAACTGCAGATGATAGATGGTGCAGCTACTTTGGAAGACAGTTTGGCAGTTCCTCAAAAATTTAATGGAGTTACCATTATGACCCAGCATTTCCACTCCTAGGTATACACCCCAAAGAACTGAAAATATACGCCACACAAAAAATGTGTGCGTGAGTGTTTATAGCAGCATTATTCATAACAGCTAAAAGGGAGAAATAACCCAAATGTCTAGCAGCTGGTGATGAATGACAAACAAAATGTGATCCATCCATACCATGGTATATTACTCAACCATAAAAAGGAATGTTGTACTGATACATGCTACAGCATGAATGGTCCTTGAAAACATTATGCTTAGTGAAAGAAGCCAGTCACAAAAGACTACATATATAATAGTATGATTTTATTTATATGAAAAGTCCAGAGCAGGCAAATCCACCGAGATAGAAAATATTGTAGATTAGTGATTGCTGGGGTCTGGGGGAGGGGGAAGTGGAGAATGAGTGCTAATGGATATGGAATTTCCTTTGGGGTATGATGGGAATGTTCTGGAATTAGTTAGTGGCAATGGTTATACAACTCTGTGACTGTATGAAAGACGACTGAAGTGTATACTTTAAAGGGGTGAATTTTATGGTGTGTGAATTTTATCTCAAAAACTGGATCAAGCGGTACACTTATGATTTGTTCCCTTTGATCTATGAATGTTATACCTTAATAATAATTTTTTTTTAATTTAAACGTGAAGATGCCACTTCTTTGTTGCTGTGGCTCCTGATTTAAAAAAAACGTCACAGCAAAAATGCCGCCTCCTCTATGATGGCTCCCTCACCCCTGCACTGAGCTCCTTTAGCATTTAGTGCTGATACCCCGCTTACTGCTTATTGCTTGTAGAGCCTGGCCACTCAGAGTGCAGCCGTGAACAAGCATCCCTGTATCCCTCGGAGGCTTTTTAGATGTGCAACATTTCATGCCCCGCGGGCCTGCTAAATCAGACTCTGCCTTTCAACAAGATCACCAGGTAATTCGCACACACATTAAGGTTTGAGAAACACTGCTCTAGAGCAGGGGTCCCCAACACCCCTCCCCGGCTGTGGAAGAATTGTCTTCCATGAAACTGGTCCCTGGTGCCAGAAAGTTTGGGGACCACTGGTCTAGAAGACTTCCCCCACCTGCCTCCCCTTCCACCTGCTGCCTACACCTTATGACTGTCTTTGTCTCTCCCCACCTAGCGCTCATCAGCATTTGTGGATTCAGGGCTAGTGGCCTCAGAACTAAAGCCAATACCGACTCTAACTCTAAGACCAGGATAGAGAAACTGAAATCAGGGGACACTTTGGTCAGATAAAAGAATATGTCAACTCTGCACGTCCAAAGTGAGGTCTCCAAATACCATTTCCCACCGAAAGGCATCAGAGCTTTGGGAGAAATGGCTGATTCTAGGTCTAAGCAGAAAATGTACAAGTCTTCTCAAGTCATGTTTAAAAGATTCAGGAACCAACTGGAAGAGACTTCCGCTGATCAAAATGGGGCCACTTGAGCATCAGTAAGAATATTAACTGCAACGAATTGAAACACATCAAATGTGTTAAAAATCCATGGATTCATAGTAATACTAAAAACTAAACTAAACTCTGATTATTCACTGTTGGAGGATGGTAAGAAAGCAATTCATTGTTTTGAAAATGGTAAATAAAGGGAGGAAATCAAGCAATTATCCTGGGTGTCAAACAGTAGATAAACAGTAATATCTGATTGTATCATTCCTCCTTTATTTATAAGTAGGAATACTTCTATGAAGGAGAAAATGATAGAATCAGATATGACTATTCTGAAAGAGTGATATTTCAAAAAATTCAGGCATTGACCACCTGCAGCATCCAGTATCAGGGAAAGAGACAAACAGACATCACGTGCCTCCTGTTGGAAGAACATCCCACCACTGAAACCACACCTGAATATGATTAAGCTCTAGATCCAAGTACCAATTTACAGGAAAAATAGGGACAGAGATCCTGTAAAATTACACCATAGGAAGGTTATCAGCAAAATCTAGACTGTGGACAAATCTATAGAATAAACAACCCAGTGTCTTCAACAAACAAATTGAGAGGAAAAAAAAAGACAGGAGTAACCTATAGATTAAAACAAAAGTTAGAGCAGCCAATTTCAACAGGTGAACCTTATTTAAACCCTGATTCAAACTGTTTTTCTAAAAATCCATTTATGACAATTTTGAGACAATTGGGGAATTCGAACACCAGGAATTACTGGTTATGATACAAAAAGAGTTCTTTCTGAGTGATTTACTAAGACTTTTACAGATTAAATAGTATGATATCTGGGATTTGCTTCAGAATAATAGAAGATGGGCTAAATTGTTGAGGGGGGGATGGGGCCAGTGTGGACGCTGCTGGGCTTGACGGGTGGGTGATAGCGCATCATAGCATTCTGTCTACTTTGGTGTATGTTCAAAAGTCTCTAAAATTAAAAAGCTAAGACAGACAAACAAAAGATTTATAACAAAGTGTTGATGTAAGAAAAACATATAAGCAAAACAAAACAGAGTGTAGGTAAAGGATCCATAACTGTCTAAGAACAATAAGATGACGTTTCTTGTTTCCTTCTCAACCTACTTTCCCATAACTAGATTTTTTGTAGCGTAATAATTTGCCTTCAGAAGTGTTCTACAGAATGAGACTCTCAACTCACAGTCCAGAGAATGAAGCAGAAACTTCAACGGTTTGAAAACTGAAGGAGAAAGAATTGGCTACAGAGACAATTATGGGGGACTTCCCTGGCGGTCCAGTGGTTAAGACTCTGTGCTTCCACTGCAGGGGGCGTGGGTTCGATCCCTGGTTGGGGAACTAGGATCCCACACGCCATGCTGTGTGGCCAAAAAAAAAAAAATAGAAAGAATTATGGGTCAGAAATGAGCATAGCTCAGTTCATACCAGAGGCCCACCAGCCAAGGGCATGAGTCAGCCTGCAGATGTGCTCACGGCCCCGTTGGGGGTGGAAATAGTATGTCAGTTTAGCATCCTTCTCCCCAACAGAATCAAATGTTAGAGTCATGGGTTTGAACCCTGGCTGCACATTCGAATCACCTGGAAAGCTCTGGAAACACACAGATGCACAGGATTCCACCCTGGCCCCATTAAATCTCTGCAGGAGGCCCGAGGCTTCAGTGATTGCCAAAGCTCTCCCAGGTGACTGATCCTGACACGCAGCCAGAGCGAGAGGATTTTAGCCAGCCTGCCCACATTTAAATAGCTGGATAAACCTGCTGGGAAATGATGGCAGTCACTGCCGGATAAATGACAAAGCGTGTTGGTAAGTGAAACACTGGGTGTCAACTTGATTCTGTTTGCTTTGAGTCACTTGAGGTCATTTGGAGCCACTGTGTCCAACCTGAGTCACTTTTCTCTGGGTCTTTGGGGTGTGGCTGAGATCCAAGGAGGCCAAAGGTTGGCTCCTGTGGGCTTGGCTGTGGGCTCCCGGGGCTGCAGGTTTTGGTGGCACATAGCAAGTACCAAGGGTAAAGAGCTGGCCAGCAGAAGTCATGGTCTGGATCAAGTTGGGGAAGGAAAGGTTTGGGGTCCACAGGGATGTCCTCCTGCTCTGTGCTGGGCTGTGAGTCAACCCCAGGAACACCCAGCGGCCAAGCCAGCAGCGCCAAGCCCAGATTCCATCTCCACGGCAACGAAATCCCTCCCGCGGGATCTGGGTCTGGCGCTGAATGGTGACCTTCATGGGTGCCACCGTAGAAAGTTCAACTAGCTAACTAACAGGGAACAGAGAGATTTCAAGTCAACGTGGGAGGGAGGCCCATGAGGGAGGGGATATATGTATACACACAGCTGATTCACTTTGTTCTACAGCAGCAACTAACACAACGTTGTAGAGCAATTATACGCCAATAAAAAAAATATGGAAAGAAAAAATAAAGTCAACGTGTCAGGAGCCACTGATCCCTGGCAGCTGAGGAAGGCAGTTTCTAAGCAATCGTGGCACATTATGGGAAAATGTGATTCGAGTTTCCGAACTTCCATTCCCAGGTATCCACCGTGGCGCAGAGCAAGGCCCCCCACTGCAGCCTCCTCGCCGGGCAAGGTGGCTGGACACGTCCTCGGCCTGTGTGGGTGTTGCACGGCCTCCCTCCGGGCCCGTCACTCGCAGGCCCACCTTGGCCCAGAGGCAAGCCCCACCCCCATGCAGGGCTTGTGACTCAGCTGATCACCTACCACACCTCCTTCTGCCCTGCCTCATTCCACTCTGGGTGTGACCCACACTTTGACCTTCCCCTTGCCTCAGCCCCACCTGCTCTGACCACTGGCCAGCTCAGCATTGCTCAGGGCTCCTAGCCCTGGAGTTCTTCGGGCTTGGCCTCTCTCAAGAGCTTCCCTTCTCAGGCCAGTCCTACTCGCTATGTCCTGGCCCTCCTGGGACCTCCCCCTCTTTGGCCCTGGCCCGAGAGGTCCTGGCATCACTTACCTGCCGCCAGGTAACAATAAGACAGGAATCTATATCCCATCAACTGGGCAAGGATAAGTTTAAGACTCAAAGATCTTCAAGCGAGCCGTCCTTGGGTCCATATGAGCCTGGAGGAAGGCAGTGGGATGTGGGTATGAGGGCAAGATCCGTGGCCTATGGGATCAGGACAGTTCCCTGGAGGAGGAAGGACTTGAAGCAGGTAAGGAAGACAGGCTGGCTATTAGTTCGGGGGTGAGAAGTAGTGGGACTGCGCAGTCGTGTGGGTGGTGACTGGAGACACGTCAGGAGAAAATGGGCTCTGAGAACCCCTGCGGGCGGGGGTGATACCCAAAATATTTAACCACTGGCCAGACCCTGCGTCTGTGCCAGCTGTGACCCTCCAGTTGCTGGGTTATGGGGAGGTCTGCGGGGTCTTGGGGGAGAACCAGGGTAATGATGGGCAGGTCACAGTTGGGTTGGGGGGTGGGCTCAGAGGAACAGCTGTTTACCTCCCAGGATGGAAGTGTTTCGGGGTTTCAACAATCCTCGTGGCCTTGAGTAGCATGTACCAGGGAAGCTCTGCCCAGCCCGTGGGTGGAGCACTGGCCACGAGGTGTGAGCCCAGCATACAGACACTATGACTGGACACCTCAGCTGCATACTGTCTGCAGGAGGACACAGCCGTGAGTCAGGAGTTGCTGGGTTTCCTTCCTTCTCGAAAAGGATGGTATGTTCCAGCATAGTGCCGAGGACCCTGCAGTCATCTGCTGCCTTTGGAAAAGCTGTGACATCTCTATCCTGACTCAGCCGTCGCCAGCCATAGCCCAGGCCCCACCCAGGAGAAGCCGGGAGCCTCCCAGCCTAGTCCCCGACTTGGCGGCTTGCAGCCTTCCTTGGGAGGAGGACTCCAGCCTCAGTTGGTCTTGTGAAGTCAGAAAAAAATATCAGGGACATGAGGCTGGGAGGTTTGATGACTCATTTAGAGCCAGGAATGTCAAAGGATTGTCCCTGGGACATGATGGCGGTAGTTATAACCTTTATGCTGGGGGCTGGCTGCTGCATAGGGGCTCTCGCCTGCAGAGGCTTCGCTGGGAGAGAAGCCCTCCTCCTGTGAGGCACGGGCATTCAGGCACACAGGTGGGGATCTGGCAGGAGTCGCATAGCAAGGCTTTGACAGGCCAGGAATCCTAACTTCAGGGACCGGGAGAAGAAGAACCCCAAACACTGTTACTGTAGGCAGAGCGAGACGGCAGCTGAAAGCTCAGCACAGCCACTCCAGCAGAGCCCGGGTGGCGGGGGGCACGGAACTGGCTGAGTGGCTTAAGCAGGGAAGGAACTTACTCAGTGGATGTGGGGATGCACACAGATGTCATCAGCGGGGAGGCTGGAGACCCACGTGGGGGAAACGTCCCAAGGCAGGAGACCCAGCCGAGGCCACGCTACGGTTAGGATGCCACTGCCGGGACTGCTGCCATTGGCCACGGCACGCTGCCTTCACAGATGGTCTTCTGGCCGAGCTGCCACAGCCCCAGATGAGTTCTCTTCTGTCCCTGCACCTTTCCCATCCCAGGTCAGAGCCCCCAGTTGCCTGGGCCATTTCCTCAACACCTTCCTGATGCCCCAAAGGCCTGATGGACTGCACTGAAAGATCAGTTTCCATCACCATCCATTCAAGAACTCTCTTCTCTCCTTGCCACAGTTAATACTCCAGCCCCAAATGCTCCCTCCCTGCCTCCAGGACCAGAGTCATACACCCAACTTGGATGTTTGAAAGGCATCTCCTCTGAACACATCCAAGCCAGAACTCTGGATTCACATTCCCCCGACACCCCATTCCTCCCCAAGCCTTCCCTGTCACAGTTAATGGCATACTTCTTTTTTTATAAAGAGGGAGAGCTGTGCAGTAGTTAAACACTGAGTTCACTCAAATCCGAGCTTTTCCACTTGCTAGCCATGTGAAACTATGCAAGTGGATTAAACTCTCTGTGCCTCAGTTTCTTCTTCTGTAAAGTGGGGACAATAAAAACACCTAGTTCATAGGAGTGTTGTCAAGTTTTTTTTAATTTATTTTCATTTGGTTGTGCTGAGCCTTAGTTGCAGCAGATGGGCTCCTTAGTTGCGGCATGCATGTGGGATCTAGTTCCCTGACCAAGGATTAAACCTGGGCCCCCTGCATCGGGAGTGTGGAGTCTTATCGGCTGCGCCACCAGGGAAGTCCCCTGTTGTCAAGTTGTAATGGCTTTAAAATATGCCAAGGGTTCAGAAGAGTTAGCCTGGCTAACGGTACATGTTAGGAGTTGTCATCCTTCCAGTGGCTCAGGACAAAACCCTGAAAAGGATCCTTTATTTCTCTCTTTCCCTCACACATCATATCCAAATCCATCAGCGATTCCTGTCCATTCCACCCTCAGATACATATCCCAAATCTGACCTCCTCCCACCATCTCTATTGCTACTGGCCTAGGCCAAGCTACATCGTCACTTCCGATGACCTCCTAACCAGTCTCCCTGCTCCTGTTATTGCCATACTCCCCTCATCAGTTCTCCGAATGGCAGCCAGAGTGATCTTTAAAAAATGTAAATCAGAAAAAAAAAAAGGAATTCCCTGGTGGTCCAAGGGTTAGGACTTGGTGCTTTCTTAGTTCCTGGTCAGGGAACTAAGATCCTGCAAGCCATGCGGAGCAGCCAAAAAAAAAAAAAAAAAAAGTAAAATCAGATCACATCCCTCCTTTTCAGACTCAGAACATAAGTCACACCTCTTACTATGCCTGGCAAGACACCACCTGTTTTGGCCCTTGGCCACCTCTCACACCTCATCTTCTACAACTTCCCCTCCCTTCCTTGGCTCTGAGTGTCAGTTGGTCCCTCCGTTACCCTGTTCTGCCTAGAATAATGCCAGAGTAGAGGAGGTGGATCAGGGGCTGTCGTCCTAGGGTGGTGAGGGGAAATTTCTCTGAGGAGGAGACATGTGGACACACTTGAACAAGTATTGGAGAAAGTCATGCAAATACCTGGTGTGAGAAAGCATACATACATACATATATACACACATGTCTGCACAATGACTTGATTTTCTACAAATGGTGTTCAGTGAGGCCCCCAAACCCCACTGGGGAGGTATCCAGAGTTTCAAGGCAGCCTCAGGTGTGGGAATGCAGACCTGGTCGGCTGGAGGAGTCCTGCTCTGGCCGCCAGGTACCACTTTCCTATTCCCACATCAGCCAGAGGGCCATGTCAAGGGCTGGTGGGCGGAGGACAAGCCCGATGGATTCAGGTGTTCTATCACCTGTTCTATCACCTCTCGGCTGGAAGCACCATCCTCAGGGGAAGGAGGTGAAATCCACAACACCCTCCCCTTCTCTGAAGCCTCCCTTCCCCGAAGCCTCCCTTCCCCTCTCTGAGCCTTTCTCTGCCCCCACAGGTAGGGGAAGTTGCCAGCGGAAAACATCCCTTTGCTTTTCCGAGGCGAAAAGAGAAAAAGCACCGAGACCCATAGGAGAGCCACCCGGGCCGCAGAAGGGGGTGCAGTTTCCTGGGCAGCTTCCTTCGGATTTCAGGGACTTAAGTTTAAAGGACAAGGGCAGCTCAGTGAATAAATGAATGCTTCTAAGGCATGGACCTCAAGGTCCCCAAGACGTAGACTGGTAATAGTCCTGCAGACCTCTCACTTCTGCCACGGGCTGTGATAGAGTCCGCTGGCCCAGAACGTGACCCTGGGGAAAACTTGAAGCGCCGCTGAAATAGTAATGTTACTGTCTTCGTCCGCGCTGTTGATATTACTGCCATTCCGGTCTCTTCTTTTGCTAAGAGTGGATTCGTTCCTGGCACAGGAATGACAGCAACCTAACACCGCGCACTACTCGGCGCCAGGCACTGTTCTTAATTGTCTCGGTGTCCAGCGCGAGCGGCGGGAGGGAGCCGGGGTCGTGGGATGCAGTTTCCGCGGCGCCCACTGGGTGGCGCAGGCGTCGCACTCTGTCTGGAGCCGGGAGCCAGAGGCGGGCTGACCTCTAGGGAGGGGGTCCTGGGAGAAGGAGGGCCCCTCATCTGTGACAGAGGACCCCGGCGTCGCAGCCCCGAGCTGGGAGGCCCGCTGCGGCCTCACCCCGGCTTGGGTTCCGACAAAAGCCTTCTGTTTGCTTTCCAGAAACTTTTCTCCTCGGGGATTCGCATCCCGCAGAGCAGGCTCCAAGGCCACGCACGGGCTTGGCCACAGATGTACTGGAACGGGGGTAAAAGGGGGGGGGGGGCGGAGCGGGGAGAGGGAGGAGGGCGGCTCTTGCAGAGAGAACTGAGGAGGCACAAGGCGGTCAGTGGTCAAGGCCAGGCCTGCGGTCAGCCTTCTTGGTTTGCTAGTTAGCCAGCCTGCTGCGTCCTGATCTTGGGGTTCTCGTGCAGGTGCTGGGGCGGGAATGGGAGGCTCTCCCGGGAGAGGGGAGCCAAGAGGAGGAGATGGGGGCAGAGTAGCGGAGAGGAGCAGGACTAGGCACCTTGGCAGGTAGGGCCCAGGCCCGCTGGGATGAAGTGGGGCTCTCCCCTGCCCCACTACTTCCTCTCCCTCCTGGGTACAGCTGTTTGGCATTTTCTCCCGAGGTTCTCTGATTCTTGTGGGAACCTGCCCTCTCGCCCTGCTTCTGACTTGACCCTTCTTCCGCGTCTGGGCAATGCACCATCTGCCTAATTTGAATCTGCTTTTTGCTTGTGAGAAGAGAAACGGGTGAGGTGTGAGGCACTGGAGCGGCACATGCACACCACTCCCGGGATGTTTCTCCACACACAGCAGGGACCTAGTGTTTATTGTCCGACTGTGTAAGAGGGCACTGGAGAGGGACGTGAGAATAACGTGCCCCTGGGCTATGTTATCAAATGCACATTCCACCTTCTCATTCGGAAAGGTTCTAATTCAGGAAGATGAGGACAGGGCCCAGGAATCTGCATTTTAACAAACACCATACCAAGGCATGGTGGGTAGGCCACACTTGGAGAGATACCAGCCAAAGCTTTTGGGCACTACTGTTCCACGAGGAGACACTTGGAGTCAGCAGTTCCTCCTTCCTTTGTGAGCATTGCCTCTGGCTTGGTGTGGCTTCAGGCTCAGCAACTCCTTGAGCGTTTTGTCCCCTGCCCTCAGCCTCTTCAGCTTTCCCAGGCCTGGTTTTTCTTATTTTTCTTTTTCCTGACCTCACTGGAACATTGAACCCCATTCTTTCAGAAGGTAAGCTCTTTACTAGCATCAACCTGGACTCTTAGGAATCCTCAAACAGTTGTGCAGCATTGGATTAATTCTGTAAGAAATGAAATTTTTAAATTTTCCAGCCGTTCTTATAGAACCTGCATTCTGCAACCACGTCAATTTCTTTTCTTAAATGGTTCTGATTTCAGCCTAAAACACACCCCCTCCACTCCCACCCCCATTCCTCTGAGCCTCCTGAACTCCAGATCTTTGCGCTGTCAATCACAATTTCTTTCATTCTTTTTATTTTTCATGGAATTAGAGAGGCAAAAAAAAAAATTTTTTTTAAACAAAAGATGGAAAATGTCTAAATTTCTTGATCTCCTGGAAGAACTTAAGGTAACTAAACTTCTCCGGGGTTTATTTTCCCTCATGGCTCAACCTTCTATCGTAAAAATAGAAAGTTGGCAGACAAATAAATTATACAGAGAGTCCTCAAAGTTGGGTATTTTATTATTGCATTTTTAAGAGCAGTATTTTGTAATTGCTCTGATAATACAAGGGATGATATTTGTGAGAGTGAGCCCACAACACCTTCCCTGCTGGTGTCTGCCCTCTAAGAAGCCTGTGTGATGGATGCACAGCACCAGGAGGGGACCATCACAGAACATTAATAAGGAGGAAGCTGAGTGCTGGCGCCTGGAGAGACAGAAAGCAGTAACTAGGCCAGACAGGCCTGTCATTTTCGCGCTTTGAGCAAGAAGTGAAAAATGGAAAATGGTCCCTCTACCTTCCCAGCAAATACAGGGCCTGGCTCAGAATTTCCTCTGACTTTGTGTCCCCAAGACACTGGCTGCCCAATTACATGGAGCTGGATCCAGAGAGAAACTGTTCATGAGAGTTCAGGAAAATGAATGTTCCCTCAGCTCCGTGAGGGCAGATGGGTTCTGGGTGAGATGGGAGATCTTGGGGAAGGTCATAACTGAGCCCCCGATGCATCTAGAACCCTTTACATTTTCATTTTTCTAAAATGTTTGTCACTTTCTAAAAATTATATTTTCAAGTTAGATTCGGTAATGTGTTTTCCAATATTTAACAGGGACTCAAGGAAGAGATAATGCAGGACTTCCTTGGTGGTCCAGTGATTAAGACTCCACGCTCCCAATGCAGGGGGCCCAGGTTCAATTCCTGGTCAGGGAAATAGATCCCGCATGCGTGCCACAACTAAGAGCCCGCATGCCACACCTAAGGCCTGGCGCAGCAAAATAAATAAATAAATATAAAAAAAAAGAAAGAAAGAGATAATGCATTTCTTTGTTGGGTAGAAGGGTGCTAAACTTGCAAGAATCTTCTTCTTGTACTACAGAAATGGCAGTTCTGCTTCTTTGCTAGCCACGGAGAACTTGCTCTGCAGCAGCTACAGCCAGTGCGGGGCCCCCAGCCCAGGACGAGAACAGGACCACACCCGGCTCCTCCAGGCAGCCGCTGGACTCCAGGACACTGACTCTGCAAGATTTATTTTGACCACGTAAGTGCCACGTGTGCTGTTTCCACTTCTTACATTTCCCCATTCTCCCTGAGAGGGGTCTGCGTCATTGCCTGTTTACAGAAGGGGAAAGGGAGGCTGAGGGAGGCTAACACCTGGCCCCAAGTCACAATCCCCCCGAATGTGGTGCCGCCCACCTGGGCATCCCGGATGCCTTGACCACCAAGGGCTTCAGCAAGTGCATGTGCAACAAAGGACAGAAGAAGGGCTCTGGGATCAAGCCCAGTTGCTCTGATTCACATTCCAAATTCTTTCCACTTCATCAAAAAGCCAGGACAATGATCTTCAGCTGTTTCATTGAAGACCTAAGAAATCTGTGTCCCCACCTTCTCTGCTTTAACTCTGGAGCTGCGTAAGCCGATCATCATTTCATGCCCTAAACCAAAGAAGAAACTCTACAGTTATAAACATGAACATCACAAAGGATATTCTCTGGCCCATGGGGAAGACAAGTACCTACAGGACAGCTACACGG
This sequence comes from Balaenoptera physalus, assembly GCF_965194825.1. Classification (NCBI taxonomy): domain Eukaryota; kingdom Metazoa; phylum Chordata; class Mammalia; order Artiodactyla; family Balaenopteridae; genus Balaenoptera; species Balaenoptera physalus. The sequence goes on along the minus strand of NC_138882.1, from coordinate 52,503,539 downwards.
AGCCTTGAGGTTTATTTCCTAAGTCACCACCAGGCCATCCCAGAATGGCATTTTGGAGATAGACAGAGAAAATGAAAATGTTCCCACTCTGATTTGTTACTTGTAATGACACCAAGCAAAGGACTGAGGGGACGATTCTGGGCCAAACTTGGAAGGCCAGGAGGAACACGCCTGTGTCATGTAAACATAATCCAAAGCAGCTTGTGTCAGACAAACATTTCGCTTCTGAAACTCCTGAAACCTTCTTGGCCCTTGAATGTGGTAATTCGTCTGAACATTTTATTTTACTTTATTTTATTTTATTTTATTTTATTTTTTCACTCCTTGCTTTTATTTATTTATTTATTTATTTTTGGCTGCGTTGGGTCTTTGTTGCTGCACGTGGGCTTTCTCTAGTTGCAGTGAGCAGGGGCTACTCTTTGTTGCAGTGTGCGTGCTTCTCATTGCGGTGGCTCCTCTTGTTGAGGAGCGTGGGCTCTAGGTGTGCGGGCTTCAGTAGTTGTGGCACACGGGCTCAGTAGTTGTGGCTCACGGGCTCTAGAGTGCAGGCTCAGTAGTTGTGGCGCACGGGCTTAGTTGCTTCGCGGCAAGTGGGATCTTCCTGGACCAGGGCTCGAACCCGTGTCCCCTGCATTGGCAGGCGGATTCTTAACCACTGTGCCACCAGGGAAGTCCAATCTAAACATTTTAGAAACCATTTAACCACACGCAGTGGAGGCAAGGAGTGGGAGTGGTGGTCTTTAAGGAGTTGTCTCCATTTTGAGGGCCACGCAAAAATGAGATGGGCAGAAAACTGCCAGGGTGGTTTTCCAGACAAAAACTTAAAGAGGAAAAATGTCCAAGAAAATACATGATATGACTGATGATGTCATGAAGTGAAAAGGCCATCATAAATGCTAATAAATATAGTGGACAGATGTTCCCCAGATGTTCATTTGAGACCTGGTTCAGGTCTCCTCCAGGGAGGCACTTGTAGCAACACTAGCATCTAAACTCATTCCCTTTTTTTTTTTTTTTTTTTTTAATTTTTTTTGTGGAAGAAACGTACTTTATTTATTTATGGCTGTGTTGGGTCTTCATTTCTGTGCGGGGGCTTTCTCCAGTTGCGGCAAGTGGGGGCCACTCACTCTTCATCGCGGTGCGCGGGCCTCTCACTGTCGCGGCCTCTCTTGTTGCGGAGCACAGGCTCCAGACGCGCAGGCTCAGTAGCTGTGGCTCACGGGCCTAGACGCTCCGCGGCATGTGGGATCTTCCCAGACCAGGGCTCGAACCCGTGTCCCCTGCATCGGCAGGCAGATTCTCAACCACTGCGCCACCAGGGAAGCCCCCTTTTTTTTTTAAAATAAATTTATTTATTTATTTATTTATTTTTGGCTGCGTTGGGTCTTCCTTGTTGCCCACGGGCTTTCTCTAGTTGCGGCAAGCAGGGGCTACTCTTCGTTGCAGTACGCAGGCTTCTCATTGCGGTGGCTTCTCTTGTTGTGGAGCACGGGCTCTAGGCACACGGGCTTCAGTAGTTGTGGCTCGAGAATGCAGGCTCAGTAGTTGTGGCGCATGGACTTAGTTGCTCCGCGGCATGTGGGATCTTCCCAGACCAGGGCTCGAACCCATATCCCCTGCATTTGCAGGCAGATTCTTAACCAATGTGCCACCCGGGAAGTCCCAAAACTCATTCCCTTCTTTAACCTCATCTAAAGTTTTATAACGAGCAGAATACACCACAGTATTCAAAAAAAAAAAAATCCACTTACATTTGACTGGACTCCTTTCTCCAATACCCACTTTGGGGTCAGGAACTACCTCCGCAATGAGAAGAATGATAATGCCTAGTAAGCACTGCCTTTAGATCCAGGCAAGAGGAATCCTGGTCCTGATGCAGCACTTTCATGGGATAAGCCCACATCCTCCCTTCTGGAATATTTCCCAAGTACTTGGGGCCACATAAGCCCCTTTTCAGGTCTGTCTTTCCTGGATAGACCATGTTGCCAGTTCCTGGAATGGCCAAGGGGGAGCTGTTTGCAGGGGGTCTGCTTGAACACAGAGCTGGGTATCCGCCTACCTCATGTGAGAGCTTTCATGCCACCAGAGCCTGGTGGGAATAAAAGGGGGTTGGACGGCAGGCCGGGCACCAAGACTCTCTCCCTGTGCCACTGCATTCTAGTACAGAGTTCCAAGGAGGCCAAAAATTCTATGTCTGGACTGGACTTTCCAGCCTCGTGTTGCTCTGAGGAACTTAAAAAAAGGCAATGAGGTAGAGGCACTTTATGGGCAGAGGTTGCCTGGCTTGCAGAGGGAGGGGCACGGAGAGGTCTCCCGGCAACAGGGCTGTGGGCTTCCGTTGGATCTCTTCTTCTAGGCTCCACACATATCTGAGGCAGCCTGGGCATGTCCTGGCTAGCTCAGTCCCTGAAGGTTCTGTTTAATTCTCCTCTTGCTATTGCTGTCACCTAACTGGAGCTAAGAAACCAGTCATCAAAATAATGAAATGCCTAGTTAAGCTTAAAAACAAAACTAGGGGACTTTCAAAAACAAAGTGGAAACTGCAGTTCCCCATAATGAATTCAAAGACTCTGTTCCAAGGTGGAAATAATGTTAAATAAGGGAGTTTAAGGCAAAGGAGGTGGTTAGAAGAGAAAGGTGACTGACATGGAACTGAGAATATACCAAGGCTCCATCTCAAAAACAAATGTGTATCATTTGTAGCAACGGTTCTGTGTGTTGCTCTTTTGATTTAAAATATAGCATAACTTCACTCTTTTAGACGCCACTAACCTAAAATATGGATAAATGTACATGGTCAGGCTAGACTGACACTTTCTTCTACCCCACTTAAAAGATTTACTAAGAAAATTGAGTGGACAAACAGGAGTGCAAAGGGAATGTCAGGTTTAATTAAGAAATCAGCTCGTTAAAGGACTTTAGCACAGTAATTGTTGGTATGCACATGGTGCTGTGAACTATAAATGGGTCATGCATTCTTTGAAAGAGACTGAAAGGGATCTCTTCTTGGAAGGACTTGGGGAGCCTTTCAAGTTGTTGAAAGGTAGCAAGTTGCATTTCATCCCCATCAAGCAGTAATGATTGAGTCCTTTTAAGCCTAACAACAATAGGTAATATCTTCTAGGCGTTTACTACATACTAGGCCCTTGGATGAGTGCTTTCCTAGCATTTAGCCCTCACAACAAGCCTATGAAATAATGTGTACTAGCATTATGGCCATTTTACAGATGAGGAGATTGAGGCACTGGGAGGCCAAGGGCCGTGCCCAAGTTAGCCAGCTAAATACTAGGTATACAAAGACAGGTACAATCAGCTCTCTGCCTTTAGGAAGTTTGCTATCTAGTATTTTTTTAACGTTGTAAATTTTCTAATTTTAATAAGCTCAGATCAGCTTCATCTTCCAACTGATCTGAATTGGGTAAGTTTCACTACAGTAAAACAACATGAGATATTTTTCTAACCAATTAACTATTGTCATGGATTATAATACGAATGAGGGGAGAACTGTCTGATGGAATATCCAGCCTACACTTGAGAATCGACTGCCTGAAGAACATTCTCATTTCCAGATTGGAACATGGTATGTATTATGCCTGAACGATGACAAAAACAGTGCTGGTTTTGTAACAAAACCTCAGGGAAGCTATTAACAAGTTGGCATTTCTAATTCATGTGGAGATGATCATTTTACTTATCAGAAAATTGCAGCAGTGGTGTTCATTTAATTAAGAATCTGGTACTGTGGAAGGGAAATTTTGTGAAGTTTGTAATATTGCAGACAAACATGAATTCAAACGCAAAAGAAAATTGGTTACGTATCTAAGGGTCAGCTTCTTTTCCTTTGACCCTCTCATTTTACGTGGTTTGAGAGCTGCTTCACAAAGGAATATCATTATGTTGTATCATTTTATAAGATTTTTTTTTATGGCAAATTCATCTAACTGGTAACTGTACTAGGCTCCTAAAGAGCCAGAAAGAAAAGTGCTTCCAACGTTTGACAACAGCTCAGGAAACTATCTCTGTGTATTGGAAGGCAGGTTAACATCTAGCTGCTTTCTCGATTGTAAATAAAGCATTGGCATATTCTAATCTAGTTAACAGGCATTATAAAATCAAAAAAGTAAGAAAGCAGGTTTGAATGAGACGGAATCTGAGAAAAGCAGAGAATGGGAATCAGATGGAAACTGGAAGGGGACGAAGAGTTTGGAAAAGGTGGCAGAGGAGATCACCCACTCTTGGTGGCTGACACCCCACCTTCGCCAGGAAACACTGCTCACCTGTCGAAGCCTTAGGCCTGCTTATCTCCTGCATCCAGGTGCCTGCCAGTGGGTGTGCCACTTCCATGGCCCAGCCTTCCTAAGCCGCCTCACCTCCAGGTCTGGATTCATTGTTTACAGTAAGCGTTTGTTGAGCACTAGTTATGTGCCAGGTGCTGGGCTGGGTCACACCCATGAACAAGGAGAACAGGTCCCTGGCCTCTAAAGCGGATGTGCTGGTCAGAGGAGACAGCTGTAAACAAGTAGATAAATAATTGTGAGAGATGCAGATGGCAATCTGTGCTGTGATGAAAATAAAGCAAGGTAAGGGGATTGAGTGTGACGGAGGAACACAGGTGATTAGAGAAGGCCTCTCTGAGGTCGTGACATGTTAGCAGGGAAGGAGCCAGCCATGGGAGGCTCCAGGGGGAGAGCACTACAGACAGAGCAAGTACCAGGGCCCTGGGGCAGGTAGGCGTTTGTTGTATCTGAGGATGAGCAAGAAGGTGCCAATGTAGCTGAACTGTAGGAGGGGAGAAAGTAGGAGATGAGGGTGGAGAAGTCACAGATCCTGTGGTCGTCTAGGCCAGGACCAAACCCCTGGATTCTCTTCTAAGTGGAATGGGAAGTGATTGGAGAATCTTAAGTAGGGAGGTGATAAGATCGATTTCCATTTTCCAAATATTATTCCGTGGAGCCTGGGTTATAGGCAGTTGAGAGTAAGGAGGCGAGTGAAGAGAGTGGCCAGTCATAGCATCCCTCTTCTTCCCCAGAGGTGAGTGCAGGAGTGGGTCTGTGCCCCTGCTGGGGGCCTGAAGCCCATCCGTAGGATGTTTCTGTGGAAGTTAGAAGGTCAGACTCTCTTTCCTCTCTTTGGTGTTGAGCCACAACTTCTGCCACTTGAAGGAGCCAGAGAAAGTGATAAGGGGCTGAGAGAGGTATGGGCAGCGTCAAGGCCACATCTGCCTTCCCTGAGGTCCCAGGGCTGCCCGGCCTCCTCCAGCTCTTCCTCTGATTCCAGAGCTTTTAGCTGAAGGAGTTCTAACAAACACACGGAGGTTAGAGACGGAAAGCAGATGGCCAGGAAGGAGTGGAGGAAAAAAAGAGGGGGAGATCGACCTTGGCCTTGAACGTGGGTGGGATCCAGGAGGAGTGAAGCAGAGATGCGCGAGCTTTGGCCCAGAGATCTCAGGCAGTGAGGACTCTGTGATCCTGGCAAGAAGACAAGTGTGTGTTTTCTGTCCAAACATCCAAGTTACTCATTTCCCCAGGTGACGCTGCAGCTGGGAGACCTGTGAACAGTCCCACAGCTAATAGCTCACAATTCTGGGTTTAAAAAAACGAGGATGGTATTTAAACCAAGAAACAAGAAAACAAACAAGGGCAGTGCCTTAGTGTGTATTGCACAGGGGGTAAAGCAAAATTAATTCACAAAGATTTCCTTTAAAATATAGGGAAAGAAGGTCCTGACATTCTTCTACAAATTCTAATGGAAATTAATAAAGATGAGCAAAAATATCACAAATATTGTCATTATTCTGTGTGACATCCTGTTATTTTATTGTAGTGAATGCGAAGTATTTACAAAGGATTTAGTAGCTTCTCTCTTGCCTCGACCTCCTGCTCTCCGTTTTTCTGGTAAGGGTTTAAGTTCCTCAATCACCAGTTGTCTGACCAGCCACAGAAGTTGCAGCCTAACCCCGTGCAGCAGGTAGACGTTAAGTCTGGAATGACTTAACCTGCTCCGGAAGAGGTTGATGAATCTGAATGGGAGGTAGAGGTTATATGTGGGAGGGGAGGAAACCTTCGTTCTAAAGCAGGACATCTGGTGTCCCTTCGCAGGCATTGCTCCCATTCAAGCTGTCCTCGCGTTCTCCATCATATCCTATGGGGCTAGGGTCACCCTTTGGCGAAGTGGGAGAAATGCCCTCCCAAAGGGGCCTCTAAAAAGTGCTGCTGCTGCTGTGTGTGTGTGTGTGTTAAAGTTTAGTGCAATGGTCTTTCCAGCTTCTACTTACAGCTCCCGCTCTCCCTAGATCAGGGCCAGGCATCGATTTGATGTCAAACGCCAACTTTTCCTCCGCCTTCCCTGAGGCTTGCACTCCTCACACAGTCAAGGTTGTCTTGCCGCCTCTCTTAAGATGAGTTCTTTCCCAGGCCAGGCAGCACCTCGGTCCCTCACATAAGGAGACTGTAGGTGGGCCAATCGCACCAGTTCACCCGGCATTTCTAGACACACCCACCCTCTTCCCATCCCCCACTTCAAGTGCCTATACCAAGTGGGTGCGAGGAGCAAATCTGCGTTTAAATGAGATTAGACTGGCAGCCAAGGACAGGATGATTTAGCCTGCAGCAGAATCTTCTGGAACACTTGTTAAAAATACAGACTCCCGGGGGGCTTCCCTGATGGCGCAGTGGTTGAGAGTCTGCCTGCCAATGCAGGGGACATGGGTTCGAGCCCTGGTCTGGGAAGATCCCACATGCTGTGGAGCAACTGGGCCTGTGAGCCACAACTACTGAGCCTGCGCATCTGGAGCCTGTGCTCCGCAACAAGAGAGGCAGCGATAGTGAGAGGCCCGCGCACCGTGATGAAGAGTGGCCCCCGCTTGCCACAACTAGAGAAAGCCCTCGCACAGAAACGAAGACCCAACACAGCCATAAATAAATTAATTAATTAAAAAAAAAATACAGACTCCCGGACCCTACCTGGATAGTGTCATTCACTAGGTCAGGGCAGGGCCTGAGAATCTGCATTTTAAACTCCTGCATGTGTCCCACCGTCACCTCCACCCCCATGATTCTGATGCATTGACTGTCAGACCTGGCTGAGAGGGAAGCAAAGCTGGAGGTCAGGAGGTCAGTGTGGAGCTTACATTGTACGGGAGAGATGCCTGAGACCCTCAGCAGAGAGAGGAAGGGAAGGAGACGGACACCAGGGACACAGTGCGGAGGCAGAGGAAAGGAAGCTGGGAGGGAGCGGGGTCCACCGCTCCCTGGTCTGCGTCCAGGCCAGAGCCCACTTTTCCAGCAGGTTGCGGCTCTCACACGTGTAGGGAGGGGGCCTGGGCTGTGTCTCCTCCTTCTGGCTCCAGCTGGCTCTGCTCCCCTGACAGCAGCTCTCTCCCTGGGGACAAGCCAGGGCCACTCCCTGGGAAGGCTCAGGTTACAGCTGTGCCCTGGCCTCAAACTCGGCCTCTACATGGCCCTGCCCGGTAAAGTTACCAAATGCGAAGTGTGACAGATTCCTGGAGGAGGACAGAGCGTGGAAACCATGGCTGATCCCAAAGTGTTGTCTTTTATGTCCCAAACCCACTTGGGGATAACAACGGCACCTGATATTTCCAGAACCCTCTTCTGGGGGCTTTCAAAATGCCTTGACTCTGTGGGGATCGTGATCCTGGGACTTCTTTTTTTTATGTACATAATGGATTGTCACATACAAGTGTCAAGGTTATTTTTCTTCTTCATCTATTCGCTATTTAAGTGGGGGGAGCATTAATCTCATTTTATAGACATGGATCATTTCTGGATATAAATGGCTCCCTAGTTTTAGAGACTCTAACTTGAAGCTCCTCTTTTCTTTCCTTTTTTTCTTTTTTAAACATTATTTATTTATTTATTTTTTGGCTGCATCAGGTTTTTGCTGCTGCGCGCGGGCTTTCTCTAGTTGCGGCGAGCAGGGGCTACTCTTCATGGCGGTGCATGGGCTTCTCATTGCGGTGGCTTCTCTTGTTGCAGAGCACGGCCTCTAGGCGTGCGGGCTTCAGTAGTTGTGGCACACGGGCTCAGTAGTTGTGGCTCGTGGGCTCAGTAGTTGCGGCACGTGGGCTCAGCAGTTGTGGTGCACGGGCTTAGTTGCTCCACAGCGCGAAGCCCCTCTTTTCTCACAGAGCTGTCTCATTTGTGTTAAGGAGGGCCGTTCTTTGTGGGTGGTCCCCGTGGGCCTTAGAGAACCATTTTACCCAGGGAGCCTCACCTGAGAAGTTGCCTCCAGCTGGCTTTGTGTTCATCCAGAGCACCTGGTTCAGGCTTCCGCCCAGAATGGCAACTTCGTAAATGCTGCTGACCCTCACCCTGGATCTAGCCTTCACCAAGGGAAGGGGCTCTGTGCCTTTAGCCCAAAGACTTCATGGAGATAATGGGATCCTTCCACAGACGAGGTAGGAAATGGGGGTTAGGGTCAGAGGGATTATCTTAACTCCCTAGAGAAAAGTATCGTGGCAAAGCTTGTGCTGAGGCTTAATTGGGAGACGCAATATCAAGGCATCCAGAGTGAGGGGAAAGGAAGGAAATGTAAGGCTGCACAAAATGAGGCAGCCTTGAGCTTGGTCACGCAGGATGTCTTCCAGACAGGCCAAGGGGATCCATCCATAGATCAGAGTAGGAAGAGGAAGAAAAAGGACTTTATCATCTGTGGGCTCCTTCCTGTCTCCTGTCTTTCTCTGGTCAAAGTTCTCTCCATGGCGTGTTAATTCCTACGCAGTTCTGACTGTGTTACCTGTCTCCCGTAAGCAGTCACTGGGGAAGCTGGACCCCGGACCCCACGCTTCATTCATTCGGATTGGGCCTGGTGTCAGACAAGTAAAAAACATGCAGAAGCCCAGTGTTCACCCAGGGTTATTAGCAGTAGCTGCTGAAGCCAGAGGACAGGTGGGCGAGCAGACTTGCGAGACACATAAACCGAGTTTGCTTCGGTGATAAACAAGGAGTTAGGGATTAAAAAAAAAAAAAAAGGTAGGCTTCTTGTTTGTTTGTTTGTCTTTCCACTGAAACTTTGGCCCTACTAGACCTCCAAGTGCCATTTACAACTTACTCCTCTCTTGAGACTGGCATCTGCCTTTAGCAACATATGACAGTGGAAAGGAGAGTCCTGGAGAAGTTGTGGGGGAAAAAGATTCAAATGTCCTCATGTCCCAGACTACCCCACCTCATTTCTTTGCCATGCTCTACTACTTACTGTGTGACCTTGTGGAAGCCACTTAACCTCTCTGAGCTGGTATGGCAATTTCATGAGGGTCAGCATAATGCATACAACACAAGGTCCTTTAGAGAAGTCTGTGAAATAACAGATGCATAAGCACTTTGAAAACTCTGGTGTGCTCTCGAAGGCAATGGGCTCTTGTTAGCGCTCCCCTCTCTTCCTGCAGCCCCACCTACTATCCCTCTTGAGACACTCTGGCTTCTTTCTCGGGCCTTCCTGGGCTTGGTTCCAGCTGCGTTTCTAGCAAGAATCTCTTCAGTTCTGGCCCCAACCCCATTTGCTCCTTCAAGCTCATCTATCCCTTGAAACAACCTCGCCTTGGCCCTTTATGAGGGAGAATTCTGACATTCATATGAGGGATCCTACTCTTTTAGCTATAATGGTTTGCTAGGGCAACGATTTCACAATTTCACAATAAAAGGAGCTTTCTTTTCAAACAATGAGTAAGCTCTGCACAAGTACTGACAAGTCGGGAACCATAACAACTTGCATGGGAAAAGCTGGTCTGACTGTATCCCGGCGTCTTTATATTCAGGCTCAAAAGAAATGCAGGTTAGCTTGTTTGTTTCGCTGCTAAGCCTTTTTTCGCTCAACACCCTTTCCTTCGCATTGTCTCATTTTAGCCTCCCAATGACCCCTATGAGGTAGGAAGGGCACCTCCATTTTTACAGTAGAGGAAGTGGAGGATAAAAAAAAAACCCGAGTGATTTTTCCCAAGGTCCCAAACAGCCAGTCTGAGGTCAGATCAAATGAGAAACTGTGTCTTTTAGTTCCTAGTATTTTCTGTTGAACATTGCTACCATCATTTTCACGTGTCCCTATTCCCTTTATTCTTGATTTTCACAAGAACTTCTGTCTCCAGGGAAAGCGTCCTGGCTTCTAGCAGGTGCTTGTGTTCTTGGTAACACGATTTCTTTGATTCACCAAGACAGTCAGTTGCAGAACCATGTGGCCACTAGAGACCAGCCCAAGACCACACGGCCAACCTCTTCCCTTGAGCTCAGGGGAGGCCTGAACCAGTATTTCCTAGCTGGTTGAGGGAGCCTTGGGGTGCCATGACCTGCCCCAGAGTTCAGAGCTGAAGAAAGGCCCAGGGTCACCCCGAACTCAACCTCATGTTTTGGGGCTCCCCTCATGGGAGTCTGAGCCTTACCCTCCACCTCCATCCCCAGAGGCTTGATGGTCAGACGGGGGACCTCCAGATCTTTTATTATGCTGAATGTTGTCCTGCTGGTTTCTGTTTTTCTCGGGGGACTGTGCAAGGTGATGGCATTCTGAGAGGGAATCTGGGGGATGGAAGTGGAGTGAGCATGGGCTGGAGAGGTAGAAAAAGAGGTTGGGAGAGGAACTTCAGAGAGGGGGCAGAAATGCTAAAGGGGATGGACTGTGGCTGAGTGGTGTGCATGTACCCTTCTTTGTTTCTCCATGAAAGCTTCAGTCAGATTTTTGTTACTAGCTGGTGCTTTTGGAGTTAATGGGGGGAGGGGTGGCAGAAGTGGGATGGGACTGGTTGGGCATGAAGGGAAGCAAGGGCAGCCCAACTGTACTTAGTCACAAGCAGGTCACACATGGAGGATTTCATCACAGAAGAGGGGGTCTGTGGCTGGCCTAACTCATCAGGGCATCGGTTTCCAAATCTGAAGATAAGTGTTTATCAAGAATTCTTCCTTTATGCCTATTCCCAATCATTCCTCTTTTAGCTCAAATTCAAATCCATTTCTTCTGGTTTGGCTCAAGCTGAATCCTTGCCAGTGTCCTAAACTTTGGCTGACAACATCCAGAACTGTAGGGAAAGCGGTAGCTGGCAAAGGAAGAAGGCTCTGGCCAGCATCACTGGAAACCGTGGGCCAAGCAGTTTGGGAAAATGAATTGCACTAGTACAGAGGCTATAGGACTGTAGCCATGGGAAGGGGCTGCTATTGTTCTGCAGAAAAGATAGTGAATAATTTCCACTTGGTGAAACAAATTATAAGGAAATTCAGAAACACCTGGCCCTTCCAGGGGTATAAATTCCAGTGTTAATGGGCACCAATCTGAAGCAGCCTAAGACATTAACCACCGTGTGGGATACTGGCATTCACTGTTAGTCCATGTGTATCCAAAATTTGTCAGGCACTATTTAATGTCCTCAACCCTCTCCTATCTCACATGTAAATCCATCTTCTGTCTTTACGTGTGATGGCCAGAGATAAGCCCACTCTAACTTTCTCAGCAGCGAGGAGAGGCGCTTCCTTTCTTGTTAGCACAGCCCCACCTGGTTAAGCTAAGGGTGTTTGGTGTAGAAACCCACCAACTGCTTGTCTCAGTCCATTCAGCTGCTGTGACAAAATACCACAGACTGGGTGGCATATAAACAATAGAAATTTATTTCTCACAGTTCTGGAGGCTGGAAGCCTGACATCAGGGTGCCAGCATGGTCGGGTAAGGACCCTCCTCCAGGTCAGATTTCTCTGTATCCTCACATGGCAGAAGGGGCTAAGTTATCTCTCTGGGGCCTCTTTTATTAAAAGGGCACTAATCCCATTATGAGGGCTTTGACCTTCCAACCTAATCACCTCCCAAAGGCCGCACCTTCTAATACCATCACACTGGGCTTTAGGATTTAATATATGAATTTTGGGGGGTACAAACATTCAGACCATGGCAGTGCTACAACTTGCAAACCTAACTGGTGTCTGCCCCTATGCAGGGCCCCACCTACAGAGATAGCTAGAGATTTTGCTGTGTATTTTTTTTTAAATAAAGATGCAAATATTTATCCATATTCACATATACGCCTATGTAGTATATTAACATATCAAAGACAGGGAAGGTAACCAGGTCTTAAATGACTGTATCTATTTTTAAGGACCATCGTTTTTATCAGCCATTTAGATTTCAGGGCACATTTTACTTCTCATTTCATTTGACACATGAGAAAATTGTTGCAAGCTAGTTGAGCTGTAAGGTGAACTTGACTATGATAATGGGACACAGCTCAGCAAAGACAGCAAGGTCAGCTGACCGGTGTTCTGTTCTCCTCTGCATGCTGTATCTACTGACCTGGTTCAGGATCACCTTTTTGTTCTCCAAAGAGCTATTACATTAGCACCAGAGTGGCTCAGGAATGTCTTTTGTACAATTAACCAGTAAGGATGCCAACAGATGTATGTGGAATGAATGGATTCAAAGAGACTGATTAATATTTGTAATTAATCCTAGAGAGCCAACTTTGCATTGAACTATCAGCCTAAACTCCTTTTTCTAAATGGGTCTAGAAATTCTTGGGCAGGTGGGAAAAATACCTTGTACAGAAAATGTCTGTTTAAATCTCCAGTCCGGCTATGTCAACTGTGTTGACCAGGATAGGCTAGATATGCTATAGTAACAAACAACCCTCACATCTTAGGATTTGTGCAACAAAAGTTTATTTATGGCTCACACCATATCTGAGGTCTGAACAGTTATCCAGAGCAACTATCCTCACATGTTGACTCAGTGTTCCATTCGATCTTAAGGCTCTTCCTTATCAATGCATGTTTCCCTGATTGCCACAGCAGAGAAGAAGCAAGGAAGAGCAAATAAATGGAGGAGACGTGTCATATTTAATTTGCAAAAGCAAGTCCCATAGCCACACTGAACTCTGAGCAGGCAGATGTATCAGATATTGGCTCCTGTAAAAAACAAAACAAAACAAACAAACGAAAAAACCCCACTGCAAACTTGTGCTTTCAATAACACTGTTTATAATTTCTTGGGATTCTGTGAGTTGAATGGGCAACTTCTTTGCTGGTTTTGCCTGAGCTTACTTGTACAGCTGTACTTGGTTGGATCGGCTGGGCTGAAAAGTCCTAGATGTCCTCATTCACGTGTCTGGCATTTCATTCTGGCTGTTGGCTGGGGTGCCTCAGGTCTTCATGTGGCTTCTCATCCTCCAGTAGACTCAGCTGACTTCCTTACATGATAGTCTCAGGACAGTGGTCCATGAGGACAAAGGCAAAAGCTGCCAGGTCTCTTGAACCCAGGCTCCAGAACTTGCACAACACTTCTGCCACATTCTATTGGTCAAGCAAGGCCAGTAACAAGGCCAGCCCAGATTCAAGGTATGGGGAAATAGTCTCTTGGTGGAAGGAGTTGCAAATATTGTAGCCATGTGTTTGAATCTATTACAGCAGGATACATGAACATTTGATTCTTGTTATTTATGGTAGTAATGTTCTATAAAGTCATTGCAAATAGAAAGTATTGAACCATTGCTCCTAGGGGAAATACAAGGTTAAGTTCCTATGAGCCTCTGGATACAACATTTTAATCAACTGGTCAATAATAACATTGTTTTATGAGAGTACCTATTTAAAGACACCTTACTTAATATATATTGTTGATTCATTAACATTAACTCATGTCCAGCAGCGCTATAACTCATGCCTGAATGAAGCTTATCTAATACAATGTGTTTTCTCCATAAGGCATATCACAGCCTTCATGTCCTTAGAACACTAGACAGCACTTCAGCATTATACTTGGGAATCGTTTAAACAGTGAAATCACCAACAAAAAGCACACAAATATGGGGAAAAAAATCACTAAATAACCCCCCCCCCCCCGCAAAGGATACATGTTTATAGTATAAGAGCTGAAACAAGAAAGCTTGTTTTACCTCAGCTGGGAACATGTGTGTCAGACAACTCAAATGTTTTACCACTCTGCTCATGTCCATGAATGAGCATGAAAGCAACATGAGTATGATTTGGGGATTACAAATAAATTTTAGTAAGTAGGTGAGTTTGCAAATATGGAACTCACAAATAATGAGGATTATTATACATAGAAGAGGGAAACAGGTTGATGAACAGTGGTGATTCTTTTACACTCATTCATGGGAAAACAGGAAAGAAATGAACATTGCTGGAGTACTTACTATGTGCTTGCCTTTTACATTTACTATGTCATTTAATATATATTATAAAACATAATTTAATATAATCTTTTAATATATTGCTGGATTCAGTTTCCTGGTGTTTTTTTTTTTTTTTCTTGTGATGTCTTTGGTTTTGGTATCAAGGTACTACTATCCTCATAGAAAGAGTTAGGAAGTGTTCCTTTCTCTTCTATATTTTGGAAGAGTTTGTGAAGGATTGGTGTTGACTTTTCTATAAATTTTTGGTAAAATTCACCAGTGAAGCCATGTGGTTCAGGGCTTTTGTGTGTGTGTGTGTGTGTGTGTGTGTGTGTTGGGGGGGGCATATTTAATTACCAATTCAATCTCCTGTCATAGGTCTAGTCAGACTTTCTGTTTCTTCTTGAGTCAGTTTTGATAGTATCTTTCTAGGAATTTGTCCATTCATCTAGGTTATCTAATTTGTTAGAATACAAGTGTTCATAGTATTCCCTTATTTTTATTTAATTTCTGTAAGGTCAATGTAATCCCTGTCATCCCTGATTTTAATAATTTGAGCTTTCTCTCTTATTTCCTGATCAGTGTAGCTAAAGTTTTGTCAATTTTTTAATCTTTTCAAAAAACCAACTTTTTGTTTTGTTAATTTTTTTCTATTTTTTTCTTCTCTATATTTTATTTATTTTCGCTTTCATCTTTATTGCTTTCTTCCTTCTGCTTGTTTTGGGTTTCATTTGCTGTTTTTCAAGTTTCTTAAGGTGGAAGATTATGTATTGATTTGGGATCTTTCTTCTTTTAAAATATTTAGTTACAAATGTCCTTCTATGCATGTTCTTTGTTGTAGCCCATAAGATTTAGTATGTTGTGTTTTCATTTACATTCATATCAGAATCTTTATTCTAATTTCCCTTGTTTTTTCTTTTCTTTCTTTCTTTCCTTCTCTCTCTCTCTCTCTCTTTATTTTTTCTTTTGATCCATTGGTTATTTAGGAATATGTTGTGTAATTTCTACATATTTGTGAATTTCCCAAATTCCCTTCTGTTACTGGTTTATAATTTCATTCCGTTGTGGTTGAAGAATGTACTCTGTATGATTTTAATCCTTTTACTATTATTGAGAGTTATTTATAGCCAAACATATGGGCTATCCTAGAGAAAGATCCATGTGCACTTTAGAAGAATGTGTATTTTGCTGTTGTTGTGTGGAGCATTCTATAGATATCTGCTAAGTCTAGTTGGTTTATACTGCTGTTCAAGTTTTCTGCTATTTCGTTGATCTTCTGTCTCATTTTTATATTTATTATTGAAAGTGAGGTTTTGAAGTTTCCAACTATTATTGTTGAATTATCTATTTCTCCTTTCAATTCTGTCATTTTTGCTTCATGTACTTTGGGACTCTGTTGATAAGTACATATATGTTTGTAATTGTTTTATCTTTTTGATAGATTAACCCTTTTATTATTATAAAATTTTCTTCTTTTTCTCTAGCAACAATTTTGTCACATATTAGTATAACATAGTGTAATTAATTTGTGTAATGTTTTATCTGATATCAGTATAGTTACTTCAGCTCTCTTTTGGTTACTGTTTACATGGTATATCCTTTCCATTGTTTTACTTTCAACTTATTTGTGTCTAAAATGTGTCTCTTATAGAAAGCATATACTTGTATCATGTTGGTTTATTTTTATCCATTCTGCCAATATCTGCCTTTTAATTGGAGTAAGTGTTAATTTCATTGAAGATCTTTTGTATATGATAAGTCAATTCTCTCTTGCTGTTTTCAAGATTCTCTTTTTGCCTTGGCTTTTGACAGTTTGATTTTGATGTGTCCAGGTGTGGGTATTTTGAGTTTATATTACTTGGAGTTTGCTGAGCATCTTGAATGGGTAGATTGATGTTTTTCATCAAATTTGGGACGTTTTCAGCCATTATTTCTTCAAAGGTTCTTTTGCCCTTTCTCTTTTCCTTCTGAAACTCCAATTATGCATATGTTGGTACACTTAATGGTGTCCCACACATGTCTTTGAGGTTCTATCCATTTTTCTTCATTCTTTTTCTTTCTGTTCCTGAGACTGGATAATCACAATTGACCTATCTTCAAGATTGCTAATTCTTTCTTCTGCCTGCTCACATTGTCTTTTGAGCTCCCCTAGTGAATTTTCCATTTCAACATCAGAATTTCTATTTGGTTCTTTGTATGTATGTATGTATGCATGTATGTATATGAAATTTCTATCTCTTTATTAATATTCTGTGTCTGGTGATATATAATTCTTATATTTTAGTTCTTTTGGTGATATATAATTCTTATACTTTAGTTCTTTAGACATGACTTCTTTTAGTTCTTTGAATATATTTAAAATAACTGATTTAAGGTCTTCATCTAGTAAATCCAATGTCTGGACTTCTTCAGGGACAGTTTCTATTGATTGCTTTTTCCTGTGTATGGACTGTACTTTCTTGCTTATTTACTTGTCTGGTAATATTTTGTTGAACACTAGCTATTTTAAATAATATAATGTGACAACTCTGGAAATCAGATTTTCCACCCTTCCCAGGTTTGTTTTGCTGCTGCTATTTGGTGTTGTTTGTTTGTTTAGTGGCTTTTCTGAACTAAGTCTGTTTTCTTTGTTAGGTTGGCCACTGAAGTCTCTGCTTAATTAGCTTAGTGGTCAGCTAATGATTGCACAGAGATTTCTTTAAATGCCTAGAACTAATAAGTCTCCCAGTCTTTGCTGAGGACTCTGTGTGAATGTTGAAGCACACCTTCAATACTAAGCCAGGCAGTTGACAACTCTGTCTTAGCCTTTACTTCCTCCTTTTTCAGAGCTTCAAGGTCAGCCAGAGGTGAGACTTTAGGGCCTTCTCAGGTATTTGCTGAACATGTGCACAGCCCAACATATGCATATGACCTTGTAGATTCCCGAGAATGTGTCAGGGTTTTTCAAAGCTCCTATAAACATTTCATTCCACAGTTTTTCCTTTTAAACTTTTTGCTTAGCTTACTGTTTGCCCCAACTGTTACCCATTGCTTTAGGCAGCCGTAAAGTTAAATAATTGCCTCTAATTGTTGTCAACAAACATATCAGAGTAAAAGGCTTTTCACACTGAGTGAGCTCCAAGGTAGGTCACATAGAGATAGCCTTGCCACTGGGGTTTTTCAGAAAATCACCAGACAACTCAAATAATGACCATTCTCTGGGAATGAGGTTTTAAAGGTGATTCAATCCTGTTTTGCCCACTCCAGTGGCTGGCAGGTTTCTAGTGTTCACCAGGATTGGAAGCTTTTGGTTTTCAAGGTCACCATGGAGCTGGAGAGGGGTCATGTTAAAATGTCACAAAGTTTGCTGTTCTTACTGAGATCCAGTGGTTTTTCTTGAATAAATACCTATGGATTGAATAAATAGGCTAACCAAAATGCATTTTGTTAATTTTCAGAGTTTTGGAAAAAGCTGATTCTGACCATTTTGGCAAGTTTTCTCATTGTTTTTAATGGAGGAAAGAGTTTTTGAAGGTCCTTTTTCATTCATGTTCCTTGGTAGCTATTTTGATCCTTATTACAGCAGTTAGGATTAGGTTCATATACATGTGACAAAAAACCTGAGTTGGGGCTTCCCTGGTGGCACAGTGGTTAAGAATCCTCCTGCCAGTGCAGGGGACACGGGTTCGAGCCCTGGTCTGGGAAGATCCCACATGCCGCGGAGCAACTGGTCCTGTGAGCCACAACTACTGAGCCTGCGTGTCTGGAGCCTGTGCTCCGCAACAAGAGAGGCCACGATAGTGAGAGGCCCGCGCACCGTGATGAAGAGTGGCCCCTACTTGCCGCAACTAGAGAAAGCCCTCGCACAGAAACAAAGACCCAACACAGCCAAATAAATAAATAAATAAGTTTATTAAAAAAAAAAAACCTGAGTTAACAGTGGCTTAAATACACAGGTTGTATTCTCTCACATTAAAATTTAAAAATAAGTTCAAACTGTTCAGGGACAGCAGCTTCTTTCAGCTTTCAACTCTGCCAGCCCTAGAATATGGCCCTCATTTTCTTTTCTTTTCTTTCTTTTTTTTTTTTTTTTCTATATATAATCTAGGTATATTATGTATAGAATACCTACAGGTGCACATACGTAAACACACATACATTGTTAAGGTTAAGCTTCGGGTTAGGGTTTTTGTGTCTCGAAGGCTTGCATTGTGCGACTTCTCGGTCTGTTTTCCAGATGACCCCCCGTCTCAGTTACATCGTTTGCAAATCAGTGTTCTCTCACATTCGCTCCACTGCCTTTTCGTCTTGCGGATACTTTGCCTGTGCCGTTGAAAAACATTTTCAGTCACCTGGAGCCCCAGCTGGCTTTATTGTGCTTCTGTTTCCCTTGCCCAAGGAGACCGATCCACAGACATGTTTCTAAGACTGAGGTCCAAGAACGTACTGCCTATGGGTTTCTTCTAGGCCTGGCCTGGCTTTAGGTTTTATGTTGCAGTAGTCGATTTAGTGTCAGGTTCTTGTTGTAGGTCGTACAAGAAAGGAATCCAGTGTGATGTTGTGCATGGAGCGGTCCAGTTTCCCCAGCACCATTCATTGCACAAGCTATCTTGTCCCCATGGGACCTTCTCACCTCCTTTGTCAGAGACAAATTGACCACACAAGCATGGCTTTCTTTCTGGGCTCTCTGTTCTCTTCCTTGGATCTATGGGATGTCTTGTGTGGCAATACCATGCTGTCTTGATGATGGTAGGTTTGCAGTCTAGTTGGAAATCAGGCAGCGTGGGACGTCTGAAGTCTGCACTTCTTTCTGAAGAGCATATGGACACTCTCTAGGTTCTTTTGTGTTTCCAGACACATTTCGGAATTCTTGGTTATACTTGTCTGAGAAAGTCTGTGGATATTTTGAGAGGAATGGCATCCACTCTGTGGATTGCCTCAGGGGCATGGAATCATTTGCACAAGACGGACTCTTCTGACCCATGAGCACTGCCTATCTTTCCATGTTGGGTGTTTGTTGTCTTCATTTTCTTTCATCGATATGTCTCTCATCCCATTTTCTGAGTTTTGGGTCTTATAGGTTGTGGGTTAGACGGACTCCTAGGTATTTTCTTTGTGTTGTTACCATCATTGTCCATGGGGTTGTCTTCTTCCTTTCTCATTCGGATAGTTTGTTGTGAGTGTACAGAATGGCAACCGATTTCTGTAGCATCGATGAAGTTTGTACCCTGCAATTGAACTGAGTTTCCTGAGTTTTGTTTTGTTTTGTTTTGTTCTGGTGGGGGGTCGCCTTCAGCATTTTCTATGCAGAGAATCGGGTCAACTGGAGTCTTTCCTCTGCCATCTGATACTCTTCTTTCTTCTTTCCATGCCGTTATTATGGCGAGAACTTTCTCCTCATTTGTGCTCCGCCTTGGTGGGCTCCGGGTCCTCCAGCTGACTAGGGGGGAAGCTTGGCATGGTGCTCCAGGTCAGAGCTGGCAGTACTGAGCTCTTTTCATAGCCCAGGATTGGGCCCCATGGACCTCTGGGCCCTGGTTCCGGACAACCCTCCATTGGCCCTCATTTTCATGGTCTAAGAAAACTGCTTAGCTCCAGCAATCATATCTGCATTCCAGGAGATAAGAAGACGGAAGAGGTGAAGAAGAGCACACACCCTTCCTTTAAGTATGCTTCCCAGAAATTGCACATGATATTTTAGAAGGTAGTCACATAACCACACCTAGCTACATGGGAGTTTGAAAAATATGGTCTCTATTTAGAAGGCCATGTGTGCAGCTAAAAACCAAGAGTTTATTACCAAGGAAGGAGAGAAACTAGCTGTGACATGTATTTGACAGGTAAAGAAACTAAGGTTTAAAGAAGTTCAGCAATTTATTCAAGGACACCCAGGCAGTATGTAGTGGTGCTAGGATTCAAATCAGGTGGTCTGATCCTAAAGCCTGTACTTTTTTTTATGTTTATAGAGCACATTTTATTTTATATAATTGAATCCCATTGATATAATAACAATGCATTGCCGTTCTTTTCTGGGTGAAATATACAAAGTTCACAAAATTTCTCTCCCCTTGGTGCATATCATACTTTTTTTTTTTTTTTGGTTTTTAAAAAAAATTTTTTTTTAAATAAATTAATTTGTTTATTTTTGGCTGTGTTGGGTCCTCATTGCTGCCCGCGGGCTTTCCCTAGTTGAGGTGAGCAGGGGCTACTCTTCCCTGCGGTGCACAGACTTCCCACTGCAGTGGCTCCTGCTGTTGCAGAGCACGAGCTCTAGGCACACGGGCTTCAGTAATTGTGGCATGTGGGCTCAATCCCACGAGGCACGTGGGATCTTGCTGGACCAGGGCTCGAACCCGTGTCCCCTGAATTGGCAGGCGGATTCTTAACCACTGCGTCACCAGGGAAGCCCCCTTTAAAAAAATTTTTTTTTAATTTTTTATTTTATATTGGATCATAGTTGATTAACAATGTTGTGTTAGTTTCTGGTGTACAGCAAAGTGATTCAGTTATACATATACATGTATCTATTCTTTCTCAAATTCTCTTCCCATTTAGGTAGTTACATAATATTGAGCAGAGTTCCCTGTGCTATACGATAGGTCCTTGTTGGTTATCCATTTTAAATATAGCAGTGTGTACATGTCAATCCCAAACTTCCTAACTATCCCTTCCCCCAACCCTTCCCCCGGAAACCATAAGTTTGTTCTCTAAGTCTGTGAGTCTGTTTCTGTATTGTAAATAAGTTCATTTCTATAATTTTTTTAAGATTCCACATATAAGCAATATCATACGATATTTGTCTTTCTCTGTCTGACTTACTTCACTCAGTATGACAATCTCTATGTCCATCAGTGTTGCTGCAAATGGCATTATTTCATTCTTTTTAATGGCTGAGTAATATTCTATTGTATATATGTACCACATCTTCCTAAAGCCTGTACTTTTTTTTTTTTTTGAAATTCACGTTCTTTTATTTATTTATTTATGACTGTGTTGAGTCTTCGTTTCTGTGTGAGGGCTTTCTCTAGTTGCGGCAAGTGGGGACCACTCTTCATCGCGGTGCGCGGGCCTCTCACCATCGCGGCCTCTCTTGTTGCGGAGCACAGGCTCCAGACGCGCAGGCTCAGTAATTGTGGCTCACGGGCCCAGTTGCTCCGTGGCATGTGGGATCTTCCCAGACCAGGGCTCGAACCCGTGTCCCCTGCATTGGCAGGCAGATTCTCAACCACTGCGCCACCAGGGAAGCCCAAGCCTGTACTTTTAACTGTTTTGCCATACAGATTCAGAGAAGTTAAATAACTTGATGAGGTCACAGAATTGGCAAGTGCAGATCTGTCTGGCCCCAAAACTCATCTCTTTTCCATATTTACCGCAAGCCATCTATTTTACTCTGGTGGGCCATCAGGAGAGTGAAAAATATAAACCTCACTGTTCAACCTGAAAATTCCTGATAGAGGTTTATTAAGATATCTAAATAAAGTACATCAAGTGTCTTTTAAACACAGGACAACAATGAGCGCTTGAAGGACAGCAAATGAACCAAGATGACAGATAATCAGAACTAGAGCTATTAATAAACATATGCTATAGAGCCTGCTTGCTTTCTGAAGTGGGAATAAAGAACCAGTAAGGTACAGGTTGTGAAATGCTATTAAGAAATCAGTATTAAAGTTTGCAATCTTGAACAGAACACTAAGTACTAAGTTTATTTAGTTTTTCTTACTAATCTCCTAGATTCCTAGCCCCACTCTAGCCAGTCAGTAGGTTATTATCAGTCCCTTCCACTCACATCTGGCTCTGGGATGGGGTGAGGCCCAGAGTAAGCCCAGGTCTTAAGGTTCCACTGAGCTCGCCCAAGGTCTAAGAGAACACAGTCCAGTGCCTGCCTTGACTCACCCCATTTCTTTTCTTTCTTTGTCAACTCTTTCTTCACTGTGGATTATCCTAAAGCTGAGTTAATTGAGGCCTGAATAAGGAAGGTCATATTATAATTATAAATTCAGGACATGTTTTCAATTCAACCCGAGCTCCTTTTCATGTTGCTCACAGAGAATACCCTCATGGAGAGGGTATCAATGGAATTGCAGTTTGATAACCAAACAGAAGCACAATTGAAGCTGTGGTGACTAATACACAGCCACTCAAAGATAATCCACTGTGGTTTGAATCCATCACATACATACACACACACACACACACACACACACACACACACACACACACGGAGAAAAGATTGGGTTCCAGCAGCTGGAGTAATTTTAGCTCTATCTAATGGTGTATGTTTGAATTACTGAAGTTAGAAAACTCATGGTTGGAACTTGGGCCCCACTGGGAGCTGCCATCTGTCCCCCTCCTTTGCCTCTGGAAGCTTCCTCACTGGCATGCAGCAAATCCCTATTTCTAAGAGCTCCCTCTTCACCCTGCCCGGGAACCCCAAAAATAACCTCTGCTGATACTTTCCCTTGACACACACACACACACACACACACACACAGGTGCAGGAATAACTCCAGCCTCTGCTTTTGTCCTCCACTTTGAACTTTTTCCGGGCTTTTGGCGCCTCCCCACTGGTCTTTCTATAGCTGCACATCTGAATTCTTTCTGTCTACAACAAGGTTAACAGATGCCTATTGTTCGAATACCAGATTGCATTTAATTTTAAAAATGTAATTGAACACTTTATTTTGAGGTAGATTCACATGCTGTGGTAACAAATAATACAGGTAGATACCATGAGCTCTTTGCCCAGTTTTCCCCAATGGTAATATCTTGCAAAACTATGGTACAATATCAGAGTCAGGATATTGACATTGGTCTAATCCCCAGATCTTATTCATGTCTCCTTCATCGTGTGTGTGTGTGTGTGTGTGTGTGTGTGTGTGTGTGTGTGTTCTTTGCTATTTTATCACATGTGGAGGTTTGTTTATCAATCACTACCTCTTGTGTTGCCCCCCACATCTAACCCCACACATCTTCTTCTTGCTCCCTCCTCCACCCCCCAGCCCTAACCCCTGGCAACCTGTTCTCTATTGCTATATTTTTGTTGTTTTAAGAATATTATATAAATGAATCATAACCTATGTAACCTTGTGGGACTGGCTTTTTTGACTCAGCCTAATTCCCTTGAGATCCAGCCAAATTTTTGCATATATTAATAAGTTGTTCCTTTTTATGCTGGGTTGTATTCCAAGGTATGGATGTACCATAGTTAATTTAACCATTTACCCACTGAAGGACATCTGGGTTGTTTTCAGTTTGAAGCTATTATGAGTAAAGCTGCTATGAATGCTCATATACAGGTTTTTCTGTAAAGAAAAAACATAAGTTTTTATTCTCTGGGATAATTGCCCAAGAGTGCAGTTGCTGGGTCATGTGGTAGTTGCGTGTTTAGTTTTATAAGAAACTACCAAAATGTTCTCCACCAGCAATGTATGAGTGATTCCGTTTCTGTACATCTTGGCCAGCAATTGATATTGTCACTACAGTACTTCTTATGTTAGTCGTTCTGATGGGTGTGTAGTAAAATCTCATTGTGGTAATTTAAGTTTTTAAATCTATCTTTATATTTCAACTTTTAATTGTAAACTGATTTGTGCAGCTTTCGTGTATTGTTTTTTTCCTAATACATTATTTTATTTTTTTCTAATACATTATTTTATTTTTTTACTTCTTTTTTTAAGTTGAACTATAGTTGCTGTACAGTATTTTGTAAGTTACAGGTATACAATACAGTGATTTGCAATTTTTAAAGGTTATACTCCACTTATAGTTATAGAATATTGGCTATATTCCATGTTGTACAGTATATCCTTGTAGCTTATTTATTTTATACATAGTAGTTTGTACCTCTTAATCCCCTACCCCTACCTTGCCCCTCCCTGCTTCCTTCTCCCTACTGGTAACCACTAGTTTGTTCTCTATATCTGTGAGTCTGCTTCTTTTTTGTTATATTCACTAGTTTGTTGTAGTGTTTTAGATTCCACATATAAGTGATGTCATACTGTATTTGTCTTTCTCTGTCTTGTGTATTATTTGTCAGAAGCTTCTTTACTATTAAACAACTGTGTGGAGTGTTGGAAAAATTCAAATTTTCCACCAAATTTCTGCTAGTATTCACGTAATTCCATTTCACTTGTCAATCCACACTTTTTTCAGTATGCTTAGAATTCTATCACTGTCTGCTTTTGATAGATGACTTGATGTACAATGTTGAAAAATCTTCAGTAATTGTCAACTCAAAAGTTAACGTGACATATACTGCATAAATAATGTAGTTAATGGGCTATTCTCACCTTCATGGGCCTATTATAAAGGGAATTGCTTTGTCCAAGTACCAATTATGTTTCTATATTCATAAAATATTTTTCTAATCAAAAAATTAAACTATGAGAAATAGACATCTGACTATATCTCTTCCAGCCCTTCGAGAATGAGAATTCATTCAGCCTCTCCGCCCAGTTCTGATCTGTAAGCTTCCACCTCGATTCCTCAATTCCATGTAGCCCAGGTCCCACCGCAGCTTTCCGGCCATCATACTAGTCCCTGGGGAAAAATGAGAGGTAAGAGGGGAAACTCCGTGTCCAAGTTTTTATTTGTCTGGGAGGGAAATCGATGTTTTTAGCAGACAACTTGAATGTTTACTTTGAAAAAAGTAGAGATCCAGTTGCTTGGATACAGCCAGAAATGCATATCATTGAATCTGCAGACGACCTGTAGTCATTTTGTCCTTATTTGAGTGTCTAATGTGTTAAGGGGGAAAATGAGACAGCTCTAACAAATAACTCATACCTGCTTGGGCTTTCCCTGTTGGTCCTCTGGGTGTGTGTGCATGCATCACACACCCACACATAAGTGTGTAATGAATGGCTTAGTATAAAACCCTGCAACAAACATCAATTCTGTAGATCACCAGGGAGGCCTAATTGGGCTCACTAGCAAAGCAACTTCTATAAAGACTATATATAGTAGGCACATGCCTCCGTAGGCAGTGCAGCTATTTATTTTTTTAATAGGGGATTCTCATGTTACAAGGGCATCACAGATTACTGAATAATTTATTTAATGGTAGATTATATGGGCTTCACTCTTTGCCAATGAGCTCATACCCAAATGTCTAAAGGAGATAAGGTGAGCAAAAGCTAGAGCTCAGGCTTGGGTGAGCTGGTTTTTTTCTTTTTAAGATATGCATAACTATTAGAGCCATATATATGTATTTTACTTAATAATATCTCAGCTGCATTGTCATATACATAATCGAGGCACCACTTCATTACTGACATTTAGCTAACTCGTAGCAATGCATACAGCATATGGCACTGAGAGATACAGAATAGACTAATAAATGACCTTGTCTATAGTTGGTGATTCTAACAAAGGACTGTGATATATAAGGGTATGTTTGTTCTCTGTGAAAATATAGGGAAACAGAGGGAGCAAAATTCAATGAAAGGATGTTAGATTTGGAAAATGGAGACAAGAAAAAAAGATCTGGATAGGTATCTTTCTGTGAATCTCTATTGTTATCTTTTCAATGATTTGAAATACAAAAAATAATCACTTCCAAGATTATAGAACTTAAGACATTTTGCCTTGAACTGTATATAGTCCTCAGGTAAGCAGAGGTACCTTGGAACATGGACATACTTTTGTATCAAGCAAAATTTTGATGAAGATAAAATTTATTTTAAAAAATTTTAAATTTGACAATAAAGAAGGCAAAAGATTTGAAGAGGCACATCATGTAGAAGGAAATTCACATCGCCAATAACTGCGGCAAGAGGTGCCTTAATTTTTTTAGTAATCAGGGAAATGCAGATTAAACCCATAACGAGATATCCCTATACACCCATCTGACAGTTAAAATTTTAAAGTTTGACAATAATAAGTGCTAATGAGGACAGAGCATAATGGGAACTACCGATATTGAGACTTTCAACTGAAGCAATGATTTTGGAAAATAGTCACCATTGTCTACTGAGGTTGAAGATTCACACGACCTGTTTACAAGTGAAGAAATGCCACTGTGGGAAAATGCCCTGGAGGTAGATGTATATATGTATCCTGTGCACCAGAGTATATACAAGAATGTCTAGAGAAACATCGTTCCTAATAGCCCCAACCTGGAGACCACCCAAATGTCTGCCCGACATAGAAAGTATAAGTGAGAACTTGAGCCACTTGCAATAGCAGGGATGAATTTCACAGACAGAATGTTGAGCAAAAGAAGCAAGACGCATTTGGTAGAAAGCTCATAAACAAACAGGCAAAACTCAGCCTGTTGTTTAGGGATGCATAGAGAGAGGCTAAAACTATAAAGAAAAGCAAGGAAATCATTATAAGAAAGGTTAGGATGGCGGTTACTTTTAGAGGAAAGGAAAGATTGTGATAGCAAAGAATACTCGAGACTTCTGGGCACTGGAAACGTTGTATTTCTTGACTTGGCTGTGGTTTCATGGGTTTTTACTTTACAGTTATTCACTAAACTGGATATTAATTTTTAATGCACTTTTGTGTATGTATGTTGTATTTCACACACACCTGCACATGCGTACACAAACTATTAAATACGAAAAGATTGAGATTTGAAAAAAGAAACTCCCTAGTTCAATCTAGTTCCTTTAAAAAATGAACATGTTCATTTGCATGAACATTTAAAACAATAAGCGAAATCTTATGTGTAGTTTCACATGAGAATTCTACAATGTAGTGCTGGAAAGACGGCCCGAGGAGAGGAAGAGCCCTTTTCCAGCAATCCCTGACCCTCAGCAGCCGTTTCCCTGGGCAATTCTTTGGGCCTCGATCCTCATCTGTAAAGAGGGTCAGACCCAGTTAGAACTCCTCGAAAGTCTCTGGTGTATTCTTGGGATTTCTCTGTGGGAAATTTAATTTTTTTTAAATAAGAAATTCTTACCGTTTTGATGAGAATC
Organism: Balaenoptera physalus; assembly: GCF_965194825.1. NCBI lineage: Eukaryota > Metazoa > Chordata > Mammalia > Artiodactyla > Balaenopteridae > Balaenoptera > Balaenoptera physalus. The sequence goes on along the minus strand of NC_138882.1, from coordinate 52,476,518 downwards.
TAAAGAACATGCATGTCACCTGGGTCCTCTGTGTGTCCACTTTAGAGCTGACAGTGCCAGGATCACTCTGTGATTCTGATTACGTTGGGGTCCTGATGTGCTGTTTCAATTATCTCAGGCCACTAAGGTGAAAGCACAGGTGACCCTCACGAGTAGAGTCTGCGTTTGCCAAGTGACCTCACGCAAGGCTCACAACCAGAGTTTTCACAGGAGTTTGAAGAGACCATGTTGTATGAGATGTGAGTTAGGGGGCGATGCCTAACCCCAAAAGTGACTCGGCACCCAGTGACAAAGTGAGGGGCAATTTACTCTGCAAAATCACGCCATCTGTCTTGTTAAAGTAATGCTGTTAACTTAAGATTTATTGGTTTGCTGCTTGGTTGTCAAAATCGTGACGCTGTTTTGATTTTATAGTTGTAGAAGTTACAAGCCTGTGGGATGCATGCCCAGTTTCATGCTTGTACATATTTAACTAACGATCTTATAAAAGTCATTTACATCAACACTGGAAATCCTCAAACATTTTTTTTTCTTGAGAAAGCACCACATGTCATTGGAATTTGAGCCACGCTGAGCCCTGTGACCTTCACTGACCCTCCTGTGATTCTGTTTCCATTTTGGAAGTCAAGCCCTTTCCAAAGCAAGTGGGAGGGTGTGTCCCTGGTGCAGCCTGGAAGCCCAACACCCTCGTCTCTAGTCGTGACTCTCTACTGCAGGTGATTTTGCCTCCAGGGGACATTTGACAGTGCCAGGAGACCTTTTTGGTTGTCACAGCTAGAGGCAGGGCCTAGTCAGCAGAGGCCAGGGATGGGGCTAAACATCCTACACTGCACAGGACGGCCCTCCATAACAAAGAACTCTCCAGGCCATAACGCCAGTGGTGCCCGGGGTGAGAACCCCTGGTTCTGCTCTCTAGAGCTTTTACTGCTCTGTGTTTGTTCCCAGTTTATCAGGATAAGGCAGTAGTTTTCTTTAATAACTTACCTTTCCTGGCAACTGTTTCCTTCCACACAGGAGAAAAAGATAAGCAAGCAAAACAGTGCCTCAGGTGTGAGGTCAGTTGCATGACTGGCTTGATGTAAGAGTGGGGTTTAGGGCTTCCCTGGTGGCGCAGTGGTTGAGAATCTACCTGCCAATGCAGGGGACATGGGTTCGAGCCCTGGTCTGGGAAGATCCCACATGCTGCGGAGCAACTGGGCCCGTGAGCCACAACTACTGAGCCTGCGCGTCTGGAGCCTGTGCTCCGCAACAAGAGAGGCCGCGATAGTGAGAGGCCCGCGCACCGCGATGAAGAGTGGCCCCCGCTTGCCGCAACTAGAGAAAGCCCTCGCATAGAAACGAAGACCCAACACAGCCAAAAATAAATAAATAAATTAAAAAAAAAAAAAAAAAGAGTGGGGTTTGGAGGGGGTCAGCCTTTCTACTGTTGTTGAGGCAACCTTATTCCTGGTCCTCCTCTACCGGGTCCTGGTCCACCACCTACATAGAGTGACCTTGCTTTGCGGGGACCTGATCCCTGATGTTTGTAGCTGGTCTCTAAAGGGACTGTGCTCCAGAGTGATTCCCAGGGGAGCCAACATCTCTTCCAGAATAAACCACCGGAAATAATATTTGAGAGCTTCCAACAGATCTGAGGAATCTGGATCAGTCTCCAAGGTTGATCTCAGGGTCCCCGTAGTTGTGTTTGTCTACGTGCCTGTAACGGCTGCTGGGGGACGTCTGCCCCGTGGCTCTCTATCCCCGCGTAATTCTTATATTTGTTCATGCAGAATCTGCTGGCTGTTCCTGGGTCCTATCTCACCTCCCCCCCTCAGATATTTAAATCCTTGGGAATAGAGACGTCTGTGTCTTTTGCGGTCACTGGTGCACCCCCCAGCATGCTCAGCACGGTGGCTTGCTCTGTGGTGGTCACACTGTCAGCAAGCTAGGGAAAAAGACCGTGTTAAAAAACAGGCCAGCTGGGATTATGGGTGACGGTTTCCTGAACACGGCACCCGTCCTCTGCAGCCCCTCTTCTTGCCCAGCTGTTGTTCTAGTGACCAGTGTCCAGTCACAACCAGCCTCTTAATTTTGAAAGCATTCAAATCTACAGCTTTCTCCTGACAAGGGAACAGCCCTTGGTCTCCGGGACCAAACAAGTGGATGTGCTGTCACTCACCAGGCCTGGCAGGCTGCCCAAGGTAGAGATGGGCAGGGCTTCTGAGCACTCCTCCATCTCTACCCTGTCCGGCCTCCTCCCCAGCGCACTCCCCCAGGGTCACAGAGACCGCTGTGGACAGGACTTCATCCAGCCCTGACCACCTCCGATGTAAAGCAGCTGACGGGATGCCTCACATGCTGCCTAAAACCACCACCCTTTCCTCCCCACCCCCATCCCTTTCTAAAAAGAAAAAACCATTCCTCTGTCTAACGTGTAGTCTTTCAAAGATACAGTGGAGGCACCATGCCTTTAGCAAATCATGGGTGATCCTGTGGTGTGGCAAGCAGGGCCCTTGTTTCCCGGCTGGTACTTTAGGGGTCTGCTCAGATCCCACAGCTGAGAGGAGGCCAGAGCAGCCAGGGGTCACTGACAAAACCGAGGGGCACAGACATCTCCGCTCGGCACACAGCCCGCAGACCTCCTCTCCCCATGGGCTCTTTGGTGGACACCCCTCCCCCTCCTCCAGGTGCCCTCCTCCTGGGTCCTGCACAGCTGGACCCACACCTGCATGGCTCAAGGTGGCTCACTGCAAAAGAAATGCAAACCATAGTTAAGGAAGGAAGCAAAATTGAAGGCCAGAGAAGCTGAGCACTGGGGGTAAGGGAAAGAGGCTGGACCACAGAAAGGAAGGCCCATCGTGGAGTCAGAGGTCAGAAGAGTGACGAGCACAGCAAGTAATGCTGTAGGAGAGAGGTTAGTGGCCATGGGTCAGGTAAAGTCCATGAGCAATGCCAGGCTGAGGCCTCTCTTGTGGGATCTTGATGTTTCAGGTTTGGGGTAGAGCGAAGAGAGAGAAGGACGTGACGGCATCGGGATGACTAGGCAAGACTTGACAATCCTTCTGTCTATTTCAGCCAGATTTTAAATCTATTATGTCCAGACTTGGGGGAAAGGGAAGGAGTAGTTGTGATTTTCCCCTGACTTTACCCCAACACAATGATGACCTGGAGCCCAGTGTATGACTCTGAAAGGGCAAACCAGACTCTGTCGTAGCCAAAGCATAGCGAGCCCCCAGCTCAGTGGTGGAGAAGAGCTAAATGTGGTCCATCCACCTGGTGTGAGCCAGAACCTAATTTTAGCCTCTTATGAGCATATGCAAAGTGGGTCACCAGCTGCCCTGTCAGCCTCACCCAGGGCCACTTCTGCTCTACATCCTGAACCTGTGGGGATGTGCATGTCTCAGGGCTCGCCGGCCAGTTCTGAGGCTAAGAACAGCCTAGACTCACCCAGGCCTCCTTATTCCCTTGGCAACAGCCAGCTCCTTCCTCCCCTCCCACCCCAGAAGCAAAACCACACTTCCTGCACTTCTGCCCTGGCAGGCGGACCCCGTGGGGGTAGGGGCCTCATGGAGGAGGTCTGTGCCCTGAGTTACAAGCAGGGAGAAGGACGGTGAGCCCACTTGCCCCTGTGAGATGGGATACGATCAGGTCAGGAACCCATGGTTTAGTGTGCAGCGCATCCCGGCTCCTATTTTCCCCTTCCTCTGGCTGCTGGCATTTTGTTCTTGTCATGGTTGATTAGCTCCCTAAGTAGAGGTTAGACAGAGAAAATGAAAGGAGAAAAATGGAGAAATGAAAAGCTCTGGTAAAAGGTCTGGTGGGGAAGGAATTTAAAACCAATGAACCAATTGAGATGTCAATTATCCCATCCACTCCCTGATACCTTTGTGGTGTGCAGAGTTAAATGTTGGGTGTAGGCACAAAACACATTTTACACTCATTCACCAATGAGTTCTCTGGTCTTCAGCTTGAAAGCTGGTGAACTCAAGGTCAGGATGGTCTGCTGGGACCCAGGCCACCAGGTGACACCACACTCACAACCGGCCTGCAGGCTGAATGACAGGAAGCCCCACCTGTGTAGACGGCTGGGGTAGTAGCTGCGGGGAGTATGTGTGATGTCTCGTTGGCACCACGGAAAGACACACACAGGGATGGGCTGTGGGAGCGGAGAGAATGGAAGAGGCAAAGAAATGTCTCTTCCTCTGTCATCCTCTGGGAGAACACCAAAGTCCTGAAACCTGGCCCTGAGGGATGACCACATTTTAGAGGACCATCAGGGGACAGATCTGAGTAGTGGGAAGAGACCAAACACTGAAAGCCTCAAGTGCCCCCCTGACAAGAAGAGCAGATCTTGCTGCCAGGACTCTCAGGCCTAGAATTCTCTGCTAGTGGCCTCGCTTCTTTCACCTTATTTATCCTTCCTCTTCACTGGACTATGTCACTCAAAAGAAAATGTGATGCTTAGGGAAATAAGTAAGACAGAGACAGACAAATACTGTATGTTATCACACGTGGAATCTAAAAAATATGACAAACTAGTGAATATGACAAAAAAGAAGCAGACTCACAGATACAGAGAACAAACTAGTGGTTACCAGTGGGGAGAGGGAAGGGGAGAGGGGCAAGATTGAGGTAGGGCATTAAGAGTTACAAACTATTATGTATAAAATAAGCTACAAGGATATATCATACAACACTGGCAATATAGCCAATATTCTAGAATAACTGTAAATCAAGTATGAACTTTAAAAATGTGAATTGCTATATTGTACACCTGTAGCTTATATAATATTGTACATCAACTATACATCAATTTAAAAAAAGGAAGAAAAATTTTTTAAAAAATAAAATGAGGTGCCAAGATTTTATCGATAAAGAAGAAAAAAAGAAAATGCAAAGACGGGCTATGCAGTTCCAGAAAGAGTCTCTGTGGCTCCACTAAAGTCAAGTGGGCTATGAAACTATAGGAAATGTCAAAACAGGTGCCAAAGGAGGAAGTAAATCTCTTCTGAGTAGCTGCTAAATAAAACTCTACTCATCTATGGGACGTGGGGTAGAATTATCTCCCCCATTTGAAATCCAGTTCCTACCCTGCCCGTGATGGGCCATCCAAGCCACTGGCCCTTTAGGAGAACCAGCTTGCTCTCTCTTAAGGGGTTGGCCTGAAATCACTCTACCAATAGAATTCACACCACTGGCTGAGATCCTACCCAGAAAACAAAGTCTCTCCAATTTAATACAACAAACATACATATACCTTTGATATTTAGCTGATGACTATCTGGGAACGTGGAGTTACAACTCAGGTCACCCGCCCTGAGTACCACACAACAGAAGGAGAGCCCTAGCAGCGTGGGCAGCTGAGTGGCAGCTGAGAAGCAGCTGAGAACAGCATGGGCACCATCATTCACTAAACCAACCTCCAAGTCAAGCCCACAATTTAAGGCAGTCCGTGACTGAGGAGTTGACATGGTCTCCTCTGATGAACCCCACTGATAAACCACTGTTCCCACCACCACCACCCTCCTTCCTGCGATCTCTGGCTTTGCTGGTGGGAGGGCCTGGAGTGGGTGTGTTATCACCACCGCAGACTGCCTTTCGCCACATGTGGCGCTGCCACAGGCAGTACCAAGCAACGGGAGAACCGCCAGACACAACGGTTTCTCTGGCACAACTCAAGAGAAGAGACTCGGCGTTTTTGCTTTGTATGGACCTGTGGTACGCTTAGAGGGGGAGAGGAGATGGCCTGGTTGTGCCCTGCTAAAAGGGATTTCCCAGAAAGTCATAAATCCGAGCGACAAAATCAACGGGCACTCATGGAGCACCTGCTACGGAAGACTGCAGAAGAGAGCTCCTGAGGGCAGCAGGTTTGGGTTTCCCGGTGTGGGGACTGAGGCACAGAAGTAGGTCTGTCTGTCAGAGAAAAGTGAAGAGGGCAATCCAAGAATAACAACATGGAGGGGAGGAAAACCCAAGAAATATACCTTTGAAATGACTGTTTCTCTTTGGAAACCATAAAAGTGAGTAAATCACATTGTTTGGGTCCCAAGTGGTGTGGCTTCATCCCCTATCCAAGGATGTGGAGCAGTCATGGGCCATGCATGTGTGAAGTCAAGGAAAGGAAAATGTTACACTTCTATGGCATTTTACAGCTTCTCTTACCCATGTGGTTGTACCTGATGCTCACAGCAACCTCTGAAATGGACAAGAGTTACTATCTTCATTTCACAGATGAAAAAAATGGAGTCTAAGAGAGGTTAATTGACTTCTTGAAAGCTACACTCTTTCTACATGGCAGAGCCTGGATTAGAACCTGGGTGTTCTAACTTTAAATTCAGGGGTCTTGCAGCTATGGCAGTGGTCTTTAAACTGTGTACCCAACAGAGCATCCTGGGACAGGAAGGGGATCCTGGCATCCCCAGTCCCCACTCAGATGGGAGCAGCTCCAATTTTGTTTGCCTTATCTGTTGGTGTTCCATTCAAGATTTTGTATGTGAAAAGGGAGTTTGATATAGGTTGGAAATTCACTGCACTCTGCCATGATCCTTCCAGTGAGGGCTCGGCCTCAGGACAAGGAGTCCACATGGAACACGTACAAGGAAGGGAGGGATGGAGATAACAGCTCCAGAGGCAAACTCCCCACATGCGCATGCTCGGCACTTTAGGTCTTAGGGAGGGAGAGAAAGAGCTGAAGCCTTCAACTGGGGAAGTGCTTCCTGGCTGCACATCATGGGGTGCTGCCTGGTCAGCTTTGTGAATCTTGTCCAGACAAATCTAAAGCCCTCAGCAGACTCTGAGTCACAGACTGTCCAAGCTCAATCAGCTATTGCAGCCTCATGCCTGGTATGCAATGCTTCTGGGCTCCTCCATGCCCAGCCTCCAGTGAAATGCATGCTTATCCCGAGGGTTGCTGGGGAATCACCTAGTCGGGGGGTGAGGCCACTCAGGGTGTCTGAACCCTAAGACCTCCCAACAGTTTGCCTTTTTCTCCGAGCTCTTCTTTCATACGACTGTCTGCTCTCTCACTGCTGTTCTGATCTTTCCAGGAACCCCGCATTACACCTGCTGGTTTCAGCTTCTCTAAACAGGATCGGTTTAGAAACAACCTCCTACTTCTCCTCAACGTCCCACTTGGCAAATATTCTGGCTTACCAAGGGCCTTCTGGAGCTGTGTGGAGTTGGGCAAATCATTTAAGGTTGGGTTTTGACCCTTTAACCTGGCCTATTAAAAAGCCTCCTGCAAGATTTGCCTAAGGCCTGACTGCTGTCATCACGGTTGATGGACCTAAATACATCCATTTGTTCAGATTTTACAAAGCCCTTACAGCTTGCTTTTGTCATTTGTTTTCACATCTCTCTCCTTAAACTACTTGTGACAGAAAGAAATCAGACAGATCGGGGTTAGAATTCCAGCTTTGGACTTACTAACTGTAGAATCTTGGACTAGCTACTCAACTTTTCTGACCTTCCTTTTCCTCATTTATATAAAAGAGATAATACCACTGCACAGGGTTGTTGTTTTGTTTTTTTAAATGAAGAATAAATGAGATAAAGAATCCTGTACAGTGTTTGGCACAGGGTCAGATTTAAATAGATGCTAGTGTCTCCTTCCTCCTTAAGGATAAAAAACAAAATTTATCCACATTTGTTTCCCCCAAATCTAGCACAATGACTGGCACATAATACACACTCAATAAGTGTTTGTTGACGGTGTGAATGAATGAGGAGTGAATCAAGAGGACATATATGAAACTGATAGGACAGGCCACAGGAAGAGTTGCCAAAACTTGTTGAGTCCCATAAAACAAGTTATAGTATTAGAATTTGAGAAGTGAGAAATGTACCCTAAAGAGGTAATCAAGTGCTCCAAACTGTACTTACAAAGATGTTCATTGTTGTGTTCTTTATAATAGTGAAGTTTTTGAAATAACCTACATGTCCAACAAAATGGACAGGGTACATTAAGGTGATTTAATGCAATAAAATACTATGTACCCATTTTTAAAATGTAGATTTAGAAGTATTATTCTGTAAAAATAACCAAAACATATTTTTAGGTGAAATGGTATGTTATAAAATTGTACTCATAAAATTATCTGTATTTCAAAAGAAAGAAATACTTTCAAGAATATGAAAAGAGAGTGGTTATGTCTGGATAGTGGAATTACACTAATTTTTAAAATATACGTTTCAATATTGTTTGACTTTTTATGAGTCTCATTTTTATAATCAGGAAAAAAATTTTCTTTTGGAAAACCAAAACGTACAAAGGGCATAACAATCAGTGGGTGGCGGTTGTTTTGTTTTTTGTTGAAAATGTCAAAACTCAGTATAAACTCGAGACTCAAAGGAAAATGTATCTGGAAGGCTAATAGGACTGTAGGAAGGTCGAGGTGTGGCTGTTGCTTGGGAATAGCTGGGACCACATCTGTCATACCGCATCTCTGGGTGTTGGTATCATTCCTTCTACCGTAGGCCAGCTTCCTCCCCACAGCAGGAAACACCATCTTTTTTTTTTTATATTTATTTATTTATTTATTTATTTTTGGCTGTGTTGGGTCTTCGTTTCTGTGCGAGGGCTTTCTCTAGTTGTGGCAAGTGGGGACCACTCTTCATCACGGTGCGCGGGCCTCTCACTATCGCAGCCTCTCTTGTTGCGGAGCACAGGCTCCAGACGCGCAGGCTCAGTAATTGTGGCTCACGGGCCTAGTTGCTCCGCGGCATGTGGGATCTTCCCAGACCAGGGCTCGAACCCGTGTCCCCTGCATTGGCAGGCAGATTCTCAACCACTGCGCCACCAGGGAAGCCCCCAGGAAACACCATCTTGATGAGCTCTGAGCTGCTAGTCTCCACCACAGAGAGGAACTGGGCACTGTGCTCTATGGTCCTTAGGTCATAAATTCCAAAGGTACACTGCAGTTGTCCCCAGTGGGCCAGCTGTCTGTCCTTTATCCAGCCACGGTGCCCAGGGCATAATGGGCTCTATAATTGGCCCAGCTTGTGGCCCGCTCCCACCTTTAGGTCCATCAGTGTGACCCAGAAGGTGGGTCCTGTGAGAAGAGCTTCATTAATGGGTTGAGAAATGGTTGTCCTCTTCCCCCTGCACTCTTCTGATATGAACTAATATTTCCTCAGAGGTGAGGAAGAGAAGATAGGAAGTTCTGAGTGCGTTGGCTTAATTTCTGTTTTCAGAGGAGTGCGGGGGAAGGCCGAAGGTAGAGGGGTGGCCAGGGTTGGCTCAACAGTTGTCAGTAGCAGAGGCAGTGAATGAGCTTCCCTGACATGTCCCTGTGCTGGTGCACAGTCATCTGAGTTCTCAAATAGCTTATGGCTCAACCCAAGGGCTGAATGCTGGTTGGATAGAGGCATCAGCTTTTGTTGTTCTCATTACCTGACCTCTCTTCCTGAGCACCTTTCATCACTACCTTGTTAAGCTGGGAGAAATATATTTTCTAAAGAATGGTGGATTTTCTTAGAGTGTGTTGCATGAAACAGCCAGAGCTCAAAAAAACATTCAGTGGTTTCCATTCCTCTGTGCATTCCCTGCTGCACTTACTTACTTTGGAGATGATAATTTGATTTCTTTCAAAAATAGAGTGGCTGTGTCCAGAAAATAAACACTTTTAAATGCAGTAGGATCTCACGATATCATAGCTCACTGTTACAATTCAATTTGGAATAAGGTATTTGGTTGAAATGAGATCAATGCACTGTGAGTGCCTGATGGTCAAGAACTATGCTTGTGTCACCTCTGAGCCCTAGCTCCTAGTGCAGTGCTGGTCCACTATAGGTCCTTAGAGGTTAATGGTACTCAGAGGTCACATGGTTCATTCTTAATATATTTCTTTCTTTGGGTTTCTATTAATGTTTTTTTCTTCCTGCTTACATTTTTGTATCTATTAAGGATGCCACACATTTCCCAAATGTGGTTCCTGCAGTAAACCATTTTCACAGGCATGTTCTTCCTCTGAGTCTTTGAGATGATGTTCCCTTTACCTTGTTCTCCAGCATTTCCCCACTTAATTCATTTTTGATCTCTTTACTCATCCTTGCCCAAGGTAAGACCTAGTTTCCCAGCAACAGAGAGGCTATTTGGTCTGCCTTGGGTTGGGTTCATTGTTCACGTGAGCACTGGCTGAATCCTCTTCTTTTTTTTTTTTGAATTTTTGAATTTTATTTTATTTATTTTTTTATACAGCAGGTTCTTATTACTTATCCATTTTACACATATTAGTGTATACATGTCAATCCTAATCTCCCAATTCATCACACCACCACCACCCCTGCCGCTTTCCCCCCTTGGTGTCCATATGTTTGCTCTCTACATCTGTCTCAATTTCTGCCCTGCAAACCAGTTCACCTGTACCATTTTTCTAGGTTCCACATATATGCATTAATATACGATATTTGTTTTTCTCTTTCTGACTTACTTCACTCTGTTTGACAGTCTCTAGATTCATCCACGTCTCTACAAATGACCCAATTTCATTCCTTTTTATGGCTGAGTAATATTCCATTGTATATATGTACCACAACTTCTTTATCCATTTGTCTGTCGATGGGTATTTAGGTTGCTGCCATGACCTGGCTATTGTAAATAGTGCTGCAATGAGCACTGGGGTGCATGTGTCTTTTTGAATTATGGTTTTCTCTGGGTATATGCCCAGTAGTGGGATTGCTGGGTCATATGGTAATTCTATTTTTAGTTTTTTAAGGAACCTCCATACTGTTCTCCATAGTGGCTGTATCAATTTACATTCCCACCAACAGTGCAAGAGGGTTCCCTTTTCTCCACACCCTCTCCAACACTTGTTGTTTGTAGATTTTCTGGTGATGCCCATTCTAACTGGTGTGAGGTGATACCTCATTGTAGCTTTGATTTGCATTTCTCTAATAATTAGTGCTGTTGAGCAGCTTTTCATATGCTTCTTGGCCATCTGTATGTCTTCTTTGGGGAAATGTCTATTTAAGTCTTCTGCCCATTATTGGATTGGGTTGTTTGTTTTTTTTAATATTGAGCTGCATGAGCTGTTTATATATTTTGGAGATTAATCCTTTGTTCGTTGATTCGTTTGCAAATATTTTCTCCCATTCTGAGGGTTGTCTTTTCGTCTTGTTTGTAGTTTCCTTTGCTTTGCAAAAGCTTTTAGGTTTCATTAGGTCCCATTTGTTTATTTTTGGTTTTATTTCCACTACTCTAGGATACTACTCTGTAGTATCTTTGTTTGGTTTTGGTATCAGGGTGGTAGTGGCCTCATAGAATGAGTTTGGGAGTGTTCCTTCTTCTGCAATTTATTGGAAAAGTTTGAGAAGGATGGGTGTTAGCTCTTCTCTAAATGTTTGATAGACTTCACCTGTGAAGCCATCTGGTCCTGGACTTTTGTTTGTTGGAAGATTTTTAATCACAGTTTCAATTTCATTACTTGTGATTGGTCTTTCATATTTTCTCTTTCTTCCTGGTTCAGTCTTGGAAGGTTATACCTTTCTAAGAATTTGTCCATTTCTTCCAGATTGTCCATTTTATTGGCATAGAGCTGCTTGTAGTAGTCTCTTAGGATGCTTTATAGTTCTGTGGTGTCTGTTGTAACTTTCTAATTTTATTGATTTGAGTCCTCTCCCTCTTTTTCTTGATGAGTCTGGCTAATGGTTTATCAATTTTGTTTATCTTCTGAAAGAACCAGCTTTTAGTTTTATTGATCTTTGCTATTGTTTTCTTTGTTTCTAGTTAATTTATTTCTGTTCCGATCTTTATGATTTCTTTCCTTCTACTCACTTTGGGTTTTGTTTGTTCTTCTTTCTTTAGTTCTTTTAGGTGTAAGGTTAGATTGTTTATTTGAGATGTTTGTTGTTTCTTGAGGTAGGATTGTATTGCTATAAACTTCCCTCTTAGTACTGCTTTTGCTGCATCCCATAGGTTTTGGATCATCATGTTTTCATTGTCCTTTGTCTCTAGGTATTTTTTTATTTCCTCTTTGATTTCTTCAGTGATCTCTTGGTTATTTAGTAACGTATTGTTTAGCCTCCATGTGTTTGTGTTTTTACATTTTTTTCCCCTGTAATTGATTTCTAATCTCATAGCGTTGTGGTCAGAAAAGATGCTTGATATGATTTCAATTTTCTTAAATTTACTGAGGCTTGATTTGTGACCCAAGACGTGATCTATCCTGGAGAATGTTCCGTGTGCACTTGAGAAGAAAATGTAATCTGCTGTCTTTGGATGGAATGTCCTATAAATATCAATTAAATCTATCTGGTCTGTTGTGTCATTTAAAGCTTGTGTTTCCTTAGTAATTTTCTGTTTGGATGATCTGTCCATTGGTGTAAGTGAGGTGTTAAAGTCCCCCACTATTATGTGTTACTGTTGATTTCCTCTTTTATAGCTGTTAGCAGTTGCCTTATGTATTGAGGTCCTCCTATGTTGGGTGCATATATATTTATAATTGTTATATCTTCTTCTTGGATTGATCCCTTGATCATTATGTAGTGTCCTTCCTTGTCTCTTGTAACATTCTTTATTTTAAAGTCTATCTTATCTGATATGAGTGTTGCTACTCCAGCTTTCTTTTGATTTCCATTTGCATGGAATATCTTTTTCAGTCTGTATGTGTCCCGAGGTCTGAAGTGGGTCTCTTGTAGACAGCATATATATGGGTTTTGTGTTTGTATCCATTCAGTGAGCCTGTGTCTTTTGGTTGGAGCATTTAATCCATTCACATTTAAGGTAGTTATCGATATGTATGTTCCTATGACCATTTTCTTAATTGTTTTGGGTTTGTTTTTGTAGGTCCTTTTCTTCTCTTGTGTTTCCCACTTAGAGAAGTTCCTTTAGCATTTGCTGTAGAGCTGGTTTGGTGGTGCTGAATTCTCTTAGCTTTTGCTTGTCTGTAAAGCTTTTGATTTCTCCTTCAAATCTGAATGAGATCCTTGCCAGGTAGAGTAATCTTGGTTGTAGTTTCTTCCCTTTCATCACTTTAAATATATCATGCCACTCCCTTCTGGCTTGTAGAGTTTCTGCTGAGAAATCAGCTGTTAACCTTATGGAAGTTCCCTTGTATGTTATTTGTTGTTTTTCCCTTGCTGCTTTCAATAATTTTTCTGTGTCTTTAATTTTTGCCAGTTTGATTATTATGTGTCTCGGCATGTTTCTCCATGGGTTTATCCTGTATGGGACTCTCTGCACTTCCTGGACTTGGGTGGTTATTTCCTTTCCCACGTTAGGGAAGTTTTTGACTATAATCTCTTCAAATATTTTCTCTGGTCCTTTCTCTCTCTCTTCTCCTTCTGGGACCCCTATAATACAAATGTTGTTGCATTTAATGTTGTCCCAGAGGTCTCTTAGGCTGTCTTCATTTCTTTTCAGTCTTTTTTCTTTATTCTGTTCCATGGCAGTGAATTCCACCATTCTGTCTTCCAGGTCACTTATCCGTTCTTCTGCCTCAGTTATTCTGCTGTTGATTCCTTGTAGTGTAGTTTTCATTTCAGTTACTGTATTGTTCATCTCTGTTTGTTTGTTCTTTAAGTCTTCTAGGTCTTTGTTAAACATTTCTTGCATCTTCTCGATCTTTGACTCCATTCTTTTTCCAAGGTCCTGGATCATCTCCACTATCATTATTCTGAATTCTTTTTCTGGAAGGTTGCCCATCTCCACTTCATTTAGTTGTTTTTCTGCAGCTTTATCTTGTCCCTTCATCTGGTACATAGCCCTCTGTCTTTTCATCTTGTCTATCTTTCTGTGAATTTAATCCTCTTCTTATTCACATTTTAATGTTTATTTGGCCACCCCATGTGGCTTGGGGCATCTCTGTTCCTCGACCAGGGATTGAACCCAGGCCCTCGGCAGTGAAAGCGCAGAGTCCTAACCATTGGACTGCCAGAGAATTCCCCCATCCTCTTCTTATTCCATAGATGGGAGCACATTCATGGGTATAACTCCGAGCCCACTACAGGCAATTGTCTTTCTCTTGCAGTGGATTTAGTCCAGATTCCCAGCAAAAACATTGCTCTGGAAGATCTGCTGTTCCTCAGGCTATTTCCTTTTGCCCCAAAACAATATAGCACAAGTGAGATTATATTTTCAAGATGCACAGAAGAATTTTAGTATGGTATTATCTACCTATAGACTTACATGTCTCATCCCTGAACAGCCACTGCAGTGATAGTACACTGTAGCATGTTTTCTTTGTACTGACACTTGATAATCATTGAGCACTGAGGGGAACCAAAAGAGTGTCTTTCCTTTCCTATTTAGCATAAAGAGCTATGGAATGAAGAAAGTCCACTAAAAACCATGGCAAGTCTGGCAACATGTATCCCATTTCCATAGCCATATACCATTACTACAAGCATTATTTACTTTGTTTTTCAGTATGAAATCGTTTTTCAGTGGCAAGTAAAGAGATATATATCAACAGTGCCTTAAATGAAAAGGACATTTGTTTTCGTTAAACAAGAAGTCCAGAGGTATGGTCTTAGGGGTGACCTGAGAGCTCAACTGTGTTATCAAGGGCTCAGGATCTTTCTCTCTTTCTCACTTTGACTTACTAGGCATACTGCTTTTCATGATTATGCTTATTGCCTCTTGGACTTAATGTGGCTACCTCTGTTCCAGGCATCACATCCATTTCCAGATAGGAAGGGAAAAAGGATGGCAGCAAGCTTTCCTTCAAGTCTGTCCCTTTTATCAGAAAAGCAAAATATTTCCTGGAAAACTCCCAGCCAACTTTTATTTTGTCTCATTGGTCTCAGCTGGTAACATTTCACTCCTAGCAGCAAGGGAGGATGGGAAAGTATTTTTTCAAAGAGAAATAGTACAACCGTGACTGGACTGAATTTATCGATCTTAATTTATTCCCTGAGTCAAGCTACATTGCTGCTACACACCACTGACCTCCACCATCATTCAAACAAAATCAGTGTTGTGTTAGCCATGACTGCTGTCAGTCAAGGGCAACCTTGGCGGTGTATTTTTGGCTGTGGCGCTGATAGCTATAAAACTGACCAATGTTTTCCTAAGATAAAGGTACTTTGAATATAGTGAAATGATGTATGATTTTGATCACTGAAAATGAATGTGGAGTCAGCGGAACTGAATATTATCTAATATTACATATTTAAATAATGGCAGCATGGCTGTTGAACTCAAGAAGACTACAGAGACATCAAATCAAATAATGTTTATACAACCTCCCTTTCTAAAAGCAAGTAATTTCAGAACCCAGTATATAAGGAAATATAAACACCATTTGCACTGGTTGTTCAAATTTCTCCAAGCAAGTAAATTCTGAGAATCACATACTTCAAAGAGCCCTTTCTAGTCAACATTTCTACTCAGTTCAAAGTGAAAGGTATTTCTTGGACTGTGGCTTCCTCCACCCAAGCCAAGACTGCAGAGGCTCATTGCCTACTCCTGTTTCTTCCCCCTCCTATTATTGTCTCACAAGCTCATCCCTTAGTAAAGTTGATTTTGGCATTAGAGGTCTTCTCTTAGTTCTCACAGGGTGAAAGGTAGGGAGTTCAGGTGATGGACCATCCCAGATTGCTTAGGACTGATGCTTCCCTGGGAAGTAGGGCTTTCAATGCTAAAATCAGGACAGTCCTAGGCAAACCAGAATGGTTGCTCATCCTAAGGGTTATCACCAACATGAAAAGGCATGAGGGAAAGGGGGTTTGAGAAGAAGGGAGGAAAGGGAGGGAGGACCTGGGAAGTCATGGCCATTTAACCCAGCTCTAAATTGTATGGCTTTTCTTTCCATTTTGATAACTGGGGTTCCTGCACATCAACTCACCAGTGATACTTGAACTCACCATTTTTTCAAGTTCTTTACTCTTCCAACCTGTACATAATTGCCCATTTTTCACCTCCCGGTTCTATCCCATTATTATTACTTTTCCCAGTTCCTGTTCCCATTCACCAGATTCAGTGGTATTGTAGGGGAATGCTTTGAAGCCCCCTCTGCTCCAACACACAGCAATAATAGATAACATATACAAGAGAATTTTGAAAGTCATAACCACACTCAAAAATGAGATACATATGTCCATGGTCCTGGAACTGAAATGCAAAGTGATGAGTAGAGGCTGATCTGAGGACCTGCCAGGCTCTGGATCTGGAAGTAAGTAGTAGGAACTGCAGGTTTGGCTTTGGCAGATACACCACAGGGGAAAAGTGCTCCACACAAGGCATGGGAACCATAGTCATGCTCAGAGCTCATGACGAGAAGCCAGGGCAGGGCTTCCTTGGCCTGTGAAGTGAGCCTGGAAAACCTGCTGCTCACCAGTGCCAGGGGTATAGCTTAGTGCCTTTGGAACCAGGAAAAAACTCAAACACCAGAAGGGGGATGCATAGAGAAAAAAGAAAGGCATTGAACATATTGATGACCCTGTAAACCCAACTTTGAAATGCATGAAGAAATCTTACACCAAGAAAGATAGCCAATAAAATCAATAATTGGAATGAGTTTTTTCAGAAAAAAAAGAATAATAAAAAATTCTGAAAAAGACTTGAAAATATATACATTTAGAATCCTTTAAGAGATAAATGAAGGCATTACATATATGCCACTTATATATTCTGCACTGAAACAGGCAGAAATGAAATAAAGATTAGAAATTATGAAAAAAAAACCATTGAAAAAATTTTAAACTCAGTAGGATAAATACTAAACTAAACATAGCTGAAGAGAGAATTAACAAATTGGAATTGGGAGGAATTCACCCAGAAGGTAACAGCTCCAAAGGGGTCATCCAAATAAGACAGAGAATGTCAGGTGCTATGGTTATGGATTGGGGGCTCAGGAAAGGCTTGTCAAGAAAATATTTGAGCAGTGACCTGACCAAGTAAGGATGTGAGTGATGTGAATGTAAATAAAAATAAATCAAATAAATGCAAAGATGCACAGCAGTAATAATACCTAGTTTCCAAGTTGCTGTGCGGATTAAATTAAATAGCATACATAAAAGCACACGTCCAGTGCCTGACACATAATTAATAACAAATGTTAAGGAGCTCTACTTCCCTTCCTAAGAAATTGAGTTAATAGAATAGAATTTATACTTCTGCCTCCATATGAGGGGGCCTTTTGCTACCTCTGCTGGAGCCCCAGCATCATTCCCAGGGGACTTGAATTGGCTGATGATTTTTGGATCAAATAATGGTGGATTTAGCTCTTTGTGACAAAGTGGCTGGAATGCTGTCAGCTGTCCATATGCCTGTTTTCTCCTTCTGCTTCTCTCCCTTGAGAAAAACTCTATTTTCCCCTCTAGCATTAACTAAACAATCCAGTCACGTCTAAAATATAGAGATGACATTTTAGTGTATCCAGGGAACATGGCTAGTAGTTTCTCTGCAAATCTCAAAATTTTATCAGTGCAGCTCTAAGCATTTCTCCTCATTATGTCTTGTCTGGAGCCTCAAAGAACTCCTGACAGAGGTCACGAAAGGGGGAGAGACAAAGCCACCCTCTTTCTGAGCATGGAGCCTTTTCAACGGGCAGGCCCCTGATGGAAACATTCCCTAATGAAAAGAACAAAATAAGACTGCTTCACAGCGAACAGCAACAGAATGTTCCATTGGACAGAGAGCAGCTTCTTAGACGTGGGAATCTGAGAGACTGGATTGCATTCAAAGAAAATGCCCCTAGAGTGATAAAGAGCAAGTCCTGGGGGCTCAGCAAGAGTCAAGATTCCGTGCTTTAAAGGGAGCGGGGGTTCCCTGCCAAGGCCTGGGGCGGGGGTGGGGGGGAGGGAGGGGTGGGGGGGAGGGAGGGGCGGGGCTGGGGGCGGGGCTGGGTATCCTAGGAACTGAACTAGGCTGGGATATCGGACTCGGGATGATCCAGGACATTAGGTGGAGCAGCTTCTCCATCTCTTGAGCAAAGCAGAAAAGGGAGGCTGTGATGGACCTGAAAGGAGAAGCTGGAGGTGTAGAGTGTGTGTGTGTGTTTTTCTAACCAAAGAGAGAAAACGTGTCCCGCCCTCTCTGAGTCCTTGGTTGGGAAAAGGTTGATTTAAGGAGGAAAAAGGAAAAAGAAGGAGAAACATCCCTTTCTGCTGCAGCTAAGACTGCTGTTTGCACTCAGTTCCAGAGGGCGAGGCAGGCTATGGGACATTGGGTAGTGGTCCAGGAGGTCCCCTCAGCATCTCAGTCCTGCCCTTACCAGCACAATTGTCCCACACTAGCAAGTCTGTTAAAAAAAATCAGTCTTCCCCTTGTTTACTTTGAGTTTTTTTTTTGTTTTTCAAAAACTGCACATTTCACCAACTATGAATTATTTTAAAAAATAATAAAGAACTGAGCGTTTCAACTTTGGCTTTGTTGGAGGTAAATATTCATGCTTGGGATGGGAGAAAATAACAGGAGTTGCAAGGATAAACAGTAGGATTTTAACATCTCCACACCCCACGATGCAGATATCCTCTGATATCGTCTGAAGGAGAAGGAAAAAAATCTTAAGTTCACATCCCATTAAAAACAAAACAGGGACTTCCCTGGTGGTCCGGTGGTTAAGACTTTGCCTTCCAATGCAGGGGGTACGGGTTCGATCCCTGATTGGGGAGCTAAGATCACCAAAACATAAAACGAAAGCAATATTGTAACAAATTCAAAAAGGCTTTAAAAGTGGTCCACATCAAAAAATCTTTAAAAAAAATTTTTTTTAAATCAGATGTTTGTGGGAATTGCCTGGTGGTCCAGTGGTTAGGACTCTGTGTTTCCACTGCAGTGGGGCAGGGGTTCCATCCCTGGTCGGGGAACTAAGGTCCTGCAAGCCACGCGGCACGGCCAAAAAAAAAAAAAAAAAAATCAGATTTTTGGGGTGAAATTAGAGAGAAAATTATTGTACACCCACAAAGTGAGACTGTGATGTATGCATGTGTATAAGCAGGGGCTCTGTATCGTCGTGTTGATGGTCTTCGCACAGGTATAGATGTTTTGTTTTCAGTGTGCTTGCCCACCTCACACACACATACAGCTTGAAATGCATCTCTAATCAGATTTCAGTCCATATGGTAGGCAGGTAGGAGAGCCGTTAAATAGAGAAAACTTCAAATTGAGAGTGGGGCATTGTTCAGTTATCAGTATTTATTAGGCAGGGTCTCTGCATTGCGGCAGGCTCCGTACACATCTTTTGATTAAATTAATGCAGGACACCAGAACAGCAAGTGTAAATGGATTTGATTCCTTTCCTTAGGGACAGTCATTTGCTGGTAACCCGTAATCATGCCATAGAACCAGTTGCCTACTCATAGAGACGGCCATAGGGTGTATGTTTGAGTAATACAATAAGTCCTAGTTTCTCAGTTAAATCCTTTTTAGACCTAGTTCTTCATTCTAACTGGAAACACTGTATTGATCTATGTTCTTTCCTTGTACTTTGATACATATAGTTTTTTATTTTTGTTTTTATTGAAGTATAGTTGATTTATAATCTCGTGTTAGTTTCAGGTGTACAGCACAGCGAATCAGTTACATATATATACATATATATACACGTGTGTGTGTGTATATATATGTCTGTCTGGCTTACTTCACTTAGTATGATAATCTCTATGTCCATCCATGTTGCTGCAAATAGCATTATTTCATTCTTTTTTATGGCTGAGTAATATTTCATTATATATATATTGTGTATATATATATATATATATATATATATATATATATATATATATGTGTGTAGCTATATACACACACCACATCTTTATCCATTGATCTGTCGATGGACATTTAGGTTGCTTCCATGTCTTGGCTATCATAAATAGTGCTGCAGTGAACACTGGGGTGCATGTATCTTTTTGAATTATGGTTTTCTCTGGGTATATGCCCAGTAGTAGCATTGCTGGGTCATACGGTAGTTCTATTTTTAGTTTTTTAAGGAACCTCCATACTGTTCTCCATAGTGGCTGCACCAATTTACATTCCCACCAACAGTGCAAGAGGGTTCCCTTTTCTCCAAACCTTCTCCGGCATTTACTGTTTGTAGACTTTTTGATGATGGCCATTCTGACCAGTGTGAGGTGACACCTTATTGTAGTTTTGATTTGCATTCCTCTAATAATTAGGGATATTGAGCATCATTTCATGCGCCTTTTGACCATCTGCACGTATTCTTTGGAAAAATGTCTGTTTAGATCTTCTGTCCATTTTTTGATTGATTGTTTGTTTTTTTAAAACTTCATCTACTTTTTAAAGTTAACTACTTTTCCTCATGTGATCCTCCAAAAACCATAACCCCTTGTGACATCCAGGAGAGTATTCTGAGGAATGCTGATAGCTCAATACTTTTAAAGAGACTTCTAGGCCACAAACCCTCACAGTCTCTCTTCCTATTCCTCAGCCTTCATACAAAAGGCCTTTGTTACAGATCTAGAACCCAAGCCCTTGTGTCCATGATTCCCAGAGTGGGAGATGTGGAAAAAGGGGGGGGGGGGGGCGGGAGGAAAAAAAATCACCTGTTCAATATTATAGAGCAAAATAGCAATTCTGCCAAACTAGAAATTAGAATTCACTGGTTCCGA
The DNA here is from genome assembly GCF_965194825.1 of Balaenoptera physalus. NCBI lineage: Eukaryota > Metazoa > Chordata > Mammalia > Artiodactyla > Balaenopteridae > Balaenoptera > Balaenoptera physalus. The sequence goes on along the minus strand of NC_138882.1, from coordinate 52,456,025 downwards.
GTGATCTTTTTGAGAAGCATTTTCAAATTAAATCTGAATATATTGAACAGCTGTGTGTAGGGATTTGTTTTATGTAGTGGTAGTTAAGTGTGATCATATAAAGTGCACTTAAAAAGAAAACGTGGAGCAGAAGCAATTTATCTATTGAATTTAACTAGGAATATTCATTTGAATGGCTAATAATTTGACACTAGATGGGAAAATTACTCTACTGTGCCTCTTTCTGTGCGAGACTCAAGAATCGTCATCAGTTGTCCCCAATCCCTTGTCTCCTGATGAAATCAACAGTGAGTTTAGCAGCTTCTCTGTTATTATAATTCAGCTACTTTCTTTCTATTTTAATCAGAGCAGATTACTTTTGATCAAACTAGCATCTCTGGATATAATCTACACTGTATGACCTCTTTTGGTTAATGAGAGCTGGTTCCGTCTATTCATCTTATGTTTGTGCAGAGCTAATTTATCTTTGACCAATATTATTATGCTAATTATATAAGTACAGTTGGCTCTTTCAGACAATTTCTATTATGAGAGCTCCTGAAAGGGCAACACAGAAGAAAGGATAACATGGAGCAGACATGTAATTAGGAAGATTATGAAAATCCTTTCCCAGGTATCAAAAATGTATTTGATGTATTGAAATTTTGGTCTTTGTATTATGATGCCTGTATCCTCTTCTGGGCCCAGATGATCCTTCAGTTTCATGGAGTAAAATCTCAGGTGCGTACAGGGGCTAGGAAGATAAGGTAAATGAGTAAAAAAGACAGGGTTCATGTGTTTGTGTCTGTGTCATGTGAGTGAGGGCCAGAGAGGCCTGGACCCTAGAGAGCGCTTGCTCCCTCTGAAGGAGGCTACCTGGCCCCTCGCCATGACACCATAAGGGAATGCAGCTCCGTGTGGCCAGAGAAGCCAGAAATCTGGGCTTGAGTGAAGTGTCCTGATTTTTGAGTGGCTCTTTTTTTTTTAAATACTGAGCTGAATCCAAATTTATCCGAGGCTAGGACCCAGCAGGCTGCCATTTTGTGACCCCTGCTCCATTCCATACAAAGGTCATTTCAGGAACAAGCTGCTTAGAAATGGTCTATAAATTAGCTGGAGTATCCACCAGGTGGCAGGAAGAGGTAGACGATTTCTCCTGCTTGCCAACCTTTCCAGCGTCGAAGATTTCTGTGGATCCATCTGGAATCTTACAAAGCAGCTGTCCCCTTGGTCCCAGCAACAACCACTGCTCCCCAAATCTTAAAACAGCCAAACACTGAGGAGACCACCTCCCTCTTTCCCTATCATTATTAGACACAGATATGCCGGAAAGCAGAAAACATACACCACCACCGCCCCTTCCTGGCACCTCACCCTCACCCCAGCGGCCACTGGGGAGCCAGTCTGTGAAGCATGAAAGGCAAACAGCCCTGACCCTGCTTCCTCCTTTCTCTGAGTGTGAGGGCACTTGGTATGAGGCGGAAAGTCGCTGAAGATGAAGGATATCCATGCCCCGGGGTTTGTTTCTGCTGTAACTGGGAGCAAACAGCCCACCTGGGCAGACAGCTGTTTTCACATCAAGGCCCAGGATTGAGTATCATCAAGGTCTACTTCATGCCAATACCTGTGTTTGAGGCCTGAATTCCTGATCCCCTGCCTGGCCTTGCCCTTTTTCGGCTCTCAGCTGTCCTGTCTCCCAAGCTGTGTGCTCCTCCTGCCTCTCTGGCTGGTTTGACCCTTATACCATTGCTCAAATCCATAGCACACAACCCCAGCTGGCCCTTTACCCAACAAAGACTCCCTATCTGTCTGCACCTCGCCTTGGCCCAGACTCCCCTGGCCCGGTCCAACCCTCTGCTCCCAGCTTCACCCAGGCTCACCCCACTCCATCCTCTCCATCCTCTAGCCACACACTCAAAGCTGTGCTGCTGGGACTGCTGCCCCTCCCAGAGCCACCTCATTTCCTCTCCTCGGAAGGCCCAGGGCTAAAGGCAGCACACAACATAAATCTGTGACTTGAGGAGAATGGGATAAGGAGAGACTGCTCATTTCACTAAGAATTAACAGGACAAGATAGCTCTACATTGTAGAAGGAGAGAGAAAGGCTGTAAAATGCTAGAATCTATGAGCCAGAGAGATTTGGAAATGTCAAGGTTTTTCAGCTACAGTCATCCCTTGGTATCTGCAGGAGATTGGTTCTAGGACCCCCAACCCCCAGGATACCAAAATCCCCAGATGTTCAAGTCCTTTATAGAAAATGGTATAGTATTTACATATAACCTATGCACATCCTCCCATCGTGTACTTTATTTTTTAAAATAAATTTATTTATTTATTTATTTATTTATTTATTTATTTATTTATTTATTTATTTATTTATTTATTTATGGCTGCATTGGGTCTTTGTTGCTGCACGCGGGCTTTCTCTAGCTGTGGCGAGCGGGAGCTACTCTTCATTGCGGGGCGTGGGCTTCTCATTGCGGTGGCTTCTCCTGTTGCGGAGCACAGGCTCTAGGTGCGTGGGCTTCAGTAGTTGTGGCTCATGGGCTCTAGAACACAGGCTCAGTAGTTGTGGAGCACGGGCTTAGTTGCTCCGTGATATGTGGGATCTTCCTAGACTGGGGCTCGAACCTGTGTCCCCTGCATTGGCAGGCAGATTCTTAACCACTGCGCTACCAGGGAAGTCCCCTGCATATACTTTAAATCATCTCTAGGTTACTTATAATACCTAATACAATGTAATTTATGTAAATAGTTGTAAATAAAATGTAAATGATATGTAAATAGCTTCCAGCATGCAGCAAATTCAAGTTTTGCTTTTTGGAACTTTCTGGAATTTTTTTCAAATATTTTTTAATATGAGATTGATTGAATCAGTGGATGTGGAACCTGCAGATACAGAGGGCCAACTGTAGACGAGAAAGCCTAGTGCCTGGAATACGGCTGGGCTGGGAGTGGGGACCCCTGCCCAGGGGCCATGGAAGGGACAGATTGGCTTCAAGATTAGGCTTCCAGACTCTGCCCCATCCTCTTCCTGGCCAGCTGGAAACAGAGTTATCCTATTAGGAAAAAGTGTGGGCTCATTTAAAGGGGGGTTAAATAAGGCCATGCCAGGCAAATTTCCATAACACCAAATTGCAAAAGGACATTGTAAATTGGTGAGAGAGCCCCGCCTGGGAATTCCAGGACCTGACTTCTGGTCTGGTCTGAGTCTGTGAGAGCTCAGACTAAGTACTAAACCTCTCCAGGTCTCCATCAGTTCACTGAGAATATAGAAGTTGGATTAGATGAAGTGTTAGTTATCTAAGATGACACAAATCAACCCAAACCTTAGCAGCTTAGAACAATAAAGTTATTATCTCACAGATTCTGTGGGTCAGGAATCCAGGCACTGCATAGCCAACTCCTCTGACTTAGGGTCTCTCTGAGGCTGCAATTAAGGTTTCAGCTGGGGCTGCAGTCATCTCAGGATTCAGTGTGGAGAGGATCTGCTTTCTAGCTCACCCAGGAGGTTGTTGGCAGGATTCAATTCCTCTCTGAATTCTAGACTAAGAGTCACTGTTGGAATAAGAGCCTCATTCCCTCTCTAGCTGTTGGCTGGAGGCCTCCCTCAGTCTCTTGCTGCAGGGGTCTCTCCACAGGGCAACTCACAACATGGCGGCTGGCTTTCATTAGCATGATCAAGAGAGGGCAAGCAAAATGGAAGTCAGAGTCTTTGTGACACCCCATCACTATTGCTGTATTCTGTTCCATAGAATTGACTCACTAAATCCAGCTCCACGCCCAAGGGAGGGGAGTACACAAGGGCATGAATACCAGGAGGCAGGGCTCATTGGGAACTATTTTAGAGGCTGCCTACCGCACATTCTCTCCAAGGCCCCTCCCACCTCAGATTCTATGAATACTCCCTCTCTCTTCCCCAGAAAGGGGCTACACATTCTGTGTACAGCCTCAACTTCCAAGACTCTCAGCCAAGAGCCCACATGGGCTCTGACATATTCTTCAACTGGAGTTAGCCAACATGAAAAACGTAGTCAAATAGGAAAATCATCTTATCCAAAAGGGTTAGACTGTGAAAAGAAGACATTGGATTTTCTTTATTTTGGTGGCATCCTCGATCATAGGACTCTGCTGGTAGACCAGATATCTTTTTAGAGTAGAAGGGAAAATATGTCTTTGTTTAGAGCACTTCAGAACCAAATGCACTGAAACCAACCTATTCAGAGAACCTAGGTTGATTCGAGGTTCCTGCAGTGCTAGGAGGAGTGTCACAATTCAAAGGCCAGTCCTGAGTCTTGCTTTCTTTACAAAACAATCGAAGTCATGGATTATCCTCAGAGCCTCTGTGAGGTGTTAACATTTCCTCTGGAATGATATGACTTTCTTCAGACGTCTAAGCCTGTACATGTTATAACATTGGGCTGGCTCAAATCTGGAGAATGATCTAGGGCTCCAGACCCTGAGGAATGTTGGGTTGATTTGAATTAAATGAGATAAACCTTCCTTTGCAGAAAATAGAAATTAATGTTCCTGTCTTTGTCCATCACACAGGCACTTTGTAAAGCAGTCATGGATTCTTTCTAAAAATCTGTTTTAATCTATCAGAAGTCTGTATTTCCTTTACTAATAGCCCTCTTTAAAATTGTGGTTATCATAAACCCTTCATTTTTTGATGACCGAGAGCTCTTCTAGCTTGGGAAGCTGTTCTATCAATGTGCACATACACATTAACCAGTTTGGAATCTGTAGGCAAATTGAGCCTCAGTAGCTTCTTCTGAATGAAAAGATTGAGATCCCTGTTTTTACTTACAGTTTCTAATTTTGAGGATTCCTCAGCAGTACATTTTGTATTTATGAGATTTTAACTGATCCTTTTCCATTTCCTTTTCATCATACTTAAGAATCTAAGACTTACAGGAGCTTTCCTCGTGGTCCAGTGGCTAAGACTCTGCGCTCCCAATGCAGGGGGCCCAGGTTCATCCCTGGTCAGGGAACTAGATCCCGAATGCCACAACTAAAAAAAATCCTGCATGCCGCAACAAAGATCCTGCTCATAGCAACGAAGATCCCATGTACTGCAACTAAGACCCAGCACAGCCAAATAAACAACTAAATAAGTATTAAAAAAAAAAATCTGACTTACAGATACTTGGATTTACAATTATCAAAGCTTTTTCATATAGTTCCTTATTCATTCTTTCAAACTTGATAAGAAGAGGGATTTAATTCTTTACTGGGAGGCAGCATAGTGTAAAGAAGGTACATGGAGTTTGACACCAGATGGGCTGGAGCCCTCAGACTTCCGTCAAGTTACTTTACGTCGTGGTGACTCGTAAAGAGTTTTCATCTGTAAAGTGGGATCACAGGCGCCTATCTCACAGAATGGTTGCAAGGATTAAATTACACAGATATACCTATATGAAGCGTTTAGTGCCATGCATGGAACTGGTTACTCAGTAACTGTTGGTTTCCTTTACCGTTTATGGAGAAGCAAAGGGCGATCCTGAGAGCGTCTCCAAATGGTCAACCAAATAGGAACAAGAAGGGATGGAATTCCTGAGTCTAGATCATCAGCCTTTATTGTAGTCATGTGTTCTTTAGCAAGTTATCACCAAAATATCCTGCTTCACAACTTTGAGAAGGTTTATAAAGCTGAAATGCCATATAAGAGACATACTGCCTATGCCATTCCTGTGCCCTCAGATAAGGGCAGGTTTGCTCTCAACTGGTTGAGGTAAAAGGAACGTTGTATGTAATACACGCAAAAATGCTGATATGCCCACTTTCTGATCTTATGTTGTATTGGGTTTTGTTGTTTAGCCTCTGCATCTGAATGCATGAAAAGTGAGCACAGATAAAGGTGGGCAATAGGTTCTCTGTGGAGCCCCCTGCCCCTCACAATAAATAGCTCCCCTAGATGATTCCCGAAGGCAGCTGCATGTTTGGAAATTCCTCTCCTTTACCTGGCAAGTAGCCTGAGATTGGCTCAAGCTGCCCAGGAGTAGCTTTGCAGTGTAAGCAGCCACTGGACATGCACCACACCCTGAAGCCTGGCTATAAGGGAAGGGGACTGAAGAAAGGCAAAGATCCCGGGTCAGGGGCTGGAGGAGGAGAAGCTGAGAAGCAGGGGAGATACCCCGCTCTGGGGCCTGGGGCCTGTTCCGGGCGGGAGGCGGGGTGTTGCCCTGGACCATTTCATTAAATGTGAGGGAGAGACACAGAGTACACTGGCCCAGTGGTTTCTCTTGGCCCCTGGAGGAGGATTATAAAGGCCTTTGCCAGCTATAAAAAGTAAAGTAAATGGGTTGAATGTTGAGTATTCAATAAAATTAAGAAAGACAAAGATGGGAAGTATAAAGAGAAAGGAGTGTTTGTATGGCATCATCAGTCCCAGCTGCCTCCAACTCCTTTCTTCCAAAGCCCTCACCTCTAGGACTCACCTCCACCTGCAGTCTTTCCTCTCCACTGGGACTCCTTCTGCCCTCCCTTCTCGGGGAAATTGCTGCTCTCTTGCTCTCCTGGCTTTGGAAGCTCCCCTTAAATTCATCCAAGAAAACACACCTAAGATTACAGAAGAGAGTATTTCAAGCAAGGGAAGCATTTCAGAGCACAGATACAGCTTGGCCGAGGATAATGTACATCAGGGCACACATGGGCCAAACTGACAGAGCTTCTGGGGCAGTCTCTCTTCTCCAACTCTGAACTACACCAGGAGACCCAGCTGAAAAGTCCTCCTTTTCGGGCCTTAGGTGTTGCCCCATTCACATCCCACCTGCCTTCCCCTTTTATACCCTCCCTCCCTCTCACTGCCACTCCTGGCATTCTCACCAACACCCAGTAGTTACGGAGAGAGCTTGGTGCGCCTCTCTGGACAGAGAATGGAGACTACTTGTGCAAATGAAGACATTAACCCAAAGGACACGTCGAGATTACTTTTTAAATCTTGCTACTAAATATCTTCTGGGATTATCTGGGATTATGGTGTTATTTGTAGAAAAAGCATCCCCAGACAAATGCTACATAAATTAATACCCCTGGGTTTATAATTTCCCGACAGCTTGTTACTGATTCGTTTTTCAGTTAGGTAGTGAGTCCTACACCTGGTCACTTTTAGTTTTCTCAGACATCCTTCCTTTGCATGTGTAATAATCTACAGACCAAAGCTCAAGGAGGGGAAAATCCAACATGATGGAACTAGGATGAAATATTTTGTCATTTACTACCCTTCGCCTCTGATTCTCCCCAGCCATTTATCTGTTTTGAGGTTTGAGATTTTATACACACACGCACACACACACACACACCCCTCCTGGGCCCCCCTGCCCAAATCCTCTGGTTGGTGGAGCTGGCAGCAGAGCCCTAATCTGGAGATCTGGAGGCCTGGCTGAACCACTCCAGAGAGTCAAAACCACAGCCAGGAAGCATTTGCACAGCACTCTCCTGTGCAAAACGCAGAACGGCACAGAGAGTTTTCAGTTTCAAACCTAATTCTCACTCCTCCAATGCAAACTGCCTCCTCACCTGCTTTTAAGGGTGTCATTTCTACAGTGAACTTCCTTGAAAACTCACTCTCCTTCTAGTGGGTCTCCTTCTAGTGAGTCTCCTTCTAGTATACCCTTCCCCGTCTTTCCCTTTCACCTGGCAACAGAAGGCATTTTCTGTCCCCTTAGAGCACACTGGCATTACACGCAGCTTCTGGGGGAATTCTTCAAAGAAAGAGTCTTGCTTGATCCCTGACCTACTCACACAAAGAGTCCACAGCAGGAAGGCCCAGTTCTCAGCCGAGTGAGTCCCAGCATTACCACCCACCAAGCACAGCTGCTCTGCTAATTTTAGAACTCTCTGAGAAGCCACCTGACTTCAAGGCACTTGGGAGATACACATCACACCCTATCTCAGGAGTTGATCTGGGGTGTGGCCCACTCCTTGCTTTTCACACCCAAAACACCTTTGTGAGGTAGAAAAGTGACTTTCGGGGAGGCTACTCTGAATAAATGATAAAAAGATAAAACAACCCTCCATCAGCTAGCAAACTGCTGCTAGTCGAGCCCCCAGCATTAGACTGGTCTGTCCATCGGCCTGATCTCTGCCTGGGCGTCCAGGTGCCACCTCCCATTCCACATGTCCGAAGTGGAACTCACCAGCTTCCCCCAGACCCTTTCTTCCTGTCTGCCTGTCTGAGGCATTTCCAGTTTCCCAAGTGAGGACTCTCAGGTCAGCCCTGACTACCTCCGACCTCCTCTCCAGTCACTAAATCTGAAAGTTCAAACTATTTTATCTCCTGAACAGGTGTTCATAAGCTTCTCCTCTCCATCCCCACAGCCTTTGCCCTCCATCAGGTCTTCTTCAGCCCTCACCTGCTCACTGCAACAGTTGCAGCAGGCTCCCTGCCTGCCTTTTCATACTCTAAGTCCAACTACCAAGACCATTTTTCTAAAACCACATCTATCTCTGGCTTAAAACCCTTCAGGGTTTCCTGTCAGTTACTCCGTGCTATCTGCACATTAAAATCACCTGGGCAGCTTTTAAAAAAATGTCAGTGCCCAGCTTCCATCCCGCAGAGATTCTGATTTAACTGGCAGGGTGGGAGGAGGCATCCATATTTCTTTTTGAAATTCCCTAGGAAACTGATGTGCAGCCAGGGGTGAGAACCACTGACCGCCAGGATCAAGTCCAAGCTCCTTCCCATGACACCCAAGACTTTTCTTGACTGGGCCCCTGCCCACCTCTCCAGCCAGCCTCACTCCTAGGCTCTCCATGCCTTTATGTTCCAGCGACACTGAACTGCTTACACTTCCCACCATCATACCATTCCTCATGCTGTTCCCGAGGCCTGAAACACCCTCCCTACTGGTCCAACGTCATCTTCTATGGAAATCCATTCCTGACCACTCACCTCAGCAACTTCCCTTACTCCCCGGTGCTCCATAAAGCCTTGGGTGTGTCTCTGGTACTGAACATCCACACTCTGTTAGGGTGATTTACGTATCTGTCTTCCTTGAGCAAAAGGGAGAGGTTATTTACATAGGGTTACTTCAATCCATTGTTTAGACATATTTAAGATGTTTCTAGATTTTTTGATACTATAAATTATAAATACACTGTTTATGTCCTTATACATTGCACACACATTTAATTGCATATGAGCAATAACTAACATTTACAATTTTGATAGATATTGCCAAATACCCTCACCTTCACTTACTATGGGTTAAATTTTCTTTCGGGCTGTGCCAACTTGATATGTGTTTTTTTTTTTTAAAGGATTCTTTAACAAAATGCTTGTAAAGAAAAAATATCCATCATTGCCCAATACAGAGCGTATTTATTGGTCACAGTCCAAAATATATCAGGTCATCACACAATTCTTCTAACCAAGATTGTGTAACTCAGGGTTGTAGTATTTCACCCCAGTATCCACTTACCAGAAACTACTATTTATTGCTAATTGTCAGTGTACATCTAGCAATGAAAGCCCAACCCTACTTATAGTAGGACATGAAAGTCATCTTATGACATAAAATTGCTATGGTTCATAGTACGAGGCAGTAACTAAAATGTTCATCCCTGTGATTGAATGACCAGAAAGAATGCACCATGGTTGCAAAGCTCAGCTGAAGATTGTTAGAGAGGTACATCCTCAGGGCCAGGCAGAGGCCTCACCACAATCCACAGGACAATTAAATGCAGGAGTGGGCAGGAGGGGTCAAGAAATGGTCTGGGTATCAGTTGAGCACCTTTCAAAGGACTGCCAGTGGTGGGCCTCCTGGGAATGAACACTCCCAAGTAAACTGTGCTTCTTTCATAAAGAAGCTCAGGCCTTTCTGAGCAACTGGGTTGGTTGGTTTGTTTACTTGTTTGCTTGCTTCTTTGTTTTTTAGGCTTGGAGTTATGAACCAAATCCAGATATGACTGCATTGCCCACATATCCATTCAAGGGATAGGTTTTAAATCATCATGCTGATAGGAAAAATTTTTTAAATGACTTCATCATCTCAATATGCCAACAAATAAATCAAATCAACATTTATTCCTTTTGAAAACTCTAAATATTTTAACAAAAAGCGTTTCTGTATTAAAGTTTCTTAAAAAAACCAAAACTATGAGCCAATGTTATATAAAATGGAGAATCCCTTCAAAGCAGAATCAGAGCCAGTATGCCCCCTGCCCCTCATTGCACTCAGCATGATATTAAAGGGCTGACAACAACGTTCTGAGAAGGGCAAGAGACAGAGGCACCTACACAGGAAAGGAATAATTAAAGTATCTTTGAGAGACGATATTATTACATACTTATAAAACCCAGGCAGCAAGAGGTAACAAAGAGCTATGGTGTATAAGACAAATCCCCCAAATTTGGTGTTATTCTTTATGGTAGTGGTACACATAGAAAAAGAGATTCCATTCTATAAGAGTAACAAAAATCATAAATTCTTGATTGACTCAACTTGGAATAAAAAATATGTATCTAATTGAAAGAAATGTAAAACACCATAATAGGAAAAGTAAAGGGAGACCAAAAAATGGCAAAATGTCCTTGCTTCTGGTTAAGAAGAGAGTACAGTAAAGATAATATGTCTTAAATTAGTATGCAAATTTAGTGTAATTAAAGTTCCCTAAAGATAATTTATACAGCTTGACAAATAATGTGAGATTAGTCCAAAAGAAAGAGCAGTCAAGAATAACAAAATTTTTTTAATTTATTGAAGTATCCTATTAGATTTTGAAACATATAACAACTAAATCTTTATGAAAATTGTATGGTATTGACATCAAAACAATGAGAAGTGGGGGAAAATCACTAATTGAATAAAATAGATATTCCAGAAACAAATTCAACAGCTTTAGGGACAAAATATATTGGGGGAGGGAAGGGAGTATAAGCATTATAACAATAGATGAAAGAAACATTATTTAAGCAAAACTGTAGGAAAAACAGGGGAATAATTATATATACATATATGTCATACTTAGAATGAATTATTGAGAAAGTATCTGGTGTCTTGACTGTTTTTGGTGGTTTATGGTTTTGTGGAAGCTTTTTTTTTTTTTTTTTTTTGCTGCTGTGGACTCATCAGCAAAGAGCAAAGACTGAAGAGAATTTTCCCCTTACCCCTCGCAGAGAAGGCCGCCAGCCTCTGTGTTCCTGTGTTCCTGGCTCCCAAGGGACGCATTTTGTGTTTTAGGATCAAGCCTTTGTTTGCGAGCACTGGTTCCCAGGCAGGAGGAGGCTGGGGTGGGGGAGGTGGGGGGATGAGGTGTCTGGAGTTGGGGAGAGGCTTGATGCCAGGCTGAGAGTGGTTGGTTCTCTGGTTTGAGGTCACTAGGAGAGGGGAACACACAGTGCCCAGGAGGTGGCAGGACCTTGAGTGGGGGAGGGGATGGCTGCAGGGATATCATCAAGGCCAGTCACCAAGCCCCTCAGCTCGGGAGCAGCTGCCATGCTGTCTGGCCTGGTGAGGAGAGAGGACAGCTACGGGGCCTACCAGCTGTCGGGAGGTCTATGCACACTGGGGTGGGGATCATCTTCCCTGGTGACCAAATGCATTAATGACAGAGGCCTCTTTCCCCATCTTCCTAGACCGAGAGGGCCCTGAGGGCCTGGTACAACCTGGGGAGGCAGGGGGTGAGGACCCCTTCCTAAATAATTACTACTGGGCTCAAAGAGTTAATCCTGGCCTACAAAACAAAGTGATTTTTCTTGCACCTTAAGCACAGTGGAACAATTCATAACTATTACATGCATCCTACGTTTTGATAAACCCAGATGGTTCAAAGAATAAACAACAACCGCAAACTATTTTGAAAATTAGAAAACAAGCCAGTATATTTATTCCAGTGGTGGAGGACAGATACATTTCTGGGGTCAAAAAAATAAAAAACAGGAGATTAGACAGAGGGATCATGGAAAAATATACAGCCTGACTGGTACTTAGAGAAATACAATCACATGGTATACCCAGATTGCCCCAAAATGGCCTGGATTTATTCTAACTCCGGATCAACTATAATTAATCCATAAGTGACTATTAACAAAATGTTTTAATTACAGTGGTGTAAGCCCAGCAGTGTAATCTGCATTTTTTACCAAATGTGATGTAAACATTCGTGCAGACTCCAAGTTAACAAAGGACTTATTCAGCTTGTGCAGTGTCTCACCAGAGGATGCTTTCTGAAGCAATGCTGAAAAAGGGTCTGGGCCTTCCGACTCTTATGAACCAGCCACTTAATGCTCTCACACCATAAGATGGTTGCCCAAGCCCGTGGCCATGAAGCAAAGCCGAGCTAACCTCCCCAGAGGCCCAACACAAAACCTGGGTCTCCTTAGCATTATGTTAGAAATTCAGCGGCTGGCAAGGGGTCAAGGCTAAATGACCCCACAGTGTGGCCACCGAGACGTCAAGGTGAAACAAAACCAACCCTTCCCTCTCTCTCTCTCTCTCTGTTGAGAGAGATTTTAAGATTATAAGATATTGGCTCATGCAATTATGGAGGCTGAGAAATCCCACAATCGGTCGTTTGCAAGTCAGGGACCCAGGAAAGCAGGTGTAGTTCCAATCCAGGCCTGAAGGCCTGAGAGCCTGGGTGGGGAGCAATGGTGTAAGTTCCAATCTGAGTGCAGGAAAAGATCAGAGTCCCAATTTAGACAAGGTTAGGCAGAGAGCAAATGTGCTCTCCCTCCACCTTTTTGTTCTATTCAGGCCCTCAACAGAATGGATGGGGCTCACCCACGTTAGGGAGAGCAATCTGCTTTACTCAGTCTACTAACTCAAATACTAATCACTTCTGGAAACACTGTCACAGACACACCCCAAATAATGTTTAACTAGATATCTGGGTACCCCGTGGTCCAGTCAAGTTGACACATAAAACTAACCATCACCCATGTATGTAGGGGTTCAGCAGGGACCACCCATCTGCCTAACACTACGGTTGTGAAACTAATCGCCCATGTGTGTCTCATTAGCAGGCTTGGCTAAAAATTATAATTGAACCAAACTTCATGATATAGTTTTCTGAGTTCCTCAGATTTAATTCCACTAAAATTTCAGAATGAAACGTGGACATCGTGGATTGCTGACAAAAGGAAAAGAGGTGTGAATAATTCCCCAAATGTCCTTGACTCAGATTTGAGTCACATGGATTTTCATTCAATACCATTATCGCTAAAAACCAGCACTGGTGGTATAGTGGTGAGCATAGCTGCCTTCCAACACCATTATCACTAAAAATAAATGAATATAACTTACTTGAATTTCTGATCACATGGTTCACTACTGTAAAAACGTGATTGTTCCTGCTCAAATTATAGAGTCAACCAGGCCAAATCTAAATATGTAATAAAAATAATTCTTTCTTTTTTTTTTTTTTTTTTAGAGAAGGTCTCTTTTTTTTAAATTAATTAATTAATTAATTAATTTTTGGCTGTGTTGTGTCTTTGTTGCTGCACACGGGCTTTCTTTAGTTGCAGTGAGCGGGGGCTACTCTTCATTGCGGTGCGCAGGCTTCTCATTGCAGTGGCTTCTCTTTTTGTGGAGCACGGGCTCTAGGCATGCAGGCTTCAGTAGTTGTGGCACGTGGGCTCAGTAGTTGTGGCTTGCGGGCTCTAGAGCTCAGGCTCAGTAGTTGTGGTGCACGGGCTTAGTTGCTCCGCGGCATGTGGGATCTTCCCAGACCAGGGCTCGAACCCATGTCCCTTGCATTGGCAGGCAGACTCTTAACCACTGCGCCACCAGGGAAGCCCAAAATAATTATTTCTTATACCTGCAGTTTGAGTCAACATTATGATTAGACCACTAATGACCTTATGTATGCTGGTTGTTGATCTCTTCCAAGTTTTGATAATTTTATTTTCCCTTTCCATAAATGATGCTCCTTCCTGTGGCTGCTCAGACTATTTCCCTTTAGGCTGTGGCCAAAGATGAAATTCCACATTTAGTCAATTGGAATGTTGTTACCGTCGGGGTAATGGCAGAAGCGCTGAATCTGGTGCTGTAAGACCTGAATTACAGTCCAGGCTACCCCACTTACGAGCATGTGACCTCGTGCAAGTTACTTGACCACACAGAGCTCTGGGCTCTCCTTCATGAAATGGAAATGATAATACCTGCTCTGACATTCTTCCCTGAGGCTTGTGGTGAGGCTCAAATGAGATATTATACAAAAGTCTTTGTAAAGCATAGAGTGCCATCAACTGTAAGGTATCATGATTGGCATGCTCTAGGAATCAATGTGCTTAAACCTGGAGTGTATTAAAATCACATGACTCACTGGCGTAGAATGTTCATTTCTAGGCCCTGTTTCCAGGGTCTAGTTTAGTAGATTCTGGGTGGAGCTTGGAGATCTGCATTTTTATCCCTCAACCCCATCAACACCACCCTTCCCCTGTCATGTGATTTGTATATGAATGGTCTAGGGATGACACTTAGAGAAATACTAATGTAAGGGTAAAATAAAACACTTCAGAAGAACTTCAGGAATGGCCCTTCAGAAGAATAAGTTAGGTCCCGACAGTTTGGGATTAAGTGTCACATATCTAATTGTTGTAAGTGATAAGCTTAAATAAGTTAATGAACTGACGCCCTGTTGGAAGATGTTACTCAAATAAATTTACTACAGAAAAAATGATATTTACTGTAGAATTGCTGTTACAGTTGGTTGAAAATAATGGAAAAGACTTGTTTTCCACTCTAACTTAGCTTCCTCTAATCCTATTTGGGGCCAGTATTTCTGGTTTCACTCCTTCTCTGACACGATTTCTGTACTGAATGAATGTCCTCCTTTCCATCTGGGGGAGAATAATGGAGTCCTGTCATCTTAACAACGTTGTGCGCTGAGCCATGTGGGCATGCCACAGGCCAGATAGCTGAGGGAGAAACAAAGCTTCAAAGATTCTGGCAACCGCTGGTGCATCCAAGATGGGAAGCAATAGAGCTGTGGTCTCTCAACAGCCACAGACTCAAATGATAGCTATTTTGTCATTCCGAATAGATTGCACAGGGTCAGCCGTGGGCTAAATTATTAAGTCACTGAAATTGACTTTGATGTTTCCCCACTATCTCCACTTCCTGGTCACTCTTATTATCCCCGTCTCCTCTCCTGGTCAGGGACTCGGGACCCTCATTTTGATATCCCACCATGCCCTCTTTGATTAGCCAGAACTTGGAAACTTTTTCTTTTCTATGACATCACCCCAGCTGCCCACTTTGCTCAGCGTCCCTGGTGTAAGAGGAGGAAGTGGCGGTGCGGGGGACTGGGGAGTGGGACTTTATTCCGTCAGCATATCTGTGTTGTGGTTTAATGTGTCGCTCCCCCTAGGTTACTGAGGACTTTCTGGAAAGATATTTTCATCCCAAAGAATAGAAATTCCCGGAATTATAGGCACCTCAAGTAGCCTTGGAGGAGGGGTGGGAGATAGAAGAGAAATTCTCAGGTAGTAGCCCTCCCTGAGTCACACCACCCTGTGGGGTAGTACGGACAAGCCATGCACATTTCCAAGGGATTTATCTGGGGACTCCATGGATCCATTGTTTGGACTCACCAGTAAAATGACTCCCTCTCGCCCACCAGCCTCTTTCTGTTTCCTGAAATAGGGGGGCTACACATTTCATTGATTCCTCTTAGCAGCCACACAAGGAAGGTGTTATGCTAACCCCCTTATACAGTGGACCATTGGATCCCTTCAAGGACAGTATAAACTGTGAAGGTTAAATTCATCAATGCCAAGAATTGACTGTACTGACCCTAAATGAATATACTGTACCGAATTTAAAAAGAAAAAATACACCACCTCCAGCGGTGGACCCTGATCGGTTCAAGTCAATTAGTATAAGCCCAGGTCCCTTGCCACAGTGATTGGTTTTATCAGAACTAAGCCAATCATTTCATGGCATTCCCCTGGCTGCATTTGACCTTATTGAGGGCAGTGAAAAGCAAGAAGATGTCGGAGGGTTTCTGGGAAAGGAACTACATTGTTTTTATGGGAACACTTCTGGATGTCACTCTTTCTCTCTCTGAAAATTGATAAGGAAGCACATATCGGTCTTTTTGTTAGCAGCCATCTTGTCTCAGCCATAGGATGAAATCGACACCAAAGGCAAAACAAAGAGCTAGAACAAAACTGATTCGTTGATATTACCACGGAGCTGCTGAATCAGATTAACACTGAAGCCACCCTACTTCTAGACTTCGAGCTATGGGAATATATGAGTTAGAATTAGGTTCAGTTGCAAGTAACTGCAAACCCCAGGAAAAGTGGCTTAAATAAGCTAAAGGGTTATTTCTTTCTCAGGTTTAAAAAAAAAAAGTCCAGGCAGATAGTCCAGGGATAGTATACTTTCCATCTGGTAGCTCTGCCATCTTAACACACAATGTCTTCCCCTGTAGTCCAAAATGGCTGCTCCAACTACTGCCATCACACCTGAGTCCAGTCAGCAAGAAGGAGTAAAGGGAAAATCACTTCCCAGGAGACACACATAACACTGTTTACATGCCAGAACTTAGTTATATGGCTACACCTAGCTTCAGGTGTGGCTGAAAAATGTCTTTATCTGGGATGTCATACATCTGGCTAAAAATTGGGGGTTCTTCTGGTAGAAGGGGGAAATGAATCTTTGGGGATAACTAACATTCTCAGCCACTGTGTGTCTTGCTTATTGTTTAAGGAAGTTTGAATTGGGTTTCCTGTTATTTACAGTCAAACACATCCTAATTGACACAACCCCATAAACCCGCCAATTACCCTCCGTCTCCAATCACATGCTGATGGATAAAAATAAGAAGCCCTTCACTGGGAGCATCTCAAGGTCTTTCCTTGTTTTTCTTCTCAGGCTTGGGACAGCACCTGGCACATAGAGGCACTCGATAAATATTTGCTGAATTGAACAAAATTAACTAAGAAGATTCAAACAGAGAGAGTTCAGTAGAATCTTGGCATAATGACTTGTCAGCTCTGGCCTTGGGCAAACCATAAAACCTTCTGAGCCTATAAATAAGAGAAGTAATACCTACCTTCAAACATTGTTATAAACATTAGTGACAATGTATGTAGAGCGCTTAGCACAATTCCTGGCACATACCCACACAGTTGACACACACACACACCATGTATAAAAATTTTTTAAAAATTATGATTACGTACATTATCCATTTTAAAGGAACCCTGAAGTTAAGAAAAGAGGGATTTTGGCAGTGTTTCAAACACCCACAAACTCTACTGGCTATTATTCATTCTTATTCTTAGGAAAATATTACTGCTGAGTTCAAAGGAAAGAATACTTTGATGAGATTTTCCATTAACACCCTGAAGCCTTCTTAGATATTGAATATTTAGTGAGTAAAGTGTGAATGAATCAGAACATATGTATTGAATTTATCTTGGAACCCTGTGTGTGTAAAACCTAACTACAAAACATGCTTTGCATTCTCTTGCTGTCCAAAGGCTGGAAAAACAGCATGACATTCTGCTGAACCCGAAATGACCTTGAACTCAGCAAACAGACCAAATTGATGGAAGAACCCGGGTTATTTTTCAGGGTGTTTACCATATTAAGGGATGTATAACCGCTGTGATTTGGGATCTTTTGTGTTTGTTTTCCTTGGTTTGACTCAGAAACCTGAGGGAGAAAACAGAATCATCCTCTTTGTCCTCCGTCAAGGTCTGAAAACAAAGACAGAAATGTTACCCCTGTGAAGAGGGCCTCTTATAAGCAACAGGGCCTCACAAATGTGGAAAGAGTTGAGAGTAAGCTTTTAAGTCCAAGCACAGATAAAGCTTGTAGTAAGAGGAGCTGAAAGACAAGAGTGAAGGGGAGTTTAGAATGTTAACGGGAATCAACTGGTTCTCCCCCGATTTTGGAGATGAGGAAGTTGCATCTCAGAGAAATGACTGTTCTCAGCAGGGTGGGCAGCGAGCTAACAGAGTAGGGATGGCAAGGCAAGTTTCTCGTTCCAAAGTCCTGTACACTCTGGCAAGAAAATGTTTAAAAAGACAAGAAAAGAATTTTTAATTTTGCAAAGGCAGCATGTTGGTTTTAAAGGGTTGGTAGCGCTTTAGAGCGTGCGAGGCACTTTGACACACATACTCACACATACTCTCATCTGACCTCACAGTGACACAGGACGCTATTAAGCCCACTCTGCCCGGTTTTGCAGAGGAGGGAACAGAGGTTAGGTGATTTTGTAACTGTGCAACTCAGACTGGGACTTGAACCCACAGTCTTTTTTTTAATATAAGTTTATTTATTTATTTATTTTTGGCTGCTTTGGGTCTTCGTTGCTGCGCGCGGGCTTTCTCTAGTTGCTGAGAGCAGGGGCTACTCTTTGTTGCGGTGCGCGGGCTTCTCATTGCGGTGGCTTCTCTTGTTGCAGCTCACGGGCTTCACTAGTTGTGGCACACGGGCTCAGTAGTTGTGGCTCGCGGGCTCTAGAGCTCAGGCTCAGTAATTGTGGTGCACAGGCTTAGTTGCTCTGCGGCATGTGAGATCTTCCCAGACCAGGGCTCGAACCCGTGTCCCCTGAACTGGCAGGCAGATTCTTAACCACTGAGCCACCAGGGAGGTTCCCCACCTCTGCAGTCTTTTAATTGAGATCACACACCTGGTCTCAGGACTTAATGAAACTCAGGATCTTGATGTCTCATTGCAGAAAGAATTCAGTGAGAGACAAAGCGATAGGGAAGAAGTGGATTTATTTAGAGAGAAACACTCCACAGATGGAGTGTGGGCCATCTCAGAAGGCGAAAGGCCCTGAAATATGGCTTGGTTAGTTTTTATGGGCTGGGAAATTTCATAGGCTAATGAGTGGGAGGACTATTCCAACTATTTCGGGGAAGGCGCAGGGATTTCCAGGAATTGGGCCACCACCCACTTTTTGACCTCTTATAGTCAGCCTCAGAACTGTCATGGCACTGGTGGGTGTGTCATTTAGCATGCTAATGCATTACAATGAGCGTATATCGAGGCTCAAGGTCTACTGGAAGTCAAATCTTCTGCCATCTTGGACCTAGTTGGTTCTAACCAGTTTTTGTCACGTCCTATGGCTATGTCATTCTTTTAAAGGTTGTGCTCTGCCCCTTTCCAAGCTGCTCGGAGGGTTGCTGACTCCAAACACACCTCTCTTTCCACTCTGCACGTATGTCAGAGACAAAATAATCTTGTTTCTATTTTTTTTTTTTAAATCAGTTCAAGAGGAGTATTTTTTTTTTAAATTTTATTTATTTATTTATTTATTTATGGCTGTGTTGGGTCTTCGTTTCTGTGCGAGGGCTTTCTCCAGTTGCGGCAAGCGGGGGCCACTCTTCATCGTGGTGTGCAGGCCGCAGGTCTCTCACTATCGTGGCCTCTCTTGTTGCGGAGCACAGGCTCCAGACGCGCAGGCTCAGTTAATTGTGGCTCATGGGCCCAGTTGCTCTGCGGCATGTGGGATCTTCCCAGACCAGGGCTCGAACCCGTGTCCCCTGCATTGGCAGGCAGATTCTCAACCACTGCGCCACCAGGGAAGCCCCTCTTGTTTCCTTTTAAAACGAAGAAGGAAATGCTAGTTTCTTGTTCTGATACGATCAATCTCCATTTGCTGACTATCTTTAAGGTTAAAAAGTCCCCTTTGGGGCTTCCCTGGTGGCGCAGTGGTTGAGAATCTGCTTGCCAATGCGGGGGACACGGGTTCGAACCCTGGTATGGGAAGATCCCACATGCCACGGAGCAACTGGGCCCGTGAGCCACAACTGCTGAGCCTGTGCCTCTAAAGCTTGTGCTCCGCAACAAGAGAGGCCGCGATAGTGAGAGACCTGCGGCCTGCGCACCACGATGAAGAGTGGCCCCGGCTTGCCGCAACTGGAGAAAGCCCTCGCACAGAAACGAAGACCCAACACAGCCAAAAAATAAATATAAAAATAAATTAAAAAAAAAAAGTTCCTTTTAAAATGAGATGAAAACATTTCCAGATTTTTCTTTATGGGGAGGTTACTGATGCTCTAACCTCTGGCCTGACAAACATAGGAGGGGGTCCGTTCTGACTCTGCCACAGCCTGTCCGCCCTGGTCTCCCTCTCACCTCCCTTGCTGGGCCCTTCTTGCCTCCTCGCTGGGCAGCCTAGTAGATCATCAGCCCCTTCAGCCACAACATTCCTGAAACACTGCAAACTGCTCAAGACTCAAGTTGATGTCAAATGTCAAAACATTTGTTGTCACAACTGTCGAAGTTCTGACAGATGGGCTCTAAACCTTGTGGAATTGTTCCTCTCTCTAGATTGACTGAAAGTAGAAATTATCCCATTTTTTTCAAAGGGCAAATCCTCTCTATTCTCTCAAAACTGTAGGCCTGTTGAGGTTGCTGGACAGCCCATCGAAACATGAAGCTCTTTTCCCCCAAAAATGGCAGGGCTGGGGCTCTGACCAACGTAGACTTTGCAGTATTGACCATTGATTGGTACTTTCTCCCCTCATAGTGATGCTGATCTTTTTTTGGCTTTTAATTATGTTAATCAGAACCAGTGATGTGCTGGAGCTGGCGTGTACCAGCTTACAAGAAGTGATCCTTAAATTTCAGGAATTTTTTGAGCTAATTTGTTAAAAGCAACCATTATTATGAATTAAATTATATAAACTTACAATTAAGTTATATGAAAAACAAATGTAATAAATGCTCAAAATGTATCACTTCCTAATTATTTTACTGGCTTTATAAAAACTAATATATAATATCTATTCTCTTGAGATTATTTGGGTCTATTATATCTGTTTGGTGGAAATACCATAAGATGATGTGCCTCTTCCCAACTCTGTGTTTGGTGATGCCACATTGATATCTTGAAACCAACCATGGAGGGAGAATTTACCCCATAGAAATTGGAAAATATGACAGAAAACACTATAAATCAGAATTTCTTTATTTCAGGGAGTCTTTTTTTTATGCCTTTACCAGCACTCCACTGAGCAGAACCACCTGCAGATCCCACAACATGAATATGTCAACATCACTGTTCTTAGTGCTCTAGCAAAATCTTGTTTGAAATACCAGCCCCCAAATCAAGGAGTGAAAAGGATGACCTTGAAGGAAGAAGTGAGTGTTAAGTGGTGTAAAACAAAGGTGCACTGGGACCCGCTTCCTCTTTCTTTTAATATAGATCCGTAATGGCTGAGACCACTTTCAGATAACATAGACACACCCTCTGCCAAAATTAACTGCAGCTATAGTCAAAAAGTAGAAAGAAAATAGTGCTGGTAGCTACTCACTTTCAAAAAGAAAGGTTTAACCTCAACCTCCGAAGATGTTGCACAAAGACTACTGTCTTGAGAAGGCAGCCCCCAACATTTAAATAATTAATATCAAACAAGTCCACAACATGCCTTCAAGCCCTTCCGTGGTACTTTTGTGTCTGATTTGTCCCAACAGACAAATAAATTGGGAATAAATTATTCTGGTAGCCCAGAGGAAGGGAGCAACTGGCTGGTGAGTTTGGAGGATGAATGGGGGGTGGTGGTGCCTAGCCCCTTCCTCTCTCTCCCTCCCCCCATTGGCAGCAAATTCCCATTAGGGACCAGATGTTCTCAGTTCCTCCTTGCCCCACTTCTTACAGAAGCCTGTGCTGGCCAGGTATTGCCTATGATGGGGTGTGAAAGGCTGCCTGATTCTGGGGTTCAGACCTGGAAAATTCACTTGCCCACAGAGACCAGGCACATTTCCCCAAAACAGATTACTTTAGCTCCCATTTGCTTTACCCCTTTGTCTTATTTCTCAGTTGATTCAAACCCAGTAGGAAAGAGGGTATTAACTTCAGGGCCTCTCTAACCCATCAACAGGCAAGGTTGAGGTGGCTTAGAACTCAGTCTTCCAAGGACATTACAAAGAAATTTCTATGGCTGCAGTGAGAAGCTGTCGACACTTGCCCACAATATCTTTCGTGTTCAAGTGTTTGAACGTTCTACTATGCAGACGTTTGGCATCTCATCGGAGCCCTGGCTCATGTTGGCTCAGCTCCAAAACTTATTCCTTGAGAAAATCCTGGCTTTTTTTTAGACATATCCCCGGCTCACAGCACAGCTCCAGGCAGGGATGGGGAAGCCTTTGATCAAAACAGGGATCCTGGCCAAGCCCTTTAAAGTTTTACAACTGGGCATTAACCCTCCTACCTGCCCACCTGGGTTTCAAAGCAAATGCTCTGCTCATGACAGCAAAGGATTCCTGAATTCCAGATCTCACTAGAGAAGATAATTTTGAGTTGTTTACTATCCCACTTTTCTGAAAAAACCCAGTGAGATCATCTTATTTAAGGCTAATATTTGCTATAGGAATGTTTATGGAAGATTATCTGGACAAAATAGACACGTGACTATCCCTACTGCATTTGCTATGGAACTCTCATTGAAGATGCCATTCAGAGTATGCTCCAAAAATTTCTATCTGGTAACCCAAGTGAGGAATATCTCGGATCTTGTGCTAGGGAAAGTTCTTCTCCCCTGAGATGAATGAAATGCTTCCTCCTCTCAGATGATAATTGAAGTACAACTTTTCCCTCCTTGTCTTGGCTTATAAGGAGGCTACAGCTAAGCCTCAGCCTTCAAGGTCACTCATAGATGCTCTATCAACCCTTATAGTTGGGGTATCTCCCTTGTGCCTGTTAATCTTGCTTTCTCCTCTTTATTCCTTCCCTTTTATTGATCTTGATATATTTATTCCCTTTTAAGGTCATTTTAAAATTCTTTTGCAGGGACTTCCCTCGTGGTCCAGTGGTTAAGACTCTGCCCTCCCAATGTAGGGGGCCTGGGTTTGATCCGTGGTCAGGGGAGATCCCACAGGCTGCAACTAAGACCCAGTGCAGCCAAATAAATAAGTAAATAAATATTTTTTTTCAAAAATTCTTTTGCAAAGAGGCGAGATGTAACTAAATACAATGAAAGGATTCAATGATTGCTTGAGCTTGGTAGGGTGGGGTGGGGTGTGTGGGAGGGGAGACAACTGCAAAAGGACATAAGGGAAATTTTTAGGGTAATGGAATTACTATATCTTGACTGTGGTAGTGGTTACCTGCGTACATGCATTTATCAAAATCCATTGAAGTGAACACTTAAAATGGTGCATTTTATTGTAAGTAAATTAAACCTCAATAAAGCTGATTTATTCATCCAACTAACATAATGTTTCTATTATCTTCAGGCACTTTGCATGGTGCTAGGCAGAGAGAGTGCACACAGTTGTGTAGGTTGTTCACTGAACAGTGGTACCTGGCCAAGGGACTAGGAAGGGCTGAAATCCATCCCATGCCTGGCTCACCAAGCCAGGTGCCCAGCAAGGGGCTGGGGCTTCTCAGAGGAAGAGGCAGCCTTTTCTATTTTAGAAAATGCATTATATGTATATGGGTTCCTGGAAGCCTGGTTCTGAAGGCATATTGAAAAAGAATATAGACAAATTCCTGCCCTTGTGGAGCTTGTAGTCTAGGGGGAGGGGGTTAAAACAAACAGTAAACATATAAGATAAAGATAAGTTGTAATAAGCACTGCATAGAAATAAATAGGATGATGTAATAGAGAGTGTCAGGCTTGGGGAGATACTCAAGTCGTCGGGAAAGATTTCTTAGAAGATGACATTTCAGCTGAGGCCCGAGTGATGAGGAGCAACCAACCTTGCAGAGTGTGGGAGGAAAGCAGCCCAGACAGAGGGAACAGCAAGAGCAGTTTCTCAGGGGCAGGAGAACCTGGCCTATTCATGGATCAGAGAGAAGGCCACGGAGCATGTAATAAGCAAACTGGAGAGGGGCACAGGGGTCAATAATGTAACTAACTCTCAAAAAGTTAGACAAAAGCCTTGAGAAATGGCTCAGAATACTAACTGCACTACAAAACATTTTATTTCTCATAGATTTTAGAGTTGCAAGAGACCTTACAGATAAGATAGTCCTTTAATCTTCCCCTATGACAAATGCAAAAAACAAGGCTCAGCTCACCCTGATAACTGATAGCACAAATAGGATTAGAACTCAGGCTTGGCTTCAATTCAATTCAACTAACATTTACTGATTGCCCTCCATGTGTCGGGTACTATTTTCTACCTGTCAGTCTAGAGCTTTTTAGGCTTGGTAGGGTTGAATAACAAGAATGACCGAATTGGTAAAATTCTGCTGCTGAAGACATGTTAACATAAGAAACATCTTCCTTTAGACAGCTGTAGGGGTTTAATCAGATGAGTATTTCACACGACTTGATTTTTGCCTTGTTTTTAAAATTGTTTCCATTCTTGAAAGTGAGATACATTTTTTTGAAAGATGCATGTTTTAAAGCAACCAGTTCTGAAGCTAATCCTATGTTGACAGCTGTAGGAATGAGAGGACTCTTAAGGGAATGCTGGGTGGGAAGTAACAAGGGTAAAATCACGGGTGAAAAGCGTTGATGATCAATCAAGGGAATCCCAGTATCATCTTTGAAATCCAAGAAGAGCAAGATTGGGATGGAAGCCTTGCAGGGAAAAACTCAGATCTCACAACCCAAGCCACGTTCCAGAACACGATGTCAGCTACCACATTTCCTTCATCTGTCTATACTCACTGCCTGGAAATGGCAGGTGAAAATGACAGCTGCCCCTCCCGAACCATACCTTTATCACTGTTCAATGATTTGTAGGCTAGCAAACCCCAAAGTTCTTGGAATTATATTTTCCCTCTGTGATCTCTCTTTTCAAAAAGCTAAAGAAACTACAGCCAAGAAATGAAGCAGCGGCCCACAGAAATACACCACGAAACCACCACTTCCCCCTCTATCCCGTGGAGTTCTAATAGTAACAGAAATGAAACCTACCATCTTCAACACAAACTTGAGCATCCTACTCGAGTAGATAAAAAGCTAATTAAGAAACCAAGGCTAGTATTTTAAGAGATGTTTTCCGTTGAGTGTGAGGGATTTTGTTTTCCTTTTAAAGAAAGTTCATTTCTTGTTTTCATCTGGGAGCTATTTTCCTAACTGACCCCTAATCCATAGATGTAACCTCCTGGCAGTCAGGTCTACATTAAACAGCCTCACCTAATCCAAACTCATGCTGGTCCTTTCCATGGAAGAGATTTAAGAAGTTCCAGTCTCAGTCTGGGCTGACCTCCTACTGGGGATGCTGTGAGCTCTTGTACAATCTGCTGTCCAGCACTTCCTCCTCTTCTGGAACTGCCCCATCCCCTCCAGTCACAATGTGGTTTCTGGAGAGACCCATCTCCTAGCACCCACCTCTCAGGCCACATTTGGTTGGTCCAGCGGTAGCTGACCAGGAACCTTAAGGCCTTCAGGCAGCATCCAGTGGTGCATCTCTGCCTCCCTCTTGCCCCGGACACACTAGCTTTCTCCGTTGCTCATCCAGGTGACAGAAGATAGCAGTTTCTCCGAAGTTAACACCCTTGTTTGCAAGCAACAGGGTGTCACAGAAACCAACAAGAGGATTATAGATGGGCCTGAAGTGTAATGAGAGCCGAGGGCTTGAAGCAAAGTGTGAGCAAGAGTCTCACTCTGTCACTTCTCCCTGTTTCTATCTACATATCTGTGTCAGTCCTCTCTCACTGTAGATGAGCTCTCTCTATTGCCCAATCCACTATGTAAATCATGTCCACAGCCAACAGTTCTTGGTTTGAGAAGAGTTACAACTCCTCAATTCAAGAGAGCAGTTATACTGAGGTGGAGTCTTAGTCTAATTCCAGATTCCTGGGAAAGCTCTTTGATTGTTTCTCCATGGGTGTTATCGGTATTTTGGGCAGGGCAATTCATGCCATATGGAACTGTTCCATGCATGGCGGGATGTTTAACATGTTGGCACCTGCATGTTAAATGCCAGTAGCACCCCGACCTTACTGATTGTGACAACCAGAAAAACACATCCACCCTCTACCAAATGCCCCTTCGGGGGGCAGTATCACCATAGTTTGAGAACCACTGCGTTAGACATTTCAACTCAACCTGGTTCAGTTTGAGTTCTTATTCCCAGAGCATTCTAATACTGGTTATAAGTGGCTAAATTCTGAGAGGAATTTCCCTTGGAATACATCTTAGAGGACAGAGGTATGTGTACCCCAAAATGAAATTTTTCATTTCTTTATGGTTCTGAGTCAGCTATATTTGTTTCTGAAAACAAAAAGCACTTAGGTTTTTTTTTAAAGTCACATCTTGCTTCTGCTAAATAGCTGATTTATTTTTCTTGCACAATGACATGATGGTGAAATCAAGGATGTGGTAAAGGCTTGTTTTCGTTTTTTTTAAAATCATGTAGTTAGTAGTCAAAAATGGCAAATATTGACTTGTGAGTTGGCATTCTCCTTTAGACTTATACAACCAAGTACAAATGCAAGTCAAATGTCCCTCCTTCAGGTACCCCAGGGACAATGTAGTGGGAGGACCAGGAAAGAGAGAACCTGCCAACTAAAGCACTTTTTTCCCTCATAGAAACCTAGGTTTGGCCATGACCAGCTCTGCCTACCCTTCTCCCATTCTCTGAGTTCAAGGATGGGATCCTCCTTTAGCTCAAGGACCATAATATGGGCATGGTTAGACTCCTTACACACATGGCCTAAGACGAATTAAGGTGGGTGGTGGGAAATGATGAAGGCATTGCTTTAAGGCAAAAAATTTAAATTGTTATTATGACCCTGGAAAATATGACCCAGAGCAACAGTGGTAGTACTCTTAAGACTGTTGATATTCCTAGGCTCTAGCTTGGAACCTGTACTGTCACAAAAGTGGAGACCTATCATAAAGTCTATGGTCCAAATAAAATTTCAATTCGGTTTTTGAACCAATGTGATAAACTAAGAAGTCATCTCTGAAATAATGCTATTATAAGCAGCTGGGCCCTAGAGTGGAAAGAAAGTGGACTTAGGTGGTAAGACATATGGATTCTAGAATAAAAAAGAATCCATGAGTGAGTCCATACTGATATGAATGAATGAATGAACGGGGGAGAAGGGGAAACTTTTCCTTACAGTAGGAATCTGACTAATAAATGTAGGAGAAAGGATAGAATTAGAGTCACCACTTTGCAACCACCACATTAACAGTTGCTTCAGGTACAAATCATTCATGGATGATAAAATCAGCGGGTGAAGTATGATTAGAAATAAAACTACATAGTCTCAAGCTTTCTCCTCACAAGATACTTATTCATTACAGAGGGATGAAATGATAACTTTATCATGGGAAAACCCAGCAGATTGCATCTTAAACAAGGGATCAAGGTTCCTATCATTAGAAATGGAAAAATGGACCTCATGTGCCTCCTGACATGATACCCTGCGAAGGACACTATATCACCGCTGTGCTATTTGTGCCAAAACTGCAGAACTTGAATTTAATTATGAAAAACCATCAGACAGCCTGAATCTAGGGACATTCTTCAAAATAACTGGCCTGTACTCTTCAAAAGTATCAAGGTCCTAAAAACAAAGATAGACTGAGGAATTTTTCCTGATTAAAGCAAACTGAAGAGACATCACAACTAAATTTGTGTGACTCTTGATTGGATCCTGGTCCTATAAAGGACACTAGTGGGACAATTGACAAAATTTGAATAAGGTCTGTAGATTAGTTTATAATATTGTTTTAATGTTGATTTCCTGATATTGTAATTGTACTCTGGTTACGAAAGGGAGTGTTTTTACTTTTAGGAAATACATGCTGAAAATTTAGAGATGAAGGAAAGAGAAAGAGAGATTAAGATTCTAATCCTAGCTCTGCCGTTAACTAGGGGACCTAGGACAAGTTATTTATACGCTCTGGGCTTTGGTTTCCTGTTTGTAAGATGAAGAGATTATACTAGTTCGGTGGTCCTCAAGGTGTGATGAAATAAAACAACATCATCTGGAAGTCATTAGAAATGCTGATTCTCAGGTCCCGTCCCAGACATGAATCAGAAACTCTGGGGATGGAGCCTGTGTATTAACAAGTCCTCCATGAAATCCTGATGCGTGCTCTGGTGTGAGAACCACTGCCCTAGTCACCTCCAAGGCCCCTGTTAGCCTAATGTTAGCTGATGTTCTGTGGTTCTCATTTGTCTCTCCTACAGAGGACAGCCCTTTCTCATAAAAGACACCTCCCCTCTCCCAGTTCATTCATCATTGATTTGGTGCTGACAAAGGGCTGGCCAGGAAGCTGGAGGTGCTGGAACTTTGGAGAAATAGTTCTCCTGGGCATTTAGACAACCTCTGCTTGCAATAGGTACAGATTAAACATAAAACATTTAATAATCCTACTTAGCTCAGGAAACATCAAAGAAACCGAGTGATGCATAATTAAGTTCCACGCAGTGGCTTATCTTTCTTGGCCTCTTACTAAAATACTTGAACCAGTTACTTCTAGGAAGAATGGGGCTGTGAATCATTCTGGAGAGTTTCTATTAGTACCTTTAGAAAAGTTTGCCTCAGCCTTCTCTTCAGGATAAATGTTTCCTGGATTACTCAGGTGGTAAGAATCTCTCCTAATGCCTTCTAAATACTTCTACAAACCCAGAGTTAACTCTTGTCTGTTAAGAGTCCTTAAGCTGTGACCTAAGAGAGTGTTAAGTTTGCTTCTGACTGGCTGATTAAAAACAACAAACAGACAAAAATCTCTCCCACTCTTGGTTTACCGGTTACTACTGGGTTCCTATCACTGAAGGTTTTCCGCTCACATCCACACCCTTGTCTTCAACACCACCTGACTCTCAAAGCTACTTTTTCAGTCCTGACCTTTCCTAACGTCAATTTCTGATTTTTTGTTGTTTTTGCATTTTTATTTATTTATTAAACAGATAGCATGCATATTCATTTGCTTCAAAGCTCAAAATATTAAAAAAGGTATACAGTGGAGATCTACATGACCTTCTCTCCCTCCCTGCCCTGCCTCCACCCTCCAGGTTCAATTTCTCATTTTTGACAGTTTTTAGAACTGATTCACTCTATCCAAAACGAATCCATCATCTTCTCTACCATCCTGGACCCAACCCCTTTAAGCCTCTTTCTTTGTCTTCAGCTGTAAAACGGGATAATATCACTTTCCTCATAGGGTGTGTATATCCCTCAGAGAACCAACACTTATAAACTTTACCACTGCCAAGCACATAGTAAGCACTCAGTAAAAATTCGCTATTGATATCATAGTTATAATAATAATAACAATAATAATAAACTCTCCCTAAATTGAATATTGATGTATGGGCGTGCCTTTTCTCCCAGTCTTCCAAATTGGCAACTTTGGAGTTCACCTCCCTCCCCCCACCCCCGGCCCCTTCTCCTCCATTGCAGATATTTTGGCCTCATCTACCTTTATATTATTCCTTTCTTGGTGGGATTTGCATAGGGCAAGAAGAATCAGGAACAAATTCCCTAAGAGGCTGCCCTGTTCTTGCAAAGACTCTTGGACGAGGCTGCTGAGGAGACGCCGCCCGCCCGTGGGTCACGCACCTTTGCCCCCAAGCCCCTTTCAACACGAACTCTCCCCACCTCCCTTCTGGGATGTTGCTGGTAATTAGTAGTTCATTCCTGACATTGCTATTTCCCCCTGGGCCAAATGACCGAGGTTGTTATATTTAAAAATGTAAGGTTTCCTGGCTCTCTTTAGTGCATTTAATCCTGCCATCCTTGGACTTCCACAAACAAAGGCACAATTCTCATTTTCACAATAAAATAGGTAAATAAATAAATATTAGAACCAATCCTTCCATCTATCAAAATTCTAGTGCTTAAATCTCAAGGACAGCTAACTTGGGACTGAGAGGGGCGTGGGTGAATGATGGATGGCCCTAGGTCAGCATTTTGTTGGAAGGGAAAGGATGTGTCAGGGCTCACATTTCTGCATTCCAATCTGTGTTCACCCAATCATATTTTCCCCCTTCCCATTCTTAGCAAACGGGTATTTCACACTAAGGGCTGCATTTAAATCTCATTGTATGAGTCACTAAAAAAGTTTTCATAGTTAAGCCCTTAAATTAAGAAAATCTCTCTCATCTGCATGATAACAACTTGGAAATGAGTGAACAGACCCCCTCTGCTCTTCCCTAAGCCATATTTGAGCCTAGTAGAGTAAGACTTCGCTGAAATTGCAATTGATCAGAACACTTGCAATCTTGCCAAATAAAAGAGTTAAAAGAGAAATGCCTTAACCAAAGCTAAAACATCTGCCACCTGATTGTAACATTTCATATTTGATTTCAAGGAACATTAGATTTATTATGTCATGTACTTCAATTTTGCAGCAGATGCTTCCTCTGCTGGAAGATATTGGGCTTGGGCATTTCCTCCACCAGGAAGCCTTCCCCTCTCGTGGCCTCACTTATTTTCCCTAGGTTCCATTAACCAGTATTATTGTGGGTGTGAGGGGCCCGAGCTTGGGCCTGTGTTTTAGGGGTTCCCCTCTGACCCTCCTTTTGACTGGCCCCTCCTTACAGGACAAACAACCCATGGACCAAGGGGATGTGCCAGGAGACTGGACCTTCCTTCCTGGACCATAGTCTGGGTACTCAAGATTCCAGAATGTTCCTTGAATGATCCTTGAATGGTCTACAGCTCTCCAGCCTAGGTCCATCCTGAAAGTGGACCACAGAGCTGGCAAACACACCCTGAGGGATGCTGAGAGGTGGCTGGGCAATGGCTATTTGCTGCTGGGGAGAAACTTGGATATGCAATCTGGGGGGTCCTCATGCATGTGCACCTAACTCTCAGGGTTCAGGATGGAGCTGGGGTTGGGAAGCCAGGGGTAGGAGGATAAGGTAGGAGGATAGAACATATTGTATTGATAGTTTGTTAGCTAGGTTTATAATTTTAAATACTTAGTCTATGGGCCTTTCTTTATACTCTTGTCCTGGGCCCTGCAAATGTTAAAGGTGGACCTGTTCATAACATCCTGGGAATATCTCTAGGTTTACAATGCTAACATTGTATAATCATCTGTTTTCATGGCTGTGGTAGTTGCTACATACTCTCCCCCCCACCCCCCAACCTCAGGGCCTTTGCACACACTGTTCCCTCTCCTGGAATGCTCTTCCCCATGGATTCCTTTAGCCTAGTAAACTTTTTTTTTTAATTGAACTATAGTTGATTTACAACACTGTGTTAGTTTCAGGTGTACCGCAAAGTGATTCAGTTATACATTTGTATATCTATATAGCTATATTCTTTTTTTTTTTTAATATTTATTTATTTATTTGTTTGCACTGGGTCTTAGTTGTGGCAGGCGGGCTCCTCAGTTGCGGCTCGAGGGCTCCTTTGTTGCGGCAGGCATGTGGGATCTAGTTCCCCAACCAGGGCTCAAACCCAGGCCCCCTGCACGGGGACCGTGGAGTCTTACCCACTGCGCCACCAGGGAGGCCCCCTATATTCTTTTTTTTATTCTTTTACGTTATAGTTTATTACAAGATACTGAATATAGTTCCCTGTGCTATACAGTAGGTGCTTGTTGTTTATCTGTTTTATATATGGTAGTGTGCATCTGTTACCCATACTCCCAATATATCCCTCCCTCCCCTTCCCCTTTGGTAACCATAAAAAAACTCCACTGTTTTCCATGTTGGTGAGTCTGTTTCCTTTTTTTGTAAATAAGTTCATTTGTACTATTTTTAGATTCCACACATAAGTTCTATATATGATATTTGTCTTTGACTTACTTCACTTAGTATGATCATTTCTAGGTCCATTCATGTTGCTGCAAATGGCCTTATTTCATTCTTTTTTATGGCTGAGTAATATTCCATCATATATATACACCACATCTTCTTTATGCATTCATCTGTTGATGGACACTTAGGCTGCTTCCATGTCTTTAGCCTAGTAAATTTTTATTTATCTATCAGACCTCAGTTGAAATATTTTCTCAGGGACTTCCCTGGTGGCACAGTGGTTAAGAATCTGCCTGCCAATTCAGGGGACAAGGATTCAAGCCCTGGTCCGGGAAGATCCCACATACCACAGAGCAACTAATTCCGTGCGCCACAACTACTGAGCCTGTGCTCTACAGCCCGCAAGCCACAACTACTGAAGCCCGCGTGCCTAGAGTCCATGCTCCACAACAAGAGAAGCCACCACAATGAGAAGCCTGCACACCACAACGAAGAGTAGCCCCCGCTCGCTGCAACTAGAGAAAGCCCACACACAGCAACCAAGACCCAACGCAGTCAAAAATAAATAAAATTTTAAAAAGAAATTCATTTTCTCAAGAAAGTCTTTCCTGACTTCCTACATTAGGTCAGGCCCTCCTGGTTTTTCACTCTCACATCTCCCAACACTCTGATAAATCTGAGGGGAAAGTACAATAGCAATCATAATAATAATAGCCATGTTAGTGATAATAATAAAAAACAAATAGCCACTGATTACTTACTAAGTACTAGACCTTTCGATAGGTGCTTTACGTATATGATCTCATTCATTCTGCGTAAGAAGCCAAATGAAATATTATCATTCTCATTTTACAGATGAAGAAACTGAGGCTTAGAAAGTGTGGTAGACTATTGTACTGCTGGTCCCCACATGAATCAGACCTCCCAGTATTCACATCCTCACAGACTTCCCTCCCACATTGATTGCCTGCTGACCCAGGTGATTTGTTTTGGCCAATGACCCATCAGCAAACATGACTTGCTGATAAATTCTTGCACATTGGAGCTTATCTTCTTGGAACCCAGCCTCCATTTAAGACTCTCAGACCAAACTAATGAATAAAAAGAACCACATGGTGAGGGAGGCCCAACTGGTTCAGCATCTCAGCTGAGCTCAGCCCCCAGCTGACCCTGCAGCTGAATGCAGCCACCCTAGGCAAATTATAATTATAGAATAATATAATAGTATAGTATACTACAAAATGTACATAGAAATAGGTCATTATTAGAGGTTAATTTGCTGAAGAACCCAGAGCTAATAAACGATAGCTATGAATGCAAACTTTACAACTCTATTCAACCTATATAACTTCTTAGCCCAAGCTATCCTTTTCTGGACACTGGACGGGCATCGTGACTGTGTCTCCCCTTCCCTGGCTCCTCTCCTGGTCTACACTGCACTTGCCTACCCTCTGGTCAACTCAGCTTCCTCTGGCTATGCTGTCTTGCATATATCACAGGTGACACAGGACTACTGTGAACAGCAAAAGTCCCTGGAAGGTGGGAAGCTTCTCATCGCAGTGTGAGGTTCCCCGGGGGAATGGGTTCTCTCCAGGCCTGGGTGCCCCCTACAACCCCTGGGCCTTCCCCCCAGGGGAATCAGGTAGGTTGAATCCACCCCTTCTCTCCCCTGTGTCTCCAGGACTCTCTCTCTTCAGGCCTGTGGCCCCACCTTCCCCATTTCCTTGAGCCAGATTTACCCTACACTGGACTGACAAATAAACTTTTCTTGCTCCCACTAAGATTTTCTGGCAGGCATCTGCAGAACTGGCCCTTTCCATTCAGAGAAGCAGAGGGTATAAGAGGCAACAAAAGTTCTGGTCCTTCCACTCATGCACCCACCAGAACTATAAATGTTTTCTAGTCTCAAACTAGAAACGAGAGGGGAAGAACACCTTCTAAAGAGAGAAATACAGTGAGGATAGCTGAGGCCTGGAGAGTGACTGGCAACATACGCTTCAGCCAAATTGAGATTTGAAAAATCCCTTCCCAAGGTCAGGGTTTCCTAGAGCATTTGCCCCTGGCTGATCTTTCTGTCTCCCAGAAAAACATGGGTTATTTTCGTGTTTTGTTTTTTTTTTTCAAACAGCATTTTCAAGATACACTTTACATATTAGAACATTTACCTATTTCAAGTGCACTATTCAATTATTTTTAGTAACTTTACCAAGTGGTGCAACATCACTGTAAATCAGTTTGGAACATTTCTATCCCCCCGACACAATCCCTTATGCCCTCATTCTGTTCCCATCTCCAGTCCCAGGAGACCACTAATCTAATTTGTCTCTATAAGTTTGCCTTTTCTAGACATTTCATGCAAATGGAATCATATAATATGTGGTCTCTTGTGTCTAACTTATTTCACTGAACATGATGTTATTAAAGTTCATCCATGATGTAACATATGTCAGTAGTTTATTCCTTTTTTATTTCTGAGTAGCATCCATTGTATGGATATACCACATTTTATGTATCCCTTCACTACTTGGTGGACAGTTAGGTTATTTCCAGCTTTTGGGTCTATGAATAATGCAGCTATGAACAATTGCACGTGAGTCTTTGTGTGGACATATATTTTCGTTTCTCTTAGGTAAGAGTGGAATTTCCAAGTAGTTTTGTGTTTAACTTTTAACTGTAAACTGCCAAGCTGTTTTCCAAAGTGGCTTTACCATCTTACATTCCCACCACCAACTGTGGGTTCCTTTTCCCTCTCCACGTCACGGGACAAGCATCCTCTTATCTTTGATCAACTCCCAGATTTTTTATTCTAAGAATTAATTATGTCCTGAAGAATGTTTCAGCTATGCTGTCCTCGGTTGAATTATGCTTTGTTCTCTGTAATGACCTTAAATAGACAGTTATGATAGTTACACTCAATATGCACGTGTCATTATTTATTTAAAACACTTAGTTTTTTGGGCTGCCTCCAATAACCATTTAGTTTCTGACTGTCTCAGGGGATGGTCATGCAAAAGTACTTATGCAAACTCTGAGGCAAACAACAGTGTACTGCTCTGAAAATTTACCAGGAAACTGAACTCCTTGAAAGTAGACTTCAGAAGAGTATAACCTTAGGTGTTATTTTCCATAAGAAGACATTGGCCCTAAATGTGTCCACATGCAACTCACCAAGGTGAAAAGCCAATGTGAAGGACATATGTATAGGAAACCTCAGAGCCCAGAGGAAACAAGTTTAGATTTGTATGAAGGTATATACCAACACATCTCACAGATTTAAGACATTTTTTTATTATGCAACTATAGTCAAAGAAATTTTGGTCAGAAATCCTAACTTTCAAAAATCCTACTGGACTTTTCTATGTAGTAGCAGGAATATACATTAAAAAATTTGCTCAAAGACAGAAGATATTCAGAGATTCAGAAATGAAACTCAAGCCGCTTTCGCATCTCAGATGGCCCCCTCTCTGTCTGTGGAATGTGTGTCTCTCTAAATGAACCTACTTCTTCCGTATCGCTTTGTCTCTCACTGAATTCTTTCTGTGATGAGACGTCAAGAACCTGAGCTTCATTAAGTCCTGAGACCAGGTGTGTGACCTCAGTTAAAAGACCATGGGTTCGGGCTTCCCTGGTGGCACAGTGGTTGAGAGTCTGCTTGCCAGTGCGGGGGACACGGGTTCGGGCCCTGGTCTGGGAGGATCCCGCATGCCGCGGAGCGGCTGGGCCCATGAGCCACAACTACTGAGCCTGCGCATCTGGAGCCTGTGCCCCGCAACAAGAGAGGCCACGATAGTGAGAGGTCCGCGCACCGCAATGAAGAGTGACCCCCGCTTGCCACAACTAGAGAAAGCCCTCGCACAAGAAACAAAGACCCAACACAGTCGTAAATAAATAAATAAATAATTTTTTAAAAAATAAAAAAAAAAAAAGACCATGTGTTCAAGTCCCAATCTGAGTCAAACGGTTTCACCGTGACTCCAGTATTATCCTGATATCAAAGACAAAAGAAAAGAAAACTATGGACCAAT
This sequence comes from Balaenoptera physalus, assembly GCF_965194825.1. NCBI lineage: Eukaryota > Metazoa > Chordata > Mammalia > Artiodactyla > Balaenopteridae > Balaenoptera > Balaenoptera physalus. The sequence continues at coordinate 52,420,474 of NC_138882.1, read as the reverse complement.
ATACCTACAGAGATCCTCAACAAAATACTAGAAAACTGAATCCAGCAACTTATAAAAAGGATTAATTACCAAGTGGGATTTATTCCAGTAATGCAAAGTGGATATACCATATGAAATTCGATTAATATAATATACCATATCAATAGAATACAAGATAAAAACCACATGATCATCTCAGTAGATGCCAAAAAAGCACTTAACAAAATCCAAAACCCTCTTGTGATAAAAACACTCAACAAACTCAAGATAAAAAAGGAACTTCCTGACTAAGGGCATCTATGAAAAAGCCACACCTAACATCATAATTAATGGTGTATATCAGTTTCCATTGCTACTGTAAAAAAATTATCATGAACTTAGTGGCTTAACCAAAAAAAAAAAAAAAGAAAGAAATGAAACTCAAGACAATTTGGGTCTAAAAGTTGCCATTGAGGCCTTGGTAATAGTGAATGTGTTTACTCCCCAGGGAAAGAGATTGGTGAGGTCACAACTGCTGTCCCTCAGGGTCATTTGCATAAGAACTTCAGGTGCCTGAAATAGCAAAAGTCTGCTGGACTAAGATTTCTAACACTGAAAATGGAGTATTTATAAAAGAAAATTACTGACTGCTAAGGAGTAACACAAGGGAGTTTCTTTGTGGTATCCTGATTGTGGTGTTCGTTTCTCAGTCTACGTGTATTAAAATATCATGGAACTACACACATACACACACACACACACACACACACACACACACACACACACACATAAAGAGTGCATGTAAAAACTAGTGAAATTGGGCTTCCCTGGTGGTGCAGTGGTTAAGAATCCTCCTGCCAATGCAGGGGACACAGGTTTGAGCCCTGGTCCGGGATGATCCCACATGCCACAGAGCAACTAAGCCCGTGCACCACAACTACTGAGCCTGCGCTCTGGAGCCCACGAGCCACAACTACTGAGCCCATGTGCCACAACTACTGAAGCCCGTGCACCTAGAGCCTGTGCTCCTCAACAAGAGAAGCCACTGCAATGAGAAGCCCGTGCACCGCAACGAAGAGTAGCCCCTGCTCGCCGCAACTAGAGAAAGCCCCCGAGCAGCAATGAAGACCCAGCGCAGCCAAAAATAAAATAAATAAATTTATTTAAAAAACCCCAACATACTAGTGAAATCTAAAGTCTATTCCTGAGTTTATATTATACCAATGTAATTCCCTGGTTTTGACCTGTGCTGTGGTTATGTAAGGTATTTTCATTGGGAAAAGTTGGGTGAAAGGTATGTGGGAACTCTATGTACTACTTTTGAAATTTCTTGTACTTATATCTTAAGCTACTTCAAAATTAAAAGTTATTTAAGAAAGAGAGAGAGAGAAAGAGACAGGAAGGAAGGAAGGAGAAAGGAAACAATGGATCCCTTTCTTCTGTAGTCATCATGGATTGGAGGTAGGGGAAAGGTGGGGGACAGTAAGGTACCTCCTGAATCTGAACAAAGATCCCTTCTGAAAGGAAATTATGAAAAATTAACACAACAAACCCACCCTAAACTGGAATTTATATATGGGGAAACTAGATACATAAATAGATAGATAGATACACAGATAATAGACATAGATACAGATATAGATATAGATATAGATATTCTATATATATAGAAAGACTAGGTATAGTGTAAGGAAACTCGCACGTCTGCATGCGGGGGTCTAACTGCTTGTACTGTACCTTTATTTAGCAAGAATGATAACAGAAGGAGATTAGCCTTCATTGTGTCTGAAAGCAAAGAGAACAAACATCAAGAACTGTCCACAGCAGAGGGCCTGGATTGACTGTTCCAGCATCCTTGGCAGGGGTACTTCTCAACGGAAACGGATGCATCAGACTGTCATAGTCTGGCGACAAGAGCTATTAAGACTATTCTCTAATTCCCTTTGCTACGATTCCATTCTCAGTTTTAATTGTGCTTTGGCTTTTCGTGTACCTTTTGTATAGCAAGATAATGAGCTGATTGGCCAATGCAAGGGTTTTAGTTCACTTGACATTATTTCTTCTTCATGAATTAATAATTTAGCATTCTGGTTCACATATCAATATCTTGTGGGTTTTATAAGTATGAGTGAGCAACTAGAGCATGAGTTCTTAACCTAGAAACCAGGGATGGGCTTCAAGGGATCCATTAAGCCCTAAGATTGTATGCAAAAGCAAGTGTGTACTTGCAGTGTGCATTTATCAAGGAGAGGGGTCAATAGCTTTCGCTAGATTCTCGTAGAGAGTTTCCAGTCTGGATGCACTGGCAAAATAGAATTTCCAGGTTTATGAAACTTATCTTCACAGAACACACTGGGAATGTATTCCCGTGCTATAATTCTTTTTGACATCATTTTAACGACTTCATGGGATTCAATTGCTTGAATTCATCTTCTAAGATTTTAAAAGCTTCTTCACTAATAAACTCCGAAGGGTTTAATCTTTAGGTGAAATGTTGCCTTATTTCATGAATAGATGTCCAAATGTGAGAACGAATGGCAATCACCACTATTAACAGCTAACATGGACGAGACTCCAGCTCTGTGCCAGGCAATGTGCTAACTTTGTGTATGAAATCTTAACTGTGGGCTTTACACAACAGTCCTGGGAAGTGGGTATTATGATTTGTGTTTAATAGCTGAGGAAACTGAGGTATGGAAGTTAAAGAACTTACCAAGGTCACTTTGCTGTCAGTGTGGAGCCAAGTAGACAACCACAACTGGCTAGCCTTTCCCCCAACCACAGGACTCAATATCTTTATCCTTCAAGGTCTACTTGGAGGCACTTTCTCCTTGAAGCTTTATTCCCACCCAAAATTCTCTCTCCCCTCGTGGAAGTCCTCTGGTTCTTCAACTGATTCTAAACAACCCCACTTAGCACCATGAGAGTATTAACAACCTCAGGGTCAGCAAACTTTTTCTGTGAAAGGACCAGATAGTAACTATTTTAGGTTTTGTGGCCCATATGGTCTCTGTCAGAACAACTCAACTCCGCTGCCCACTGTAGTGCAAAAGCAGGCACGGAGAAGACACACGTGCGCAAGCGCGGCTGTTGTGTCCCAATAAACTCTGATTGATGGGCATTGAAATTTTTATTTCATATAATTATCATATGTCACAAAATGTTATTCTTATTTTAATTTTTTTCCCACCATTTAAAACTGTGAAAACCATTCCTAGCTCATGCCCTGTACAAAAACAGGAGGCAGGTGGATTTGATCAATGGGCCAAAGTTTGCCATTGCTGCTCGGACAGCATCTTATGTGTTCCTACTTTCTACAACTAGATAGAAAACCACTGAGCCTATAATTATACCTTAACCTTTTCTTATTCTCTATAGTATCTGTATGCAGGGCTAGACCCATAAGTAAGGGCTCAAAAGATACTTGATTAATAACATTGATGCTTCTCACCCTCAGAGCCATAACCAGGAAGAAATAACAAGTCCATCTCAAAATAGGCGGCATCTTTATTATCTTCGCCCTTTTCCCTCCCTAACGAAATTCTGGCTCTCTAGAATATCACAGTGAGTTTTCGGTTCTGAGGGCTGATAAGAAATACCCACGTGCTTGGCTAGCTTGAAGGTCAGATGGCATCTGGGCCTCGAGCCAATGAATACAGCTGGTGAAAATTCAAGCTGTCACACACTTGTTGCTAGCCCTGGTTTTCTAGTTCTTTCATCGTGAATTATTAGATTATTTATAATAATGAATTGCTGCATGAACAATCATTTTTAAAACCATAATCCTTAACCCAGAAAAATGTCATGACTTGATGGGCTAAATTTAGGACCATGAGAACCACACTCTAGGTCTGGCTGCCATGCATCTTCTCTGGGCCTTCCTTTCCTCATCTGTAAACAGAGGGTAATAACCCTGCCTCCTATGTGACGCTGGGCTGATTGGGGGACTACCCTGAAGATATAGGAGTAATGGTCTGTAAGCTTCTCCATTTACTTTGGTTCAATCATACTAAGTCATGCTCGTGTATGATATCATAAGACAGAGAAATGTGCTGTGCTGTTATGTGTAAGAATAAAACTGTTTTGTTTTTTTAATTTGCTTTAAGGCCATATCAACAAGCTATGAAATCAAGCTGATATTTACTACTAAGTACACATTTAAAAATTATATAACATATGCCAATGAGCTTTTTTTGTTTTACCATTTCAGTGTGAAATTGCTGAAACCAGAAACTGCAATTACAGCAATCTTTTTGGTCCGATGTCATCCTGCTGAATAGCATGTGAAAGCAGCAGATTCATATTATTCTTTGTTAAAGATGGCCCATGACACGGTTGTCAGGATAGAATCTTGCAAACACTGCTAGGCACCATGTAAAATTCTAGGTGTTTGAGGAGCCAGCTGTTCTGCAGGGCTTGGATGTTATTCTGATTTATTTCTAAAAGTTTGGGTTTTTTTAAGACAGTTTTCCACTAGAGTTAGTTTTCACCCACTTTACAGATGCCTTAAAATAATCTGGTGTTGAAAACTCTTCCACAGCTGCCAGCTTGCCTATGAGGTGAGGAGGCTAGTCCCTCAAGGGTGAAACAGCACTTGGTGCAAACAAATGTTTAAAACCGGTGACGACAGCAGACAAAGGAAAGCTTTAGCACTTACATATTAACTATAGCAAGGAGAGATTTTTCCAGTCAGAAACCTCTCAGCATTCTGTAGGAGATTGATGATTTACTGCTCCTAAGAAGACAGCAGTCTCATACATGGTATATAGTAAGAGGTGGAACAGAAATCGACTCCCAAAAGATGTTCTTTCAAACCTCAAACTGCAATTACCATGGAGGAGAGGAGGGGGAGTTCAGCTTTGCAACTGGTGCCTCAATAATACATCGTAGGAAGCAGCTGCTTTCTGCTCCCCAGTGCTGCCTCATTCCATAGAGGGGGCAGGTGACGCCTGAGTACACAGAATTTGTGACATTTGTTGGGTGCTTATGGTGCCTGGATGAAGAGTGCTTATAGGAATGTTAGCTATTACTAATTATTATTATAATACTACTGTGGCAGGAAGGTCTAAGCAGCTGTTTTGACGTGAGAAGCTTCCAAGCATCAGTGGTTAACACAATTTTGGTTGGCTCTTACAATCAACTGTGGTCATTATGGTACCTCCCCAACATACCCCAAGGAGTAGTTTGCATATTTCTATGTGGGTTGGTCACTGAATCATTAATCAAGAATTTAACCACTGGTGTGGCAGATCTTGTTGGTGTTCCCAACATGGTTCATCTCTCCCCCCACCTTCACCGATGGTCTCAGGATAGAAAAGAAAATATTTTCCCTCAAATTTGGATTCCCACTACCTGAAATTGAAAAGCCCAGGACATGTTTTCACTGAATAAAGAAAGCCTTTAGTTAGCCTAGGAGTAAAAATGGAAAGGAGAGGAAGAAACACATTTAGGGGAAGTCTCAGGTTAATTTATTTTAGCAATTCCCGAGCCCCCACTATATCCATTGCAGATATAAAGATACAAAGCCGTCAAGGAGACTCAGGCTGGGAGGGATGGACAGACAAACTGACAAGCTCCGTAAAAAGCCACATGTGCAGTGATACATGTACTAAGAACAATAGAGGCACAAGAGAAAAGGAATTTTCGGTCTGGAGGGGAGCAAGTCGGTCAGAAAAAGTCAAAGCAAGGGATATGAGCTAAATCTTGAAAAATGGATGGGGTGGATCCTCCAAGCTCATAAACTGCCCACCTTCCAGGGAAGAGCAGCAGTAGGAACAAGAGTGTGGAGGTGAGAAACCAGCCGGCACTGTGATCAAAAAGAAAACAGAGTTCTCAGAAATGCCTAAATCCTGTGGCTATATGCTCAACAGGACCACCAGTCTCCTGCCCCAATCCTGTCCAGGACCTCTTCATGCAGCACCTCGGTGGAACCTTCTGGCTCCTTTGAATTGCTGTAGCAGCTGACTCTTCGTGCCATTTATCTGGCACTCCCACCCCATCATTTCAGTGTACCCCTCGTACCCCTTGGTGAGCAACTTGAGGGCAGGGACTCAGTAAGGGAGTGTCGTGCTTTAAGCTTCATTATTATTCCATTTGAATTGACCCGCTCAGTTTGATTCACTGTGGTCTGGGTACATAGAGACTCATAGTAGGCTTTTTTTCTGTTGTTATATTTTTTATTTTGAAATTTAAAGTTTATAGAAAAGTTGTAAAAGTAGTACTTGAAGCTCCCCTATACCTTTCGCTCAATTTACCGATTGCTACCATTTTATCACATCTGCCTTATTCTTCATACACACATACATTAAAGTTTTTGCCTGAAACGTTTGAGAAAAAGCTTCAGACATGATGCCCCTTACTCCTTGATCCTTCAACATGTATTTTGTATTTCCTATAAACAAGAACATTCTCCTACACAGTATAACCATCAAGATCAGAAAATTAACACTGATCCAACATCCATATAGTTCACAGATTCTGTTCAAATTTCACCTGTTGTGACATAGAAAACAAACTTATGGTTGCTAAAGGGGAAAGTGGGGGAAGGATAAGTTAGGAGTTTGGGATTAACGTATATATACTACTATATATAAAATAGATAACCAACAAGAACCTACTGTATAGCACAGGGAACTACTATACTCAGTATTTTGTAATACACGTAACCTATAAGGGAAAAGAATCTGAAAAAGACTATACATATATATATTATATATCTAAAACTGAATCACTTTGCTGTACACCTAAACTAACACAACCCTGTAAATCAACTATACTTCAATAAAAACAAAAACAAAAACAAATTTTACTTGTTGACCCAGTAATAGGTCCAGGTCCTTTATAGTTATCATTTCTCTTTAGTCTCCTTTATTTTGGAAAAATTCCTCATTTTTTTCTTCTTTTTCATGACCTTGACATTTCTTGAAGCACGTAGTTACTTTACAGAATGTCCTGCAGTTTGGGTTTGTCTGATGTTTCCTCGTGATTTATGTATTTGCAGTAAGAATCCCTCAGAAGTAATTCCTTGCTCTTCTCATTGCGCCATATCAGGAGACACATGATGTCAATTTGTCCTGTTACTAATTTTCTTGTTGCATTTGGTGAAGATGGTGTCTTACAGGATTCTCTGCTGAGTCATTCCCAACTGTTTTGTGAAGAAATGCCTTTAGACTTCTATGGTAAGATAGGGCTTTCTTTCTCCTCCATTTATTCGTTTAATTTTTATTATTGTAGACTCATGGATTCCTATTTTATTCAAATGGGTAAACTCAGTAACTATCATTACTATGATACTCAAATCACCCCAGACTTGGTCAGTGGGAGCTAACTGAAGGCAGCTCTTTTGTCTTTTTGATATGTCCCCATCATTCTCTGAGCATTGCCTTAGTTTGTGGTACAAGATGGTCCTGTCTCACCTTTTATTTCTCCTACCCCAGCCCTAGAGTCAACCATTTCTCTAAGGAACCCTGGTTCCATTAAATGGAGAATAACATTTAGAAGCCCAGTTCTGCAAGAGAGGTGTGCTTATTGCTACCGGGATATCTTTGCTTCTAGCCCTCTCAGCAGACAGAACTAGGAAATGTAAGCATATATCTATCTACATATGTGTATGTGTATGTACATGTATGATATCTATGAATACACACACACAAACATCTACACACATTTATACCTATTTCTATATCCATGTCTGCATAAAGCTATGAGTTCACATTGATTCCTCCACTCCCAGTCTAACACCACAGGATTTATTCTAGCCTTTCCCTTTTCCATATTTGTAATTCCCTTCTGACAGCAAGAAATCCTCAATGCATTTACTTATTTGCACAGTCCTCCCTGTATGTCACCAGTCTCCCAGCTGCACTTGCCAAAAGTTTGTCCCCTGACTGTGGGCCCCCAAAACAGGCAAACCCCTTCCCCTGCCATGGGGGCACTTTTCATCAACAATGATTTGCATGGTCAGAATTAACCCTCTTTGAGTGAATTCTGACCACTTCTGCCACGGCCTAGACTGAGATTCAATGGAAAAGAATCACAAGGTTTACTTTTCCTGGTGTTGCTTAGCAGAGCGAATGTTATTTTCTTCTTCACCATGGCAGTGACCACTTTCAATGTGGAATTTTTTTTCCTGTTTGCTCATCTCTCCTTCTCTCATTACTCTTGGGACAGTAAAAGGATTAACCAAATCCATTCAAAGATGTGTAGCACTCCAACCTTCTCCCAGGAAGATTGCATTATAAATATGATATAGCTGTAAAAACTAGAGCTGGAGACCAGAGATCAGCTGATCCCTCCCCACAGCTGCCAGATGGTTGGCTCTTCCAGTACATTCTCAGAGACACAACCTCACATCCTAGATACACATCTTTAAGTCATCTTCACCTCCTCCCGCCTCTCCTCCCCCCAACCCCATGATAAATTGTAACCTTGGAGGCGGTGAGTTCCCTCCCGCTGCAGCTGCCACGTCAGTTTCTCCTTGATCCGTTTACTGTGGGTAGGGACTTAACCCTGACAATGTCCTTACTGTTCTGTAAGGCAGGCGAAATCCTTTTTCACAATCTATTATAAATTATCCCAATGCATGAAGTGTTGTTTCCTTACAGAATTTTCAAAACCAGATAGTTATGTCGCATCACATTTACCAAGTGAAATTAAAAATGCCATTTCTAAAATTACTCTCAACGCTCTCACAGTTAATATTGTTAGGGAAAATGGATAATAATGGGACCCACAGTCTTTTGGTCCAGAACTGACTCTGTTTTAGACGAGCAAGGAGAGCTGCCTGGCAACACAATGCATCCCTGTGCATAAACTTTGTTTACAGCCAAGGCTGGAGTAAAGGAACAGATGGTAAGAAAATCGGATTTAAGGAAGGGACAGATGCGCCTGTGTCGGGGAGCTCGGTAAATCTCTTGGCTTTTGGTTTGCATGCAAGGATGAAGTCCAGCTACCCACGGTAGTCACGCCACAGCTCGCTGTTGCCTTTGACTGTTTGCATCTTGTCTCTGAGGATGGTTAATACAGCCCATTACAAGCGTTTATCTCATCCCTCCCACGGGGAATGTGTTTTCCCAGGGATTTGTATGTTCTCTATCCTTTTATGGAAAGTAGTTTCTTCATCATCCATGTGATCGTGTATCTAAAATTTCAAGAATATTTAAGCTGTTAACCCTGCTTGTCTATAGAGGATGGGATTATATTTCTATGATCTTAGAAATATTTCCAATGAGCACATATAACAAGGAAAAATAAGCATAAACATTTATGCTTAACACATTAATAAGCACCCTCCACCCTTCGTGCTTCATCGTCTCTCTTTGGTACCTTTCTCTGTGAAGGCAAAACAATTTTAAGATGCTAACCTCCACAACATATAAAATAGCTATTATAAATGTTATATTAAAGCTGCCCAGGCCTACTTTTTCCTCCCTCCTAAAGGAAAGTGTAAGTTATACTCGAGTTAAGATTTACATTTGCTCCTTCAGGGAGGTAACGGGGAAGAACACACACATTCTGTCCCAGTGATGTATGGCTGGATTTAAATACATTTATGTTATTTAACATAATTCTATCTCAGTGGTGTATGGTTGGATTTAACAGCCCCAGTTGTTCAATGCCGGGATCAAGTTATAAACCTTTTTATTCCAAAATGACCCCCTCTACGTTTATAGCAATTCTAGGACATTCATAGCCACCCCACAAGTCACTTCCCTACAGAGACATGCACCGTAACGAGGAATCCCACCCATTCCTGCATGTTGGCAATTGTCACTCCTCTGCAACATTGAGTTCTGTGAAAGTCACTCTTTCAGATTCATCCTGAGAGAAAGATGGAACTACTTAAGGAAAAATGCTATATATTAAAGAAAGAGTTCCTCACAAAATAGTCACAAGTTAAAAATCAAAGTATCTTACAGGATTGACTGCAAAGCACCCCAGCAAGTGGCTTAAGTGACACCTTCAGAACTGGTTTGACTCAACTCTTGCCTCTTGGTATGTGCAAGCCAGCTGCAGCTCTTTGGATATGAGCATGATTCTGTTGGATGGCACACAGGTTCCCTCTTCACATACATTCTCCAGACGTGCCTCACCAACCAGCCCACCCCCAAGCGCACATAGGGCTGCCCTCTGGAACTTCCAGTCAACTCTGAGGTCCAGTGTGACCCCCTTCCCCGATCTCTGGAAAGGCAACATTGGGATCAGAGGCCTGTGGCTTGCTGGTACCCCCAATCTCTCACAGTGCGTGGGTTCTTGCCTGTGTTGGTGTGGCTTCCTCACCCAGTGGGACGTGGAGGGGGCCCTGAGCCTGATAAACCGAAGGCCTGGCTGAGGCTGCCTTAGAGAATTTACCACTTCTACTTTAAGTGAGCCACGTTCTTTCACTCTGACAGCGTCTGCATGTGCCACCACCTCTGATTCTCTGGCTCCAATGCACTACAGGAACCAAGCCAAGGAAAAAGCCACCACCAAGAAATCTGGGAAAGAATCCATACCTATGCACAACCACCAGCCAGGAGGCAATTTGTTATGCCTCCTTTTTGGCATCCTTTTCTGTGCCTGATGCAAATATACCCTCCCCTCAGTTCTGTGGGACTCAAACTTTTGTTTGCATGGGATGGACCTTGAGGACATTGGATGGACCTTGAGGGCATTATGCTGAGTGAAATAAGTCTGACAAAGACAAAATATCCTATGATCTCAGTTATGTGTGAAATCTAAACAAATTAAACAAAACCTGCACTTATAAATACAGAAAACAGATTGGTGGTTGGGAGGTAGAGGAGTAGGTGAACTGCGTGAAGGGCGTGAAAAGGTACAAACGTCCCTTGCCTCAGTCATTTAGGTTTAATGGGTCCAGGGTGGAGCCCAGGAACAACAGGCTCCACATGTAAAGCTGATGACCATGGCTTTTTCAAAAAAGGCCCTAAATAGTAATTTGTCTTTTTCTCTCTTCACTTTATACAATCCCTCTTCCCACTCACTTTAATTATCCTAGAGCTTTAATTATGACCTATATACTAATGCCTTCCAAGTCTGTACATCTGTAGCCCCAACCTTTCACTTGAATGCTAGGTTTAAATTTCCATCAGCCAGCAGATATTTCTCCCTTGATGTGCTCTAGATATTTTTAAAACACTTTCAAAATATAATAATGAAAAGTTATTTCCTCCCAAGACATTTGAAATTAAAGGCCACTCTTTGAGGCCCACTTAGGTAACAAAACAGTAGCTTGACCAAAATGTGGAATCCACTCAGGGTAAAGAAAAATTTGTTTAAATTTCTTAAAAAAAAAAAAAAAAATATATATATATATATATATTTAGCTGCACCGGGTCTTACTTGCGGCACGCGGGATCTTTATTTCCCTGACTAGGGATGGAACTTGGGCCCTCTGCATTGGGAGCACGGAGTCTTAACCTCTGGACCACCAGGGAAGTCCCTTGTTTAAATTTCTTATAAAGTTAAAACAATTTTTTTTGTTGCTAATGGCTGAACAGCCTATAACACCAAGACCAGAAAGCAGTTTGCTTCCACAATGTATACATTTGGGGCTAGCATCATCACTTCTGCTGAAGATATGAACAGATATTCAAATATTTCATCATCACTTAGTGAACGTTTGCCTTGTTTCCCCAAGACAAAGATGGCTCTGTGGGTATTTGATAACTGTGGGTACTGACTACCTGTTGACTTTATTCTCTACTGCTTCTCAAAGGACAGTGGTGAAAATTCCACCTTGAGAATCTGAGTTATTACATTCACCTGAGGATTCAAATCTGTAGTGGTAATTAGGCTCCTTCTGTTGCAAGGAGCAGAAACCCACTCAGTTCAAAGTTTATCGTCAGGCTGAAGTGCCACTGAGGAAAACAGGAACAGTGGCACCTGAGGGGAACTGGACATCTTCAGAGAATCATGACAGCACCGTTAATAAAGGGTCTCACAGACCAACAGCTTCCATGGGCAGACACAGCTCTGAGCTCTGCCTGTGCTCACTTGCTTAGTCTTCACAGCAGCCTTATGAGAGGCACTGTCATTGTCCCTGCTTCACATAGGGGGAAACTGAGGCATAGAGTGGCGAAGAAAGGCAGCCCAGCTGCTCTGGCTCCAGGGCCATGTCCTTTCCCACTGTGCAATGCAGCCGCTCTCCTGGTTGTCCTCCCCCATTGGAACTTCGCAGTTATGGTGGCTCAGTGGCTCCCTTGTTGGTGTCTTCTGCTCTTACTGCTGCCAACTGACTCCGTGTTCTCTCCCTTAAGATTTTTATTCACTCCCCCAACATGTGTACTTTGAGTGCAGTCGCTGCTGGTGGTGGGCAGAGCATATTTAGCAGGTGCAGCACAGCCTTGGTGGCTTGGTGGGGTATATGGAAGCTGTGGCATCATTGGAGCTGATAGAAATGTAGACACATCACCACCGTATGACAAAGCAGGAGAGAAAACAGCAAGCCAGGGAACAGACAAGTAACAAAATCAAATACCCTCTGATAGCTGTGAGTTCAGAAGGCAGGAGGGCCATCCCCTGGCGGCTCTTAGAACTAGTTGGTGAGAAATTTTTTTTTTTAATAAACTTATTTATTTTTATTTATGTATTTAGTTAGTTTTGGCTGTGTTGGGTCTTCGTTGCTGTGCGTGGGCTTTCTCTAGTTGCAGCAAGTGGGGGCTACTCTTCATTGCAGTGCGCGGGCTTCTCACTGTGGTGGCTTCTCTTGTTGCAGAGCACGGGCTCTAGGAGCGTGCGGGCTTCAGTAGATGCGGCCCATGGGCTCAGTAGTTGTGGCTCATGGGCTCTAGAGCGCAGGCTCAGTAGTTGTGACGCACGGGCTTAGTTGCTCCGTGGCATGTGGGACCTTCCCGGACCAGGGCTTGAACCTGTGTCCCCTGCAATGGCAGGCGGATTCTTAACCACTGCGCCACCAGGGAAGCCCAGTTGGTGAGAAATTTGAAGGGAATGAAAATACTGTAGGCAGAGGAGAATGAGAGAACCAGAGAAATGTTGTTTTTGCCTATTATTTTTTTCTCTTTTTCCTCTCCAGGCTGGTATGGACTGGGGAAACATGGATTATGTAATTTGTAGCTCCCACAAAATAGAGCCCTACAGCCCATCCTCCTCCAAATGTAGATGCTCTTTGTGTGTTGATTTAATTTAAGCTAATTTCCCTTTCCCTATCACATCAAGGCCAAGGCCCAAAACAGTACCACCTCCTCCAGAAAGCACTTCCTCTGTGACCCTACAGATTTACTGAGACCTACTGTGTGTCAAGCACTGTTCTAGGCACTGAGGACATAGCAATTGATAAAAGACGCAAGGCCCTGCTGGATTGAAACATACACCACAGGTGGGAAGGGGCCTTGGAGAGCATCTGTTTAGTCCACTCCTTACCCAAGACAGGAATCATCTCCACCCCAGGCCTGCCCACCAGTCAGCCAGCCTCTACTTCTTCACACATCTCTAGGGATGGACTGTCCTATCAGCAGTCAACTCGAAAGCTTAGGAAGCTCTTGCCAAAATGGTGTAAAAATCTGTTTTCCTGCTATGTCTATTTATTGACCTTGGTTTCTCTCTCTGGAGCTAGACAAAATAAATTTCCTTTCATCTGACATCCCCTCAAATATTGGACAATCTACAAACTCTCATCCTCACACTTGCTCACTCATCTCTCTGCCGTCCTTTCATTTTCCCACCAAGCTCAGGTCACATCTCCTTCCCTTACCTTTCCCCAATCCTTGCCTTACCCTCTCTCAGCCAGAATCTGGCGTATTTGCACTCCTTTTACTTAGACTTTACTTCTCCTTCATGCTATTTCTCCCTTCTTTCCTCCCATTACAATCTCAGCACCCAGCTCTAAGCCTATATTGTTTCAACCTCTGTATGTGCTAGTTCATTGCCATCCTGGACAAATTGGAATTGGACAGATTGTGGTAAGTGATGGTGGCAAGTCGGCTCTTTGTTTGGGGCTTTGTTTTGTCTTTGGCTGGGTCTATTATCTCTTTAAATTTAAGTTATTACCATGCAGAATTATTTAAGAAACTGGGTCAGGGAGTCCATGTATGATAATTATTTGATCACTAAAACAAAATGTAATAAAACATAACTACCAGAAAGCCTTTGTACAGATAAAAAGTAAGAATGAGTAAATGAATGAATGGATGGATGTTTCCTTGTCTATAAGTCTTAGAATCAGTGTTGTCCATTTTTAGTTTATTCCTACCCATACCAAATAGATAAATAAAGTGGATGCTTTTTCAAATCAGAATAGCTAAGTTTAAGTCATTACAATTGCTAGTTTATTTATATTAAATAAATATATCATCTCATCACACTGTGCAGCATAATTAGCAAGTATTATGTTGTTGAATCCATGACCCAGTTTCCTGAAGACATCTGTCTTCTAAAAGGATTTTTTTCAAACTGAGATTAAAAGGCACTACTCAACTAGGGTTGCCAGATAAAATACAGGACACTCGGCTAAATGTGAATTTCAGATAAACAGTGAATAATTTTTTAGTATAAGTCTGTCTCAGATATTACATGAGAGAGACTTACACTAAAAATTATTTGCTGTTTATCTGAAATTCAGATTTATTTTAGCATCTTATATTTTTCTTTCTCTTTTCTTCTCTCCTTTCTTTTCTTTTCTTTTCTTTTTTTTTTTTTTTTTTTTTGCTAAATCTGACAACTTTATACCCAAGATGTACACCTTAGAAGTTCATCCCAATTCCCACCCTTCCACCACTAACCTCCCTCTTCTCCACCCTCTAGCCCAATTATATTTCTCTTTCTTTGTATCTTTTCAGATGAAAGACTCAGATTGCAGTTCCCTCTAGTGTAATGGCCTCACTCATTTCTACTTCAAATAGTTTTTTTCCCCCCTTTGACAATATACAACAGGTGTGCAGCCTTGGTTGATTTCTACTGTGGGATTAAAAAAAAAGTGTACAGGATAAACTGCTGGGGAAATTGGCTTAAACAACTTAACTGATGACTAAGAGTTTAACAGTTGCAAACAGGTGAAACCAGTCTCATTGTGCAAATGATGCAAACTCGAGGAGATCTGTGACAGTAAAACACAATTCCCTGTCAACAGAAATAAGTTTACTAGATGTTATCACCTATGATCTAAAGGCCTTGTACTTCAATAGATTTCTTTTTTTTCACCGGAGAACTGGATTCATTTCCGTTTTTTGTTTTTGTTTTTTTAATACTTTTCTGACTCCATTTCCCTTTCATCCCATAAGCTCTTGATACCATCTGCAAAGGTTGTCAGAGAATACTCCATGGACTGACTTTTCTGAGGGCTCTGGGCCATCCCCTACCTCAAAAGCCTTTCTCTTTACTAGCCTGGGGAGTGTAAACACAACCCATTCCCACCTCCTCTCAGCCAGCAACATGGAGTCATTCATGCTCTTGTGCTGGCATTATGATTGATTTGTTTCATTATTGTTTATGGATCTGAGTAGGCAAATGTGTAGAATCATAAATACAGTGGGAAAAGATGCATTATTCTTGTCGAGAGTAGGTTACATCAATGTCCATGGCATGAGGCTTTAAACTGTTAGGTAATGATTGTCAACATATCAGACAATGCAAACTGGCTCAATGTACAGTTACGTGCTTTACCTCTCTGGAAATGATAAACTATGCTGTAAGCTGTTGCCTATGTTTAACAAAATGCTACTCAGAGTAGTCTATGAGACTCTAATAAATTAACTTAACATGGATACTGAGATATTAAAAATAAACAGCTTAGTAGAGCGAATTTTAAGATGACTATGAGCTTCAAAAAATAAACTTGAGATCCCATGAACCTTGGATTCTCAAACTTTTATATACATAAAGCAATCTACAGATTCAATGTGATCCCTATCAAATTACCAATGGCATTTTTCACAGAACTAGAACAAAATATTTTATAATTTGTATGGAAACACAAAAGACCCTGAATGGTCAAAGCAATCTTGAGAAAGAAAAACGGAACTGGAAGAATCAGGCTCCCTGACTTCAGACTATACTACAAAGCTACAGTAATCAAGACAGCATGGTACTGGCACAAGAACAGAAATATAGATCAATGGAACAGGATAGAAAGCCCACAGATAAACCCATGCACGTATGGTCACCTAGTCTATGAGAAAGGAGGCAAGAATATACAATGGAGAAAAGACAGTCTCTTCAATAAGTGGTGCTGGGAAAACTGGACAGCTACATGTAAAAGAATGAAATTAGAACACTCCCTAACACCATACACAAAAATAAACTCAAAATGGATTAAAGACCTGAATGTAAGGCCAGATACTATAAAACTCTTAGAGGAAAACATAGGCAGAACACTCTTTGACATAAATCGCAGCAACATCTTTTGTGACCCACCTCCTAGAGTAATGAAAATAAAAACAAAAATAAACAAATGGGACCCAATGAAACTTAAAAGCTTTTGCACAGCAAAGGAAACCATAAAGAAGATGAAAAGACAACCCTTAGAATGGGAGAAAATATTTGCTTATGAAACAACTGACAAAGGATTAATCTCCAAAATATACAAGCAGCTCATGCAGCTCAATATCAATAAAACAAACAACCCAATCCAAAAATGGTCAGAAGACCTAAATAGACCTTTCTCCAAAGAAGACATACAGTTGGCCAAGAGGCACATGAAAAGATGCTCAACATTACTAATTATTAGAGAAATGCAAATCAAAACTACAATGAGGTATCACCTCACACTGGTCAGAATGGCCATCATCAAAAAATCTACAAATAGTATGAACTTCCTTGGTGGCGCAGTGGTTAAGAAACTGCCTGCCAATGCAGGGGACATGGGTTCAATCCCTGGTCCAGGAAGATCTCACATGCCACAGAGCAACTAAGCCCATGCACCACAACTATTGAGCCCACGTGCCACAACTACTGAAGCCCATGTGCATAGAGCCCATGTTCTGTAACAAGAGAAGCCACTGCAATAAGAAGCCCACACACTGTAACGAAGAGTAGTCCCCGCTCGCCGCAACTAGAGAAAGCCTGCGTGCAGCAGCAAAGACCCAACACAGCCAAATAAATAAGTAAATAAATAAAATTATTTTTAAAAATCTACAGACAATAAATGCTAGAGAAAGTGTGGAGAAAAGGGAACCATCATGTACTGTTGGTGGGAGTGTAAATTGATACAGCCACTATGGAAAACATTATGGAGGTCCCTTAAAAAACTAAAAATAGAACTACCATATGACCCTGCAGTCCCACTACTGGGCATATACCCAGAGAAAACCATAATTCAAAAAGACACATGCACCCCAATGTTCATAGCAGCACGATTTACAATAGCCAGGTCATGGAAGCAATCTAAATGTCCATCAACAGAGGAATAGATAAAGATGTGGTACATTTATACAATGGAATATTACTCAGCCCTAAAAAACGTTGGGTCATTTGTAGAAATGTGGATGGACCTAGAGAGTGTCATACAGAGTGAAGTAAGTTAGAAAGAGAAAAACAAATATTGTATATTAACACATATACATGGAATCTAGAAAAATGGTATATATGATCCTATTTGCAAAGCAGAAATAGAGACACAGACGTAGAGAACAAATGTATGGATACCAAGGGGGAAGGGGTGTGGGAAGAATTAGGAGATTGGGATTGACACATATACACTATTGATAGTATGTATAAAATAGATAACATAGTGTATAGCACTAATAATAGTGAACATAGTGTATAGCACAGGGAACTCTACTTAATGCACTGTGTTGACCTGAATGGGAAGAAAGTCCAAAAAGGAGGGGACATATGTATATGTATGGCTGATTCATTTTGCTGTACAGTAGAAACTAACACAACATTATAAAGCAACTATACTGCAATAAAAATTAATTAAAAAAATGTTCCAGAGGGTTTTCTAAATACCGACTACTCTTGTGTCCTATTCCCAGATATTCTGTTTCAGCAGGCATGTAACATTGTAGTTAAGAGCATGGATTAGGAGCCAGACAGATCTGCCACTTTGTCACATGAAATTCTCTCATTTATGTCTCAATTTTCCTCATCTGTAAAATGGGGACAATGTTACCTATTGCATGGAGTCATTGTGAGGATTAACAGTTACTGTCTGTAAAATAGACAGGACATGGAAGCAACCTAAGTGTCCATCGACAGATGAATGGATAAAGAAGATGTGGCAAATATATACAATGGAATATTACTCAGCCATAAAAAGAAACGAAACTGAGTTATTTGTAGTGAGGTGGATGGACCTAGGGTCTGCCATACAGAGTGAAGTAAGTCAGAAAGAGAAAAACAAATACCATATGCTAACACATATATATGGAATCTAAAAAAAAAATAAAATGGTTCTAAAGAACCTAGTGGCAGGACAGGAATAAAGACACAGACGTAGAGAATGGACTTGAGGACATGGGAAGGGGGAAGGGTAAGCTGGCACGAAGTGAGAGAGTACAACTGACATATATACACTACCAAATGTAAAATAGATAGCTAGTGGGAAGCAGCTGCATTGCATGGGGAGATCAACTCGGTGCTTTATGACCACCTAGAGGGGTGGGATAGGGAGGGTGGGAGGGAGACGCAAGAGGGAAGGGATATGGGGATATATTTATATGTACTGCAGATTCACTTTGTTATAAAGCAGAAACTAACACACCATTGTAGAGCAATTATATTCCAATAAAGATGTTAAAAAAAAAAAGTTGCTGTCTGTAAAGCACTGAGTAGATCACCCATATATGTTAGCAATTTAAAAAAAAGAAGCCAACACTCCAAGGGATGCTGGCAGTCAGCACACATTCTACCGGACACTGCAGTGTGGCCTCAGGCTAACTATTGACTCAGTGTGGGCTGTGCGTAAATTAGTTAATCTCTCTGTGCATCAGTTTACTGCCAGTAAAATAAGCCTGAGAATTCTTAACTAACTCACAGATCCAGTCCTTGAGAAAGGAAGTAGCTATATTTCCCCCAATAGCTTGTCAGTGTTTACTCAGCACTGTGAGAAAGTTTGGAACAGTAAGAAATACATAGTAAACAAGGACCATGCCAAGACTGTAGGCACCAATAAATTGCTTTGGATCTTTACCTTCACTCTTGTGGAGAGCGATCACAAAAAGTCTGCCGTCTTGGTTGTCAAGACAAGTCTGGCACACATGGAACTACAAACCCACCACACAATGCCATGGATGTGTTTGGAAATGTGGGAAACTTCAGTGGCCACAAGTTGAGTCTCCCTTCTGGCTCCTTCTCCGTGACCTCTAAATGCTGGCAGGCCCTAGGACTCTGGCGTCTTCTCAATCTACACTCTTCCTTGGTGTTGTTGTCTAGGCCCTTGGCTTTTTGTAACTCTAGCCTGACCTCTCATTGGGTTTCAGACTTGTATATATCCAACTCTCTACCCAACATCTACACTTAGATGCTTAAAGGGATCTCAAACTTAATACGTCTAAAAATGAACTCTTGTTTCCAAATCCAACATCTCTCCTGCCCACACAAATCTATTTTCTTCCTCCCCCTAGGCTTTCCCTACCAGGTACTCAGATTTAACATTAAGAAGTCACCCTTGATCCTTCTCTCCCTTAAAGCCCTACAGTTTCTCACCTCTGCATCCTCTGCATCCTCATCTCCTGCTACACTCTGCCTCACATTAGCCTTCTTGCTGTTCTAGAACATTCCTCATCTTTCTAGAACATTTCTCTCTCCAGGACTTCACTTCCTATTCCCTTTACCTGGAGCACTCTTCTCTTGGGTTGGCTCATGGGTGATTGCTTCTCATAATTCAAGTCTCTGCTCAAATATCAAATGTCTCCTCCTCAAAGAGGCCTTCCCTGACCACTGAATGAAAAACAGCCTCCACTACCATGGTCACATTCTAGCCCTCATCCTGCCTCTTTATTTTTTGCTCATAGCACTTGTCTCAATGTAAAGCTACACTACTCATTTGTTTTACTTGCTTAAGGTCTGTCTTCCACACTAGAAGAAGTGTAAAAAAGCTCCAAGAGGGTAAAGAGTTTGTCTTATGGTACCCTGAGCTCTAGAATGGTGATAACTCATCGTGGGTTCTTAGTAAATCCTTATTATAAGAATGAATGAATGAATGATGAATGGATATCAGTTATTAATAACAAAGGAGTTTGGGGAACCGGAAGAATAATGAGCATTAGAACACTAAAAGAAATAGATTCTATTTGGGCTTTCAAGGGCTAGAAGGATTTGGATAGGTGAAAAAAAGAAGAAAGGGCTTAGCAGGTGGGGAAGAGTACAAGCAAAGCCCAGATATGATCACAGTATTTGTGGGGCAATGAAAAAAAACTGATCTGATAGAGGCAGAGCAAATGACAGATACAAAAAGAGGCTGAGGTTGAATAAGTAGGAGGGGTCAGACCAGAGCAAATGCTGAATGTGTCACATAGACGAGTTATTTGATGCGGGTGTGATCTCTTCCAAGGGGGTGGCAAGGTGTCAGTGACAAGTGTGGCATCATGTAGAGTTGAAACTGAGAATAAGGGAGAGTTCTGCCACCAGTACAACACTCAGGCGAAGCCTTGGGAAAAGGCAAAGTGCTCTACAACCACATTTCCCCCATAGCTTGAGTTAAAATCCCAGGAAGAAGCCCCTTTGCTCTTGGGACATCTCAGAAACTTAGAGGTCACACAGCCAAATCTGAGAATGGGCCCAGCCAAGAGGACCTCACATTACTCAGTGGTCAGGGAGTAATTAATTGTTGCTATAGAATCCAGGAAGTATTGGATCTTGTGTGATGCCATGGGAATGAGGGCCGTTTCTGAAAACACATTGGAGATATCGTTGGGAAAATGTCAGGTTTTTAATGACCACAACAGAATTTCAAGCGAATCCCTCCCTAATTTTGCTGCAGCTAAAAACATTGTTTGTTATGATTCTAAGTAATACTTTGTAGCTTTGCTCTAAAGATGCACACACTGACATTTTGAGAAACCATATGTATTCCAGATGTTGTGTAACAGAGGTGGAGAATTGATTTACTGAGAGAAAAAGCTGGAAATGACCTAGATAAGTAGAGCAAAACCCAAAGGACCCAGTCATTTTTCTATTAAGATCAAGTGACTAATTAGATGGTAAAACGTGTTATAGTTCCCTGACTTCCACCTCCCCTCAAAGATGAGAAAGGCACATTATGTGTAGCCCCAAAGTAACACTTTAAAGAATGCTTCAGCGTTTACTTTATTCACAAGCCTGTAACTGGGTCATTTATTGCACTTAAAAAAAAAAAATTCCTCCTTGTGCCTCTACTGTGTCAGACACCACAGCGTCGCCAAGGGTGGTGGGAACACTGAGTTTGTGCCAGACGCTTCCTGGTTCAGCCTTGGTGTCCCCTCTGTTTTCTGATGCGCTAGAAGGGCAAATCACAACTTGTGGATGTTACGGCGCTGGGTACCCACCTCTCTGCTGGTACTTCACATATTTTAGCTCAGTGAATCCTCACATGTAAAGGTGGTAGATAACATCACATCCATGTTACATATTAAAAAAGTAAACCTCAGAGAACATTTTGCCTCCACAGTCTATTTATTTTGGATAAGGAATATATTGACCTTTGGAGCTCCCATTTCTGGGCTCCAAACCTTTGCATTAAGAATAGCTTTGTCTTGTCACAGAGAGGTGGAACCCTTTGAAACAAAATTGCTGAATAACTTGGAAATGGCACTACGTTTCACTTATGTCAAGCAAAATCCAAGAAAACAAAAGTTTGAAACAACAGAAGAGTTTGCATAGGAACAAAGAAAAAAATTTCCCTTCCTCCTCCAGACAGAGGCCACATCATCTTTGTTACTATATCCCCAGTGCCTAGCATAGAGAGAAAATCAAGATGGTTCTCTGGGGGCAAATGAACTCATACGGTAGCCTTGGGTGCATGCATTATACACTCCAGACTGGAAGCTTCCTCAAAAGTCACTTTGGATCAGACACCCTGCTTCCAAGCAGGGTCACATTCAAAGTAAGCACCAAGAGGATCTGGCCTACCTCCCTCCCTAAGGTGTAAAAAGCATTACAGATGGACAGTAAGAACAACAAAGAAGGTGTAAGATGAAATAAACTTGATCCACATTGCCCACTTGCCTTCTTCTCTAGTCCTTCCTTCCTCCCTCCCTCCCTTCCTTCCCCTTTTCTTTCTTTCCTCCTTTCTTTCTTTCTTTTTTTTAATAAATTTATTTGTTTGTTTATTTATTTATTTTACTTGGCTGCTTTGGGTCTTCATCACTGTGTGCGGGCTTTCTCTAGTTGTGGCGAGCGGGGGCTACTCTTCATTCCGGTGCACGGGCTTCTCATTGCGGTGGCTTCTCTTGTTGCGGAGCACGGGCTCTAGACACGCAGGCTTCAGTAGTTGTGGCATGTGGGCTCAGTAGCTGTGGCTCGTGGGCTCTAGAGCACAGGCTCAGTAGTCGTGGTGCACGGGCTCAGTTGCTCTGCAGCATGTGGGATCTTCCCGGACCAGGGCTCGAACCCTTGTCCCCTGCATTGGCAGGCGGATTCTTAACCACTGCACCACCAGGGAAGTCCTTTCTTTCTTTCTTTCTTTCGTTCGTTCATTCTCTTTCTTACTTTCTTTCTTCTTTTTTGTTAACAAACAGTGATCTGTTGGTGGGAAAATTCCTGGATGTTTCCCACAAGCAGATGGTAATGTTCTCTTATTCTCATGTTATAGGAACCAGACAGAGAAGGGGGAGGTGGAAAAGGGAATGATAGAATCAGAATTAGACAAAGCACATGTGGCCAATCAGTAATCCTCTGGTACTAATGACTTTTTTTTTTTTTACACATTTAGACATTTTTTTAATATTCTTTTCCATCATAGTTTATCACAGGATACTGAATATAGTTCCCTGTGTTATACAATAGGACCTTGTTGTTTATCCGTTCTAATGACTCTTGAGAACTACAGTATTTGCAAGAATTATTTACCATTATCATTATACTATCATTGCAATCAAGGATAGGCCAGTAAGAGATTTCATCTTCACTCTTTCTTTCAACAAGTGTTTGGTCAGTGCTGAGCGTATCAGGCTTTGGGCTAGTTGCATGTTTTACAGAGATGAACAAACCAGAGTCCTTGCTGTCAGCTAGTTCGTAATCAAGACAACCCTGACAGCAATGACCACGTGGACTGGTCACTGCTGGGACAGCGGCACGCCCAGGATGCTAGGGAAGCCTTGGCGTGTGGTCAGAACAGGTCCCAAGACCAGATGACACTAGAGCTCTGTCCAGAAAGAGCGGTAGGATTTAGACACAGGCAAAGAAACAAAGGAAGTGATTCAAGGCAGGGGTAAAAGTCATTGAAATATGAGAACACCTGAGCTGTTTGGGAACCAGAGTTAGTCGGTACCTCTAGAATCTGAGATGGGGCTGAGGATCAGTAATTGAGACTGAAGAAGCCACAGGGGCAGATCAAGAAAGACTCTAGCTCTCATGATTGGACATTAATCTGAAGGCAGCAGAGAACCATGGAAGGATTTCCAACCAGAAATGAGAATGCCATATTAGCACTTTTGGAAGTTCACTTGAGAAGCAACGTGATACACAGACTTGTGAGTCATGAAATCAGACTGGAGACAAAGAGACTAGTTAGCAAAGGGTGGCAAGAAACCAGGTGAGAAATTACTCAGGGCCTAAACCAAGGACCGTCAGTGAGGATGGAGAAGAGGAGGCCAGCTGGCCAGTTGGGTGTGAATAATGAGTGGAGAAGGAGATGCCACAGAGAACTCCCGGGCTTCTGGCTTGACTTAGCTGGTGGATGTTGATATCATACAACAGACAATGTAGGCAAGGGGCACATTTTGAGGAGGACGACGATACGGGCAATGCTGGATAGGGTGAGCCTGACGTGTCCGACTGGCAGTTGGGCAGCCATATCCGGAGCTCAGGAACGCAGTCTATACTGCAGATACGAATCAGCTTATGCGTGATCACTGAAGCTGGAGGTTTAAGTTCTACTAGATCAATAGCTTACAGACAGTTTTTCTGTAGCCCACAGTAGAAATACATTTAACATCACAATCCTATGGACACATACACACACATATAAAAATTCACTGAACGATATTTACTGTTGCAAAATGTGATGGACTCTAATAATTTTCCCTTTTATGCCATTTTTTTAAAAAACGCAGGTCAGGTGCGTACTAACAGGATGCAACCTTTAATTTAAAACACGTTGTCCTGCACTGTAAGCTTCTTGTGGCAGGGACCACATCTTACGCAATTTGGATTCCCCAAAGTATCCGTTATAATGCCTTTCACATAATTAATTTTTGTGGAAGGAAGGAAGGAAGGAAGGGAGGAAGGAAGGGAAGGGAAGAAAGAAGGAAGGGTTTTCGGACAATTTTCTCCAGAATTATAATGACATCTTTGACTCCTCAGTTCTCTTGAACTTTTATATATAGTTTCTATTTTTTTCACACATTTCCAAGATGAATCAAGAATGAATCATTAGGGTTCCCTGGCTGTCCAGTGGTTAGAACTCAGTGCTTTCACTGTCATGGCCCTGGGTTCAATCCCTTGTTGGGGAACTAGACCCAGAAGACCCAGAAGCAGGGTGACCAAAAAAAAAAAAAAAAAAACCCATTAGTGCCTGAGGTGAGATTTGATGGTTTGCCTTTTCTCCCCACTGTGCCCCCAATACCAACTCCCTAAACCAACCAAGTATTACAGGCATAGTGTTTTAAGCTGGACTGAACTGGCCAAGCAATGTGCTTACATGTCAAGTCTGCAGCTCTTTCTTTCTATGCGAAGACTGTCATGTTCTGTTCCACATGACCCCATCACAGCTGCCTGGACCAGAGGAAGATGGCAGTGGCAACCAACACACACTTAAAGAAGAGGAAGTAGAAAGCAGGAGGAAGCAGAAGCTGTGAGCAAGCTGAAGACAAGAGGAAGAGAGGACAAGACAGGTTGCAGAAGTTAGTTGGTAGGAACAGGAGCAGTTGAAGAAGAAGCAGAGAGTAGTTGAGAAACCATAACAACAAAGCGCTAGAAAAGTGCACTGTGGCCAAGTTCCGCTCAGAGGGACAAGATACCAAATTAAACTGTGATGAATCCTGAGTTACCTTCCACTTCTCTTAGTACATTTCAGGCTCTGTGACAGCTGGCTTTTCATAGATTCCTCTAGCTCCACGAGGCCTGGTTGTCATAAATAAAATTTCTCTCTCCCTTACTTTCTAAGAATTTTTTAAATTCTTAAGTTATGGAAAATTTGCAAGAATACTATGGAGAACTCACATACTTTTTACACAGATTCATCAATTTTTAACTTTTTGCCACATTTCCTTTGTGTCTCATTTTTTTCTGAAGCATTTGAGAATAGGATGCGTATATCATACTCCTTTGCCTCAGTATTTCAGTGAGTATTGCCTTAGAACAAAGATATTTTCTTCTACAACCACAGGCATCAAATTCAGGAAATTTTACACTGATGTAATACTTTAAAAGTCCGTGTTTCTACACCAATGTTCATTGCAGTATTATTTACAATAGCCAAAAGGGGGACTTTCCTGGTGGTCCAGCGGTTAAGAATCTGCCTTCCAATGCAGGGGATGTGGGTTTGATCCCTGGTCGGGGACTAAGATCCCACATGTCGCGGGGCAACTAAGCCCACGTGCCACAGCTAGAGAAGCCTGCACACCACAACGAAGAGCCCACACACTGCAATGGAGACCCAGTGCAGCCAAAAAAAGGGAAACAAAACAAACCAATAGCCAAAAGGTAGGGACAAACTTAATGTCCATCTAGAGATGAATGGACAAAGAAAATGTGGTATGTGCATGCAGTGGAATATTATTCAGCCATAGAAAAGAATGATATTCTAATTTATGCTACAACATGGATGAACCTTGAAAACATTATGCTAAGTGAAATAAGCCAGACACAAAAGGACAAGTGTTGTGTGATTCCACTTATATGAGGCACCGAGAAGAGGCACATTCACAGAGACAGGAAGTAGAATGGTGGTTAACAGAGGCTGGGAGAAGGAGAAAATGGGCAGCCACTGTTTACCGGGTACAGCGTTTCTGTTTGAAAAGATGAAAACATTCTGGAGATGGATAGTGACGATGGTTGTACAACGTAGTGAACGCACTTAATACCACTGAACTATACACCTAAAAATAGTTTAAATGGTAATTTTCTGTTATATTTTACCACAATTTTTTTTTTAATTTCAAATTCTATGACTTGTCCCAATAATGTCTTTTATAGCATTTTCCCTCCAGTCCAGGATCACGCATTTCACACGTTGCATTTAGCTATTGTGTCTCCTCATGAGGGTGACTAATTCATTTCCATTTGCCTGGACTTTTCCAATTTTATCACGGAAAGTCCTGTGTTCTGGGAAACCACTCAGCCCCAGACAAACAGGGACGGTTGGTCACCCCACTCTTTAGTCTCCTTTGATCTGTAACAGTTCCTCAGCCTTTGCCTTTCATTGCCATTTTTAAAGAAATTGGTTCAGTTATTTTATAGAATATTCCCCCATTTTATTTTACCTAATGTTTTCCCAGGTTATGCCTTTCCGGCTAGGGTACCACATTAGTAATGTTGCATGCTTTCTGAGTACCTCAGTTAGAGGTACAAGCGTCCCTTTGCCCCGCATTGGTATCTTAATTTTGATCACGGTCAAGGTGCAGTCCAATTGCACAATCACGTACTTACTACTTTCCTCCCTGTACATTCTTTTTTTTTTTTCTTCCAGTTTTACTGAGCTATAATTGACATAGAGCATTGTATAAATTGAGCCATAATTGACATAGAGCACAATGATTTGACTTACATACATCATGAAATGATGACCACAATAAGTTTAATGACCATCCATCGTCTCATAGAGATACAACATTAAAGAAATAGAAAAAGTATATGTTTTCCTTGTGATGAGAACTCTTAGGATTTACTCTCTTAACAGCTTTCATGTGTAACATACAGCAGTGTTCATTATATTTATCATGTTGTACATGATACATGTACATCCCTAGTATTTATTTATCTTACATCTGGGAGTTTGTACCTTTTGACTGCCTTCATCCAATTCCACTCCTAACCTCCCCCGCCTCTGGTAACCAGAAATCTGATCTCTTTTTTTATGAGTCTATGTTTGTTTTTGAAGTATAATTGACCTGCAACACTATGTTAGTTCCTGAGACACAGCATAGTGTGTTTCTATATATTTCAAAATGATCGCCATGATAAGGCTAGTTACCATCCTTCCAACATATTTTTAAAATAAACGTTTATTATGGTATATAAGTGTTCCTCGCAATCTGAAAGAACCTGGGCAGAAGCTAAATATTTGAAAGGAAACATCTGACAGCATCCTTGCACTTGACAGAAGCAAGCATTTCAGGATCCCCTTTCCACTGTCATCATGGGGCACAATAAACCGCTTTATTCCTCACGCCTTCCCTCTTTGGCCTTTATAAGTTTTTGAGGAGAAAGACTTTTCAAACTGCAAATGCTTCTATACAACCCCCTCTTTTTAAAAAATTCCTCACATGACTGGTGAAGAATGTATGTCTTCCTGTTTGAGTTCTGTGCCTTGACTCTTATTCTCAAAGGTAAGAGTGTTTTCTTGGGAAAAGCACACTATTTAGGTGCAGCCAAGACCCTCCACCCTTTTTTATTGAGGGGCCCAACTGCCTTCAGGGTTTGTTGTATATTTAGTAAGTGATCGGTTCAAATGAACACATCTTCTTCATTAATTACCCAATCAGGTAACCAATGAACCCTCCAAAAGCACTAGCAGTCATTAGAGGCGAGGCTTTGTGGGGAAAGAGGTGGATGAGCAAAGGTCTCGGAGCTGTTTGAAGGACACAGAAGCCTTCAGATGCTGGGAGCACTGTGACCTGGAATTCAACCATAACCCTTATCACAAGCCAACATGTCACAGAGTCTATTTAATTATTATGTTTTCTGTTAGTTCTCTACCTCTCTGTGCTAAAATGAAGAAACCCCCCTGCAGCCAGGGATCTGTATTTTGTTCACAGACAGCAGTGCCTGTTCCATAGCATGCATTAAATTAAAATCTATGGAATGAATGAATGAACTTGTTCATGAATGTAATTAAGGTAATAATGCCACTGACTTGTACACCTAAAAATGGTTAAAATAGTAAATTTTATGCTGTGTATAACTCAAAAAAAGGTAAAAAAAAAAAGTCATCTGACATGGGTAGTCTTGGATTGCTCATGTACAGCTGACCTCGAACAGCACGGGTTTGAACTGTTCGGATCCACTTATATGCAGATTTTTTTCTTGCTAGTAAATACTACAGTGCTACCTGATCTTCAGTTGGTTGAATCCGTGGATTCTGAACTGTGGATATGGAGGGCCTTATAGATGGATTTTCAACTGCAAGGAGGGTCAGCACCCTTAACCCCCTTCCCTGTCCCCCACATTGTTCAAGGCTCAACTGTATTTGAAATTACCTCAGTGGATCTGCTCTACAAAGGAATCAACCCAGACTAGTTCTTCTAGCTCTTCTTTCTTTCCAAGAAATGATGGAGGATCAGTCAGTTTCAAAGCCCCTTGACACAAGTTTTAAGTTTTCAGTTTTACTGGGGGGCTTGGATGCAGGGGACAAAGAACAGCAGCTCCTTTTTGGTTGCAATCTTTCCTGCCATCCTTCATCCTGACACGCACCTCACTCTCACTCCACCGGAGATTTGAAGAGTGGAGTCCTCGAACCCTAAAATTAACGATAGAGTAGTTTTGTTTTCCACATTTCCCACAGGGAAAGTCAGGAATTCAAATTCAAATTCAAATATGAATTTGCATTTTCTGCCAGTATTCCTGGTCAACCACCTTCAGCTGAGTACTTAGGTGCTGTGGCAACAGGGAACTTAGAAACTACCCCACTGTATAGCATTGCATTTGCTTTTTCTGTTCTCAGATCCTTCTCCCCCAGTGGTGAAGAGCCCATGCTTGCCAGCAATGAAGTCTAAAAAGCACAGAAGCAAGAATTACAGCTCAGGGAAGTTTTGTGAGATAGAATGGACAGGACAAGATGGACCTATGTTAATCATCCACTCTGGAGAGCTTTCTGCTTTAGTGTTCACAGAACGCTTTATGATCTGCAGAAAAATGTGTAGGCTCTGCAAAGCAGAACAAGCAAATGGCTCCTGGTGAAATCATGAAGGATCAACGCTATTTTCTCTTTGCCCTTCGAACTATCTACTTTGCTTTTTAAATATTTGAATGCTTTCGTACAAGTTGTGACTATGACACAAGTTTAAATACACCATGCCCTTTCTGAAAAGATCCTAACGTAGAAAACCCTTCACCCCAACTCTGACCCTTCTTTGAGGTTGGGGAGGAAAAGAGAGACTTAAAGGGATGCTCATTAATACAAGACTTCGAAAATATATTGGGTGTTCAATTAAAAATATTCTATTGAATTTAATACCTAAGTCAATGAGCTACTATAACTGAGGAAACAGTAACAAAAGAGATTTTGCAAAAGGCAGAAATGATGAGTGCCAAGTCCCATCATTCACAAATTTTCTGCAATCCATGCAAATGCAGATTCAGATGAAGAAGCAATGAACAGATTTTGGACAACTACTTTGTACTATTTTAAGTGTTTTTACACATTTTATCTCACTTAACTTACAGCCATATCTACATGTATCTACATAGATTAGGAAATCATGGCTCTTTTCTTGAGGCAAATGATTTGGCTCTCAGTTAAGAAATTTCCTCTCTCTTCTTCACTCCCCTTTTTTCTTCTTTTTTGAATTGTAGAAACAAACGGCCATTCTTACTTTATTTTAATGCTATGCTTCTAAGACTCAGACACATTTTTCAGGATTCTAACAAATAGAAAAAGTATGTTTTTGTTATAAGGTTAATTATATCAAACTCTAAGGTTAATTATATCAAACTCTAAGCCAATATTTTTAATAACTGTATTTTATTATAACTATACATTTTAGTTAGAATGTCACTACTGTATTTAGTTTAATTGTATGTTTTGATTCTGAATTGCAATAAAAATGCTGGGTTTGAGCTAAAACTGTCACGGAAGTGGGCAGGAAAGTTGCAAAGAAAGTCAGGATGAGAACTATTCACTGGGAATCAGGCTCTTAGAAGAATGGAATATCCGACTCGTCCCTCACTCCTAACAAGCTCAAGGCACCCTTTCCAACTCTCTTTTTTTTTTTAACTGTCACTTCTTAATTTTCAACAGTTAGGTATTAACCTACCTTTGCTTGTTTGTTTGTTTGTTTTAACATTTATTTATTTATTTGGTCGCATCGGGTCTTTGTTGTGGCAGGTGGGCTCCTTAGTTGCGGCTTACCGGCTCCTTAGTGGTGGCATGTGAACTCTTAGTTGTGGCATGCATGTGGGATCTAGTTCCTGGACCAGGGGTCGAACCCAGGCCCCCTGCATTGGGAGCGTGAAGTCTTAACCACTGCGCCACCAGGGAAGTCCCTCCAACTCTCATTTTTGGTAAGAAGTGTCAATGAGCACAGTGACTATATGCAAGTTATTCCAGAACATAAACTTGATTGATATTAGTAGTGTATCATTGACAATTTTCATTCTAAGCAAGACAATTTAGCAAAAAAATGTAGATAAGGGTAATTTAAAAAGCATCAAACTAAATAACACATAGGTTACTGCTATATGGCTTATTCAATAATACAACCCCACTCAAAAATTTATATACACTCCCCTCTGCGTAGAGACTATTATATTATTGCAGTTCCCACTCCAGTGAACACAATAAATAACTGCTGAGCTGTTAGAAGTTATTGATCAGTACCCCTGGAGGTATAGATAAATAGATAAGTTTTGGGAGAAGATAGATGATCCTGTGTATATGAGCTGTAAGAAATAGGAATTTATTAGAGAATGCGAGATCTGAAGCATGAATATCTGAATTTCAAGAATCTGTTCTAACACTTAAAAATTGCATGACCTTGAGGAAGTTCATTTTCAACTGTAAAACAAGGAGAAAAATATTACTTGCCTTCCAGCAGTGCTATGGTGTTTTGAGAATAAGTGATAAGGAACAACATTTTTTAAAGCTAAAACACCATAGATAAGTTATAATAATAAATACTTTTAGCAAGATTTGGATTTTAGTTTCCATTTAAACTTTTTTATTTAAAAATCAGTTTCCAAATGCTCGTTTTAGAAATCAGAAAAGTAAATATAAGGGAAAAAAAATATCCATAGTCCTGCCATCCTTCTTCACCTCAAGTCTTTACTCAGCTATCACTTTCTCAGTGAAGCTTTTCAGGACATTGGGTTTAAAACTGTTGCACAACCACCTCCACACCCACAAACACCAGGCACTCCCTGACTATAGCATTTCAGGCCATGTGACCCACTATTTAATTTATTTATTTGTGTACTGTCTATATCCCTCAGGAATTTGAGCTCCATGAGGTCAAGGACCTTTTTCATTTTGTTCACTGTTGTCTCCCTTTGTAGTATCTAGTCCCTGTTCCTTGTCAGCATTCAATAAATATTTGTTAAATAAATCAACAAATCCAAACACAAGTACTATGAACACTTAGATGTATTTCTTCTAGTGTTTTTAAATTTTAAATGCAGTGAGTGTTATTTTTAACATAAAGAACATAAGTAACATTTATTGAATGCCAGACATTGTGCTAAGGGTTTTACCTACTATTTTTTAATTTAATATGTCAACAACCCTGAGAGATATTATCCCTGATTTACAGATGAAAAAACCAAAGGCTCAAAGTGTTAGGCAATGTTGCTCATCGTCATGCTTCTAGTAAATTGAAACTGGATTCAAATCAAAGTGTATGACTCTAAAGTTTGTGCAATTTCACTACATCATTGTGCTCTATAGTTGTGCTCTTGCTGTGTATTTATTTGTATCCATTTTTTTTACTTCGTCTTATGTCTAGGTATTTCCTCATGTTATCTCATTTTATTCCCTACTTCATGGCCAAAGCTAACTGTGTATATGAGGATCATACTAGAGAGAGCAGTAATATGCGTTGGCTGAAGGTCATAAATATCTATCCTTTAAGTATTTAGTTCTGAGCTTTCCTAAAAAATCATATTTAATCCAAGCTCTGTGTTTTTGCCCAGAAGCCCCTCCCTACTCCTGTCTACTTACTCACATTTGTATTAGTTGGGATTTCTGGACTCAATCTAGCTGCTCAAGCATTTTGTTCTTTAGGGGGGTGATTTATGAGAGAACACTGGATTGGCTCACAGATTTGAAGCTGAACAGTTAAGCCTTGGAAAGGATGTGTCAGCTGGACCCTGGCCACCAGGGCTCTCTCCTCATCTCCTGCCTCTGGCGTCATGCTCTCAGACCAGTTCCTCTGTGAGAGTAGAAGACATAGCTGCCTTGGATGTACATCCTTGCAGCTCTCTGACCAAAGGAAAAAGGAATATCTTTCTCCAGCTCAAGTTTGAAAAATATTGATAAAAAGACACTGATTGAACTGGCTGGGACCTTGTGCTTATCCAGGGACAGATCAGTGTGCCGAGACGAATGGAGAACAGCGACTGACTCAGCTTGGGCCGCGTGCCTTTCCTCTGAAGCACTTCACAGGTAGTAGCTCCCACATGATTTTAAGGAGCATTCCACCCCCCCCCCAAAAAAAAATGTCTGTTCTGAGTGGACAAAATAGTAAATGTTCCACTATAGGACCAGATCAAACTCTGCCATCTTCTTTAACCACTTCAGGCCTCATTCACTCATTATGAAGAAAGATTCATGGAGCACCTATCACATGGTAGGCACTGCTAGGGTCATTCAATCAGTCAACAATGTTTGTTCAGAGCCTCCTGTGCCAGGCACCTTGCTAAGTTTCTGGGGACACAACAGTGAGGAAGAGAGGTAGGTCTCTACCCTCTAGAACTTATACCCTATGGGCACGCATGACAGTCAGTAAATAAGTAGATAAATGACACAATCATGGATTGTGAGAAGTCATAAAGAGGGTGCCATAATAAGACGGTAATGAGGGTAGGCATGGGGAAGGATGTTTGAAGAGCTGATAATAGAAAAATTACCCAACCCACCATGTCTTCTTTATGAATCTCTCACAGAGGCTAAGCACATGAAGGTTTGCTAAATTGAAAGGGAAAGTAGAAAAAGGAATGTCCAGCTTAGGGTAAAAATAAAGGATATTTTTTGAAAATTAAGAACTGCTGGTTAAAGGAGGTCATACTCCCATAGGAGTTTTGGAAAAAACACATCATTTAGCAGTCATTAAGAAAAAATGTGTGACCCTAGGAACTGCAAAGTTCACAAGGCTTCAATACACATTTCAAAACAAGCCCAAGAAATAACAATCAAATGTGTCATTGCTATACAACTCATTCAAAAACAAATCCACAACAAAAGGAAAAAAAAATAAGGCTGTTTTGCAATTCACATACCTAAGCACCAAAGAACTTAAAGGCTCCTCTGAAAATCCAAATGGCATGTTTATTTCTTTACAAGGATTTCCTCTCCCTGCCCCATACATTTGTTTGTTTCTATTTGCAACAAATATGTAAAGAGGATTATAATTTGTATTTTGAGATTGCTCTCAACATAATTTCAAACCACATAGTGTCACGAACTTGCCCTCACTACACACACGTAAACATGCTTACATGCTTAAAGGCAGCATCATATGCAAAGGGCATGGGTTTATAGTCAGAAAGAACTAGGCCCCAGTTCTAAGTGGTTCTACCACATATTAGCTGTGTGACTTTGGTTACTTAACCTTTCCAGACCTCATTTCTCATCTGTAAAATGGAGATAATAATAACTTCATAGGGTTGTTCTGAAATTTTTATTAAATGAGATGTACTGAACAGTAAGCAGTATGTGAAGCAGAGTAGGCATTCAATAGATGGTATTTATTTACTTTATTTATTTTATTTTTTTAAATTTAATTCCATTTTTTTTTTTTTTTAAAGGTGTAGGCTTATTTATTTATTTATTTTTGGTTGTGTTGGGTCTTCGTTTCTGCGCGAGGGCGTTCTCTAGTTGCGGCAAGTGGAGGCCACTCTTCATCGCGGTGCGCGGGCCTCTCACCATCGCGGCCTCTCCTGTTGCAGAGCACAGGCTCCAGACGCGCAAGCTGTTGTTGTGGCTCACGGGCCCAGTTGCTCCGCGGCATGTGGGATCTTCCCAGACCAGGGCCCGAACCTGTGTCCCCTGCATTGGCAGGCAGACTCCCAACCACTGCGCCACCAGGGAAGCCCGTATTTATTTTTTTAAGATTCAGTTTATTACTAGGTCTGGACAAGACACAATCTCATTTTGACTAACTACTCTTGTATTCTATGAAAGAGCAAATTTAGTGTATTTTATTTGTTTGCTAGTGATTAGGACCACACCAGAAATATTAGTTAAATGACAGCTACTATTTCATTAATATGTCAGGAATAAAATGGAACAGATACAGCTATGAAATAAATTAAGAAGATTAACAATGTTTTTCTGTTTGTTCTACTATAGACCAGAAGAGACAAGGGATTCGTTTAATTATTCATGTGTAAATGGGAGACCCAAATAACATTCAGTCAAACCAGCCCTCTTACAGGTCAGAGGGACCTTGGCCATCCACGTGAAAGCTCTAGCCTCCCTGTGTGTTCTGCTCATTCCTGAATCCACAATCTGGTCCAAGGTGCTCTCGTTACTCACTCTATCTGCCATCATTGCTCTGCTTTTAAGAAAAGGGGGTTCATAGTTCTTTTGTTCCATCAACAAAAAACATTTACTCCAGAATGCCTTAAGTTCTTATCATCCTTTTATAAATACCCCCAAATGTCCCTTTAAATCCCTTTAAATCACACTACCTCAGACATGGAATCCTTGTATCTTACAGTTAGCTAGGCCATGTCCACTAAAGTAGAACTCCTGCTTGAAATGATGGGATAATCAATTCTTCAAGACACAGTCAAGTCCTTATGGGTAACTCTAATCTTAAGAAAGGTTTTCATTCAACAGTTCATAGAGATTATCTCTAAAGAGTAGAAATGGAAAAAGGTGAGTGGCAGGGAAGGGAAGGGAAAGAAGGAGGGAGATTTTTACATTTCATTCCCTTAAATTTAGTCAAAATCTGCCGCTCTGCAAGTGTACCCATCAATTCTAGAATTACACAGAATAAATCTAATGCTGCCTCCAAACGACACTTTCAAATCTTCAAAGACAACTACTTTGTTCTTTTTATGTCTTCTTTTCCTCAAGCTGAGGATCCCTATTCCTTTAAATGTTCGTCATGTGATGAAGCACTTACCTTTGTTGGTTACTTCTGCAACATCCATTTCCTCTTTCCTTTTCCCACTAGCCCTGATTTCCAAGTGGGACTCCATGACTTCCTCCCTGCTCCAAGGGTAGAGGGTAAGACCAGGGCTAACATTCCAATCTCCTGGCCACAATGATGGCAGCAGAGGTGGGCACTTGACTTAAGCCAGTCCAGTTAGAGTAAATCTCAGGACTTTAGCACATTGGTTCTGAGGTGTGGGATGAGGGTGAGGATGCATGGGGTCTTGAGAGTTATTGACATCTGTCTTAGACCATGAAGGGAAGCGCCTACTTGAAAATGGTACCAATATCCAAAAAGCAGGCGGAGAGAAAATCTGAGGTGTGGTTGCATCATGTGAACCTCCAGCAAAGCCTTGTCTGAAGGCAATTCTGGTTCAGAATTATGTGGTTTCAGTTTACATGAGTCAAATTCTCCTTTTTGCTTAGCCCAGTTTGGTGCTAGTGTTTTGTTACTTGCAACTAAATATATCCTGACTGATACACATGAGATGGTGTTCTTATGGTTGCCTTCCCTTGGACAAACTCCAGTTTGTCAATGACCCTCTTACCAGAGTCCCAGAATAAAACCTATTATTCTAGATGGAGACTGACTAGTGCAGGTCACAGAGGGCCTCTCATGAGACTGGATTAGAATGTAGTGTTGTTATAACTCAACCTGAGACCGGCATTAGGATTCTGAGCATCCCAATTCCAATGACTCTCACCAGAAAACTACCTTCTTTCCCAAATAATTTACCAAATTGTAACCTAAACCCTGAACACCTAGGACCTTGTAGGAGAAAAGAGAAAAGTATATTTCAGAATATACTTTCTACCTGTTCCTTCCCTACAGAAAGGCTCAATCCCTTCTGTTTCTGCTTTAGCTTTCAAAATAGAATCACCAACTGCTTTCTTAGTTCAATTTTGTCACATATATGTTTAAAAAACCTGCAGGTTTTCAAATACAATTACTATACATAAATACTGTGTAAAAAAGTAACATTTTGCTAAGCAAAGTGACTGCAGTGTTTTGCAAGCATGTGGAATAATTGCTCCCTACCTACAATGAAGTAGTAGCATCAGGGAGGTTTCATCTGGGGAAGGAGACAACTGACTGGTCCCCAAGAGGCCTCTGGGGTGATATTTCCTTGGTAACTACACAAAGATCCAGATTCTGGACCTCAGTTGGGAAAGTCCACAAACTAGATTTTCTGAGTGTATCCCCAGAGTTGCAGACTCAGTGAAATACTCACATGAGATGGGCCTGTAAACCAGAATACTAATGCATTAAGTTTTAAATGGAGATGACACTTCTGGGCAGGAAACAGATGACATTTGTCTCATTCAGAAAACCATACCCCCTTTCCTGAGGACAGATACCTGGAAAGTTGGATTAGTAATCAAGACAATTGCTGGGTGAGCATGGAATTAAGAGAAGTTGATTGTCTTGAGGACTTTTTCACCCAGGTCATGATTGTCCCTGATCAAATATATCCTCACACGTAGGGACTATGGCATGGGTCCACGTTACCAAATTGTTCTTTGCAGAATGATAATAGTTAATATTTATACCTGGTGCTTACCATGTGGTCAATCGCTATTCCAGACATCTTACCTATGAACTAATTTAATCTTTATAACGAAACTTTGAGATTTCTGTTATTAGTTTCATCTTACAGATGGCAACACTGAGTCACAATAGGGTGAATAATTTGCTAAAAGTTGCATCGTTAACTAGGTGGTAAAGCTGGATTCCTAGATTGCCCGGCTCCAAAGTCCATGCTTGAAATTGCTGTGCTGCACTGCCTCTGGAACACTGTTCTTTTATGCTGCACACCCATCTCTGTTGCTACATCCTACATACTACATGGGTTACTTCATAGCCTATTTGACACCATATTCTATAAATCTGATTCCTTATAATGTTGTGTCTCTGAAATCTTTTTCTTAAAAAGTGTATATGTATGTATATATAGACATATGTATATAGAGAAGTTTTAAAGAAAAATAGTATATACCATATCTGCATGTGTATGTGTATAAAATCCTTACTGCTGCCTCCATATATACCAACAAATATGAGCAAAACCATGCTCGTATGGGCTGTTGGCCAGGATGCGAACTTTGTTATATTGAACTAGACAGCATGATGAGAGCTGTTAAAATAGCATTCTGCCTATACTTAATCCTTCTCCAAAAAAGGAAATATTTGGTTTCAGGGAGGTATTTAGTAGTTACAGCAAGAAATACTAGAAAGGAATGGGAGCGTGCATTGGCCTCATGTTAGAAAGTGATGCTACAGTCAGGCACAGCCGCTCCTGAGCAAGGCTGGAGGCAGCACACCCTCAGTCACGCACTCTGCATCGCCACAAAAGGCCCTGGTTAGGGCTGGATTTTACTAAGCTAGTCACATCCTTGTTTCACAGGGATTTTTAAAAAGCTGCTATAATTTTAAGGAGGAGTCCCTTGTTACTTTCTTTTTAAAAATCTAATGTTTTAAAACATAGATTAAAAATTCACATGATTCCAAAACCTAAATGTACAAAAGCTTATATAGGAAAAAAGAAATGTCTCTCCTACACCTAAAGCCCCAAAACTTGGCTCCCCTCCTGGGAGGCAATTATCAGTTCTTTATTTATCTTTCTAGAGGTATTCTATTATCATTTTCTTTTACGGTCACATCTTCCCCTAGTGATATGTATCGGAGAGTTTTTATCTTGTTTTGCCATGCTTCCCTCTATTTCTTTCCTGTATCTTTTTGAAGAAGACCGGGTCGACCTTCCCCGGGGACCTTCTTCAAATGCCAACTCCCCATTGGTGGATATTGGTTTTATCCTCTTTCCAACTCCAATTTCTGCTCTGGCTAAAAGTCAGTTTGTATGTGACAGCTGGTGGTCCCAGGCACCTTCTGATGAATGATGGATGGAACCAGAAGGAGCAACCCTTCCCTAATATCATTAATTGCGAGATTTTTGCGAGCTCAAAATTCTAAGAACTGACAGTTGCCTCCAACTGTTACCAGCTGTTAATTTGGCTGAAGTGGTGGGGATCTGACTCCCCTTCAGCAAACAATCTGGGACAGCGGTTGGCTCATTATATATCTTCCTTTACAGCCTCTGTGACACTCAATTCTGAATTTCTTAAGCCTAAAAATAGTATCCTAAACCTATTCCAGAGTCCCCACATCTACCACTGACCATGTAACCTTGCAGGAGTAACTTCCCTTGGTCCTGGGTTCCCCATTTGTACAATAAGGGGACTAGGTGCAATGATCTGCCTGCTTCCAGCCCTAAAAATCTTAAAATATAAGAATGGGATCAGTTGGTAAGTGGTTAATGTCACTTCAGTCCTTTCCTCTTCCCCTCAAATCACCTGAAACTTGAAGGAGTGAAGAATCTGGTCATGATCTTGAAGCAATACCCAGTGTGTCCCTGGGCAATTTTAGAGCAACTGCTAAGGGGTTTCTGCTCTTAGCTGCATTTGCCCTAGAGGGTTTAAGAACTGCTTGTTTCACAGCTGCAAAAAAAATTCTTTCCTAATCCCACATACTGGCAAGTAACCTTTCTTTCTCATTTTAAGTTATTATGAAGACAAGTATTAATTTTTTTAAGTGTAGAAAGGCAGTGGGAAAAAGGCAATCCCTCCTTTTTAATCTCACCTGTGTATATCCAGTTAATTTATAATTCTCACCCAATTTGAGAGTTATTTTGAGTCATCAGAGTGACAGTTTTGAGGTATGCTTGTTGAATTAGATGCTTCTCCCTGAGAAAGGCCAATGAGGTTTTGCGAGTTGGGGTCCACTGGGTGCCATATTTCCATGTTCTGAAACTGAATTTCATCAGGGCACTCTGAGGTGTCAGTTTCTCAGGACCCAACTACACAAATCAAACTCCCAAGAGACTGATTTCTACCCAGATTAACAATTTGTCTGTTTGCACTGGGAAACGTACTTTCACTCAGGTCTGCTGTGTATACACCACCTCCCCCATGTAAGGTACCTGGGGATAAATTTTTTTGTCAGAAGATTTGATGAGTATGGCGTTAGTAAAAGATAACATATCTAGGCCCTGATAGACAGGATAAGATAGAAAATTCCTACTCTACAAAAGAGATTCTTAGAATGCAAGTGTCTCATATTTGGCTCACTTACTCACTCAGCAAACATCCCTCAAGCCCCCCAGCAGATATACTGAAGCTATTAAAGCTTAAGTTTCATGGTCCCTCACTTGGGTCTCAAGACCATGGGAGGGGCCTTCATAATATGTTCATACATTCCTATGTTTTTGTAACAAAAGTAGCTAATTTAAATGCAATCAGTTAAGGCTTCCACCTCTTGGCACTCCTACTTCTCCTCAGTCACACTTCCCCTTGAGTAGGGTGGCATTGGAGTGGTTCAGGCATTTTTGGGGTCTGCTAAAAGAGAAGTCGAGCTGAGGATGCATTTTGTTTGGGTTTAGTGGCTTACAATCACTTCTGTAAATAGTTAAGTCATTGCTGGTTTTCCAGTGTCAGAACAGTTACTAGGAATGCTTCTACAGCTTACTGAGCCAGCTTGCCCAGCAATGAGACATGCAGGTCCTGGGCCAGAAGTCACATTACAATATGAACATGTCCTATTACATCAAAAGTACATGGCAAGTAGAAGAGAAAGAAGGTTTGAAACATATAGACAGAAGCTAATCCATGGTGCTGAGGCCCTCCTGGTTCCCCTCTCCGGTCTGCTGTGCCCTGCCCTTTTCCTCCAGAACATCTGACACATCTTCTTCAAGGGACTTGAGATTTTTACAAACCCCAGGGGGAGCCTTAGACTTCAT
The DNA here is from genome assembly GCF_965194825.1 of Balaenoptera physalus. NCBI lineage: Eukaryota > Metazoa > Chordata > Mammalia > Artiodactyla > Balaenopteridae > Balaenoptera > Balaenoptera physalus. Next base: position 52,380,436 of record NC_138882.1, on the reverse strand, counting down.
GCTATCTGGTAAATTTTGTCTGGAAAAAATCCCCAGGACAAGGAAACATGAAGGGGCCTGGGAATCTGCTCAAAAGGGGGGGAAATGAAAAATATTGAGAATACAAATTAATATGAACTGAATACAGTGGCGATGGAGGAGTGAGAATATTAAGCGGATGGAAGTGAATGGGAAAAAGTGTATGGGGGGGCAGGGGAGGGAGGATTTGGCAGACACTGACAGATTCTTGCTCTCCATTTCCTTTCAGAGAAGCTGAACAGATTGTTGCATTTCCAAGGCCTTCTTTTTGCAAAGTCCACACGATTGGTTAGTTTAGGCTTTGTGAGTTACAAAGGCATTTCAGTCGTGCCTCCCTGAGGTCATCCTGATTAAACGTGAGGGTTTTTGTACACTTGATGAAATCTTTACTAAATATTGAGTAGACTGAAAAGAGTAATAAATTATAGATATATGTCAAGTACTCAATCTTCTAGTTTAAGGAAACAAATTAACCTGTGAACCTCTCCCCACATAATCCCCTCCCCTTCCTCCTCAAAGGTAAGGACTATAATTTTGTAAACAGCATTCTTTGTTTTCCTTCATAGTTTTATCACAAGGGTTCATTATCCCTAAACACTATATCGCTTGGTTTGCATGTGTTTGATCTTTATATAAATGGAATCATACAATAGGTATTCATCTGTGACTTGTTCTTTTTATTAAACATTATGTTCCTAAGATTCACCAACATATTTGTAAATCATTAACAGCTGTATGCTGTTTTGTTGTTTGAAATATACCACTACTTATCCATTTTACTATTCACATATATTTAGGTTGTTTCCAGGTTGGGTTTTTGCAAATCATGCTACACAGATCATTCTTGTACAAGACTCAAGCTACACACATGTAAGTTTCTCTAAGGTATTATCTAGCAGTGGAATTGTTTATTGGCTGTGTGCCTCTTCAACTTTATTAGATAATACTAAAAATAGTTTTCAAAAATTATTGTGCTGATTTACATGCTTATCAGCTGTGTATTAGAGTTTCTTCTCATTGCTCAAGACACTTGTCAACACTTGATATTGTCAGATTTTTTAGTTTTAGCCAATCTGGTTATACAGTTGTGTCACATTATGATCTTAATTTGCATCTTCCTAATTACTAACGAGGCTGAACAGCTTTTTATATATTTATTGAGCACCACATTTCTTCTGCAACTTGAACATTAAAACATATTTTCCTGGGCTTCCCTGGTGGCGCAGTGGTTAAGAATCCGCCTGCCAATGCAGGGGACACGGGTTCGAGCCCTGGTCCGGGAAGATCCCACATGCCGCAGAGCAACTAAGCTCGTGCGCCACAGCTACTGAGCCTGCGCTCTAGAGCCCGCAAGCCACAACTACTGAGCCCAAGTGCCACAACTACTGAAGCCCATGCGCCTAGGGCCCGTGCTCCGCAACAAAAGAAGCCACCGCAATGAGAAGCCTGCGCACCGCAATGAAGAGTAGCCCCCGCTCGCCGCAACTAGAGAAAGCCCGCACACAGCAACGAAGACCCAACACAGTCAAAAATAAATAAATAAAATAAATAAATTAAAAAAAAAAAACAAAAAAAAAACAAACAAACATATTTTCCTCATTTTTCTATTGAGCTGTGTGTTTCTTGTTTGCTTTGTAGGAGTTATTTTATATCTGGTTATAAATTATTTGTCAATTATGTTTTACAAATATCTTCTCCAAGTTCATGGCTTGTCTTTAATGACCAGGTTTTGTTTGTTTGTTTAATGCAGTTAAATATATTAATCTTTCTCTTTTGGGCTTATGTTTTAAAAATCTTGTTCAAGAAATCTTTCCCTACCCTGAGATCATGAAGATATTATCCTGTATTATTATCTAAAAGTTTTATAGTTTTACCTTATACTTTTATGTATTTAATCCATTTGAAATTGATTTGGGGGTATGGTATAAGATAGAGGTCCAAATTAATTATTTCCCTATGGATATAGCATTGTCCTAGCACCATTTGTTGATCCTTTCCCCATGACCTGTGCTGATAATGCAGACCTAATTTAACTTTCCACATCCGTGTGGGTCTGTTTATTGGTTCTTTATTCTGTTTTTTTCGTCATTTTGGCTATCCTTGAACTAACACTACACTCTTGATCTTACAGTTTTATGGTTAAGTGTCAGTATCTTGTAAGACAGTTACCCCAGACCCACCCCCAACCTTGCTTTTCTTCAAGATATTCTTGGCCTCTTGTTTCACGTGTGTATTTTTTAATTAGCTTATCAAATTGCAAAAAAAAATTTTAAATGTGTTGTAATTTTGATCGAAATTGCATTGAATTTATAGACCAATTTGGGTAGAATTTACATGCTTATGAAATTAAGATTATAAGACATAAAATGGAATATCTATTTATTTAGGTCATCTTTAATGACTCAATAAACTTGAAAACAATTTTTTTGATATTTGTCATGTACTTCTTTTGTTACATTTATTTCTATGAGCTTTATTTTTTATGCTATTATAAAAGGTAACTTTAAAATTTTACATTTTCTAACTGTTGCTGGCATATAGTAATACCATTTTTTAGCCATCAGCCTTGTTAAACACTCTTGTTAACTAATTAATTAATTATTAATTTTTTAGTAGATTCTTTGCAATATTTACTGGTTAGTTTCTTTCCGATCTTTATACTTTAACTTCCTTCTTATCTCCTTGTTCTGGTCAGGATCTCCTGTATGATGTTAAATAGAGCTGGGGATAGATGCACCCCTGATCTTGTCCCTATTTTAAAGAGAATGCTTTCATATACCCTGAGAAAACCATAATTCAAAAAGAGTCATGTACCACAATGTTCATTACAGCACTATTTACAATAGCCAGGACATGGAAGCAACCTAAGTGTCCATCGACAGATAAATGGATAAAGAAGATGTGGCACATGTATACAATGGAATATTACTCAGCCATAAAAAGAGATGAAATTGAGTTATTTGTAGTGAGGTGGATGGACCTAGAGTCTGTCATACAGAGTGAAGTAAGTCAGAAAGAGAAAAACAAATACCATATGCTAACACATATATATGGAATCTAAAAAAAAAAAAAATGGTTCTAAAGAACCTAGTGGCAGGACAGGAATAAAGACACAGACATAGAGAATAGACTTGAGGACACGGGGATGGAGAAGGGTAAGCTGGGATGAAGTGAGAGAGTAGCGTGGACATATATACACTACCAAATGTAAAATAGATAGCTAGTGGGAAGCAGCTGCATTGCACAGGGAGATCAGCTTGATGCTTTGTGATGACCTAGAGGGGTGGGATAGGGAGGGTGGGAGAGAGGCTTAAGAGGGAGGGGAAATGGAGATATATGTATACGTATAGCTGATTCACTTTGTTATGCAGCAGAAACTAACACAACAAAGTAAAGCAATTATACTCCAATAAAGATGTTAAAAAAAATAAAGAGAATGTTTTCAGTATGTTCCCATTAATTATGATGATTGTTGTAGGGTTTTTTTGTTAGTGTACTATATCAGGTGTTTATTACTGTGTAACAAACAACCCCAAAACACAATGGCTTAAAATGACAAGCATTTTATTATTTTTCATGATTCTATGTGTTGACTGTGGGGCTCCACTGGGATGGCTTGTCTTTCTGTTCTAGGTAATAACAGCAGGGCTGGCTGCAATCTGGACAAGATCCAAGATGGCCTCACTACAGCTGAGATGGCTGGAAAACTGGGGCCTTTCTCTCCTCCTGGTCTTTCTAGGGTTTCTCTCTCTGGCTGGCCTTTCCAGGAGGAGAGCCTGACTTCCTTGATCGCTTAACTTGTCAAAGTATAACACTTATTGACACTTTCACTTTCAATAACATAAGAATCTTCTATTTCTAATCTCTCCTGGACTTATATGCTATTGTAGAAGAGCTTTTAGTCTATACTGATTTTTAACCTAGCAAGGTGTTGTTATTGTTTTATGTAGTTTAGATTTGTTTATATTTACTCAAGCATTTACCACTTTTTTTTTGCTCTTAATTTCTTCTTGCATCTCAGACTTTCCATTGGGGATTATGTTACTTCTGCTTGAAGTATGTTCCTCAGAATTTCCTTCAATAAATTGGCAAACTCTCAATTCTTGAAAGATACTTTTTGCCAGCTATACAATTTTAGGTTGGTTTTTCTTTTTTTTCTCTCAGCCCATTAAAGATATTACTTTACCACTTTTCTGACTTCCACTTCTACTGTTAAATCTAATTTCCATTCTTTTGAAAATAATATATTTTTTTCTCTCCATCTTCTTTTAAGATCTTCTCGTTCACTTTGCTGTTCTTCAGTCACATTATATGTCTTAGTATGATTTTTAAAAATTATTTATCCTGCCTAGGAGTCTTAAAAACTCACACCAAGATATAGCCAAGAATTGAAATTGGAGAGATAGTTGGGGATCAGATAGTGAAAGGTTTTAAAAGTGATACTAAGGAGTTGAGATTTTATTCTGTAGAGCAGTGATATTCAAACCTTGTAGCTCTGCACGTTATATAAGAATTTTGAAAAATATGTGTTCCCTTGCACATGCTTAACATGTATAATTTTCATCATAAGGTCATATAAGTTCATTTCTTCCTAATAAGAAAGAGAATATACTAAATATTTTATAAACTAAAATAAGGTGAGGATTGACTAAAATTGGAATGTTTTATGGCATGTATTGAATATATCATATTTGATATATATTTGGGTATGATTATATACTATTTGAAATACATTTGTGTGCTTATTGAATAAAGCATGCCAATTTAAAAATAAATCACATATAATTTTTACCCATCAGTTTTATTAAATGTCTTAAAATTTTTATACTTTAAAACATCATTTCATTTAGAAGAATAAGAATGACTTACCTATACTGCTTCAAATGTTCTGAATTTAGGCCATCCCAATATGAGATCAACACTGTTCCTAACTTGAAACTTCACCCTTAACAGAAATATGTGTAGGACACAAAAAGGCAGGAATGCTTTCATTAATCATTAAAGAGGGTTCCCTGAAACCAATTGTCATTCCAGGTGGCGTAATCAGTCACACAAGAGGTCTAAACAAATTCTCCAATGTCATAATGGTTTTAGAGGATCAATCAATCTCTCTCTCTCTGTCACACACACACACACACACACACACACACACACACACACACACACACACAAACATGCAAACAGACCTGGATGTACCACATTTACTTTTGGAAAGGGATTCAGGCAGACATAAAATGTTTTGCCCACAAATAGTTATCTGCTTCAAACGGACAGGAAGTAAGGACTTTTTACTTGGGGCAAGAATGATTGGCTATAGAGAAGCGAGTCATAATTCTACTATACATCATTTGGAGGTAGGTTCAAATGACCTAATGGGCAGATCTTTCTTCTTGTAACAGTAAACAGGTAACTGGCACGAGTTAGAAGAGAGACATTTTTCATAACATATAAGTATGACATGTTCAGTTACTGCAATATTTTGAAATTTACCTTTTTGAAATTTTACTTGAGAATGGTAAATTAGAGTTATTTTAGTTATTTCTACATTTTTCTCCAAAAAGAGAGAAATATGAGAAATGTGTCATGGTAACTTTAGACCTATAGAGAAGAATTTGATCAAGAGTATCCTAGAACAAGGTCTAATACATATTTTATGATTAAGTGTTAATTGTCATCAGTTATGCTTGATTATACTAATCATTAACCACTGGACCACCAGGGAATTCCGTATTTAGACATTTATCATAATCAAGAAGGCACACATTATGTAGACAAAGTGTCCTAAAGCTAGTTCTGATTTTTTGAGTTATCCAGCGTAAGCTATTTTTTCTCTTTCATTTCCCTAATTTTCACGCTAGAAAGATAACTCAAACATTATAGTGAATAGCTATAGTTTTTGATTGCTCAGAGCCATTCTTTATTTGGAGAACTGTCCCTTTGCACTTTATTAGAGCTTGGTGGGGGGCTGTCATCTGCCACCCACTCTTCCCTATCATGGTGACAAGTAAGTAAACAAGCCCTGGCTAATCAGAGTGATCCACTTTCCAGGTAAAGTGATTGGTTCAGGGGTAGACACACAACCAAGATGAACCAATCAAAGTCCTTCCCTGGGACTTTTCAGGTTAAGTGATTGCTTCAGGAGTAGACATACAACCCAAGATGAACCAAAGTACTTCCCTGGGACTTTTCAGCCAGAGCTGGAGGGGAAACATGCATTTCTAGACCTATGGGGCTGGAAGGGTGTGCATCTGGAGTGCTATCTTCTCATCTGTAGAAGTAGATGAGTTCAACAAACCAATAAAACAAGATCTGGGAAATGGAAGAAGGGGGCCTGATTATATAGCTTGGCCCCTACATTTAATTCCTGTCTGACATCATGTCCTCACATTCCCACACATGTAGGTGTGTTTTAAAGATAATTCGAGTTGAGTTTATAGCACTTACAACTGAAGGAGTCCTGGTAAGTACAGACACCTTTCTAATTTATTCATATATGCAACCATTCACCATGAAAGTGAATATATGACAATGAAGTATGTTAAAAATGTGGTCCAGGTGTCACTTGTACCCAGGCAGTATAAGAAGCAGTTGAGAGCCTAGGCTCTGGAGTCACACTGTCTGCCTGCCTGCAGACTAAACATCACCTGGGGCTGAGAAGTGCTGCCCCTCCACAGGGGACACGGGCTCTCCAGTTCCCACAGGGAGGGCTTCACACATCAGGAACCAGGGCTGATTGCCATTTATCATCGCAAGACACTATCATCTTTCTTAGAATTGTGTTATGAGAAATGTCAACCATTCTTTGTTTCGTTGTCTGTACAATTCTAGGAAGAGAAAGGTGGAACGGGAGAACCAAGAGAAACAGGAGCCAGCGTTTTTTCCATGGATGGGTAGAAGGTTCCTACAGGTTGTGCCTGTGAGGAAAGCATGCAATCTAAGCCGCTATTGTGAAGCCACCATTTCATTCATTTTCATCATCTACTTGGGCCCTGCAAAGCTTTTTTTTTTTTTGCCACCCTGGTTCTGTGGCCCCCTATCACAGAAAATCCTCTCCAACACTACTGGAATATTTTCACCTGTCTGTTATGCTGCCTGAAATGTGAAGATTCATTTGGGTTAAAAAGCCTGCCAAGGGACTTCCCTGGTGGCGCAGTGGTTGAGAATCCGCCTGCCAATGCAGGGAACAAGGGTTCGAGCCCTGGTCCTGGAAGATCCCACATGCCGCGGGGCAGCTAAGCCAGTGAGCCACAACTACTGAGCCTGCGCTCTAGAGCCCACGAGCCACAACTACTGAAGCCCGCGCACCTAGAGCCCGTGCTCCGCAACAAGAGAAGCCACCGCAATGAGAAGCCCGTGCACCACAACGAAGAGTAGCCCCCGCTGCCGCAACTAGAGAAAGCCCACGCGCAGCAACAAAGACCCAACGCAGCCAAATAAATAAATAAATAAATAAATTTATAAAAAAAACAAAAGAAGCCTGACCAAAAAAAAGAAAAGACGCATGCCATACTAAAGAGACAAATCCCGCTGGGAAGTTTAGTGTGAGAGCACAGTCTTCAGTGTTAGGCTGCCTGGATTCAGAACCCAACTCCATCACTGACTGTAGCATAGTGACTCTGGACAAGTCACCTAACCTCTCTCTGTCTCAGTTTCCTCATTTGTGGAAAGCAAATAATATAGCACCTCCCTCCCGGGATTGTTGAGGATCTAAAGAGTTAATGCATGCCTAGAATAGTGCCAGGCACACAGGAAGCACTACTTAAGTGTCAACTCTTATTGTGCTTAGGTGTTCATATATCATTTAAATCGGATTTCCTTCTCACTAATCTGTCTGAGGACTGCTTCACTGAGGGAGTGGAAGTTTGAAGGGAGGACAAGATGGGGAATCTGGGACCAGAGGAATTGGAGATGGGGGATGGGATAGGAGAGGAATCCGGAAAGAGATGGATAGGAATGGAGAGGATAAAAATAGTTAAGGACTTTGGCGAGTGAGGTGAACCTGAATGGGATGCTACACATGAAGTCTCTGGGCCCGGAGTAAGGGACATTACAAAATGGAAGAGAGGAAAAGGAAAGGAAGTGAGAGGGTGCTGAAGTAAATAGCACACATTTCAAAGCTTCGTCTATCTAGTGTTGACTTGCATCCAGAAAAGGGGGCAGAAATTCTTTTCCTCCCTCATACTCTTGGACTAGTATCATAATTTAACCGCATTATAAATGAAATAGAGTCCCGTGGACAAACCTGAGACCCCAATCATCATTTATACTCTTTCAACAGGAAATATTTTCTGGGTTCCAAATAAAAGGCTTCAATGATCTTTTGGAACAGGATCCATTTGTAAGTAGGGGCCTGCCTGTTTGATGGGGTCGGTGGGGGAGTTTTCAGCTGGGCAGGTCAGATAGACAGCCAGTGTTTCACAACAGAAGAAACTGGTGCTTGCAGTTGTTGAGTTGTCTGGACTAGTGACACAGCTAGTTCTGTAGCCCAATCCCCAGGTCTCCATCTCTCCAGCAGAGGCTGGATGACCACCTGCCAATCCTCACAGAGGAATCCAAATATTAGGTTGGTGGAGGTGGAAGAGGGGAGGAAAATGAGGAGATCCCCAAGTCTTCCAAATGCAAGATTCAATTATGCTACACTGCCTGATTTTAGACTAGACCATAGTAAGCATCAATCACTTCTTTTTCCTTTTGGGTACTGCAACAATCTGGATCATAATAATTCCTCATTGATAAAGATCAACTTGTACAATCTGCCATGAACTTCCAGGAATGTTTAGCACCTATGAGACCCAGCTGTAAACAACTTTGCATTAGGAGAGTGATAGGGAAGTTTTTATTTATTCTTTACTTGCAAGACATGTCCCAAGGTCAATGATGTCATTGTTCTCTCTATTTGACTGCTGTGGAGCTAACCAAGGGAGGTGAAATGACCAGCCAACTCACAGCAAATTTTCTTGTGTGACGGGAGCTAGAGCAATGATCATAGAGTTCTCTCCTTTCGCTAATTAATGGGGCACAAGCATCAATGAGACTTATAATCTGATCAATACTAATACCAGCACAATGAAAAAGTAACAGCACTAATAAGCAATAGTGAGAGGGCAAATCTTTAAGAATACCTCTGTGTTGATTTACTCATGCAACAAGAGTTAGGTGAATTGCTAAGAAAATAATAACCACTACTAATAATTGAGCATTTACTATGTGCCAGATGCTGTCTTAGTCCCCTAACCTATATCATCTCTGAACCTCACATGGAGATTTTATTATCCCTGTTTTTCTGATGAAGAGCTGAAGCGGAGGGAATTTCAACGACTTGTCTGAGGTCCCCTAGTTGGTCAGGAGCAGAACTGAGGCTTGCCCTCAGGTGGGTCTGAGGTTGCTGTCCTATGTGAGGTAGCAGCAGCTAGGGACTTCCGGTTTGGTGCTCTGAGAGATACACTAGTGTCAGACATGACCAAACTATAAAGAAGTTGTAGTGCTGTGGATAACTCGGTGGTGGTGAGAGAATTCTGAGAACAACAAAATCTAATTATAGGAGTAAGGGAGATATTTTAGTAATACAAACAATACAACAAATGGAGGAGAAAAATTTCTTCTACCTGACTATATCACAAACCATTGTTGACCAAAAATCATGCCTTTAATAAATATTTTAGATTAAACCAATTGTTTAGGAAGCCACAATAATGTTTTCTATCTAGGAGGCAGTAAGTAGAGTGGTTAGGACCATGTGCCTGGAGCAAGACTGCCTTGAATCAAATCCTGGTGCTGCCACTTCCCAGCTGTGTGACCCTGAACTAGCTGCCACAAGGGTTAAAGGATTAAATACGTATGAAGCGCTTAGAAAGCACCTGATCCATGGAAAACACGTGGTCAACATTACTCAATTCTGGGTGCCGAGTAGTTATGAATGGTGTGATTAGACTGAAGGTATGGTCCCCACTTTGAAGGAACTTAGAAGCTAGTTGGGAAGAGAAAGCACCTGCTAATAATGTGTCTTAGGAACTGATACAACATAAAAACACCTCATGTCATCAAGGTATACACTGTTGTATCACTAATAAAAACTCATTAAAGAATTAAGGAAAGAAAAGAGAAAGTAAGCTATGATGTAGATTTTGAAGGAGCTGCTGGCTTACTGCTACAAAAATTTTCATTCAAGGACTCTGGAAAAGTGACTTGTCCATTATCAATATTGTTAATCTTGATACGTTAAATATTTAATGATAACCTTCTCTGTGCAAGACACTGGGATAGTGATAACAAAGGACTACAAATCTGAAGAAGCTCTTATCCTCAAGGAGCTTAAGGTCTGTAATAAGAAGTTACGTATTAACAAAATGCAAAGTAGAAAGTGCCATGGAAAAAGCATCACCAGTTGGTAACACAATGGTTTCCAAAAGTTCTATTAAGCACATTACAAGATGGGTTAATCTGGTGCACAAAGGAGCCCAGATGCCAAGTGTAATAATGAACATGAGCGAGATATTGTTCTTTTTGGAGGGGTCTCCTGGGTTACAGTAGGTATTGGGACTTGTCCTCCCTAGGACATCCTTTGCAGGATGAGAAATTTAATCAGGATACAGAGACTGAGGAGAACTTACTAAATGGGCAAGAGATGCATCAGAATGAGAATTTATTAAATGACCTAGCAAGACAACAGGACCGATCATCTATACAGCCCTAATTCTTCTCTCTCCACACCCTACCTCCCACCTCACCATGCCTGGTAGATAGAGTCATCTTGGGAATAAATATTAGCTAAGAGATTGCTTGGTGTCAGTCAGATAGATTGACCCTTTCCACTCTAAGAACATTTCTGTTTTAACTAGATAAAAGTTTTGAGTCTAGACAATTACCTTCTAGATTCCTCTTTTTACATTTTTTCCTACTATTACACATTCTTTTTTCATCTGAACAGGGATTTTTAGCATGTTACAATTTTCAAGTTGATAGCTCATTTTACATTGGTTATACTCTTCGTTTCTTCCTGATGACATTCAGGGAAGATTCTTCGTTTCTTATAAATCCCGCTACAGGATGGGTTACGTTGGAAGGCTTCCTGTAGAAAGCAAATACCACTATTCTAATAGTTGAATTATTTCTTTACCTGAAAATTTCATCTTCTTCCTGACTTTTTGTCTCCATCTCTTGTCCTAGATCTTGAATACTATTTTTAGATTTGACTTCTATTTGCTGATTATATAACAAATTTTATTTGGTTAATTGAATAGGATTTATATTTCATTTGAAACCTAACTCATTTGTAGCTAAACACCACTTTGGCTGTCTCTAGTGGGTCATATGAAGCCTGAGAAAATCACACTGGTGCCCTGCCTAATGGAAAGACATGTGTACAGGTAACATCAAATTAAAATAAATATCAAAGGAAAAGAAAGTCAGGAAAGAGCTTGTGTTTGTAAGAAGGATAGGGTGGAGCTTTGTCCTTCAGTTAGAGGGATAGAGGTTGAAAGGTGATTAATTTTTCAGTCACCTCCCTAAGATGTGGTTGTGGCAGGATAGTAAGCTTTTATAATGTGAGTTGTTGTTTGTTTTTTTTTTTTTTTTTTTTTTTGCCCCATCACCATTATTTTATTTTATTTTATTTTATTTATTTTTTTTTCACACACACACACTGTATTTTATTTTTACAAGAGATAAATAGACTGACACCAAGCATTGTACATGGATGACCACAACAAAAGCAACAATGATTGCAATTACCAAACATGAAACACACTCATACTATGTCATAATATTGACACTCAGTCCAGTAATCCTCCACTGTAACATCTCCTTTACTTTGCAGTGAAAATTGATTTGAGTTGTTGTTTTTTTTAATAAATTTATTTATTCATTTATTTATTTTTTATTTTTGGCTGCATTGGGTCTTCGCTGCTGCGCGTGGGCTTTCTCTAGTTGTGGCGGCAGTGGGAGCGCTACTCTTCATTGTGGTGCGCGGGCTTCTCACTGCAGTGGCTTCTCTTGTTGCGGAGCACAGGCTCTAGGAGTGTGGGCTTCAGTAGTTGTGGCACGTGGGCTCAGTAGTTGTGGCATGTGGGCTCTAGAGCGCAGGCTCAGTTGTTATGGTGCACGGGCTTAGTTGCTCTGCGGCATGTGGGATCTTCCCAGACCAGGGCTCAAACCCGTGTCCCCTGCATTGGCAGGCCGATTCTTAACCACTGCGCCTCCAGGGAAGCCCTATAATGTGAGTTTAGAGCCCAAGACGGGTTTATCATATGAACACGTCTAGAAAGAATAGGTGTGTCGATTAAATGCTGCCTAGGTAAGTTTGTCTGAATTCCCTTTCTAGGCAAGATGGGCCCTGATCAGTGTCCAAGAGCCTCACCTGGACACGGGCTGGCAAGGCTAGACCAGGGGTTGGTGAAGCAGAGAATTGGAAGGCATCTAGAACAAGGTAAACACAGCATTGACCTGATGTTTCTGGGCAGCAATTTGAAAACAAGGGAAAGAAAATGGAGACACTATGATTGTTCAGGTCTTACAACTTCTGGCTAGAACCAAACGTTTAAATTAATGTTGATGGTTTAGAAAAGTGCTTAGAAATTAACATTATAATACATAACGAATAACATTACTTATAAAACCCGACAGAAACACTTTTCAAGGTTTCTTTTTTAACTTTTATAATATTATTTAATCTTTAGAATAATGATATGAGGAAGACAGCGTGAATATTATCATACTACTTTTAAAGTAAAAGAAACTGGATACAGAAAGGAAGGTTAAGTTGTTTATTGTGGTTTACTGGAAAATGATGACTAATGCCTAGTTCACCATGCTCCCAACATGATATTATTTATACCAGGATAAATATTGAGAAGTAATAATAAATAAAAGATCAGTTGTTAATAAGAAGACTTGAAAATAGTCTACACATCATACATCTTATTTTACCCAGGAAATGGTTGGAGACAAGAAATAGAAAACTACTCACACTAGCTTCAGAAACAGACATGGCAGACAAACGTCGTGACATAAAAGGAAGCAAGGCCAGTAGGCCTGGAACTGGGAAGTCAGGAATCATCTCTCATGTGGCTTCTGTCCCTACTCTCATCATTCTTGTAGTCCTCTACAGAGACTGGCTTGCTTTTCCTGCTTCCTTGTGTCTTTTCTGCTATGCATTGAGTGCTGCATAACCTTGCAGTTTGTCTCCCAAGACCAACTGACTGCTTCTCAGTGACCTTATTCCAAATTCTGGGAGAAGTGGAATGGTTTAGCTTGCCCTGGTGGTCAAGGGAGGAATAGGTACTGGTTCATAGTCACTAAGGCCACTATTCTAGCACAGGCTCTGGGTGATGGCAGAAGTGTGGGTAGAGAGGTAGACACACAACAAATATGAAAAAAATCTTATATGCTATCAGTATTGTCCTATCATTAAAAACCAGAAAAAAATAAATAAAATTTTTAAAAAGTTTAATAAGATAAATTACATAGAAAAAAACCTAGAGAGGACAATATACCTAGTCATTGATTATAATAAAATGTCAGATTCAGGTCCAATTTGGGGCATTTCAACGAAAAAATACTAAGGCTTTAGGTTTGATTGGAAATTAAGACCTTTTAAATAATGATAAATGGAGGCACTAACTCAGTAGGTTAAAATAATTTTTAAGAAATAGATATAAAATTTAAAAGACACAAAAAGATACACAATGGAAATTTAGTCTCCCGTTCACCAGTACCCTCAGCCACCAGTACCCCTTTTCAGAGGTAATCACCATTATTATTTCTGAGGTATCTTACCAGAAATGTACTCTCTGTATATAAGCACACGGTTCCACATCTTGCTTTTTTCAGTATACTTTAGAAATTATTCCATATGAGTATAACTTGAGTGACCTTATTTTTTTTAATGGCTGTATTCTATTGTAGGGGTGTAACATAATTTTTTGACCAGTTTCCAGTTGATGACATTTAGTATATTTCCAGCCTTCTGTTATTACTGTCCTTGTATATAGCTCTTTTTGTATACAAGTGAGTTTATCTGCAGGATAAAATTTCTAGAAATGGAATTTCTGGGTTAAAGGGAATTATATTTCTGATTTTGAAAGAAATTGCCAAACTGCCCTCTGCAGAAATTTTACCAGTTTCCTTCTAATCAGCAATTCATAACAACATCGGTTTGCTCACACTTTTAGGTGAGTGTAGAGTTATGATATGCTTAGGTCTAGAGTCTTTTACTTGCTGGGGAATTTCCTCAATTTTATCTTCCAACCTACTATTGACATCTTTATATTGGCTATTACATTTTTAATTCATAAGAGCTTTTTTTCTGTTCTTTGATTGTAACTTTTTCATATTAGTCTTAATAAATGCAATATTGTGTCTTGCTGTAAGGTACTGATTGAACTTTTTAAAAATTTCCCCTTGCTTTGTGTTTTTTTTTTTTTTTTTTTGGTTTTGTTTGTTGTTTGTTTGTTTTTAGAGGTAGGGGAAGCTCTGCGTTAGAGACTTTTCTAAGATGTTTGGCCATCCTTGACTGATTGTTCATATGTAAAGGTCAGATACCTTTCCTCAATCTCTCTGATTTAATATTCTATAGAACAAAAGTCCATTCTCCCTTTGGGGTGGGGGAGGGATGGTAGCTTGAGGGGGAACAGGGGCTGTGTGTCCAATTGTTCCTTTTAGTACTTTTGGCCAATTCTATTTTTAGAGGCACTTTAATCCCCACTTTTCTCGGTACCCAGTGTCTCCAATTCCTAAACTTTCCAGAGTTCTGCTGTGCAAATCAGCTGGCTTCTTTTGGCCTTTCTCCTCTGCAGGCAGTTAATTTCATTTTTCTCTGCTTAATTAAATCTATTTGTCCTTTATTTTTTTCATCTTCCCAAAATTTTTATTCATTATCCTCTCCTCTTCCATTCTTTTCATCCTTTATTATAATTTTAGGTGAATTTTGGGAGGTAGCAGATATAAACATGTATATTCAGTTCACCAAGTTTAGAAGGTAGTCAATAAATTTGTTTTTAATCTATCAGAAACCCTGCTTTTCTTGTGGTTATATTGTAAAATTAATAATGTTGTTAAGAAAGAAAAGTACTGAAACATAAGTACATCTTTGTAAGTATTTATGTTTAGATATAGCTCAGCCCCAAAACCCATTAGTTTTAAAGTGTTTTTATTTTAGTTTCAGTGTGTGTGCTGGTATTGTTTATATTATAGTAGATATCAGTAAATTTAAAACAATTTTTGGAAAAGTGACTAACATATTAGGCTGTTTTTAATAAAGTCATGTTTTCCAACTGTAGTTACAGTTTAAAAGTCAATCTGTAACTAATTTTGCCACCATTTATTTATACTTTCTCAAGTCAAACAGTCTTAAATAACAACCACTATGTTATAGATACAGTGGCTTTTAAAGACAAGTATAATTGCCAGTTCAACAATGAGTTTCAAATCTGTGTATGCTGGGTTAAGTCATAATGAAGAAAGTCTCTCTGGCTAAGTGAAGTCTCTATTAAATACAGTAAGAATTACATAAAATTTATTGGTTGATCTAACAGAGGTATTATTAAATGCTTATGTTACTAATTTTCAGAAGAAGTAAGAATATTTCTTTCTGGAATGTGAAACCACAGATAGAATTGCATCTCTCGAGGGAAAGGGTCTCAGTGGTTATACAGTAAGCTTTTCCCATCTGTAATGTGATAACCAACTTTATTACTACACT
Organism: Balaenoptera physalus; assembly: GCF_965194825.1. Classification (NCBI taxonomy): domain Eukaryota; kingdom Metazoa; phylum Chordata; class Mammalia; order Artiodactyla; family Balaenopteridae; genus Balaenoptera; species Balaenoptera physalus. The sequence continues at coordinate 52,364,721 of NC_138882.1, read as the reverse complement.
ACTATGGTAGAAAATTATCTCCTATATTTTTTAATACATTTGGCTGGACAAAATGAGGAATTGGATCTAATGTCTTTTTTTTGCATTTAACTTTCCCCATTATTCTAAAAGCATTTAGATTTTTGAAAGCAGTTTTACTCTGGAACTCTTGAATAAGCTTCTATAACCAAACTGAATTCTAGAAAATACTATTTTAAAATTAAACATGTATTGGGTATCTCATGTCAAATTGTTCATTGTTAGCATAAAGTATATTATATTCAATAAATATTTTCCAAGCTTCATTTATGTACACGACATTGTGCTGTTAATTGACAAGAATATATGAGAAGCACAGTTTTTTAGGGAGGCAATACAGCATGGAGATTGTGAGTCAGACTGCCTGGATTTGATTCCCAGCTTTGTCATTGCCTAGCAGCACGACCTTGAGCAAATCACTGAGCTTCTCTAAGCCTCATTTTCAAAAATATGGTAAAAATACCTGCCTTTCAGGATTGTCCTGAGAACAAAATGAGGTGACATAGACATTTAATGTGTTGTCTGTATTGTAAATGCTCAATAAACATGAATCCAGAGATAGAGAGAGGGAGATTGAGAGAGAGAGAGATTGTATGGTGCTCTCCAGGAGCTTACAGTATATTTGGGGATACAAGAAACACACACTTGGTAAAACTGTATGTCATCATATAGTAAATTTCCAAAGTGAGAGAGTGGTACCATGATAACCTCAGCAGGGGTTGGAGAAGGGAGATGTCAGTGTGAAATGTCAGACAAGAGGGACATGGAAAAGTTGCGCTGGAATGAAACGAATGGAAGTATATTTGGTTCTTAAGAGGAGAAATAAGTGTTTGCTTATTGAATGACTAAATCAAAGAATGGCCTGGCTAGTGTGTGGAGTGGTGATAAGGTGCATTAGCACGGTGGACTGAGGTTATAGAAGTCCCTGGATGCCGCCTTGGTAAACCATAAGGAACTGGGGATTTTTCAACTGGGAGGTGAGTAAGGCTGTAGAGAAGACCTGTGACATAATGAAAATAGTGGTGTAGGAGAAGGTGTGTAAAACTGCAAAAAATTTATAAGGCTAAGGAGTAAATGGAAGGATGGAAAAGAGTTAACATTAAAGGAAGGAAAAGAGTTAACATTGATTCTAAATCCTGGGAAAGAGAAGAAATGATGCGAACGGTGACTGAATAAAGAAAAGTTTTCAGGTTAAAAAGAAAGCTCTTTTATTGCTGTCCTTGCTTTTATAAAAGCTATACATGCTTCTGGTAAAAAAAAAAAAAAAAAAAAAAGACAAGACCAAACAATAGAAATATATAAAGTATATAAAGTAGAAAAATGAAAGCCCCCTCCTCCTCCCCCAATTCTATTCTCCTGGGGTAACCATTGTGATAGTTTGTTTGCATAGCTCTCCAGGCTGATTTCTATGTATGCACCAACTTAAAAGGAAATGGGAGACTGGTATACACAGTTCTCTTCAACTTGTTTGGGTTCTTTTCCATATTGGTTCATATAGAACTATGTTTTCATGTATGCAAGGAAACATTATAATTGTATTTACCCACTGCTGTACTGATGGATATTAAGTATTCCAATTTTTGCTGTTATAAACAATACTTAAAGAGCAGTCCTGTATATTTCTTTGAATGTCGTCACAGTATTTTTGTAGGACGAGTATCTATGTGTGAAATTGCTGGGTCAAAGGGTACATACATTAAGAATTTTCCTTGCTTTTGGCAAATTGTCCACCAAAGAGGTATGCTTGTTTACACTCCCGCCATCAGTGTTTGACAGAGTCTGTTGCCCACATTCTGGCTAAACCTGAATATTATAAACCTTATTAACTGGCCAATCTATTAGGCAAAACATACCTTGTTTTAACATGTCTTCCTCTGATTATCAGTAAGGGTAGACGTATTTTCATAGGTTTTATTTTTATTTTTTCTCCTGTGGTGATTTTAGTTTTGACCTTGTAGAGGTTGAACTGATAAGTGTCCTCATCTAGATGCCATAGAGGCAATTAGACATGTGGTACTGAAGTCTGGGTAAGTTTCACCAGTGGAGCAGTGATAGTTGAAACAGTAAGGTCATAAAAATTCCCTGTATAATCATAAAAAGAAGGGAATACAAGGCCCTTAGGAAACAGCGTTAGCAAAGAGGAAAAGAGAAAGTGCTAGAAACTGAGCAGTAAGCTCAGGTAGAAAGAAAGCTCAGCAGTTGTAGAGATTGAAGTGGAATCAAGATTGTGCTCTGACACGCTAACTGGTTAAAGAATTTTGGGTAAGTCTTGAATCTCTGAGCCACAGTTTCCTCATTTCTAAAATAAAAACGTTGGCTAAGATGTCTCTTTCACTATAAAATTCATTATTTCTATAATTTTAACACAAGAGATGAGACAATTTCATGGGAGTAGTCAACAATTTTAGAAAGCATGTAGGATTTGGCAGTGAGGTGGTCATTTAAAATAATTAGGATGTTACAGTCTACGGATGGCTTACTTCTGTTGCTGTTTTTTTTTCAAATTCTAACTTTTTTTAAAAAAAAGCTTTTTATTTGGAAATAATTTCAGATTTATAGAAAAGTTACAAGGAATACCCAAACACCGTTTACCCAGAGTCACCTATTGTTAACATTTTAGCTCTTTTGTTTTATAACTTTTTTCTCTCCTCTCTCTCTCTCTCTATATATATATGTGTGTGTGTGTGTATATTTACACACACACACGTGTATATATATATATTTTTCCCCCCTAAACCTTACATACATCCTAGTCCTTTACTCCTAAATACTGCAGTATTTAGGGACATAATAACAGTGCAGTTATGAATTTCAGTGATTTTAACGTTGATACAATACTTTAATCAATCTACCATCTGTTTTCCAATTAATCTAATAATGTGCTTTATAGAATTTTTCCCCTCCAGTAAAGGATCCGATCTAGTATCTCATATTGCATTTAGTTGTCATGGCTCTTTAGCTGGGATATTTTCACAACTTTTGTCTTTTGTGGCATTGACATCTTGAAGAATACAGCCCCCACCCCCCTTAAAAAAAACGACAACAGAAAGTTCCTCATTTGGGATTTATCTGATAGTTCCTCATTAGATTCCTCATTAGATTTCCTCATTAGATGCTGTGTCCTCTGGGAATTGCATCTTGAGGCAAACGATGTCCATCTGTCCCTCATTCGTGATGTTAATTTTGATTACCTGGTCAAGGTTTTGTTCAATTTCTCCAGTGTATAATTACTGTTTTTCCTTCCTTGCAACTAATAGGATGTCTATAGGAAGAATTCTAAGATGATGCAAATATCCTGTTCCTCATCAAAATTTCTCCCTACAGTTAGCATCCATTGATGGTTCTTATCTTACCCAAACTTTGCTACTATGGTTGCAAAATGATGATTGCCCAACTCCAGTACTCCCTCCACATTTACCTGTTGGCATTCAACATTCTAGCATTAGCGAGAATACTTCCTTCTTCTCTATTTATTTAATCTATTTATTACTGGTATGGATTTATGAACTCCTGTTGCTGTTTTTTAATTCTAACCTTATTTTGAATGCAGGGTATATGAGTATAAGGAAACTACTGTGATGACCATCACCGACAAAGATTCTCACCTTCCATTAAGTGTCTAGAACAATGCCTAGAATTTTTATAAAGGACGTAGAATGCGATAATAATTTACTTGTCTGGTAAACTCAATTTTCAAAATATAGAGGAAAATACGAAAGTAGGCAAATGGATTTTATACTAAGTAAATGCCCCAAAGTATCAGAGTTGTTTTAGCATTTTCTGAGGTTCTTTACTCCTACTTTATACATGTATTTTTAAAATATTGGTTATTTGGCTAGCATGTTAAGACAGTTCAAAGGGAGATGTGACTGTGCACACAACCAGTGCTGTAGCAGCGGTGCAAGAAGGGACAGCAGGGGGATCAGTCATTAGTACCGTCCAGATCAATTAGACTCAAAGGAGTGCAGGAACATAGTAGGCCATGATTATTTATTGTAGAGTGAAGGGTACTAAGTACTTCTAAGCTTCTGGGGACATCTTGGTATTACAGCTTTTGTATTTAAGACACCTCTGGGTCATTAGGTATAGGTTAAGCTACACCACGTTTTATTAGTTTAAGGCAGAGAAACAAGTGATATTTCAGAAAAAACATCAATACAAGTGGTTTAAATGAAGCTATTACTAGTGCTTGCAGATGAAAACCTCAGTTATCTAGAATAGCTAATTATGTTCAATCCTTCACTGCCCCCTTTCCTTACACTGCCATATAAATGAGGCATTACTGAAATTGTCCTTAAAGTTAATATTGAAAATTATTAGTTCATGCAAACATTTATTTCTACACTAGCTGGTCTCCCCAAGAGTTGTTCCAGAGAAACATTAATCTTAAGTAAATACATCCCTGCTGATCCACACCCTGCATAGAGTTGCCCTTGTGAGAGATAGCTCAGTCGTAAAATAAGGGCTTATGACTTTTGAAATTTGTTGCTCATATTTGAACGGACTGGTGATTATCTTTGTTCTTCGTATCTTAGTATCTGTGGCATGTCTCTCTCGATTCGGGAATTGTGGCAGGCTCTCCTAGTAACTTGGTGTCAGTTTTCTGGAGAATGTCTGTCTATCCCTTCAAAGACCCCTGTGCATTTGAATTTTGGATATGCTACTTTGCCTATATTTTCAATCAGAACATTGCAAACATAACAGATTTTTTCAAAATGCCCAGCCAATATATATATATTTGAAAAAAAATTACAGCCTAGAGAAATAATAGATATATGTTATTACTGAAATTCTGTTGGTTGCAATAGAGTTAGGTGTTACTGAAATAATAAGCTTTCTTGTGACACCAGTTCGATTTTGTTTTGACAGCTGTAATGAGATGAGTTGTTTGTTGATTCGTTTTTTTTGCAGTGGTGGTCTCTTGTCTTTGAAACTGCTTGTTCTACATCTAAATGAGTTCCTTGGCTTATCCCTTGGAAATAATATTGATGGACAGTAATAAAACTGTTACATAATGGTGATTCTTCTGAAACTACTTTTAAGCATATTGAATTTATTGATTTCTATTTTATATAATGGCATTTCTATTTTATACATTAGTACTTTTTGTTATACTAAGACTTTTTGCATATTTCTTGTCTTTGGCAAAAGCAAATGGAAAACATAAAGCAACTCAGACAATTTAACAATGATAAAAGATGCTCTGGTGAAGAAAATTTGCTGCTCGTCCTCTTTGGGTGTAAGAAGTCATTGTTTTCATTTACATATCAGTGAATTGGAAGGGACACTGACTTTCTAAAGTAATTTCTAAGCTATCGCAAAAAAAAAAAAGACATTGAGAATGAACTTTTTTTCTGTATTTTTACACACAAATTCTTAACCTTAACCAAGTTCAGAAATTTGAACTTAACATAACTCTAAAGGTTAATAAAAGTACTATTTTACAAGTTATTAACATGAGAAATTCAGTATGTATAAGAATTTAGTATCTCCATGGCCTAACTTCATGAGGCACACGGCTTTTTCTCTTCAGAGTCCAAATGAAAACTTCACTGCTCTTACAGTAAACTGTGAAAATTATTGGCAGATGTAGGAACACAGGCTCATTTGTTTTTATGAAACCCTAATTCAAGTTTAAAGTAGTTGCAAGACATTTATACAAAATAGAATTCCCTGTTGTTCCTCAGTTTTCCCATTTTTTTATAAGCAGTGATAATGGGATATATATACATATATGCTTATAAATATATACATATATAATTGTTGTATGTATTACTGTCAGCACATAGCCATCTACCTTTTCCTTAATCTCTTTTTTTTGGCCACTTTTTTTTTTGAATTTTATTTTATTTTTATACAGCAGGTTCTTATTAGTTATCTATTTTATACAAATTAGTGTATACATGTCAATCCCAATCTCCCAATGCATCCCACCCCCCACTGCTTTCCCCCCTTGGTGTCCATATGTTTGTTCTCTACATTTGTGTCTCTATTTCTGCCTTACTAACACTTAAAAAAGATTAAACATTTACCCAACTTGATTTACCCAACTGGAGGGATTTTTCCTCCAATTGCTAATTCTGTTTGCTTGTTGTTCCTTTGGAACTTGAAGCAATTAACATCTAGGGGAAAACTTCTTGTATGCATCATACATTTCTCCCCTTTTCACCAGTAGTCTGTTTTCCTTTTTTTTTGTCCCTTGGTCTATTCTCATTTGAAAGTTTTTTGGGTTTTTTTGTTTTGTTTTGTTTTTGGTTTCTCTACTACTAGTGAGTTCATCATGATTCTTTTTAAGACTTTCTTTAAAAGTAAATGAAATAAAAATGAAGAACCATGAACTTAACCTATCATTTTTTTTTCCGTTGCTTTTGTTTTTTAACCTACCTTTGGGTGTGGGGTGGGGGAGAGGGGGGCTTTAAAGAAGTAACTCTATTTGAGAGAAAGGGGTTGAAGGGCATTCAGGCTTCCCTAACTAGAGTGAAGGGCTACAACACAAGGCAGTCAAAGGAGGAAATAATTAGCATTCTTCAATATCACGATTAATCCATTCTGTTTAGTGGTTATTAAAGAGAGGAAAGAAACCAAATGAGAACAATTTTGGCCCTTTCATGTTTTATGCACAATGCTGGTACACAGTATTCCTTCCACATTCTACCGCATATTGCCTAGAGAAAGAGCTGCAGATCATCCAATAATCATCCATTTCTAAATGGTCTAATGATAGCATATACAAAGGTGGCTCACTTAAAACCTTCCATTTATAGTCACACTGCATCAAACGGTGCTAATTCTAAGTAGGCCACCGCATACAGCGCACCCTCCGAAACAACACCCTTTCACTGTTTAACCAAATCCATTCCTTTTTCATTCACAGGAAGGATTTAATATTTCAGAATCTTGTTCTTGCATTCAACGTGAAAAGACTGCTCACCTGGAACTCATCAATCTGAGACCCAAGGGATGCCAAATTTCTGTCATTTGCTCATTAAGCCAAGGGCATCACACAAAGGCCTACTTCTAACGCCTCTCGAATCTTAATGTGTGAGAGTATTGATCACTATAATTTATGATCCTACGGCAGTGGGGTGGCTCTTCACATTTGGAACCCCCTCACTTGTGCGCAGCGACTTCTAAAAACACGGCTGGCGCGGGCAGGATATTTGATCTGGAGCCCAAGTGTTTCCAGACTTTGTTCTCTGGCCTTAAAGACGAGGTGCCTGCGCTGAAGGAGACGGCCACCACAGGGGATTTCACCGTGGAGGGCCGGATGCGGGGAGCGGATGGCGGGGCTGCTGCGGGGGCCCCACCTGTCCGTCCGCCAACCCTTCCCGCCCCCTCGTTTGGCCGGTAGCGGCCCCTCCTTTGGGCGGGCACCCAGCGGAGGGACTGCGGCTGTTGGCGCGCGCCGCGGCCGCGGGCCCCCTGCAGCAGTTGCGCTCCGCACAGCTGAAGAGCCGCTAGCTGGGCGCGCGCCGGGGAGACCCCGCCGGCCGCGGCGCTCGGGGCCCGCGCGAGCGCGCTCGGTTGGTGCGCGAGCGCGGCTCCGCCCCGCCTGCTCGGCACGCGCCCCCGCCCAGTCCGCTCTCCTCCCCCACCCCCAGCGCGGATGGGGTGGATCCAGCTCACTCCCCTCCCCCGAGCGGCCGCGGCGGCGGCCGGCGCTGAATGAGAGACGCCGACTGCTCCGGTCGCCGAGCGCTAGCCTAGGCGGCGGCGGCTGCAAAGCGGCGGAGCGGGGGGGGACCGGCGCCGTCTTTCCAATCTCCGAGGCGTCTGCCGCGGCTGCACAGGTCGGTGCCCTCGCCGTGGGCCTGGTGCGGAGCCTCGGTGGGCGGTGCGGGGGAGGGAAGGTGGGAGCGCTGCGCCCTGCCGGGCTGCGCGGAGCCGCAGCGGCGGCGGCGCGGGGAATGGCGGCGGCTCGGGCGCTGCGGTGTGTTGATCTCCCGGCCGCGGGCCCCGGCGCTGCTCGCCCTCGGCGCGGAGAGAGGGCTGCGGGGCTCGGGCTGAGGGAGGAGGGGGCCCGGCGTCTGGGAACCCAGGGCTGCGCCTCCCTCGGTGGCTCGCTCTCGGCGTCAGTAGGCGGCCATGGGGTCCCAGCTCCGGGTCTCTGTCCCGAGGCCGGGGGCGCGGCGACCCTCCGAGCCCGCCTCGCCTCTCTCTCTCTCTCCTGGGTGGCGGAAGCCCCCGGGCTCCGCCCGCGCTACCGTGGCGCCCAGCGGCGCCTCAGCCTCCCTTCAGGTGAGTGGGAGCTGGGACTCCGGGAGCCGGGACCCGCCGAGCCGGGCCACACCCCCTCCCCGGCCCTCGCAGCTGCGCCCCCGAAGCCCGGCCGCCCAGCTGGCCGCCTGCGGACCCGCAGTCTCGCGGTCAGTGTGACCTGTTGCAGAGCGGTCCGCAGCCCTAGTCGCCCGCCGGCCTCGGACCCAGAGGGGCGGTCCTGCGCTGGGTCCGGGCCGGGCGCGCGGCAGGACGTGGGGCCGGGAGCGCTGCCCGAGATCCGGTGCTGTACCGCTAGGAACGGGCGTATTGAAAAAGAGAAGAGGTTCCCCACGATCTGATCAAACAGTTGCAAATATCCGGGATTCTATTGCAGTATCGGATTAGGTAGGCTCATAAACACTATGCTTTGGAGGTGATTTGGGAGAAACCCGAGCCAGGAGTGAGAAGCTGTTATCTGTATCTGGAAAATAGCAGTAAACCTGTGCGGAGCTACATTATCCCCCACCTGACCCCATCAAAGCGCTTTTCCTGTAGCTGTGTGTTGTAGACGCAGGCCAGTTTCAGTGTACGTGGGCGTGTTTGGGAAGAAGCTGCGAGCTGATAGGAGGTACCTAAGTACAAATGTTAATTTGTTTTAACTGGGAGGGGTGAGGGAGGAGGAAGAAAGGGCACTGATGTTAGCTGTGGAGGAGGGGCCGTTGAAACACTAAATTTCTGTTTAAGAGAGCGCTAAAAAGAAATATCGAATACCTGGCGTTTAAGACCGTAAAGTAGGAAATACAGGCAGCAATTAATTGAGCTTTATCTTTTACATGCCCTGGGTTTTAAAATTTCAACGCTATAGTTGCTATAGAGAGCTTTGTTTTCGTACCAGTGTTTATGAGTTGGTGTTTTTCTGTATTCACCATCAAATCGGCTTTGTGTAAGTCTCTCTGAAGATGCCCATCAGAATTTTGGGAAACTTTTCGATCCGTGCAGCATAGTATTACAGTCAGATCATAGCTTGCTAGCTGTAAAAGCCTGTTCCATGCAGATAATTATGCTTATCCTAATGCTGTAAAATCATAATGTGTGTTACTGCTGCATATTTTACTGTAGACTTTAGAATTATAAAGGAACTTATCGAAACAGTATTATTTTAATAAAAAGAACCTCTTAATCAAGGTTTGTAGACATAAAGTTTATCATCTAGCTACAAAGATTTGGAAAGTACTTGTCTTACTAGCTTAAAGGACATGTGTAAGGACATAAGATGCCTTTTTGAATAAATAATTTTAACATAATTTATTTTACGCTTAGTTTTTCTCTTTTTAAAATTCAGTATAATAATTTTGAAATGGTAAGATCTACTTTTTTTTCATTTTATTCATTCATTGACCTTTCTTTCAATTAAGGAATTTGACTTTAAAATACTCAGGGTGGGACTCTGGAAATATTGTTCATTTTGGCTAAATTATTCCAGATTGCAACAGAACTTTAAAGATAGTGCTTGTGTTATCAATATTGCAACATGCTTTTCTAATGTATATTTTGATTATCAGGAAGAACAGACCAGAATCTCCTGAGAGAAAGTATAACTATTAGGAAACTGGCTTTGTGAATTTTTTATTTGTGTACTTTTATTATACACGTGAGTAATGTATTTGTGTGTGTTTATGTATCTAGTTCTTGTCTTTTTCAACTGTTTTTGTCATTACAGTTGAGACAGTAGTTTTTTGTAGTGAATGATGGATAGATGTACAGGTGAAATTGCTCTGTTGCAACTTAAAACACTTCAGCTTTTGTCTGGAGGCCCAGTTTGTTCATTCATTCATTCTACACATGTTTATTGGGTTCCTATTTGATGCCAGTTAGTTGTCTAGATGTTGGTGATACAACAGAGGAAAAGACAGGTCTGTGCCCTGATGGAGCTTAAAGGGTAAGTAGGCAAATAGTCTACTGCTTCATTGTCAGATAACACTGTTTAGTGTTAGTTTAAAAGTTTCACAAGTAAAAACTCCTCTGATGAGTTTTTTTGGTTAAGGATATTTGTTGTGTTTCTCCTTCTAAGAATAGTGGGAATTATTACTCAGTGAACAAAAGCATTAAGACAGTTGTTTTAAAACTATGCTAATGTTTATGTACTTTGGGTATCTGGTTCCCAAGTACACCAAAAATAAACGTTCTACCTGAAGTCACATGATGCACAGTTTACATGTGGTTAAACAGCTTTATTCTTTTGGTTTATATAGTTAAACGTTTGCTAAAAATACTCTCGACACTTGTTTATAATGGAGTCTAATTCTTTTTTTTTTTTTAAGTCTAAATTTTTTAAAAAATCATGTTTTCTTCTTCTGGCTGTGTATGTGTGAGTGGACCAAGGTCCCGTTGTTCTTCCTTAGAATCTGATAACCATTATCACTAAAATCAGAGTTTTGACTGAAAGTGATAGTTGTTTTTTTTTAATTAAAATATGACAAACATTGGTGTAGTTCTTCACCGATTACAAAGCTTTTTAATATATATTATTGATACTTCAATATTTTGGTACTTCTTATTTACAGGAATGCCAACAATTAACACTGACCTTAGGTAGGCATTATTATCTCCATCTTAGATGAGGAAATGGGTTTAAAGATGTTAGCACACCACCGATAAGCAAGCAGTGAACCTAAACCCAAGTTGTAGCTCTTACTATAATGCGGTGCTCCACCTGGGGAGTGTGGATGGGGAGAGCGTCATCGTCCAGTGCTACAGTACAGCTACTAGCCTGCTTTTCCAGAAATTTCAAAATAATTTTTAAACTTTAAGCCCAGCTGTTAATTGAGATTTAATTAATTGAATTTGTTTTCTTTTTGTGAGTTAAACTTTAAGACCTACTTAAAATCTAAAAGTACTGCTTTTTTTGCTATATAAAAAAAGGCAGTTTGGATTCACTTTTAATAGTATAAGTGTTTTGAGAATAAGACATTAAAATCATTCCTCTTTTCTGAATATGAGGTTTTTATTGTGTAACAACCATATTTGGAATAAAACGTCGCTTCAATCTGGATGCTACATTTTTTTTAGTTATTCAATTTTCGATAAAAAGATAATTCAATAGCCTGAAACTCTGGTTTAGGGTTTCTCTTCAGTGAGAAAATGAAGACTGGATGCGAATAATTTCGGTAACTTGGAATTAATCTGGAATCTTTCTTGATTAACATCTTGAACTTTTGATTTAGGAAAACTTTTAACTATGTAATAGGAATAAAAACACTGGAATTTGAAGTGTGTGACATCCACCTGTTCTATGGAGAGAAAAAAGTTTGTATAAATTTAGTCACTTTAATAAGTAATGGCTAGTTAGGGATGTAGGAAGAGTATGAACAGCAATGTTCATAGGACTTAGCTTGACGGTGCCTGGCAGTTTATGTATGCCACTACAGGGAACTTTGGTACTGGCTTTTGAATGATACATGGCTTTAGAGTATGAGAGGCTTAAAACGAAGCTCTCACCTTGAGCTTAATTGATACCCTTATGTTATTTTATTTACACAACCTTTTCTCAGAACAGATTTTTCCTTTTTATCTTGATTTCCTTTTTGTTGATTCTCGGACAGCCCTTTTCTGAAAACCCTACCTAAACAGCATCCCCATCACACTCTACCCTCACCTTTATTTGTCTTCACAACATTAATTTATCTGACATTATAGCATACATTGATTTGTTTATTATCTTCTTCCCTCTGGATATAAACTTCATGAGGGCAGGGACTTAGTTTTGTTCACTGATGTATTCCTAGCACCTAGAAAAGTACCTGGCATAGTTAATACCCAGATAAAATTTGTGGAGTGAGTGAGTTAATTGGTATTAAATGATACAAAACTCACTAGTTTTGTTTTTTGGAAAAAAAATTAGCTTTTGACTTTAAATCATATAACTGTGCAGTTAAAAAGAAAGCTGTACTATAAGACTTAAAATGAAGAACACCACTCCCCTGTACAACTTTCCCTGCCAGGTCCTGCTCTTAGAGCAACCATTTTTGATAGTTTTAGCTGTTTTTTTCTAATATTTACTTCCATATTTTAAGATATTACTTGTTTTTCAATTTTAGATATCTGTTGGCTTCCTCCTGTGGAAGATGAGTCTTTCTATGCTTTTGGGTTCTTATGCCACCTGAACTTCCTCTCCCTTTATCTCCTAATATAGTTATAGCATGCTGTTTATTGTTTACATTATTATGATTTTGTATGCATGTTTATTGTTGAACTGTGCAGTGTACTCTGATGATATTTCTTGGAGTTAAAATTTTTTCTTTTTTGTTTTTTGCTTAGTTTCCTATTTGTCTCTGTTTTTTTTCCAGAAACTGTCTCAGTATGTTCAAACACATCAGGTAATTGATCATTCTATTTTTTTTTAAATTGGAAAAATTCCAGGGCTCCCCATCCTTTTGCTCAGACCTGCAAGGGGGCTCTCCACTCTGCTTGGTCTTAGCTTGTGATTTCCCTTCATGATTCTGGGAATTCTCTTTGCCTTTTCCCTGCATTAGAGCCTATGGTCTCTCGATCCATGTCTTCCTCTTTCTCCGATTTACCCCTTTGTTTTGGTGAAATACATCCCTCAGTAACTTTCAAGAAAGAGTATTTGAGGAGGTGAAATTTTTGAGATGTTTGTATTGCTGAAAATATCTTCTTTCTACCCTGACACCTGGTTGATAATTTGGCTGGTCTGGGTATAGAATTCTAAGGTGAAATAATTTTCCCTCAAAATTTAAGGGATTGTACTCTAATTTTCTAGCTTCAAGTGGTTGTTGAAAAGTCTTATGCCCTTTAGTCTTCATCCTTTATACGTGGCCTGTTTCTGTTAAGATCCTTTCTTTGTCATCAGTCTCTGATATGTCTCTGATGTTGTATGGGTCTTGTGTGGATCTTACTTCATTTCTTATGCATGGGACTTAGTGGCCCTTTTCAACCAGCAGTGTCCATATTAGGTGAGAGCAGAGGTGATCTAGTACAAGGCTCAGCCAGTTTTTTCTTTAAAGGGCTGAATAGTAAGTATTTTAGGCTTTGTGGGCAGTACAGTCTCTGTCACTACTACTCAAGCTTTGCTTTTGTAGCGTGAAAGCAGCCATAGACATAGACTTGTGGCACAGGTGGAAGGATTAGCCTTTGAACTTTACTAGGAGTAGGGAGAGTTTGTCTACAGAATTGGGAGAGAAGAACAGAAAATATGAACAGAGACATGATGGTGGTTGCTTAAGGAAGTTCTCATCTGAGGTTTTCTGTTAATGTATGAGAAGCAAGATCATTAGCTGAGAGTAAGGAAGAATGGGAGTATGTATTGGAGGTTTGACAAGAGGGAAAATATGTGACCTAATCATCAAAGAGTGGGAAAGGGAATAGAATAGAGTAGAAGAGAATAGAATAGAGAAGTATAGTGTGATTGCCAGTCAGCATTAAGGGCCTACTTGAGAGAGATGATTCTGAATTTCATGTTCCTGACTTCAATAGGAATACCTCTAAAATCTCATCAAGTATGACATCTTACTAAAGGTTTCCCCCACCCCCATCAGATAGGGTTTTAAAAATTAATCATCAGAACGATTTTCATACATAAGTACTATAGACATATAAATATGTATATTTTTATACATACAAACGTGGCCTATATAACTGCTTATTTCTAGAGAAATGCCAAAAGAAAGTACTATAATTTTTCCCAAATGCAAATTTTGATTTAGAAATCATTTGTTTATTCATTTTTTAAAAGCCATGGAGCATTTTCTATGTTCCAGGAATAGTTCTTGATGCTGGGATACAGCTAAAAACAAAAAGACAAAAACATTTGCCTTTATTACATTTATATTTTAACTAACTAACATAATTAAATTAAACACACACAGACATTAACAAGAAAGGACGATTATGCAGAAAAGAGAACATAATAGTTGTTATTAAATGTATTTTTTCAGCTTTACTGAGGTATAATTGACAAATAAAATTGTAAGATATTTAAAGTATACAACATGATAATTTGATATATGTATACATTGTGAAGGTATTCCCCGCATAGAGTTAATTAATACACCTGTCACCTCATATAGTTTTCTTTTCTTTTTTTTTTTTTTTTTCGTGAGAACACTAAAGTTCTACTTCTTAAGCAAATTTCAATTTTACAATATAGTGTTATCAACTATAGTTACCATATGATATACATTAAATCTTCAGACTTTTTTCTTATAACTTTCTTATAACTGAAAGTTTATACTACCATTTTACCAACCTCTCCCTATTTCCCCCACCTTACTATAAGTTTTTGATAATATAACTGTAAAAGATTAAGAAATACTTTCTAGTCTTAGTTTTGTAAGAGTTTTTTCTTATAATATCATAAGTATTGCATTTTATCAAGTGCTTTTTCTGTAAGAAATGATCATATATATTTTCTCCATTAATCTGCTAATAGGATGTATTACATTAATAGTTTGCATTATTGGGTCCAACCCTACATAGCTGTGTTGCATTCGTTTTTTTCTCCCTCTAACTGCTGAACTTGATTTGCCACTGCCTTAGAGCTTTTTAAAAATTTACTTTTATCAGTAGATAAATTTATCAGAGATTTATATGTATCTGTTTTGACTTCAGAGTTGTGGTGGGTTCATAAAATGAGTTGTGAAGCTTTCCCTTTTTTTCTCTTCTCTGAAATAATTTTGTAACCTAGGGATTATGTGCTCCTTGAAGGAACTATAGATGTAATGTCAAAGGTGAAAAATAAAGTTTCTAGAGGAAAACATAGAAAAATATCTACATGACCCTATGGAAGGGAGAGGTTTTTGTTAAACAAGACATAAGGAGTACCAGAAAAGAACGATTGGTAAATTTTTCTTCATTAAATAAGAACTTATGTTCATCAAAGGATACTATTAAGAGAGTGAAGGGCTTCCCTGGTGGCACAGTGGTTAAGAATCCGCCTGCCAATGCAGGGGACACAGGTTTGAGCCCTGGTCCAGGAAGATCCCACATGCCGTGGAGCAACTAGGCCCGTGTGCCACAACTACTGAGCCTGCACTCTAGAGCCGGCTAGCCACAACTACTGAGCCAGCGAGCCTAGAGCCCGTGCTCCGCAACAAGAGGAGCCACCGCAATGAGAAGCCCGTGAACCGCAACGAAGAGTATCCCCCACTCACTGCAACTAGAGAAAGCCCACGCACAACAATGAAGACCCAACGCAGCCAAAAATACATAAATAAAATAAACAAATTAAAAAAAAAAAAAAAGAGAGTGAAAGGACAAGTGACACAGTGGAGAAAGTGTCTGCAATACTTACAGTACAACAGTGGACTTGTATCCAGAGTATATGAAAAATATACAAGTCAATTAAAAAAAATACAGGCAACCCAATTTTAAAACAAATGGGCAAAAGACCAGAAAAGGCATTTATGAAATGAATTATCCATATGGCCAAGGTGAAAGGTACTCACACATAATTTTCAGGGAATTGCAAATTAAAACTATCATGTGATATGACTACATACCCACCAGAAATGGTGTAAATGAAAAAAACCTGATAATACTAAGTGTTGATAAGAATGGAAAGCACTTGGGACACTCATCCATTTCAGATGGGTTTGAAAATTGGTACAAACACTTTGGAAAATTCTTTAGGTAGGTAGCATCTGCTAAAGCTCTACATGTGTATGCCGTATGATCCATCAATTTCACTTCTTGGTATAGACCCAACAGAAATCAATATATATGCACATCAAAAGACATGGACTTTAGAAAACACATAGGGGTAAATTTTCATGACCTTGGATATGATACCAAAAACAGGAACAACAAAACAAAAATGAGATAAATTGTATTTCATCAAAATTTAAAACTTGTGCTTCAAAGGACACCATCAGGAAAGTGAAAAGATAACCCACAAAATGGGAGAAGATATTTGCAAATCAAATATCTGATAAAAGACTTGCATTCAGAATACATTAAGAACTCTTAACAACTCAATAAAAAGACAACCCAATTTAAAAATGGGCAGAGGATCTGAATAGGCATTTCTCAAAGAAGATATACAGTAAGCACATGAAAAAATGCTCAACATCATTAGCTGTAAGGGAAGTGAAGTTAAACCATGATGAGATACCCTTTCACACTACTAGAATGGCTAGAATCAAAAAGTTAGATGATAACAAGTATAGAGGAAGATGTTGAGAAATTGAATCCCTCATCCACTAATAGGAATGTAAAATTATATAGCTACTTTGGAAGATAGTATGGCAGTTCTTAAGATGATTAAACATAGAATTACCATATGACCCAGCAGTTCTTTCCTAGGTATATACCCTAGGGAGATGAAAACACGTCTCCACAAAAAATTGTTCACAGATGATTATGGCAGTGTTATTCATTGTAGGCAAAAAAAATGGAAACAACTCAAATGTCCATTACCCAACAAGTGAATAAACAAAATGTGACATATCTATACATTGGATTATTATTTAGCCCTTAAAAGGAATAAGGTACTGATGCATGTTACATCATCAGTAAATCTTGAAAATATTATGCTAGGTGAAAGAAGCAGTCACAAAAGGCCACATATTTTACGATTCCATTCATATGAAATATGCAGAACAGGGAAATCTGTAGAGAGAAAACAGATTAGTGGTTGCTTGAGGTTGGGGCTAGGGAATGGGGAGGTCTAAGGAGTGTGGGATTTCTTTTTAAGATGATAAGAATGTTCTAAAATTGACTATAGTGATAGTTCTACATGCCATTGAACTGTATACTTTTTTGGGGGGGCCGTGCTGCGCAGCTTGTGGGATCTTAGCTCCCTGACCAGGGATTGAACCCGGGCCCTCAGCAGTGAAAACTCAGAGTCCTAACCACTGGACCGCCAGGGAAGTCCCTGAATTGTACACTGTAAATGGGTGAATTGTATGGTATGTGAATTACATCTCAAAGCTAATTAAAAAAAAACAAGACATGGCAAAAATAATCAGTGATGTGAGGACATTGTCACCATATTTAATTGAGAAAAGCAAGATACAAAGGAATATATAAAATACCCATTTTAGTAAAACAAACAATAAAAACTCTGTGTGTGTGTGTGAGAGAGAGTATAAGTGATCTTGTAAGGCAGAAAATGTTGCACATCAAATGTAAACATTTGTTACCTAGTTGGTCTAAGGTAAAAAGGAGAGGGAGGGAAAGAAGGGAGAAAATAACTTAAAGGAAAAGGGGTTGATTTAGAAAAAACAGCATTTATAACATCATTTCAGTTATGTAAAACATAAATCTTAAAATGGTAGTTGTCTATATGGTGAGGTACCAGGGTTTTTTTCTTTATCATGTTTTTCTGGGTTTGATCCTTTTTGTTTTATTAATACAAATATCTGAAACTAAATTAAGAAGCAATACAAATAAAATGTTATAAAATCTGAAAAATAGCAGTTTTTTACATAATAGCTCCCAACTGGAAGCAAGCCAAATGTCCGTCAGCAGAATATTGGAGCAATAATTTGTGGTATGCTCTATACTGGAATACTATACATCAGTGAAAAAGAAGGAACTACTGCTATATTTAGCAAATGTGGGTGAATATCACAAAATGTTGAAAGAAACCAGACACAAAAGAGCATGTACTGTGTGATTCTCTTTTTTTGAAGTTCAGGAAAAGGTCAAACTCATCTATGTTGATGGAAGTCAGAGCAGTGGTTAGGGGTTGGGACTAGGGGAGCAAGACTTCTGGAGTGCTGGAATTGCTCTATATCTTTATTTGATTGGTGGTTGCATGCATGTCTACATAGTAAAAATTCATAAATACATTTCAGTATTTATGTATATCTCAATAAAAAAAGTAAAACGTCAAGCCAGAAAAAAAGAAAAACAAGTTTTAAAAAATCTGGTGCTCATATAAAAAGTCTTTGTATACTTCCAAGGTTAGTTATATCACTTTGAAAGACAGTTTCTGTCTACCCTCATTTTTTTTTTTTAATTTTTTTTTTTTTTTAATTTTACTTATTTATTTATGGCTGTGTTGGGTCTTCGTTTCTGTGCGAGGGCTCTCTCTAGTTGCGGCAAGCGGGGGCCACTCTTCATCGCGGTGCGCGGGCCTCTCACTCTCGCAGCCCCTCCCGTTGCGGAGCACAGGCTCCAGAGGCGCAGGCTCAGCAGTTGTGGCTCACGGGCCCAGCCCCTCCGCGGCATGTGGGATCTTCCCAGACCAGGGCTCAAACCCGTGTCCCCTGCATTGGCAGGCAGACTTTCAACCACTGCGCCACCAGGGAAGCCCTACCCTCATTTTTAATGGCTGTATTGTATCACTTTGTGTGGGTGTATCATAATTTATTTAAGCAATCTCTTAATGGACACTTAGGTTGTTTCTAACTTTTATATACTATGAAGAATGATAGAGTTTGCTTTTTTTTTATACATCTTCCTGTACTTTTTTGATCATTTCCTTTTTTTAAAAAAATTTTATTATTTATTTTTGGCTGCGTTGGGTCTTCATTGCTGTGTGTGGGCTTTCTCTAGTGGCATGCGGGGGCTACTCTTCATTGCATTGCACGGACTCCTCATTGCAGTGGCCTCACGTTGCGGAGCGCGGGCTTCAGTAGTTGCAGCATGAGGGCTCAGTAGTTGCTACATGTGGGCTTCAGTAGTTGTGGCATGTGGGCTTCGTACTTGCGGCGCGCGGGCTCTAGAGCCCAGGCTCATTAGTTGTGGCACATGGGCTTAGTTGCTCCGCGGCATGTGGGATCTTCCCAGCCTAGGGCTCAGACCCGTGTCCCCTGCATTGGCAGGCAGATTCTTTTTTTTTTTTTTTTTTAACATCTTTATTGGAGTATAACTGCTTTACAGTGGTGTGTTAGTTTCTGCTGTATAACAAAGTGAATCAGCTATATGTATACATATATCCCCATATCCCCTCCCTCTTGGGTCTCCCTCCCACCCTCCCTATCCCAACCCTCTAGGTGGTCACAAAGCACTCAGCTGATCTCCCCATGCAGTGCAGCTGCTTCCCACTAGCTATCTGTTTTACACGTGGTAGTGTATATATGTCAATGCTACTCTCTCACTTCATCCCACCTTACCCTTCCCCCTCCCCATGTCCTCAAGTCCATTCTCTATGTCTGCATCTTTATTCCTGTCCCGCCCCTAGGTTTGTCAGAACCATTTTTTTGTTGTTGTTTCGATTCCATATATATGTGTTAGCATACAGTATTTGTTTTTCTCTTTCTGACTTACTTCACTCTCTATGACAGACTCTAGGTCCACCCACCTCACTACAAATAACTCAATTTCATTTCTTTTTATGGCTGAGTAATATTCCATTGCATATATGTGCCACATCTTCTTTATCCATTCATCTGTCAGTGGATACTTATATTGCTTCTATGTCCTGGCTATTGTAAATAGTACTGCAATGAACATTGTGGTACATGACTCATTTTGAATTACAGTTTTCTCAGGGTATATGCCTAGTACTGGAATTGCTGGGTCGTATGGTAGTTCTATTTTTAGTTTTTTAAGGAACCTCTATACTGTTCTCCATAGTGGGCAGGCAGATTCTTAACCTCTGCGCCACCAGGGAAGTCCCTCTGATCATTTCCTTTTGATGAATTTCTAAAAGAAGGATGGATTGCTGTTTGGAGGTTAAGTACATTTGCATTTTTGCCCATGGCGTATAATTGTTTGTTTCTCTATACTCTTACTGAATTGGTGATTAGCTTTAAAAACATAAATATTGATCTGTTATGTAATAAATTCTCCTTGTCTTAATTTGCATTTTTAAACTTTTTCAGTGAAGTTTATATTTTCATGTTTTCAGACATTTGTGTATAATTTCCTTTTCATATCTTATATTCTTATTGCTCAGTCTCTTAAAAGTCTTTTAAGGAGATAAGTAAGATAAACAAAAAGTACATAAAGATTAATACAGTTAACCCCTCAGAAAGAGAAAGACAAATACCATATGATATCACTTAACATGTAGAATCTAAAATAGGACACAAATGAACTTATCTATGGAACAGAAACAGACTCACAGACACAGAGAACAGACTTGTGGTTGCCAAGGCGAGGGGTTGTGGGAGGATTGGCTGTTTGGGATTAGCAGATGCAAACTGTTACATAGAATGGATAAACAACAAGGTCCTATTGTATAGCACGGGAAGCTATTTTCAATATCCTGTGATAAACCATAATGGAAAAAAAAATACAGTTAACCCATAACTTAAGAAATGAAACATAACCAGTGCAGTTGAAGCACCCTATTACTTAACACGTTAGAGCTCTTTACGTATGAAGAATATTGTTTTTGTTGGTTGTTGTAGATCTTTTCCCTATTTTGTTTTTTTGTCACCTCACTTATTTTATTAAATCTAAGTTGGCTTCAGTTGTGAGATACACTGTGTAACGTACAGTTAAGGATAGAAATATGCTGTCAGTTAAACCATGACACTCTTAGTTTTAAGAGGCATCCTGACTTCAGAGATGTTAAAAGATGAGAAAATATTCATCCTAGAATTGATGAAATGCATGTGTTCTGCTGTCTATGTGTGTCATGTTTTCTTTAGTCAAATTTATCAGTCTTCTACTGTTTCTGTTTTTCTGTTGTCAGTCCTAGACTTTCCTGTGCCAACATTAAAAAAAAAATCACCTATGTTTACTTCTTGTATTTTTATGCCTTAATTGTTTTTCATCTTTAATTCATCCTATTTATTTTAATGTAAGATCTAATTTTTGTCTTTTTATCCAGATAGTTAGCCAGTTGTCATAAAGTTAAAGGCCACTCACAGTTTTTTGAACAAGGAATGAATGATATATTCAGATGTACTTGTTTGAAAAATAATAATATGGCTATGGATTTTGGTTGGGTTTAGTCTAAAAATTATCAGTTGGATTATCTATTAAATATATATCTTAAACAATTAATTAATTTGCAGTAAAAGGAATATGAATGTTACAACTATGATTTCATGTTGCCTTAAATAATAATGCATCTGAGTATTCTTGGAATCAAATAATTAATTAAATTTAAAATAATTTTTTGCAGCCTAGGCAGTGGTTTTAATCCTGGGCTTAAAGTTTGTATGAATCTGGGCAAGTTACTTAATTTCTTTAACATTCAGCTTCCCTATTTGTAAAATGGGCATAACGGTGTCTTCTCAGAGGATCACTGTGAACATTAAATGAGAAAGTGTAAGCAAAGTACTTAGCCGAATTAGTTCTTCACTCTTCCTCCTTTTGGGACCTTGAAGATCAAGTGTACTAATCACAGCCTAGCTTTTCTTGTATCTGAGGTTACTCTAGATCTCTAGGATTCCTAGAGTAAATTATCTGTTAGACCTCTTCAAATTCTGATTGAGATTTCTCAGGGTTTGATTAGAATTTTTCTGGCCTTCTGGAATTAGCTTATGTGACAAATCTATATGATTTCTGTTGCTGCTTTTAAGCTCCTCTTTTGTGAATGTGCTGAAATTTTCATAGATTTTAGGGTTTTGTAGGTAGGGGATTTGTATGTATTTTAGGTTTGATTGACATAGTTTTTATTCTCTAAATTGTCACTAGGATAACCTCTGCTGCTTTTCTTACAGTTTGGATTTGTGGATATATTTTTTTGTAGGTTTGTGTGGTTCAGATGCTCTGTGAGGGTACAGGGGTAAGTCTATTAAAAGAAAAATGTTTTGAGGATATCCTTTGGATCAGAAACTCCGCTTTTGACTTGCTTCTTTTTGTCAACAGTATTTCTGAATGTTTTCTGTGAGCCCAGTACTTGTGAATGTTACCATAGAAGAATAAGTTTTAGATCTTGCACTCGTTGTTTACATCTTCTTGGTGAGAGATGAAGTCTTATATGTGAGTGAAACCACAGTAAATAACATGAGATCGTATGTAGTTATGTGTCAGATTGAAGAGCAGTTTGCAGGAGAGGAGGGAGGCTCAGTGAGGGCAGGAGTGGTCCTTAAGAAATGTGTTTCATTAAGGTGGTAAGAACTTAAGTATTGGGGAACAGCATTACTGAAGATATAGTAATAGGAATTAGTCTTTTTGGCATGCTTTGGATTGAAGGGTTTTTGGAGGGATGGAGTGGGAAATAACTTGGTAAAATGGACAGGTTATTCAGTCCTTAGAAGTAAAGCAGATTAAAATTTAAGGGATAGTACATATTGTTAATAACTTTTAGCTTCTCACTCTGTTTCCTTTCTTCTTAAGGCTGTAAATTGATAATTTGTAAATAAAGATTGGAGGGAAAATCCAAACTGTTTAGAACCAGTGTTCTTTTAAAAAAAGGGAGGGGGGCTTCTGGTTATATATGTATTAGGTAATCTTCCCAACAAGAAGGTTTAAAACAATATTGATAGAAAAGTAACATTAATAAGTTATATGCTTACTTTTCCCTTTCTGTCCCTATGACTTGGTCTTAGCTAATTATGTAGCAGAAGGTTTTCAATTCAAAGCTTTCCTCTGCCATTAAGAAAGCCAAAAGGTATAGGGTTGAACTCATCTGCAGAAAGATTTTTAGAGATATAATGTTGAAGGTTTGAACTTAAGGGAACTAGCAGTACTATTGAAGCCGTCAGTGGGCAGCGTAGGCAGCTGTGAATTGGCTGTAGTAATAGTGTCAACACGTCTAGCCCCCTCTTTTGCTTCAGTTCAGTGTGGTGCAATAGACATAGCTATAGGAATGGATAGGGTTATTGATGTTTACTACTTCTGTCTCTGAGCAGAATTGAAAATGATAGATGGCAATGGGTTTTTCCTTCTCTCAGTCGTAATACTGTTGCTGTAGTATGGCCACCCTTGACCTAACAATCGCTGGGCCTGTGTCCCATGTCTTACTTGTGCGACCCTGTAAGTTATATGATCTCCTTAATAACAACCAAAATTTGTATTTATAACTCCTTAATTATACTATAACTAAATAGATTAAAAATACTGACAAGACCTTTGAGCCCCAGATTAATGGTGACTTAGCTGACTCAGTGTCCTAGACATGTGTTTTATAATTCTGGTGTGCCTACAGTTCCTTTGAAGGAAATCTCCTTTTTCCACAGTACACTGCAGAGGAACAGACTTTAATAGCTATGTTTTTAACCATATAGAGCTATAATGCACCTGATTGGTCCAGGAGTGGGCATTTGACCTAAGGGCTGTTAATCTTTAAACCAGCTAACAACCTAGGATTGGCTGGTGGGGAAAATTACAGCCATTTATAGGAAACATGGAGTTAATTTGCCATTGAACCATGGGAGCTGAAGCTGGAAGGATACCTTAGTGTAGCATCCTGTAAAACTAAGAGACTGGAAAGTAAGTATAAGCAGAAGCTATGAGTTACAGAAATGATAAAGGAGTTGAGGAAGCCAGTTGGTAACCAGAAAAGAATATGGGGCATCTGTGCTGAGAGAAGCACAAAGCTGTAAGCAAGAAACCATGTGGTGAGAGAAAGACAGGCACAGAGCCTGAGATTGAAGATTCTGCTTTCTGGCTCTGTAGATACTCTTCTTCCATTACTCTAGTACTTCTGTGGCTCCTGCCCTTCTTGAGGCCACATCCAGTTTTTTCCCAAGAAAGAATGCAGGTTTTGGGGTCAGACTTTTGGCAGTTGAATTCTGGTTATCTCTTTTACTAGCTGTGTGACCTTGGGCAGGTTGTTTTAACTGCCTAACTCTGTCTCATTCCTCATCTGTAAAAAGTGAGCATCGTAAATAATTCCTTTCCTTTTGGGGTTGATGTGAGGATTAAATGAGATGACACATACAAAGCTTTTACAACAATACTAAGATCATAATATATACCTAAAATGATATTTGGGGTAATTTGAATGAATTTCTTGCAAGTAAAAGAGCCTAAGTAGTTAATTTACTTGTAGATTCACTTAGAGAAGTGCAACCCAGTGTGTGGGTTGGTAAAGATTATTGTAGGTAGTGTATAGGGCATTAAAAAATACTTATTCATTGTGAATAATAGGGCTTGCTATATTTACAGGCATACCTTGTTTTACTGTACTTTGCTTTATTGCACTTCACAGATACTTTGTTTTTTACAAATTGAAGGTTTGTGGCAACCCTGCATTGAGCAAGCCTGTTGGTGCCATTTTTCCAACAGCATTTTCTCACTTTGTGTCTCTGGGTCACATTTTGGTAGTAATCCTCACAATATTTCAAGCTTTTTCATTATTATATTTGTCATGGTGACCTGTGGTCAGTCATCTTTGATGTTACTATTGTAATTGTTTTGGGGCACCACGAACCTTACCCCTGTGTAAGATAGTGAACTTAATAAATGTGTGTGCTCTGACTGCTCCACCAACTGGCCATTGCCCACCCCCACCCCCAGCCCCGCTGGTCTCTCTCCCTCTCTTGGGGCCCCCCTATTCCAAGAAAGGGTATTGAAATTAGGCCAGTTAATAACCCTACATTAGCCTCTAAGTGTTCAAGGGAAAGGAAGAGTCGCACATCTTTCCCTTTAAATCAGAAGCTAGAAATGATTAAGCTTAGTGTGGAAGGCATGTTGAAAACCTAGATAAGAAGTGAAACAGCCTTATTGTTCATAATGGAGAAAGTTGTAGTGGTCTGAACAGAAGATCAAACCAGCTACAATATTCTGTTCAGCCAAAGCCTGATCCAGGGCAAGGCCCTAACTCTCTTCAGTTGTATGAATACTGGGAGAGGTGAGGAAGCTGCAGAAGAAAAGTTTGAAGTTAGTAGAGGTTGGTTCATGAGGTTGAAGGAAAGAAGCCACCTCTATAACATAAAAGTGCAAGGTGAAACAGCAGGTGCTGATGGAGAAGCTGCAGCAACTTAGCCAGAGGATCTAGCTAAGATAATTAATGAAGGTGGCTACACTAAACAACACATTTTCAATGTAGACGAAACGGCATTCTATTGGAAGAAGATGCCATCTAGGACTTTGATAGCTAGAGAGGAGAAGCCAATGCTTGGCTTCAAAGTTTCAAAGGACAGGTTGACTCTACTGTTACGGGCTAATGCATCTGGTGACTTTATTTATTCATTCATTCATTCATTTATTTTTTGCTGCACCACATGGCTTGTGGGATCTACTTTAAATTGAAGCCAGTGCTCATTTACCATTCTAAAAGTCCTATGGCCCTTAAGAATTATGCTAAATCTACTTTGCCTGTGCTCTACAAATGGAATAACAAAGCCTTAAGGGTAGCACATCTCTTTCCAATTTTTGTTTGTTTTTCAAAACAACTTTTTATTGAAGCATGGTTGATTTACAATGTTGTGTTAGTTTCAGGTGTACAGCAAAGTGATTCAGTTATATATACTCTTTTTCAGATTCTTTTCCATTACAGGTTGTTACAGGATATTGAATATAGTTCCCTGTGCCATATAATAAGTCTTTGTTGTTTATTTAATTTATATGTAGTAGTGTATGTCTGTTCATCCCAAACTCCTAACTGATCCCTCCCCCACACCTTTCCCCTTTGGTAACCATAAGTTAGTTTTCTATGTCTGTGAGTCTGTTTCTGTTTTGTAAATAAGTTCGTTTGTATCATATTTTTAGATTACATATATAACTGATATCATATAGTATTTGTCTTTCTCTGTCTGACTTACTTCATTCAGTATGATAATCTCTAGGTCCAGCCATGTTGCTGCAAATGGTATTATTCCCTTTTTATGGCCGAGTAATATTCCATTGTGTGTATGTATGTATGTATGTATGTATGTATGTATGGGTATATATGTGTGTGTGTATGTGTGTGTGTGTGTGTGTGTGTATATATATATATATATATATATATATATATATATATACACACATACATACCACATCTTCTCTATCCATTCATCTGTCAGTGGACATTTAGGTTGTTTCCATGTCTTGGCTGTTGTAAATAGTGCTGCTGTGAACTTCGGGGTGCATGTATCTTTTCGAGTTAGAGTTTTTGTCGTTTCTGGATATATGCCCAGGAGTGGACTACTAGATCATATGGTAATTATTTTTTAAGGAACCTCCATACTGTTCTCCATAGTGGCTGCACCAGTTTACATTCCCACCACCAGTGTTTACAACATGTTTTACTGAATATTTTAAGTCTACTGTTGAAACCTACTGCTCAGAAAACAGATTCCTTTCAAAATATTACTACTCATTGACAGTGCACCTGGTTACCCAAGAGCTCTGATGGAGGTGTACGAGATTAATGTTGTTTTCATGCCTGCTAATACAACATCCATTCTGCAGCCCATGGATCAGAGAGTAATTTTGACTTTCAAGTCTTATTATTTAAGAAATACATTTTCTAAGGCTATAGCTGCCATAGATAGTGATTCCTCTGATGGATCTGGGCAAAGTAAATTGAAAACCTTCTGGAAAGGATTCACCATTCTTGATTCCAGTGAGGACATTCATGATCCATGGGAAGAGGTCAAAATATCAACATGAACAGGAGTTTGGAAGAAGTTGATTCCAACTCTCATGGATGATTTTGAACGGTTCAAGACTTAAGTGGAGGAAGTAGCTGTAGCTATGGTGGAAATAGCAAGAGAACTAGAACAAGAAGTGGAACCTGAAGATGTGATTGAATTGCTGCAATCTCTTGATAAAACTTGAATGGATGAGGAGTTGCTTCTTAGGGATGAGCAAGAAAGTGTTTTCTTTTTTTTTTTTTTCACACACACACACACACACACACACACACACACACTGTATTTTATTTTTACAAGAGATAAATAGACTGACATCAAACATTGTACATGGATGACCACAACAAAAGCAACAATGATTGCAATTACCAAACATGAAACACACTCATAGTATGTCATAATATTGACATTCAGTCCAGTAATCCTCCACTGTAGCAGCTCCTTTACTTTGCAGTGAAAATTGATTTGTATATTCTTTGCCTCTGAGTCCTTGTGGGATTTTTTTTTTTAATTCAAACAGAAAGTCACAAAAATTATACTCATCCTCATCAGTTCACTCAGTCCCATGAAGAAAGTGTTTTCTTGATATAGAATCTACTCCTGATGCAGATACAGTGACAATTGTTGAAATTTTAACAAAGGGTTTAGAATATTACAAAAACTTAGTTGATAAAGCAGTGGCAGTGTTTGAGGCTTGATTCCAATTTTTGAAAGAAGTTCTGTGGGTAAAACGCTATCAAACAGCATTGCATACTACAAAGAAGTCATTCATGAAAGGAAGAGTCAATCAGTGTGGCAAGCTTCATTGTTGTCTTATTTTAAGAAATTGCCATAGCCACCCAGTCTTCAACAACCACCAATGTGATCAAGCAGCAGCCATCATCATTGAGGCAAGACCCTCCACCCGCAAAATGATTGACTTGCTGAAGGCTCAGATGGTGGTTAGTGTTTTCTAGAAATAAAGCATTTTTTTTTAAAGAAAGAGTACATTTATTTATTGGCTGCGTTGGGTCTTCATTGCTGCTTGCAGGCTTTCTCTAGTTGTGGCGAGTGGGGGCTACTCTTCCTTGCGGTGCTTGGGCTTCTTACTGCGGTGGCTTCTCTTTTTGCAGAGCACGGGCCCTAGAGCACGCAGGGTTCAGTAGTTGCAGCACACGGGCTTCAGTAGTTGCAGCACATGGGGTCTAGGGCATGTGGGCTCTAGGGCACACGGGCGTCAGGATCATTAGTTGCAGCTCGTGGGCTCTAGAGCACAGGCTCAGTAGTTGTGGCACATGGGCTTAGTTGCTCCGCGGCATGTGGGATCTTACCGGAACAGGGATCAAACCCGTGTCCCCTACACTGGCAGGCAGATTATTAACCACTGTACCACCAGGGGAGTCCCAGAAATAAAGTTTTTTTTTTTTTTTTTTTAAAGGAACCATTTTGAGATATGTCAGCACACGGTTCTTTTTTTTTAAATTTTATTTATTTATGGCTGTGTTGGGTCTTCGTTTCTGTGCGAGGGCTTTCTCTAGCTGCGGCAAGCAGGGGCCACTCTTCATCGTGGTGCGTGGGCCTCTCACCATCGCGGCCTCTCTTGTTGCGGAGCACAGGCTCCAGACGCACAGGCTCAGCAATTGTGGCTCACAGGCCCAGTTGCTCCGCGGCATGTGGGATCCTCCCAGACCAGGGCTCAAACCCGTGTCCCCTGCATCGGCAGGCAGATTCTCATCCACTGCGTCGCCAGGGAAGCCCTAAAGTATTTTTAAATAAAGGTATGTACATTTTTTTAGACATAACATTGTACACTTAATAGACCATAGTTTAGTGTAAACGTAACTTCTGTATGCACTGAAAAACCAAAGAAATTGGTGTAACTTGCTTTATTGCAATATTCAGTTTATTGCGGTGTTCTGGAACTGAACTCAGAATATCTCAGAGGTATCCTTTATTTTTTAACCATTTCATAGTTGCTTGGTGCTGTTCTAAGCATTTTACCTGTGTTAACTCATTGGATCGTCACAATAACCTGGTGAAGAAGGTACTGTTGTTACTTTCATTTTAAAGAGGTAGAAACTGAGAAACAGGAAGGCTAACCATCTTGCCTTATGTTATACAATATGTAAGTGGCAGAGCTGGGATTTGAACCCAGTTGGTATGGTTGTAGTTCTAGTTTTTAAGCATCTATTTCCTTCTCAGTTTTATTTGCCTTTTAAATGAAGCCAAGGAAGAGGTCTCAGTTTGTTGCTACTATTTCTTTTACATTTCTCTAGTGCTTCTCTCCCATTTTAACAAAGAGGTAGCATTTATGAACAGAGTGTTAGGTGGGCAAAATATGATACTAGGTAGTATACTACTGTAAGAATTTTATACCGTATGTGAAGTGGTATAATATCACTTGAAGGTGACCATGGTAAGTGAAAAGATATATACTATCCTGAAGCAATTCTGTTTTTAAAAAGGTTACAAGTAATAAGCCATCAAAAGAGATAAAGTGAAATCAGAGTATATACTCATTTAATTCAAAAGAAGGCATAAAAAGAGGGAAAAAAAGAACATGGGATAAAGAGAAACAAATAGTAAGGCAGTGGACTTAATTTTAACCAGATTGGTAATCACATTAAATATAAATGGTCTAAACACACCAGTTAAAAGGCAGAGATTATCAGATTGGATTTAGCAAGACCCAACTATATATCATTGCCTATAAGAAACATAACTTTAAATATAAAGATACAAATAAGTTAAAAGTAAAGGATGGAAAAAGATATACTATACTTACAATAGTCAAAAGAAAGATGGAGTGGCTATATTAATATTAGACAAAGTAGATTTCTTCAGAGCAAAGGATGTTTCCAAGGATAAGGGATGTCATTACAAAATAATAAAGAGGTCAGTTAATCAAGGGGGCATAACAGTTCTAAACGTTTGTGCCTCTGATAACAGAATTTCAAAAATACCTGAAACAAAATGGATAGAACTCCAAGGAGAAACAGTCAAATCTGCAATTTTAGCTGGATATTTTAATACCCTTTCCTGAGTATTGAAAATTACAAAGATATAGTGGACTTGAACAATACTGTCAACCAATTGACCTAATTAACATTTATAGAATATTTCACCTAACAATAGCAGAATATTCTTCTCAATTCTTCTTACGTGTCCACAGAACATTTTCCATGATGGACCATGTTTTTGGGTCATAAAACAAGTCTCCATAATTTAAAAGGATTGAGATCCTGTGCTCTCTGATCACAATGGAATTAAATTAGAAATTACTAACAGAAGACTTTGGAAAATTTACTAATACTTGGAAACTAAATAACACAATTCAAAGAGATTGAAAGATTTTGTACGGAATGAAAATGAAAACACAACATTTCAGAATTTGTGAGATTCCACTAAAGCAGAACTTGGGGAGAATTTATAGCACTGAATGCCTATATTAGAAAAAAAAAGATCTCAAATTAATGACCTCCACTTCTACCTTAAGAAATTAAAAATCAAATTAAACCACAGTAATTAGAAGAGAGGAAACGGTAAAGACCAATGTGGAATTTAAGTATAGAAAACAGAAAAAATATAGACAGAATTAGTGAAACCTAAAACTGGTACTTTGGGAAGATCAGTAAAATTGATGAAGTTTTAACTGGACTGACAGAGGTGACATCATTACAGATTCTATAGATAATAAAAGAATAACAAGAGAATATTATGAACAACTTTATGCCTTTAAATTTTATAACAAAGGAAAAGGACAAATTCTTCAAAAGACATGCTACTAAACTTCACTTAAGAATAGACAACCTGAATGGCCGTGTATCTATTAAAGAAATGGAATTTTTGATTGAAATATTCCCACCAAAAGAATACTTCCAGGCCCAGATGACTTCACAAGTGAATTCTAAGTATTTAAAGAATAAATTATAACAGTTCTACACAAACACTTTGAGAAAATTTCAGAGGAGGGAGTGCTTCTTAATTTATCAATAGTTCTAGTAGTTTTATAGGTTCCATCAGATTTTCTACACAGTCATGTTTGCAAAAAAAAAGACAGACACTTTTTCCTTTCCATTCTAGATGCCTTTTATTTCTTTTTCTTGCTTGAGTGCACTGTCTAGAATCTCCAGTACACTGTGGAACAGAAGTGGTGAGAGTAGACAACCTTGTTTTATTTCTGGTCTTAGGGAGAAATCATTTGGTTTTCCACCATTAAAACTACATTATTTGTAGTTTTTTCGGATATGCCCTTTATTGGGTTGAAGAAGTTCCTTTCTAAAATGTGCTCAGGTATTATCTGGAATGGAGGTAAGACTGTTAAATGCTTTTTTCTTTTTGCATTTATAGAGTTGCTTACATGGTTTTTCTTTTTTAGTTGGTTCATAGAGTGAATTACATTCATTGCTTTTTAAATGTTAAACTAAACTTGCATTCCTAGAATAAACCCCATTTGGTCATCATGTACTATATTTTCTTTTAAAAAATGTTGCATTCAGTTTCCTATAATTTGTTTAGAACTTTTGCATGTGCAATATTTTTGTGCAGTCTTCTTTTCTCATAATGTTTGTGTCTAGTTTAAGTATAAGGGTTATGCTGGCCTCACAAAGTATTATTAAGTGAGTTTAGTAAAGTTATGGGATACAGGATCAATATATAAATATCAATTGCACTTCTTTGTACTAGCAACGAACAGTCAGAAATTGAAATTTAATAAAACCAATACCATTGACAATAGCAACATGTATGAAATACTGAAAACTACGCACAGCATTGCTGAACAAAAATTAAAGAACATGTAGATATATGGGGAGATATTCTTTTTTTTTTTAAACATCTTTATTGAAGTATAATTGCTTTACAATGGTGTGTTAGTTTCTGCTTTATAACAAAGTGAATCAGTTATACATATACATATGTTCCCATATCTCTTCCCTCTTGCATCTCCCTCCCTCCTGCTCTCCCTATCCCACACCTCTAGGTGGTCACAAAGCACAGAGCTGATGGGGAGATATTCTTTGTGCATGGGTTGGAAGACTCATTGTTGCTAAGGTGAAAGCACTTCCCAGTTGAGCTGTTGATTCAGTGCAACCCAATCAAAATCTTAGCAGGCTTTATTGTAGAAATTGACAAGCTGATTCTGAAATTCATGTAGAAATGGCAAGGACCTAGAATATCTAAAACAACTTTGAAAAAGAAGAACAAAGTTGGAGAGCTAATACTACCTGATATCACAATTCATTATAAAGCTAAAGTAATCAAAACAGTGTAGTATTGGTGTAAAGACAGAGAAATAGATCAGTGGAATAGAAGAGTCCAAAAATAAGTCCAATAAATATATAGACAACTGAATTTTAATGAAGTACAAAGGCAATTCATTGAAGAAAGGATAGTC
The DNA here is from genome assembly GCF_965194825.1 of Balaenoptera physalus. Taxonomy (NCBI): domain Eukaryota; kingdom Metazoa; phylum Chordata; class Mammalia; order Artiodactyla; family Balaenopteridae; genus Balaenoptera; species Balaenoptera physalus. The sequence goes on along the minus strand of NC_138882.1, from coordinate 52,332,744 downwards.
TGTTTTAAAAAAATGCTGGCTCAATTGGATATCCATATACAAGCAAATGAACTTCAGTCTGTATCTTGCATTATGTACAAAAATTAAGTCAAAATGCATCATAGGCCTAAATGTAACACCTAAAGTTATAAAACCTCTAGACAAAAACAGGAGAAAATCTTTGTGACCTTGAGTTAGGCAAATAATTTTTAGGTACGACACCAAAAGCACAACCAATAAAACGACACATTGATAAAATGAACTCTATCAAATTAAAAATGTGTGCTCTTTGAAAGATACTAAGAGATGCTTAGTAAGCACCTGTGGAAATGAGTTGGCTCTTTGGTCCTCTTGGTGTTCTGACCTGGAACTGAGGGTCATGGGCTCCTGTCTCTCTTATGCTTTCAACTGCCTCAGTGGTCCTCTATGGCCCTTATTTTTCTCACCTGTAAAATGTATGGTTTGGACCACATGATTTCCAAGGTTCCTTCCAGCTCGGACACCCAACATGTCTATGTAACAGTTGACTTGGAAAGCAATATCTACCAGTAAACATGTTTTTTAAAAAAATTTTTTTTAAGTTTAATTCGTTTGGAGCAGTGGTTCTCAACTGAGGCAGTTTTGCTCCCCAGGAGACATTTGGCAGTATCTGGAGACGTTTGATTGCCAAAACTAGTTCAATGGCATCTAGTGGATAGAGACCACAGCTACTACCAAACAGCATACAATGCACAGCAAAGTCCTCCTCACACAGAATTACGTAGTTCCAAATGTCAATAGCACCAAGGTTAAGAAACCTTGGTTTAGAGTATCTAAAGTCAATTTAGCTGCTTATTATTTGAAACCTGTTATTACACATTCCTGTGTTGAACATGTTATTGGCAAAAAAAGTTGCTAAATAAAATCCTTTGGAGAAAATTGTGTCTTAGACTTTTGGGAATGTGAGGATGATGTGTTTATGAGACTTTCATTTTTGAAATAATGTTTTTTATATAGCCACCTGGAGTTGATCAATTTGGATATGTTGAAGTATTTGTTTTCATATCATTTGGAAAAAGTGTTTTAAAAAAATTACCACCACCATACATATAATTTCCCACCCTAGTCTAGTAGAAGCCACCCGTAGAGCTTAATTTTAATCGATGGACTAAAATTTAGTTTTGTTTGTTTTTGAAATAATTAGTGGAGCTTTGATATCTGAAATTTAGATTTAAGATTCATTAATTTAAAATGCCTACCTAGCCTCCTTTTTGCCAATATTCCCCAAATAGGCCAAGACCCTGGTTCTCAGATTAAGTTCAGCAGCTTACATGGTGACACTTGGATTTTAGTATTTTCTTCTTTTTCCTTTTAAAAAGAGAGCCTGGGGGAGAGAGAAAGTAGGTTTTAGTGGAAGAATGAGGGAAAAGAACAAGAATTTGAAATGGGTTGAGAATATTGGTCCTTAATATGTTGCTTACGAGGAACAGTATTTTTCCAAGTAGAGGAATACTAGGAATTTTGTATATTCAATTTGATTAGGAGTAGTTTGCTGCTACTACAAATATATCTACAGCTGTGCCGAGAAGACTGATGTTATACGGCTGAATTTCGTCCAATTACAGCCTTCCTCTGCATATTACTCGCATCTGTTGTACTAAAGGAGTGCTTTCTGAGGTAGAATCCCTGTTTTTGTTCTAGACCAGGAGTTGGCCGACTTTGCATAAAGGCCCAGATAGTCAATACTTTAGGCTTTTTTTTGCAGGTCATACAGTCTGTGTTGCATCTATTCAGGTCTGCCTTTATAGCGTGAAAGTAACCATAAACAATACAGAAATGAATGAGTGTGGCTGTGTTCCAATAAAACTTAATTTATAAAAACAGGCCTGGGTTCAGCTTGCGGGTTATAGTTGGCCAGCCCCTGTTCTAGGCTATCAGCATTTTCTCTTTGGAACATTTGGCACTTTCTGGTTAGTTTCCCAGTGGTGGCTGGTTGCAAATGGAAGAAAGAGGTACCTTTTCACTTGCAGCTGCTCTGCTGTATGGAATGGCTTTTCCTGATGATGGTATGCGATAAGTAGATGACAGGAACTTTAAATGAGAAGTAGAATGGTAAGGCAGGCTGAGTTCCTTTCTTGATCACAACCCAAATTCTAGCAAGTTTACTTTTGAAGTCTCTGGAATTAGTTTTTTTTTTATGTAAGTACTTATAACCTCTTGGCTAAAGTAGGGCAGTACCTTCTTATCGCTCCCTCTGCCTTTAAGGTTCTCTCCCTAATCCGTCAACCTCCACAGATGTTGCCAGTTACCTTTCTAAAATGAAAGTATTATGGCACATATCTCTACCTGTAAAAATTATACAGTGACTCCCAGTCACCTGGGATAGTGGTTCTTAACCGCTTTTCATTTCTGAGTCCCTTTGAAAAATCATTTGATAGCCGTGGATCCAGGAAAATGATTTTTTTGTGTTCATCACACAATTTTCATACTTTTGGGGAGTTGGGCATTTCATGGCCCCAGGGTTTAATTCATAGTCTCTTAGTTAAGAAATCTTGATTTAGAAAATAAAATGCATGTTTCTTTCCCATGCTGTTAATGCTTTATGATCTGACTCCAGTCTGCCTTTACAGTTTATTGTCCATGTTCACACACACACACACACACACACATACACACGCATGCTTTTTCTGCAAAGAATTAACCAACATTCTCCTGCCATGCCAATTTCTCCTATTCTTCTGTCTTTGCAAGTATTATTTCCTCTTGCCAGGAATGTCCTTACCATTTCCCTTGCATCTGCCCGATATCTACTCATTAAGACTCATCTCAAATATCAGATTCTCTGTGAAATTTTTCCTCACATTTCCTCCTTGGCATAAATAAATATGAAAGAATTGTGGCGACTGATACATGTAGGGAAGCCTTTATTTTGGAGGGGAGGGGTGGGAAAAGCTTGGTAGGAGGAAACTTCCAGGAAAGATTTCTTTACTCTTAAGAGATATTCCTCTTCTTAAACCTCTATGAGCCTCAGTTTCCTAAGTTGAATATAATATTTATCTTAGGGGGCTGTTAAAATAAATAAAGAAGAGTGTTCCAATCTCCATAACACCTCAATATTTATACAGGAAATTCTCTTCTCCTGGTCATTGGGTGGCCCCAGGAACTTAACGCAGGAGTAAACATCTTCAGAGACCCAGTACTCTCGGTTCTTAATAAAATGTTCTAATGGAAAACTAGGTTGTAAATTTACTAAAACAAAATTTCCTGAAATCCTTCTGCTGAAATTATGGTAGGGTGTGTTTTGTGAGCTACAAGTCACTATGCAAATATTTATATTGTTAAAGGCGTTGCTGCTTTTAAAAGGCCAGTGGGGTCTTTGCTATTAGAATGATGCTTTTTTTTGTCTAGTCAGTTCTGATAGAATAGAGCTCTGTCTCTCACAAATTAACACTTGTGGTTTTCACTCTTCCATGAATGACTGGGAGGGTGTATGAAATATGATAATTTGTAATTTTTCTGGGCACATATTTGATCCTAGTCTGACACTGGTAGGCACATCTTCATGTAATTTGTTATTCTCCGCTTTTTGTGTGTAGTTAATTTTTATTGCCAGCACTGTCTATGCTGTGTGGGATCCAGCTTGTAGTGCTGTGGCCAAAGAGAAGCAAAGGCAATACATCTAGGAAGAGGGATTTTGGATAAACTAAAAAGTAAAATGTAAGATTCTGTGGTGGTTTAAATTCATGATGTGAATGAGTCTACTTTGCAAGTTGTATGGTCCTGTAAGTAGAAATTATTTCAGTGTTTTTAGAGTCATTGAACGTCTGTAGGAGTAAAAAAAAATAGTTGTACTTTAATGTGTTATATGCCATAATAATATTCTCAAATTTGGTGATTTTTCAAGATGTCTTGGGACAGATCCCTCATAAACATGAGGATCTGTTGTACTTGAAGTCATCAGAAGGGTATCCATTTGTTGAGATTTATGAATTCAACAGGAATATCTTTCTGTCACTGTGTATGTGCATGTGTGTATATCTTCTGAATGAAACTTGTAAGATCGTATAATTTAATAGTCCCACTTATAAGGACTCTGCCTTTTCATTGCCTATAGGATAAAGTCCAGGCTTTTCTTTTTACTGTGGCAAACGTTGCCCTTTATACCTACTTCTCCAGATTCAGTTCCTGTTGCTTCCCATCACTCGTGCATTTTACCCCCTAATTACATTGCCCTCAACTGTTGGTGGTTCCCTGAATGCCAGTGACAAAGGCTTTCACTGTTCGTAGCCTGTGTACGTGGTATTTTCTCTCATGTTCACCTAATGAACTTCTATTAGACGTGAAGAGAGAGAGACACCAGATATTTTACCCTCTACTGCCCCACATTTCCACAGTATTTAAACACCCAGTTAAGGATTGGTAGAGAGAGGGTAATTTGGCATTGTAGAAAGCACGAAGGATTAGCAAACAGCAGACTTGTATTTAAGATCTGCCTCTGCCTTTAACTGATTATGTGAGCTTGGCCAGATCACATGACCTCCCATTAGAGTATTGTCTTACTGTAAAATCAGGGGATTCGAATAAAGCAGGGGGTTAGCAAACTTGCCTGCCCCTTCTTTTCTTTTTCTTTACTTCCATTTTTCTTCCCTCCCCTTCTTTTTATTCTTGCACATTTGAAGGATACAGTGCTTTCACATTGCTTTATAGTAAATTACTACAGCAGTGATTCTCCGTGGGGAGTGGAAGGGTAGAGCATTTCCCAGGATGAGGGAGGCAAATATTAAAATAAGGGAAGACCTGGGTGTTTGAAATGTACTCCCAAGTGGAGCTCTCCAGAGCAACTTCCACCTCTTAAATAATATTCATCTGTGTTACTGCATGAGGCGAAAATATTTACGGGTTTATGTAGCTTAGTTCCAAAAGGCTGTTCATGAGATCATTTTGGCTCTGACGTTGTAAATGACACTACACTAAATAAATGGCTACTAACGCCATCTGTTGGTAGGAAGTTTTACTTTTTATTAGATGTGTACTTTAGTCTGAAATTTTGCAAGTTGAAGATTTTTACGTCGAGGAGGTTTTGTATAATTCAGGAGAACTTTTTATTTTGAAAGAATTTCAAACTAAAAGGGAAGTTATTATAAGAGTAGTAAAGAGAACTCCTGTATGCCCTCTATACAAATGCACTAGTTTTCAACATTTTGCCCCATTTGCTTTGTCATTCATTTATTTCTCTTTCTCTCTCACACACATACATGCTATTTTTCTGAAATATTTGAGATTTTAGTTTGCATGCCTCATATCCTTTTACCTCTTAATACTTCAACTTTATTTCTTAAGAACAAGTTTATTCTTTTATATAACCACAATATAGTTATCAAATTCAGGAAACTGATACAATACTTTGATCTACAGTCTGTATTCTGGTTTTGTGAATTGTCCCAATAACATCTTTTATAGCATTTACTGCCCTCCAATACAGGATGTATAGTTGTCATATCTCTTGACTTTCCTTTAGTTTGTAATGGTTCCTCAGCTTTTCTTTGTGCCTCGTAACAATGGCATTTTTTAAAGAACGCATTTATGGAATATTCTTCAGTTTAGTTTTGTCCATTTCCTTGAGATTAGATTCAGGTTATGCATTCGCAGCTCGAGTACTCATAAGTGATGTTGTGTCCCTCCCAGAGTATCACATCAGAGGCACACAATGTCTGTCTGCTCCTCATTGGTGATGGTAAATTTGATTCACTCAGTCAAGGTGTTGTCCAGTTTCTTCATAGTATAGTTACTTATTTTCCCTCTTGCAGCTAATAAGCAGTCTGTGGGAAAACACTGTTTTTGTTTTTTTATACTTTTTAAAAATTAAAGTCTTTGTAGAAAAATTTTAAATTTAAAATTTTTTTTAAATTTAAAAATTTTCCGAAGTTAGGAAAAAATTGACTTGTAAACCTGGAGATAGCCACATTTTAGTTTATGTTGGTACAGTCTCTCTTCTATGCTATAATGATAATGACAACCAAAAAGGATTATACCTCAAATACTGTTTGTCAGATTGCTTTATTTTTTTTTTTTAATTTAAAATTAATTTATTTATTTATGGCTGTGTTGGGTCTTCGTTTTCTGTGCGAGGGCTTTCTCTAGTTGCGGCAAGTGGGGGCCACTCTTCATCGCGGTGCGTGGGCCTCTCATTATCGCGGCCTCTCTTGTTGCAGAGCACAGGCTCAGACGCGCAGGCTCAGTAATTGTGGCTCACGGGCCTAGTTGCTCCGCAGCATGTGGGATCTTCCCAGACCAGGGCTCGAACCCGTGTCCCCTGCATTGGCAGGCAGATTCTCAACCACTGCGCCACCAGGGAAGCCCCAGATTGCTTTATTGATTTAGCAGTAAGTTGTGGATATTTCCCCATGTATCACTGAGTATCCTCCTGTGGTATTTTAGTGGCTGCATAGTGTTCCATTGTATATAATCCTTTGCCTACGGATTGTTCTGTGATGTTCAGTTTAGCCTCATGTTTCAGGTATAAGAATCTCCTGGGTGTCCAGGCTATTGAATTGCGCTCCTTTTTAGACCTTTTTGTCTTGCGTTTTAAGGGAGGCACTGCTGTACTGTTGCCTCACCTGAAATCTTGGCTCCGACATAGAGTCCTGACGTCTGTCTTGCTCCTGTCACACTGACTCGCCGTGCTGTTTTTCTGTTCCACCGTTTCATACTAACAAGCTGAGTTCCTTTCTCTGATCATTCTTAGGCCTACAGTGGCACACTTTTGCCAAATTCAGAAATGTATTTCTGATTCAACTGAATTGTTTTTATGTTTTAATTGCTAAAATTGTGCAGTATTGGGGTTTTTGTTTAATTTCAAGTAGTATATAGTCTTATAAGTGGACTTCTGTGGGCTAGTCTTCTGAGTAGAGCTTCTGGCCAAAATGCACACACACCCACCAAAACACACACACACACACACACACACACACACACACACACACAAACAAATGTTTGAAGCACGGTTCATCTTTTTGCTTGGAACTTCCTTTCTGTTACCCGAATTTCTAGTTAACCTATATTTATATTTTGGGCCAGGTCATATAGGAGATCTCAGAGCTCTTATGTATTAGAATCACTTGGCAAATTACCTTTAGTGAACCTTCTATGCTGGAGGCAGAGTATAACCTTTAAAGGCATTATTTAATAGATTTTTTTCCCCCTTTAATATCTAGTCATTTGAAAGTCTCTCTTCTCCTACAGCTAATTCGTTTTAGACCGTTTAGGTACATGGAAATATAAGCTTTCTGTGTAGCTGTGGGCCAGTTTATAAATGGTTCATCTCATTACATCTACAATTTAGTACAAATGCGACAAAATTATATCTGAAAGACTTATGTTGAGTCTTTATTGACTTAAGGCAAAACAGTTTTAATCCAAGCACATTCTTTAAAGTAGCTTCATTATTTTTAAGCTTTCCATTACACTTTGAGAAATAATGTCTGCTGTTTCATAGATGGGGAGGTTTAAGTGGGCCAGTTTCTTTTCATTGCCCTTTTAATATATGCACTGTAGGTAGGGTATTAAAGTGGCAGTGTGGTAAGTGAAACAGTTTTCTGCTATCCTTATCTTTTTCCTTCTAATTTAAGATCTCAGCTTACTTTATGTTGAAAATCATATTTCTCTCACATCTTAAATATGTACCTAAAATATTTATAAATAAAATATATGTCTGGAAAAAATATAGAGATGTTTAAGCTTAAACAGTAATTTGGTAAGTGATCTAGTAAACAGTCTTGCCGGGAAACAATTTAATAAGTTCTTTTGACAGGAGATTTCTAAATATGTAGATTAATTTAGACATTATCTTTTTTTTTTTTTTTTCCAACCTGGGTGGTGTGTGAAATTGCTAAACCTGTCATTGTGGTTGACTTTACAGTGATTGAAGTTTCTCCAGAACGTCTTTTTTTTTTCCTTACAGTTTCAGGGTGTTCTTATCCATGTGAATTGCTATTGTTTGAAAAATCCTTGTTATCCTTTGATTAAGAATTAATCAAAAAAAAAAAGAATTAAGCATAGCTTAGGACTTTTTATCACTTATTCTGTACTACTAAAGATACGTGGAATAATTTCAAGTTGTGTACTTCTGAATAAATTCATAAAATAATTTATAACATTCATGTTTAATTTACCCTTAGAAATTAGTCAGTCAGCATGCAAAGTGGTATCTCTCTTAAGGGACCTCTCAGCGTTAAATGCAATGATATAGTATTGCAAGCTATTTGTAGATTTATCTCCTTTTTGTCCTGAAAGATATAGTTATTATTAGTTAACATGTTTACACACCTAGAACTTCTTTCTAAGAAATGAATATTTTTTAAGTAAAAAAATTTTTTTAATTGTTTAGTAAATTTATTTTCCAGTGTACTTGTGTCAAAATATGCTTTCAAAATGGTTCATTTAGAGGCATAGTTTACTTAGTTTTTCTAATTCATTAGTTTATATTGTAATTTTCACATGCTTCTGGAATTTAGAAGAAGGTCTGCCTCTTCCTCTCCTTTTGTTTTGTTTGTTGTTGTTGTTTGTTTGTTTTTTTAAAGCCTCATTACTGATAGATGGACTGTGAGCCTCTGCCTAAATATTAGGAAAGTTCCTCGCTCAAGGCCTTACAGCTGGCTGGTAGTGCCCAAGCTAGGATTTGAGCCTAGGGCTTTCCAACTCCAAAATTTGTGTTCTTACTGTTATACTCTACCATTTTTAGATGCATTGAGTTTTTCCTATATGATTTCATTTAATTCTCACAAAATCTCTCTGAGGTACATTTTATTGTCCCTTATTTATAAACAAATAAATCAGAGTTCAGAGATTACGTAATTTACCCAGCATCACATACCTGGTTAAAGTCCTAGAATTAGCATTCTGTATCTTATGCTTTTCCCACTGAACTGCTTTCACTACCCCTCAGGGTGGGCGGGACCAGCATTCACAAATTAATATGAATTTTGTTAAATTTTTTTCTTTTAAATATCATCTGAGATTGCCATTTTCATGGCGTCAGGGATTCTGAATTAGAATGGTGATGGAGGATGAAAGTGATAGAAGTTAAGAGGATAGAATGTGATCATGGGAGTTTTATACAACTAGAAGACTAGGAGAGGGTCCTGGAGAGCAGAGATTAGAGCAGCCTGGGTGGGAAAGGGGCCTGCACATCACTTCAGATGCTTTGCTTTTTTGGCAAAAGGTGGAAGTGTTGTTTACTACTCACCTTCCCTAAAGCCCAGTGTCATACCCCTGCATGGTAATCCTTGAAATACTGGTTTTAGTTTCCTAAGGTCATTTCCCTACTCAGAAACCTTTAATGGTTCCTAGTGCCTGTCCCTTCCAATTTAAATTCCCCCTTTTGACAGTTGAGACCCTCTGCAGTCTGGTACTGTCACTTCTTTGAACCTTTCCAGAGCTCATCAGAAAGGTTCTCCCCACCATGCAGGTCAGTATCCACATCATACCTTCTCTCTGGGCCACCTTTACTTTTAAATTTGCACCCTTGTTTGTTTTTACTTACCATTTCTTCATACTCTTCAACCTGTGTTTCTTTATAAACCTATACATCATTTTCTCTTGTAGAAATCATGCTACTCTTGAAGCTGAATCACAGCTTAACAAGTTGTAGCGTTCTCCGATTCTCTGATTTCTGCTCTTTTCCCTCTAGCCATTTATAAATCTGCTCAGAGGAAGAACAACCTTTTAGGTTCTCTTCTCTGGTTCCCTTCTTCCCTCATTTTGTCTCCCTCCCCCTGCCCTCCCCCCATCCTAGTTTTTTCCTATCCATCAGTTTATCCTTCTTTCCTGTCTTTCGTTTTTCTCTCCACCTGTCCTTCTTTTTTTCCTCCCTTCCGGTTGCCTATTCCTACTGTGTAAGCTTGGGCAAGTTACCTATTTGCTCATCTCTAAAAGTGGGGTATAATATAATAACTTCATAGGGTTTGTTTTGATGATTGAGTGAATTTTTAATGAAAAAGTGCTTCGAGCAGGACCTGGATAATAAGCACTCCATAAATGTTAGCTTTTGTTTGTTATTGTTGTACCGTTTTGTGTGTTTTAATGTATAAAACAAATGATAGGGTGTCTATGAAAGGAGAAGTAGTTTTTCTTTTTTACATAAAAGCAAGTTATTATTTTTAAAAATAGTTATTAAATAGAGGTTAATTTAAAACTTTTAAACATTTTGACAGTCATCTAAAATCATTAATCATCCTAACAGTCTCGGTTAACATAACTGTTTCTACTCCTGACTTTTACTTTTATTCAATACAAAGTTAAACAGAAACCAGGACAAGTTTTTCTACCTTGAGATAAATTAGTGTTTCAGGTACATACTACAACATTCTTACGTGCTTGCCACATGGACTAATTTTGTGGTAAATTCTTTCTTTGTCTAAAGAATGTCTTTATTTTGCCTTCTCTTGGATGAGAATTTAGCTGGGTATGGAATTTTAAGTTGACAGTTATTTTCTCTTGGCACTTTGAAAATATTTCATTTTCTTCTGTGTCTTTTGGTATTGTTGAGAAGCTTTCCATTTAATTCGTTCCTATGTAAATAAAATACCTTACCCACTTGTTTTTTAAATAAGTATTCTCCAGTTTAAAGTGATGTATATAGAATATGATTCTTTTTATTTATTTATGCTGCTCAAAGTTTGTGATTCCTGAATGTGAAGATATATGTCTTTCCCGTATCTTGGAAACTTCTCAGCCTTTCTCTCTTTAAATGTTGCCTTTCGTTATCTCTCTTCCTCTGGAACTCCTCTTAGACGTGTTAGATCTTATTCTATTTTACATTTCTTTGGTCTTTCTTCACATTTTACATATCATTAAGCCTTTGTTAGAATTTTTGCATAATTTCATTTCTCTTTTCTACTTCACAAATTCTCTCTTTAGTTGTGTTAATCTGATGCTTAATTCTCCAGTGACTCTATCTTACTTTTCTTTTTAAAAATTTTATTTGGTTCCCTTACAAATGTCTGTCTTGCTTTTTTTATAACGTCTTATTGTATTTTCAGTTTCTTCTTTTAAGGCTGCTGGCTTTAATCTTTAATCTGGTTTTATAGCCTGTATCTGGTAATTTTTCATCTGAAGTTCTCAAGAGATAATCCTAATGATTGTTGTGTTTCCTGATTTTACTTGTAGTGGGTTGTTTGCTTATAGAGTTGGGTAAATTTCTATTTTGAGCTTGCCGTCAGGGGGAATTCCGCATTGCCTGGGTTGAAGGAATGTTCCCCCCCACCGCCCCCCAAATTTTGTTCCCTCCATCTGCCTTGGGTTCCAGGAGTCTCACTGGCTTGTGAACATTTTATTTGAATTTCTAGTCTTGAAGGTTTTGGACCATGCTGGTAGTATAAATTCAAATTCTGTGTCTGTGCTGGAGCATGCCTAGGATTACAAATTATCATTTTGTAGACACCCTCCACCAGCCACAGTGGTAAGTCCAGGCCAAGACACACAAGTTTCTTATCTTGCTGTACCAGAATTTGTTTTATAGACCATCTTATCACTGATTGGGTAGACTATCAGTCTCTCTGGCTTTGTTCTAGGTAAAAGTGTGTGTGGATGGGTTGGCGTGGAGAGTGTGTGCGTCTCAATTCCATTCTCATCTCTTGGTTGCTTTTTCTGTCCAACTGGTGTCAAAGTCCATTTCTAAATTTCTCTTGTGGTACAAAGATTTTTATGTTGTTTTTCAGCCATGTTGCTGGAAATAGAAATCGTCATCATATTCTTTTAAATGTGTGTAGTATTGTGTGTATTGAGTATTTGATTGCCATTCTCCCTATACTTTTATTGTTAATTGGGCATTTATCTAACATTATACTGTAAACAACTGCTTTGTTCAGTCATTTATTCATCTTTCCCAGATTAAATAGGCAATTGAGGTCAGTATTGTGTTTATGTGCCTGAGTGCAAAGATGAAAAATAATGGTTTTTCTGTTGTGTTTTGTTTTAAATATGGGTTTTTAAAATCAAGGAACTCAAAGTTCATTAAGGAGAGATACATAAATATATCAGTGTGAAAATATAGCAATAGAATTCTGACAGAAGAGCAGTGGAAACATAAAAGAAGGAGACTAATGACCTCTCTGTGGGAGGCATTGGGGAGCTCTTATAACCCTGGATGTTCATCAGAACCCCTTTCTTTTTAATATCTTTTGTAATAACTTGAACTTGTTATAAGCAAATACCAAAGGTGATCTTGTTTAGTGCTATAGCAGAAATGGTTTGAAGAGGCAACCACATTTTTTATTAAACTTTTGTCAAAATAGCTCAGTATCAATCATGTCAAAGACAAAATCTTTTTTTGTTGTTGTCGTTTACTCATCAGACTTTTGATGGCTGTATTTATTGAAGCAAAGTACTGGGGAATTTGGGACTAATCTCTAATTTTCTTAGATAAAAAAGTAAAGAAGGCAGTGCAAGTTTAGCTTAGTGTCAGAAATGCTGAAAGTGCTATGATATACAGCCATTTAAATCTTTGGGCCTTCCATGAGTGTCATATAAAAATGTCTTTAACATTTATTTTAAAATAAATTTTAAAGGAGAGCCAAGCACTATAACAACTTTTAAATATTGAGTTGCAATTATGTTGTTTTAACTTTACCCTGTTACTTTTTTTTTCTCATGAAATTTGTAAGTTTACAATAAGAAGGTTCAGTTTCTGTTGTTGAAATTGTCACTTCTGTTTTCATGTTTTTTTTCTTATAATTGTCTATTTGAATTTTTTAATGTGGTTATATACAAAGGCATGAAAGTCACTTCTGGTTTTCACTATTGTAATAGTGCTTGATTAAATAACTTTTATCTATGTAGTTTTTTTCTTTTTCTCCAGAGTTTTGTTTTTTCGAGTGTCCCAGTTTTGGCAGTTTACTATTTATTTATTTATTTGGTTGCTCTGGGTCTTTAGTTGTGGCAGCTGGGCTCCTTAGTTGTGGCATGCGAACTCTTAGTTGCAGCATGCATGAGGGATCTAGTTCCCTGACCAGGGATTGAACCCGGGCCCCTGCATTGGGAGCTTACCCATTGGACCACTAGGGAAGTCCCCTCCAGAGTTTTAGTAAGATGAATTTCTGGTACTGAGATTTTAAGCCAACTTGTGTAAGCATATCAATTCTGTATTATCTGAATGTTTCCAAAGAAATTGCAGTAATTAATTGCATTTCACTACCTTTTTCCTTATAGTTGCTTAGCTCTTCTAGAGCATATTTTCTAAAACTATTAAATGTCTTTAGCATAATATTCTTAATGATGATAGCATAAATTATTTTAGAAAAGAACTGGTACTGTGAAATGAGATTACATTAATTAGTGAGAAGTTGTCACTTTAACTTTACCCTCTTGTTTACTTTTTTAAAAAGCATTGGTTTCTTTGTGGGGATACCATTGAGAAAGTGAGGAGTTAGGAGACTGAATGATTGTGCCTGCAGTTTAAATAATTTAGTTTGTGACTTCAAGCAGGGGAGGTAAATCTACACATTTCAGATTTCCTATTTGGGGATTATATTGAAGTACTATGCCTGTTTTGGTATTTAAACCCTTTTAAAGGACAGATTAACTGTCTTTAGAAGTTTCAGAATAGGAAATAATAAATTTCATTAAGAAAAGAGCTGCTGTGATGTTGGTGTTTATTATGAATGATTGTGCTGTTTATACATAGCGCTAGGAAAAGTAAATAATATTAAGGCATATATTTGACTTACCTAATTTGACCTTTTTTGTGTGCAAAGCACAGAAACGTCTTGGGGCACATACTATAAAAATATAAACCCATGCCTGTCTCTTAGGACTTTGCAGTGTTTTTATGGTGTCATATGAGACTTTGTTGAACTTAAACAGTATAAAATACTGACATGTAGTACATTTGTAAGTAATTATAAATAAGATTTTTGTTGAGGTATGCTTTGCTGTACTTTTTTTTTTTCATGTAATGGGTTTTAATATGACAATTTTCATAGGATATTTAAATGACATTTTGATTAAAAGCAGGCAGAGAAAACTTTATTCTTTACTGTTAATTGTTTACAAATGTATTAATGTTTATTCCTGGTGTATTACCTCTTTTTCAGTAGATTTTAACCATAAAATTTATATATTTGATACATAAGATAGACTAAGGATACATTTTTTTTAGCGATTTGATTATTTTTATTAACACTAGGGGGCACTGTTGATTTATGAATTCGTATCTAAATTAATCAGGCATAGAATGTGGAATGAAATGAAGACATTTCATTGCAAATTGAGTGTTGCCTTCAGAGAGAATTTGGATTATCAAGTTCATTTTGTATAGTACTGTAAATATAAATGATTCTTAATAAGATTCTTAATAAGAATAAATGAAGTTTATAAAATAAATACTGTAGATTGAAGGAAATTAAAGTATTTCTATGCTCTATTCATTTTCATATTGGTTTTCTAAATGGTTTTTAAAAAAATCATTATTTCTAATGTATTTCTCATTTAAAAAATTCTAGCACGATGTTTTGCTCTTAGCAGGTACTTAGGATATATCTGAAGAAACGAAGATAAATTTAAGATGTGACTGAAGGCTGCTATCATTAGTAATAATTTTTAAGCATTTGAAAACCAACAACATGTTTTGCTACATCTAGGAAACATATTTTAGGCATTCTCATTCATTATGTCCGCAATCAGGATTTTGCTGATGCCCACCAACATGTATTTTGTGAGAGGTATATTTCTAAGGTTTTTGTCTTCTTTAATTAGAAGACTCCCTTGAATTTAAGCTTTGTGTGGATTCATTAGATAGTAGGCAAAGCGTGTGTCATTATAATAGCACTCTTACCATGTGTCAGCACTGTTTTAGGTGCTTTGAGTATATTAATTAATTTCTCCTCACCACAACTCTATGAAGTAGGTACTTACTGCTATCTCTGTTATATAGGTAAGGAAATTGAACAGAGAAAAGGCAAACAGTTTGCTGGGTTCAGACTTAAGCAGTTTTTTTCTAGAGTTTGTGCTTCTAAATCACTGTCCTATATTGCTTCTCCAGAGAGAGGAAACTTAGCATTTCAAGAGAATTATTATTGATATTTCAAACTAAGTTTTTAAAGTGGGTATAATTTTGTAATGCACAGCATCAGGAATATAGTCAGTAGTATTGTTAATAACTCTGTATGGTGACAGATGGTAACTAGACTTATTGTGGTAGTCATTTTGTAATGTGTAAAAATATCAAATCCCTATGTTTTACACCTCAAACTAATATAATAATGTAAGTCAATTACACTTCAATAAAAAAGTGGATATAGTTTTAAATACCTAATTTATAGACACTTAACCATTTCTCTTATGAAAAATATCATAGAAATTTAAAGTTGGAAAGGGACCTTACTCTGTTTATTTGGTCATTTTACAGAGAGGAAGAAATTCCCTCCTAGATAGGTGAAGTTACCAACACAGTGATATACAGCAAGTTATTTGTGGAAAGGGATTCGACTCTCAAGTAAACATTCTGACTTCCAGTAAAGTGGAAGAACTATGGTGGTGTGGAAAGAATATTTGACTAGAATTTTAGATGACTTGAATTTTATTCTTGACCCCTCATTTACCAGCCTGTGTCCTCAGAGACTGTGTTTGTGTTATATGAGTATAATGATATCTTCCTTAATTAGTCTTCTTGGTAGTTGTGAAGATCAGTGAGATAATGGAGTAAAGATACTCAGTAAACTTTAAAGCCCTATACAAATAAATATATCATGTACTGTGGTATTTTTATAACATGCTTCATAATAATTTATTTTTAATTATTCGTGATATCTTTGTAAACTACATTATCAACACTGCTAAACTTATTCAGTATGGTTGAGTTAGGGATGTCATTTAGATCTCTAAAATTTATTTCATTAGACCATATATTGCTTTGCCACATGTTTTTTACACTTTTTATTTTCTTAAGACTAAAAAACCTTTTGAATTTTTCTTACAATAAATGAAAAATTATACCTTTGCTTTGCTGATAAAGAATATAACAGCAACATGTGTTGAACACGGGCCATTTGGTGTTTCTGATCATTTGAAAATAGCATTAATAGGATTGTCCTCAAACCGGATTTAGTGATTTAACTGAAGTGAAAAATAGAGTTTAGTAAATTTGAAGTATTTTATTTCTTGGCATGGTGACAGGCATGGGTTTCTTTTCTTAAACTTCCAATAAGACACACAGTTAAAGTTTTCTATTTATTTTTTACAGGAATAATAATGTATTTGTGGCCTTGGACGTGAAGCAATCAGTCTTCTGTTGCTGTTAACTACCGTCAGGGACTGATGTTGTGGGAAGCATGGACCTAATGAACGGGCAGGCAAGCAGTGTTAATATTGCTGCTACTGCTTCTGAGGTAAGACATTTAAAAAGTTTAGTTGTAAAATTTCTTACCTGGCATTCTAATTTTTTAAGCATTATGATTGGTCACAGATGTAAATCAGAGCTTGAGAAAAAGGGTTACAGATTTTTCAGTTTTCAAAAAACTATTTTCATTGTACCATCCATGTGTTCATTGTACGTTTTAGGAGTTCATCCCTACCTACTTCATATACTTGACAAATAATGATTACTTAAAACCCTTTCTTGGGTTTAGTTTTAAAGAATGCATAGAATTTCTTTTTAAAGTGTTTTTACATTTTATGAACCTTGAGGGCAACAGTACAAGTGGGGCAAAGAATGACATAATATTGACACTGTCAGATCCCTTGATTCCAAGCCCGTTGAAGGAGATCAAAGACCCATTAGGCTGGAATGTTGAAAGGGCTACTCTGCTGATGTAGCTCAGAGTGTTAAAGATGGAGATAAAGACTGAACTAGATGCTCACCTACACACACACACCCCTTTTTTTTTTGCTTTGTCTGTAAATCTAGGGTACTTGCCTGCTTGCCTTAATAACTTTAGTATTTAGCTTCTATATTTCTCCTTTATTTTACCCTTACCATAGAGGATGAGAATAAATGTTTATGACACTTTAACACCTTGACCTCAGAGTTCCTTGATAACTTCATTTTGCCCAGGCCAATTACTTAGGCCTTGCTGTCACTGAAAATATTCTAAGTCAGTAGTTTCAGTTATTTTTCTTATTAGATCATTTCTGTATTTTTAACTCTAGCTCTGGCTTCCCTTATGAATTTTATTAAGCATTTCTGATGGATGGACTTTTTACTTACAATATGAACAAAATCAGGTTACTTTGTTTCTATTCTGCTGCACTACCTGTAAAGAAAATAGGCCACCCCCTTTCTCTGACTTTTGTTAGTAGCATGACCGTTTCCTTAGCATCAAAGTTCAGATCTGTAGATTCGGCATTAACCTGCTTCCCCTTGCCCACCACACCCATTTTCACATCACAGCAGGGAGAGTCCGCTAACAAAACAGAAGTTAGAATCCTCTGTAATGTAATCATCGAGTGACATCTTGTCCTGCCCACACTCAAGTGGAGAGGATTACACAGGGGGGTGACCACCAAGAGATAGAGATGCCTGGCAGCCGGCTTAGAGCCTGTCCACCACACCTTATCTCTGAGATCTAGTCCTTTACTCCTCATTTCTACTAGTACCATCTTAGTTTGGTCATTTATTATTTCTTGTCTAGAATGTTGTAGTGGCCTTTTATTTTGATCTTGCACTTCTTTCGCTGCTATTTTTGGTACATTGGACTGTAATTCAATTTTAATATTCTTAAAATACAGCTGTTATACTTTATTGTATTCCCAAACTGTCCATGGTTCCTCATTACCTACTAACTAAATACACATTCAGCCCTACATTTAAGACTTTCATCAAAATGAGCCTAAATTTTCTTTCTAATGGATTTAACTGCTACTAATTCTCTACGTGAAATTTACATTCTAATGAAAGAATACTACATCTTGCTGATGTTTGTATAAACCCTTAGCCTTTTCTATTTCAAAAAATTAGGGAAGTTTTCTCCTGATTCCGTAAACAGATAGGAGCTTTCCGATTTTTGAAACTATCATTTAAAAAAAAAATTTTTAATATTTTTTTCCATAAATTTATACATAGCTTTTCTTCCTCCTTGAGACAGGGATTATATATGTTTGTAAATATGTCTGTAATATATGTATATTTACATGGTATTTTTATGACCATATTTCTTGACTATGTTAAATGTATGTGTGTATATGTATAGTATATTTATGACTATGTATCCTGAAACATATGAGCTAGTATTACAGGAAACAGTACACAATTGTTTGTTAAATAAAATAGATCATTTCACTTATATAAAAAAATTGTGTTGGCCTTTCTGAAAGTGGATGAATTACATCAGACCTCAGGGTAATATAATTTAGTATATGAGAAGTAAGGGGTGGGGGGGGAACGTCTGCCTTTTAAATTGTCCTCCTGCTGTGGCAAGAAGATAAAATTAAAAATATATGTTTTTCTACCTTCTCTTAAGATAAAGATGTGTTAACATATAAAAATGCAAACTTCTCACAAATGTGAAAACCTCACAAGTACTTAAGGTACTTGATGGGTGATTGACTCCTCCTGTCTCTGCCTTCTAGACTTAACCTATGTTTAAGCTTCTGGTGTCAGTAGAGTGGTGGTGAACTTTTTTCAGACATTTAGAAGTGTCAGTAGTTTTTTAGTCTTGTTGTGAATAAAGAATTACTACTATGCCCTTAGTGCACATTATGTCTCAGTACTGCTTAGCTTCTTGTCATTACCAGCTTATTTATTGGTAGTGGGAAAGCAGATAGAAGCACATCACTCATAAGTTTTAAAGCCTCTACTAATGGCTTGTAAGAAGGAAAAGAGGGAAATGATTACTAACTTTGATAAGCAATAAGATTGCCATTACGATTTGCTCACTTGTCTTGAATGAGTTAGAAACTTGGAGAAAATTACCAAATTATGTTTAAAATGAATGTATTTACTTGACAATATATTTATTATTTGGTAGTTACTGGATTAGTATATACTGCTTAACTGATGTCTGTTTGAATGCTTAACATGAATAAATTTCTATATTAGTCTTGGAATATAAAGTAACATTGTCAACATACTGTAAGCTAGTCTTAGTTACAGAGATTAAGCACATGGAATAAGATACTATATATGAAACCCATTTATGAGACTTTGGACTTCTGCTTAGACACGTAAAGAGCTTGGAATTCATCACTCCTGTCCTCACAGCTTGAAAAAAGCTGAACAAACTGAAAACCAATAACTCATCTTAGCTCTATCAGAGAACTGATGTCACAGAGCAAGTTGACAGTGATGCCCTGAAAACTGGAGAAAGAGGCAAACACAGAGAGTCACTGTTTACCAAGAGCAGAATTCCCTGGAGCCAGGAAAGGGTAGGAAAGCTTACCGTAGTTGACAAACTGCTGGAGGCAGTGTGTGGACTAGCTTGAGAGTTAAGAACTCCTGGGGGCTCAGTTTTAGGTCTCCCTCCCCACATTTGTGAGTTTTACCACCAGGAGCCCCACCAAGTTCTCACAGTGAGGTTCAGAGAAAAATCCCTCCTGTTTCCAGCAGAGGGAGGGGAGAGTAACCATTTTGAAATATACTAGGGGGAAGTAATCATCCTAAAATATGCCGAGCACATTCTATTCCCCACCTGACCTCAGGGGAGACTGCTTTACCAGAGCCTAACCTACTTGCGGAAAGAGAAATACCCAACTCCGGGCCCTCTAGCCTTCCTGTCTTACTTTCTAAGGGGAGTCTGGGGTGCTGAGAAGCACCTAAGGTCACAGCCCAAGGGCACAGGCTCACTAAAGTACCTGATTGTAGGGCAATGGAACACTTCTCCTCTTCCCACACCTTAACCACCACATCAATGGGGCTCCTGTATAGTAGTAAAGGATCGCAGCTGAAAGAAGTGCAAGGCACAGACTCTTACCTAAGGAGGAGTTTCTAGAAAAACCCAGAGACAAAAACAAGGACACTAGAGGAAAGTGAAGGCACCTCTAACCACAACAAATAGTAAACAGCATAACTCCTATACAAATAAACGTAAACCCTTACACTAAAGGCCTGTTTGCCTCAGTTTCTGTTACCCACTGAATCAGGTCTGGCTTTCAGCAAATTTTAAGGCATGCTAAAAGTAACAAAAAAACATAGGCTGAAGAGGCAAAGCAAGCAGCACAGCCAGACTCAGATATGGCAAAGATTTTGGAATTAACGGACTGGGAATTAAAATAACCATGATTAATAATGCTAATAGCTCTAATGGAAAAAATTGACAACATGCAAGAATAGATGGATACTAGAAGCAGGGATATTGAAATTCTAAGAATCAACAGGAAATGCTAGAAATCGAAAACGTCGTTCCAGAAATGACGAGTGACTTTGATTGGCTCACCAGTAGACTGGTGACCAGTAGACAGCTAAGGAAAGAATCAGTGAACCTGAAGACATGTTAATAGTATCGCCCCAAGCTGAAGTGCAAAGAGAAAATAGAATGAGGAAAATGGAACTCAATATTCAGGAACTGTGGGGCAATGACAAAAGGTGTAGCATGTACGTAATGGGACTGCCAGAAGGAGGAGAAAGAGAAAGGAGCAGAAGAAATATTTGAAGTAATAATGGTTGAGAATTTTCCAAAATTAATGACAGATCCCTTCCTTTGTAATGATTTTGATATTTAGTTGCTACTGCAAGGGAAGGAAAAAGTAAAAATGAAGCATAATGACAGGTGCTCAAAATTGATGTATAATAGCTGGTAGGGGGCTTCCCTGGTGGCGCAGTGGTTGAGAATCTGCCTGCCAATGCAGGGGACACGGGTTCGAGCCCTGGTCTGGGAAGATCCCACATGCCGCGGAGCAGCTGGGCCCGTGAGCCACAACTACTGAGCCTGCGCATCTGGAGCCTGTGCTCCGCAACAAGAGAGGCCGCGATAGTGAGAGGCCTGCGCACCACGATGAAGAGTGGCCCCCGCTTGCCACAACTAGAGAAAGACCTCGCACAGAAACGAAGAACCAACACAGCCATAAATAAATAAATAAATAATTTTTTTAAAAAAACAAAAAAAACGCTCCTCAGGTCTGAAGCCCTCTGTAATATTAAAAAAAAAAAAAAAAAGCTGGTAGGTTAACATACATAATATTATACCTCGTAAATGAAACTTTGGTTAGTTTTTTCTGCCACTGACTGTAGCCTGATATCCTACCACCATTTAACAGAGAGTGATCTAAATGTTCTTACAGGGATGATACTCTGATTTCAGCCAACTGATTGCAAAATACACTTTTATTTTGTAGTACAGATGAAGTGGAAATTTAACAGAAATAAGATTTTCAGGGCCAAAAGCCACCTTTTGTTCTACATATAGCAACAGCAAATTCAGAATTAAAGCAGAAAACGCTTAAATCTGTACTATAATAAGAAGAACATTATCAATTGTACTATCACAGACAGACATTCACTTAACAAACTAGACTGGGTTATTTAGTTAATGGAACTCTGAATGTTTTCCTGTGGTTTATGTTAGGAAAATAATTTGTCTTTTTCTTAATAAAAATGAGTTTTAAAAATTATAGATGGTTGTATCCTTCTCCCCTAACTTCTTTTACCCCATTTGAAAATTATTGAACTTGTTATTGATAATATCTTTTATTTCTGTTGGAAATGATAGGATGTCAGGGTGAGGAAACAGACAGGAAAACTTACTCAAGAACCTAAAAATCTAAAGTTGAGGTTAGATTTCAAGTTGCCCGACCCTATTCCTGGTGCTCTTCCGAGTAAGCAGTGTGTTCTGCCCAGCTTTTCTACAGCCTTTGTTAACTCACTTTTCTTAGCTTTCCTCAGTCTAGTTTCCATGACACTTAACTGCAAGACCATTTTTATTTTATTTTATTTTTTTTCACACACACACACTGTATTTTATTTTTACAAGAGATAAATAGACTGACACCAAGCATTGTACATGGATGACCACAACAAAAGCAACAATGATTGCAATTACCAAACATGAAACACACTCATACTATGTCATAATATTGACATTCAGTCCAGTAATCCTCCACTGCAACAGCTCCTTTACTTTGCAGTGAAAATTGATTTGTATATTCTTTGCCTCTGAGTCCTTGTGGGATTTTTTTTTTTTTTAATTCAGACAGAAAGTCACAAAAATTATACTCATCCTCATCAGTTCACTCAGTCCCATGTAATTAATTTTTTTTTTCATCTTGATCTTTTGTTAGCACTTTTATGAGTTCATCAGTTTTTCATTAGAGTTCTGAAAATGCTTATTCATTCAGTTCAGCAGTACAGTCAGTTACCAGAAACCTGTACTTGTCATAGTCTTTTCCATGAATTTCTTGAAGATTAAACCCTTGTATAGGAACATATTTGCAAAATCATCAGAGTACACCCAGAACTGTCTGTAAATGACAAAAGACTTAAAAATGACCATGGTTAAAGATTTGATGAAAGTTCATAATAATGCAGTTGACAAGAAAATTAGTTATTTCTGAGATATACATTTTAAAGTAATAACTAGGATTATTACTTATAACATTATACCAGAACATATAAGATTTTTAGAAATTTCATGTAATGTCTGAAACATTTATGCAAGACCATTTTTAAATGGCTGCATTTTTTTTTTCAATTTAACAGAAAAGTAGCAGTTCTGAGTCATTAAGTGACAAAGGTTCTGAATTGAAGAAAAGCTTTGATGCTGTGGTGTTTGATGTCCTTAAGGTTACACCAGAAGAATATGCGGTAAGCCTCCCACCTCTTGTTCTCCAGTTTTTGCACATAATTTACATATTGGTGCTATTCAGTTAGAATTTGTAGGCCCAACAGAGGAGATTTTTTTAAAAAAAAAAACTGGATGTGGGAATCGATGGGGAGAGTAGCACAAAAATGGAGCAAGCAGAGGAATGAACCCGAGAAGGTAAGAAAATCCATTGATGTTTTCAGAGCAGCTTCGTAAGTTACACTATCAACTTGGTAAGTAATAAGTATTTACCTTCATGGTAATTGCTTTTGTCCCTACCAATACCACCTCCCCAAGCTAACTGTACTTTATTGACATATGTAAGAAATATTTTTACTTTTTCGTAAATTAAAAAATTAAAGTTGAAGGCATTATTACAGTATCATGAAGGATACCTAGAAAAACTTTTAATTCTTAAATGATATGTGTTCATTTATTTGTGCTATCTTTTTCCTTTAACTTATTAGCAGAATATATTGATTTCCTGATATTGCATCACTCTTGCATTCCAATAGTAAACTGTGTTTGGCCATAGCATGTTATTCCTTGTTATATTGCTAGATTTTGTTTTACATCTGTAGCCACAGTTGAGATAGGTCCATGTGAAGTCCTTCAATATGAGTTGCCACTAGTGTAGAGTCAGTTACTTCTTATAAATTGGGAAGAATACCTTTTCATTAATGTCATATTTTATATTACTGTTTGAGTAGATATGATTTAATAGTCACAACAACAACACTGCTCTACGAACCAGTAGATCCAAGTTTTTTTTTTAATTTGGATTTAATGTATGACCATGTTCAAATTTTTTAAATTATTTTTGTTTATTTTGTAGCTTTACCTCATTTATCTCACAAGAAAATATGAATAGGCATGAGATAATTAGAAATAATTATATTTAATGATATAAGGGCTAAATTTTCATTTTCTTAAGCCCTTATAAAACTGGGATTTCTTTCTGGTAAAGATTTGAGTACTCAATATGTTTTAGTACAGAATATAATTTTATTTGCAAATATATGTCACATTATGGAATTCCAAGAAATTGTAATTTTTTTACTTTTCATTTCAGGGTCAGATAACGCTAATGGATGTTCCAGTATTCAAAGCCATTCAACCAGATGTGAGTAGTTTTAAGAACTTTCCTTTAAAATATACAAGATGGTGAATTATAGTATCCCCAATTAAGAAGTTTTAGAAATGACAAATTATACTTTATATTAATTTTTAAATGTTTAAAGCTTTTGATGTAACTTATCTGTATATTACTCAGGCCTCAAAAACTCATGTGGCATTCATAGCTACACACTGTTGAGTCATAGATAGTACTGTTTGAATCATTTTGGTTGATTTGGCTTCATCACTTCACTGAAGTATCTATTTTACTGATGAGAAAACAGAATGACATTTGTCCCCGATACACAGCTAAGTGTTGGAACTGGCTTTCAGACTCTAAAAACTGATGCTTTTTCCACTCTTATCAGGTAAGAATATTAATATGATTTTGTATCCCAAAACTAAGTCATTGATAATACTGACATATTCAGTACCATAAGATATTTTTTTAGTTCTTCTGGGAACAAAATATAGTATATTTGTTGCAGTATTTTCAAGTCAACTATAACATAGATGTTACAGAAAACATCTGTATCTTCAGTGGTATAGACAGTATTAGTCCTGTGTTTTTCAAGTAATTTACTTAATGTCTGAGTATCTCAAGTCTGTCACTTAACAAAATGAAAGGATGGGCCTGAATGATCTCTGAGTCTTTGTCATTTCCACAGCTCTGTGTTTTTCTAACTTTCCTCCCTTACCATGGAGGGCACCCTCAATAGAACCAGTAGTTTAGCAACAGAGGAAGAGGAACAATCTAGTCTATAAATAAGGCACAAACAGAAAATGGCTTTTTTATTTAAATGATAGTAACTGAAATATTCATTTCCTCACATCCCCGAACAAAACAAAGCAAACTAAATTCTTTATAAAAATTACATTTTTTTGCCCTGAAGTTCAGCCATCTTCTCCTTAGACATATTTTTTTCCTTTTGAATAAACTGCAATTACTATATTTCTGTTTCATACGACATTAGTACCATCCAGTAGAAATATAATGTGAACCATTTCTATAACTTTACATTTTCTAGTAGCCACATTACAAATTAAAAAGAAACAAGTAAAATTAATTTTCATAATTGTATTTAACCTACTGCATCCAAAATAATTATCATTTCAACTTGTAATCAGTATAAAAATTATTGAGATGTTTTACTCTCTTTTTTCTGTACTAAGACTTTGAAATTCAGTGTATATTGTATAATTACAGCACATCTTTATGTGGAGTTGCCACATTGCAAGTGCTTGTGCTTGATAGTCATTTGTGGAGAGGGGTTTGACATTGAAGATCTAGACAGTGACTATTACTTAAGGACATAAACTTCAAGTCAATGGGAAATTTTTATTTCCCTGGGACATCTAACAGTGCTTTGTAAACTTCATAGAAGTGAACCTTAAAAATTCCCTTGACCCCACTTCCTGATCTAATTTAACACCAACCCCATTGATTTTTTTTTTTTAACCTAAGTATCTGATTTATCCATTCTCTCTCTACTCTAAACACCCCAATCCAAGACACCGTTGTAACTCAGCTGAATTACTGCAGTGCCCTCTTACCTGATCTGTCCACATCCACCCTGACCCTTCTAAACTTTCTCTATCCAATAGCCAAGGTAATCTTTCAATATGTAAATCTGCTCATTGGATTCCTCTGCTTATAATGCTTCAGTGGCTTCCTGTCACTCTGAGGGTAAAGACAAACTATCCTAATATCGTCTACAAATCTCTTCAAAGTTTTGCCTCTTCTTACCCACTCCCCACTCCAACCTTATCTTACACCTTTTCCACCTTTTTCTGGTCTAGCTACAGTGGCCTTTTAGCCCCTCTCACCACTGAGCCTGTATACCTCCTAGTTAACTGCTACTCATCCTTCAGTTCTCAGATCAAGTTTGACCTTTTCAGGTGAGCTTTTCTTCTCTTCCTACAGGCTCTCCCAGCACTTCCTAGTTCTTCACTGGACTTGTCAGTTGCAGTTTTACATTTATGTGTTGTGGTTCAACAAGTATTTACTGAGTGTCTATTCTGTGCCAGGCACTGGCTTACAGCACTGAAGAGACTAAAATTCCTGCCCTCATGCATCTTACATTTGAGTGAGGTGAACTAGTACTGTGTCATGAAAAACATCGAACAGCCAGAAGAGGATAGGGTGGCGTAAGGGCAGTGGGAGTTGTGATTTTTAGATAGGATGGTCAGAAAGGCTTCACTGAAAAGGTGCCGTCTGAGAAAGACCTGAACGAGGTGAGAGAGCTAGCCATACTGGTGTTTGGGGGAAGAGCGTTCCAGGCAGAGAAAACAGTACTGATATTTAATACCGTAAGTTTCGTTCTTAGTTTTTTTGGGAACAAAATATAGTGTGTTTGTTGTAGTATATACAAGTCTGCAATGACCCTGGATACTTTTCATTATACCTTTATTTTATGACTTTATAATATGACTGTGTGTTGTATTTTAGAGACAAGAAAAAAATCAAGGAAGGCATTTTTTTTTTTAAAGGAGACTAACATTTATTATGCATCTACCCATTGTAAGCCATTTATTATGCTCACATAAGGGAAAAGATTACTGGTGTGAGGTGCGAAGCCCAGGGCAAAGGCCAGTGAGCTGCAGTGAGTGAGCGCGAGGATCTAGTAGAAAGTGAGAGAGGGCTGGATGGCACGGTGCCTTGAAAACCATTACTCTGAAAAAGATAGGAAGCTAGGAAGCTAGGGGAGGGTTTTGAGCAAACAAGTGACATTTTCTGACTTGGGTTTTAAGTAGCTCTTCCTGACTACTGACCAGGGTATGGGGGGAAGCAAGCCTGGGGGCGGGGAGGGGCCGGTACCAAGGACTGAATCGAGGAGACCAGGTGAGAGATGGAGGTGGCTTGCGTCAGGGTGTGAGGGGAAGAGGTGGTGAGAAGTTGTCAGGCACTGTATGTGCAAGAGGAGTCAAGGATGATGGCAAGGTTTTGGCCTGACACCGGACACATGTAGTTGATAGTCTCTGAGATGGAAAATTGTTAGGATTGTGTTCATAGCTCCTGGGGCTGCCATTTATATAGAATAGACTGTGCAGTGTAGCCTGTGGAGAAGGGCCAGAGAAGCAGGTTTTGAAGGAAGAGCCTGAGTTCAGCTTTGGACATGTTTAGTTTTACCTGCATGTTGGACAGCCAAGGAGAATGTTAAGTTACGTAACATATACTAGCATATATTTTCAGTTCAGACTGGAAATATAAGTTTGGGAGTTGTCAGTGTAGGGATATTTAAAGCATAGGTGAGATTACCAAGAGAGTGAAAATAGATGGAGAAAAGAAGGGACCTATTTAGTGTTGAGGAGGAGCTAACAAAAGAAACTGAGAAGCAGCAGCCGGTGATTTAGGAGGAAACCTAGGTTAGTGTGAAATTCGATGAACCAAGTGAAAGACATTTTTTTAAGAAGGAAGGCATGATCAGGTATAAAGTGGTGTTAATCATGTGCTTATTTGTTTATTGCTTGCCACTTCTGCTAGGTTTTAAGCTACATGAGGACTCTTAGGACGGATAATTTTGCTTTTACTATTTTATCTGTCTGGCATGTAGTGGGAACTCAGTATTTAGAATGAGAAAATGAACAGTGTTTAGTAAATGTTTGTTCAATGAGAGAATGTCTTAAAAAATTGAAATAGGAACCCTTGGAAGAAACGATGTAGCACCAAAATATTCTTATGTATCCATCTCATATAATCATCAAGATTACATTAAATCTGGCAGCGTAAACAGGACTTTGTCATCTGGCAGAAAAAATGTTTTCTAATTTATCCTGAGATCTTTAAGACATACAACAAGGCATATGTAATGAGATAAACCTCTCATCTCAACCTTCAGCCTGAGCAGTACTGTTGAAGCCACTCTGTATCCTTCCATATTCACCTCTCTTCCCTCCTCCCACCAAAGGAACCACTATCCAGTATTGATCTATATCCTGTGCATTTAGATACAGATTTTCTGTAAGTATATGTATCCCTTAGCAATATGTGCTTTTGCAGATTTCAGATTTTTTATGTAAGTGGTATCCTGGTTTTTTTCTTCTTTAGCTTCTTATGTCTAACATCATTGACTAGCATCCATGTTTATACTCTAGTGCATTAATTACTGAATTGTAGCACATTAACATCCTTAAATTTATTAAATACTGCCAAATTGTTTGTACAGATATTGTTTGTTTATTATGTGAAACTCTTGCTATTAACTTTAACAAAAGGTTTTTTAAGCTACGATGGTGGCCAATCTAATGTATTAGTCTCATTTATTAGCATAAAATGGTGTCTACCTTATTATGTAGTTAGAATATTAACTTCACTAAAGAATGAATTATTTTTGTTAAATCCAAATTTAACCTCAGATATGAAAAGATAGTGGTTATCACTGAACCCAATAAATTTATCTTCATGTTTCTGCCCATTATACCAATGTTCAAGTCTCTACTTTATATATAATTTTATGTAAAACTTAAACAACTATATATATATATTATGAAACTATTTAAAAGATCTTTAGTTAAGTTACACTGAAACTGTTTCAATCAAAACTCATTATTATGTGTGAATATCCACATGTAACTTTATTTCAGGTGATGATTTATTCACATTTTCTGAAATAAAATGTGTTCTAAATTTGAGCTTTGAAGATTATAGATTCTCAATCCAACTATGTGGTTTAGTGATTTTTCTTGCAAATTGGTGATTGAACCACACAGGTCTCACTCAGTTTTCTACAAGAGAGGCAATTTCTGAGTTATTTGAAACTTATTAAAATATATAACTCCTATTAATTCCGTTCCCTAAGTAGGTCCCTGCCATTCTTACCAGGTTGTGGCATTCTGTATTCCCAAGTCTTTCATGTCAAGCAGAATTTATTTAAACTTTTGTCCCTAAACTTATTCTTGACTTGTAGAAAGAAAGGGGCAGCTATAAGAAGCACAGCTGTTTTCTCAGAATAAAGCTGCTTATCTGCCTGTCTGTTGCACTGCCTGCCTCAGAATTGCTCAGGGAAAAAAGAAAAATTCCAAGCCTTTTATTTCCCTCTAGAAACTATTGGCCTTATCTTTGAGATGTCAAAGATTATTTTTTATTATATAGGGACTGGCCTCAGTCGTCAGTAAAATACTGGCCAACGAAATCACATCTTTAAGTAAGCAGATCTGAAGCAAACATACTGCTAAGTCTGGTTTTTCTCCAACCTTGTATCACACTTGAAATTACCTCAGAGTGAAGGAAGACAAAAGAACAGGTTTCGACACTTTGTTTCTTAGTTTTTTGTTTTATGGTAGAGAAGAATAGAAAAACATGTTCACCAATGAAAAGAATTTAATGGTAAAGGAAAAGTCCAGTTATTTTAAAAACTACTTAGTGGGAATATAATTACGTTTGCTCTGGTTTTAGTTTTTAAGGTCCCCTGTGTGAGTGATTTGTACCATCTATCCATCTTTAATACCAGTCAGAAACCTTGGAGTCCTTCTTTTCCCTTCTCCCTGCATCCTCTTTCCTCTGTTCTCCAGTATCTCCAGTCGATTTTACTTCCTAAATAACTTTTCTCCCCTTCCCCTTCCCTATCACCTCGGAAGGATATTTATTAAAAGAACACAGTGTTTTTTCAGGGCTGCAGCTCATTGGCTCTAGAAGTATGAACATTCCTTAGTGCCTGTACATGGTTGCTGGGCCTGAGACAGGTCTCAGCTTCATCTGTTATCTGTATATACTGGCGGATCCCCCTTCATCTGAACGCTTTGCCCTGATATTCCCATAGCTAGTGCTACAGAAATCCTAAGAATCTTCACTTGCCCACTGGCCCAAGCAGCACGGCCAAATTTGGAAGCTTCTATGCATAGTGATCCCTCTCACACAAAACCAGTCTTTTCATTCTTCTCCCCTCCTCCTAATAAGTAGCCATTTCTTAGTGATAGGGATGGGAAGGAAACACAATAATACGGTTGCTGGCACTGAAGTTATACTGATTACAAGGAAGGAGAAAAGTTAGTAGTTCCATCATCTGCACTCACCCTCTGTTAATATGTCCTTACAACTCTCACTTCCACAGAGTTGCTCACTGTCTTTTTGTTCTTGTTGTTCTTTAATTTAAACCAGTTTTGGGGGTAAATTTCCATGTACTTTGCTGCCTCTTTTTCTTTTTTAATCAGTGTCCAACATTCACAGCTCTCTGAATGGGTGCTCAGAAAATTCTTAATTACTTAATTTCACTTATTTTAAAATTTATTTTAAAGCCCTTTGAATCCCAAAAGATAATTTTTAGTGGCAAAACATAAACGCAATGAGCCAGACATGCATTTTTGTTTCAGCTTTGCCATCTATAGATTGTGCCAGTAATACAACCTATTTCATATCTTCAGCCTTTCTTAAAAAAAAAAAAATTTAAATGTGTGAAATAAGGGATTTTGGACTACTTGACCTTTAAAATACCTTCTAGGGACTTCCCGGTGGCACAGTGGTTAAGAATCCACCTGCCAATGCAGGGAACACGGGTTCAAGCCCTGGCCTGGGAAGATCCCACATGCCACAGAGCAACTAAGCCCTTGCACTTCAACTGCTGAGCCCGTGCGCTTCAACTACTGAGCCTGCCTGCACTCTAGAGCCCGCATGCCGCGACCACTGAGGCCGCGAGCCACAGCTACTGAAGCCTATGCGCCTGGAGCCGGTTCTCCGCAACAAGAGAAGCCACCGCAATGAGAAGCCTGCGCACTGCAGCAAAGAGTAGCCCCCCCTCACCGCAACTAGAGAAAGCCCGTGCGCAGCAACGAAGACCCAACACAGCCGAAAATAAATAAACAAATAAATAAAATTTATTTAAATAAACAAATACAATAAAATACCTTCTAGGTCTTTTGAGAAATTCCTGGAAGTAGAATAATTTTGGGGGGTGACTTCAGAGTAAGAGCTTCAGTTAAGTGTAGCTGTCAATCAGTAATAAATAGGACTTTGACCAAAACTGCAGAAGTCTTAAGGAGGTGATAATTGTTGGGGGTGGTCATAAGTTAAGTTCTTAGAGATTGGGGGTCTCACTAGAACGTAAATTCCACAAGGGCAGAAACTTGTCTACTCTTTTCACTGATGTATCTATAGTGCTTGAATAATACTTGTTCAGTATTTGAGTTTGATGAGTGACCATTCCAAGGTTTTATCCTGTACAGCCTACACGCATATCGTCTTCCATTGTTTATCATGTTTGGAGTTATTTTTGCAAAAGTCTGTTACCCAGTCCAAGAATGTAACTTTTATAAAGTAACACTCATTCTATGGAAGCAGAATTTTTTTCCCCTCTGCCCACAATTCAGAACCATTTTCTTCCCTAGTATGAATTCTTCAGTGTGCACTAAGGGCAAAAGTTTACCATAAGGTAAACACTCATTAATTTCAAGTATGAATTTTCTGGTATTTAGTTGAAGCTCAGCTCTTGTTAAAGTTTTCCCACATTTCTTATATGCATAGATTGCCCCAGTATGATTTCTCTTCTGATTGTGAAGGTTTCTTTTCTTTTAGAAAGCTCTTACACATTTACAGGGCTTCCCTCCATTGTGAGTTCTTTCATGTTGAGGAAGCAATGACTGTATTCTGAAAACTTTTCCATGTTTATTACATTCATAGGATTTTGGGGGTTTTTTTCTATTATGAATTCTCTGATGCTCTATAAAGCTTGTATTTCTCCTGGAGGCATTGCCACATTCATTACGCCGATGGGGTTTCTCTTCAGAATGAGTATTATGTTATTCAACACAGGATGAGTTATGACACAAAGCTCTCTTGCAATCAGGCTTTCTCCTCAGTAGCAATTCTCTGGTGATTTTGATCAGTCTTAAGTAAGGGGGGTGAACTGTGCTTGAAATCTGTACTGTAGTCATTACACTGAATAATGTTTACCTCTCTCATGAGGTTCCCAAGTGTTTATAAAGACACAGGCTCTGACTGAAAGTCCTGTGATGTGTATTACATTCAAAGAAGAAAGTTCCACACTTTATTATTTGTTCTGGTAGGTCAATATAATAAGTCATTTAGATTATATCAATAAACACATTAAATACAAAGGATAGATAAGGCCCTCCTGTATAACTGGGATACACTAGAGATTGAGGAAGAATTCTGGTTAAATGAGGGAAAGTACATAATAGGTCATTCTGAATCTTATTAAAACATTTCTGAAAAGCTTACAATTGAGATATTTCTGACAATATGTATAAAGAGCTTTCTCTATGCGAAATTTCTTCTGTATGCAAACAGCCTATAATCTTGGCAACATCCAAAATTCCAACATCAGGAATATCATAATTCTATCCTTGTTTTAATGAAAATTATCATTTTCATTAGAATTAAAATGTAAAAATCCATGAATATAGTGGGAGGTTTGAAGAAAGCAAAGAAGATGTGACTCTTGTGGACTAGAAAAAGCTAGCTGTTTTGTTAGAAGTAAGGTGCAGCTGTTTCGTCAGTTCATATTATTGCTGTTCCTCACTGCGAACTTCCTTTATATACAGTAAGGGCAGGCTTAGATTAGAACTAGGGAAGATAATTGTTGACTAGGAGAGTAGGTATATCACAGTATCAGTGGTAGAAGATAGCTTCTGCCTTTCTCTCTGATCTCCCTATAGAGGTGGCTTTAAGGTATTGGAAGGAGGGAGGTTGGGGGAGGAAAGAATGTGAGTACATTACAGAAAAGTGAGGTGGTGTTTTTGATTTAACATATTCCATTAGAATTATATAGTTTCAGGGCTTATTCTACCCATTAAGAATATAGGAATCGTGGTGAGCCCCTCATCTCAGGGTGAGCCCTCATCTGTGGCTGAGACTTCTTTCCAAAGAGCCATACAGGCTGAATGCTAATGGCTGTACTGTGCCCCTGTAAAGCTTCCAGCTTTTGAGCCTAGGAATGCCTCAGCAGCAGTCATCTTCTCACTCTGAGGGCCCCCACCCCCCACAGTCTTTTACAAATTCCATCGCTTTTTCTTTCCTTGCCTCAGTCTCTGTCTACATGCTGGTCTATATTGGCCTTTTCTCTTCTTCTATCTATAGGTATCCCTACAACATCACCCTTAGAGCAGTGCTTTTAAAAGTGTTGGAACCTACAAGATGAAATTTAGATCAAGAATTTGACTTTACAGAACAAACCTACAAGACGTAAGAGAAGCTGTGGCTCCTGTGAAATTCAGTAGTTCTTTCATAGGGTAGGTGGTCATCAGTTGTGGTGTTTGCCTTCCCACGTGCTTCCAAAATAATCTGTTTAATGGCTCAAAATGAGTCCATGAGTATACTTTCAAATACACTTTTAATGACCATTAAGAAATCGCCTTTGTATATGTGAGTTACTGTTAGAAGATTTCTCTTCACTGCCTGATTTAAAAATTGCAGGTTGAATCCATTTGAACAAATTTTAAGAGGCATCAAGGCGGTTCTGTTTCATTTAGCCTTTGCTAAAACAGAGGCTTATTTACGCAGTGTACTCAACTTGAATCAGTCTTATTCATAAGTTAGACCACAAAAAAAAAAAAAACATCTTTTGAGTCACTAAGTTTACTTTAACTTTTTGGTGTTCGTGGGAAATGGTTTAGTATAGAATAACGTGACTTGGCTGATAAGCTGTCAATACAAGATGGTGCTGGTAGGAGAATTTATTTCTTAGATTGTATAGTGTCACTTGGAGAAAGAGTCTAGGTTCTGAGGCAAAAAGAGACAGAGACAAAGGGAAAAGCATCTTTTTTCTCACAGAGATATTTAGTGGCTATTGAGAGGTTGAGGTGGGGCAGGGCAAAATTCCCTTAAGGCCATTTAACCATAAATGCATGTCAGGGTTTAAGAAGAAAGTACTGGATGAGTTCCTGGAGTCCCAGTGCAATGCGTACTTCATAATCCATTAAAGTGGTTTTTGTTTTCGTTGTTTCTTAAACTTTTTATTTTGAGGTAATTACAGTTTCACAGGAAGTTGCAAAAAATAGTACAAGGATAATTTTAGATTCACAATATCAAACCCCAGGAAATGGATGTTTGTACAAGACATGTCTGTATAGTTCTGTGACGTTTTACCTTTTTTTTTTTTTTTTGGCTGCGTCAGGTCTCCGTTGCTGCGCGCGGGCTTTCTCTAGTAGTGGCGAGCGGGGGCTACTCTTCGTTGCGGTGCACGGGCTTCTCATTGTAGTGGCTTCTCTTGTTGTGTAGCACAGGCTCTAGGCGCGCGGCCTTCAGTAGTTGTGGCACGTGTGCTCAGCAGTTGTGGATCACAGGCTCTAGAGCGCAGGCTCAGTAGTTGTGGCTCACGGGCTTAGTTGCTCTGCGGCATGTGGGATCTTCCCGGACCAGGGATCGAACCCGTGTCCCCTGCATTGGCAGGTGGATTCTTAACCACTGCGCCACCAGGGAAGACCATGTTTTATCACTTGTGTAGATTTGTCTTATTGCTACCCCCATCCAGATACAGAACTATTCCATCGCCACAAAAGATTTCTCATTTGTGCTACCCCTTTATAGTCACACCCATCCTACTCCCACCCTCATTCCCCACCATCCTTAACTCCTGGCAGCCACTATGCTGTTCTCTATCTTTATAGCCCTAGTTTGTTGTTGTCTTAGATGGGCTAGTAATGTAACATTGTTTCAAAGGAGAAGTGTTTTCTGAAGCAGAAACTACTATCTTAAGTTTTTAAGAACCTGCTTGTTTCTTCATACTTTTTAATTATAAATTTCTTTAGGATGGAGGGCTCCAATGTAATTTTAACCTATTTGCTCCCAAGTAATGTGACTGGAGGTTCATTTAACTCCTGCCTTCTTTCAGTCTGCTTCAGAGTTTTATTAAAGGGGAAAAGCATTTTTTCATTAAGCTAATGGTGTTGAAATGTCCCAAAAATTGAATGGATTTTTCAAAACCTCTTAGCATTTCTTAGTTGAGGAGTCAGAAAAGCATTTAAAATTTTTTTAATGTAAAAAATAAGGCCACAATTCATTAATACCTTTGTGTTCCTTATCATAATAAATTATAATGATAAAGATAGGATCAAATGAGTTGCTATGTCTAAAGCACTTAGAATAGTGCCTGGCACATAGTGATCTCTATGTTAGTGTTAACTATTATTTTTATTGCTGCTGTTAAGACATATGTTCTCAGGAAGAAAGGACTTTTTAAGCACAAAATCAGAAGATTAGATCACATAGAAAAGGACAGGTGTATTGGCTACTTTAAACAAACAAAAGCCAGCCCCCATGTGCACATAAAGAAGATTGGGAAGATGTTTACATAGGTTTATTCGGGTGGTGGGTTTATAGGTGATTTACGGCCCCCTAACCCCCATTTTCTATTTAACAAATACATTTAACGACCATAATTCCTCGTATAGTTGGGGAAATTAAAGTATAATATATAGAAAGGGAATTAAATATACCTAGTTTTGATACGACTCTTGTGAAACTGACACTCAGTAGTGCTAGTATAAATGATTCAGTATTTCAGAAGGGCAGTTTGACAAGTATCAAGGCCTTGAAAAGGTTCCTACTCTTTGACCTAGTGATTTCACTTCTAGGACTATATATTTAGGAAATGATCAGAAATGTCAGAAAAGGTGTAAGAATGTTCATTATAGTGTAACCTTACTTCTAATAGGAAAATGGATTATCAAATGGCTCAATAAGTTTAATAGCAATTTGATAGAGACACTTTGATTATAGAATTAATATAAATTTGGAAATTATATTAACTGGTTAAGAAACAAATTCAGAGTTGATGGATTTAATTCTAGGAATTTTGTCCTAAACTATGACATCTTTATATGGTTGTATAAATAGGCTGTGATTTTTAGAAAGAACAAACGTGTCTTCTAGAAGTTTGATGTTTTTAATATAGTTATTATATGTCATTTTTATGTTAATATCTACCACTAAATATTTTCTGTCTCTACAGGAAGATAATGTGCAATGAGCATGTATCTAGGCTGAGTATCATGTACCAAAAATTTCTTTTACTGTAGAATTGCTTCTGTCATTTTTTTTTTTCCGTCAGTAATTTCGAATTTGAAAGTTGCAAATTAATTTTAGGTTTTAAAAAAAGTAATTCATATCTTCAGAGCATTTACTGTTTATCTATTGTGTTAAAGTGATAATTTTCATCTCTTTCTTCAGTATTCCCTGTCTCAGTTGCTCAAGCCAGAAACTTGGGAATTTTAGTACTTCTGGATACCTCATTCTTAGCTTACACTGTGTGGATCCAGTTTTTGACCAAGTCCTGCCTACCTCCAAAATATCTTAAATATTTTACCAGTTTTTTTCAATATCCACTGACACTACCCTAATCAAGGGAACATTACCTTTTTCTTGAAGTATTATAATATCATCACAACTATTTCCTCAATCTTCCCTTGAATCAATTCATTCTTTTTTGTTTCTATTTTATTTTAAAATTTTATTGAAGATATGCATATATCATGTTTAAGAAGCCAAATATTTCCATAAGAGAACAAAATATAGCAATATCCTGTTGCTCCCACCCTTCCAGCCTCCACCCTTGAGCCCCACACCCATTCAAGTCTCTTAGCATTTCTTATTTGGAGGAATTTATATGTTTTTAAGATAAAATGTCTAAATGCCTGTTGCTTATGATTTTTCAATTTTGGATATGATTTATTGATTCTCTACTATAGAAGATGATTTCACTCTCTTATTTTCTCTTCCTCTCACATTTACACAGTTTACTTCCTCCTCTTTCCTGTATAGTTATGTCACAATTTTGACATGAATAAGTAATCCTGGCTCAACCATTCTTTACAAGTGTAGAGAAAGCTAAAGAACAGTTGAGCCATGATTACTTACTTAAATTTTGTTTTCCTTGAGCTAAATAACTTACTTAGCTTTCTCTACATTTGTCACTAATTTTTCTGCCAGAAGTGAATGTAGTGAGTGTGTTTTCTCAGTGTGTTCAAACACTCCAGATATTGTTTCATCTTTCAGAGATGTCGCTCTTCGAATTTCCATCCTTGCTACTTACCATCTGAACTGTTGTTCTTAAGGTCTGCTCATTGCTTTGTCCCAGGATCTCCCTTTACTGTTATCTGGGAATTTCCAATATTTTCTTTCTATGTTGGTTCCTCGGTTTCCTGGATCTTGTCTTCCTTTTTCTTACTTCGCTAGTTTGTTTTGATGGAACACATATTCTACTAGCTCTCTGATAATAGGTGCCTATAAGGTGAATTCTCTGAGACTTTCATGTCTGAAAATGTCTGTGGTATACTTTCATACTTAATTGATATTTTTGTTGGATAAAGAATTCTAGGATTTTGTAGGCATTGTTTCAGTTGTCTTTTAACTTCTACGGTTGCTATTGAGATTTCTGATACCTTCTGATCCCTATTTTTCTGTAGGTGATCTGTTTTTGTTTTGTTCTGTTTTTGAACTGATAGATTTTATGATTTCTTTGTCTCCAATGTGCTACAGGTTTTTGATGCTAGGCCTTGGTTTGAGTCTTTTTTTTTTTTTTTTTTTTAATCTTTTGTAATGGGTGTTAGACAGGTCTTTTGTCCTTTAAGTTCTGGAGGCATTTTCTTGAATTAGCATTTTTTTTTTTTTTTGATAAGTTACTTTCCTCTATTTTCTCTGTATTCTCTTAAAATTCTTTTTATTATTCAGAAGTTGACTCTGATGGACTTTTCTAATTAACATAATATTTTTGCTCCTACTTTTAACTTATTGTTTAAAAGATACTATCACCTTTATCTCACAACTCTTCTGTTGATTTTTTAAATTTCTTGTATTATATTTTCATGTCCCAAAGTTTTATTTTGTTCTCTGAATATTTCTTATTTTTATCCATTTTTGCCATTTAATGGGAGAAATATCTGTCTGAAAGTAATAATTATATGGTTTTGTCCTTTTCTTTTCTCAGTTTTCTTTTGTTTTCTGCCCTAACTTGATTTCTTCAGAGGTTTTCCTTTTTTCCTATGGATTCTGTCTCTTTCTGGTGGTGGTGGTTGTATTATAGCAGGGTTCTTAACCTATTTTGAACCTTGAACCCTTTTGGCAAACTGAAGCTTCTGGAACTGAACACTTCTTTAATATCAAAGGAAATCAGTCCTAATAAGATACACTTATTAAAATATTTTAAAAAACTGTTCTATGGCGATATATGTGCCTCTTTATTAACATATTAAGTAAGATCTATAGGTGATGAGATTACAACTTCAAAGTAGTGATGAAGGTAAATGATATTTTTGAGATATCTGTACCAATTGTAATGTGATATGAAAATATCTGTGATTTTTATTAGTGACAAAGTCACATGTATTGCCAATTCTTCTATAATTTGTAGCCTACATATATAATTAAAAGGAACGTCATTTCAGTTAGAGGTTAGTGTAAAACAAAAATTTAATTTTTTTTTATTACATCCAAGTTCTTGTGCCCTTTGAATTCTATTGATAGACCCTGTGGGGGATCAAACACCCCTTTATTAGAGGTTTCTTCAAATACCTGGGGTCGTTGGCTGTCAGCTCAAAGATTGAGGTACTAGAAAGCTGATTGGAAGCTCTGAATGAATGACTGGGGCTTGACAACTAGTGGGGTTCACTCTATGTTGTGGGATGCTCAGCTTTCATTGTTTGTAGATAGATTTTTCCTCTTGGGATTCAAACCTCTTCAAAGAAGAACCCATCATTCTGCATATGGAGTATAAGTCTAATTATCTGTGTTCACATAGACAAGTAATTTTGCCCTCTTATGTTCTAATCAAATTTCCTTTTGTGTTTTAACTGAATGGTTATGCTATTAAATGTGTTCATATTAAATAAAACAGTTCTGGGAAAGTACACAACTGACTTTAATGCTTTGAAACCATTAATGCAACAGGAAAACTGGACTATTTCATGAATTTATATTTAATTTTCAACTTAATTTTTCAGGAGCTTTCAAGTTGTGGATGGAATAAAAAAGAAAAATACAGTTCTGCACCAAATGCAGTTGCCTTTACAAGAAGATTTAATCATGTGAGTTGCTTATAAAATTTTGATATTTAGTTTCTGAAATTCAATTCCTCAGATTATAATTTTTCATTAAGAAATAGTTTTAAGTTTTTACATCAATTCTAGAGCATTTTCAGCCAATATCTCTTCAAATATTGTCTCTCTGCATGATCTCTGTTTTTTTCCTTCTGTAGTTCCTATTGGAAATTTAGTGGAACTTGACATTCTTTCCTACTTGTATCTTAACCTTTCATATTTCATCTATCCCTTTGTGCTCTGTTCTGCATGATCTCCTCAGATCTATATTTCAGTTCACTAATTCTTTTCAGATGTGTCAAATCTGTTTCAAATCTGTGTGCTTTTACACTAGTGTCATTTTTTTTCTTATTTTTAAAATTTCTTAAATCATTTTCAACTTTTTATTTTATAATTTCTGTTATTATCCAAAGTCCTTGGAGTACTAATTCTCTGTATCTGCTGATCCTTACTCAAAATGTTTTGTTTTCTTATGCATTTTGTAATTTTGAATTGAGAGCTCATGTTTATTTAAGCTTTAGCTGTGGGAATTTTGCTGCTGCCTAGATTGAGGGTGTATACTGTCTAAGAGGCATTTTGTTTGCTTTTGCCAATACCAATGACTATTACAGAACTAGGACTATTTTTTTATGTTATATGTTTTGGTTGGGGAACATCTGTACTTCTCTGTACTGAAAGTTTAAGCTCCAAATCCAATTAAGGGCAAGTTACAAATTCTTGTGAAAGACTTAATTTTCTCCTTCTTCTGTGTCATCTCCCTCTGTCAGTAGGTGAATTGTTTGGTCTACTTTTTCACCAAAATTGTAGCCCTTTGAAGATCCCTTAGATAGGAACAGACAGGGGACAGTAGAGGTGTGAGGCCTTATATTACGACTTTGAAGGAGTATTAAATCCCAAGTCCCTATGCTCTTGAGAGGAAATCTTCCAAAGGCAGCTGTAGTACCCTTTCCGTTTTTGCCTTTATTTCCTTTGTTTTTGACCTCTAGTGAAATCTTTTCTTTTCCTTTCAAGTTAGTTATACACTTTTTAAAAAATGGTTGGGGTTTAAAAATGGGGTTTATAGCAAATAGTTTCTCAAGTTATTTGGTTCACTGTATTACCCAAAATGGAAATGAGTTAAAGTTTTTTTTAAACTAGATTAAACCATTATTAAGGGGCCTAGACAAACATGTCTTATACTGAATTCCTTATTTAAGCTATTTAGCAGTTCTAAAATTTTTCTGAGGTGGTCAGAATTTATCATCACAGTAAAACTTTTTTCTTCGCCATACAAAAACATTGTGACAGTACCCATAAATTTGACTTTAGATTTTTAAGCACTCATATTATTCTTTTTTTTTTCATCTTATTCTTAAGTAAGCCAAAAGGTTGTTAGAGTCAAATACGTCACAGTGTACCAAAAGCTCTTATGCTTAATCAAGATTACAGTTGATCTATAATAAGCTCCATTACTTAGTTATTCCATTACTGTTATTTTCTCCTAGGAGGGTGTTAGGAAATCTGAAGGTAGCAAATTACAAGGAAGTTACAGAGAGTCTTTTATTTTTAAAATGAGTTTCTTGTAGATAGCATATAGTTGGGTCTTCCTTTTTTTTGGTCTGGTCTGACAATCTCTGCTTTTCAATTTAGACCTAGAAAAAAATGCAAAGAGAGTTTCTGTATATCCCTAACCTCCCCTAATCTTAACATCTTAGGTAAGTATAATATAGTTATCAGAGCCTGGAAATTAACATGGGTACAATAAATACCATTAACTAAACTAAGGGCCCTATTCAACTTTCTTCAGTATTCCCACCAATATCCTTTTTGTTGTTCCAAGATACCATTATGGATCCCACATTGCATTTAGTTGTCACTAATTCCAACAAAAGAGTTATTTTGGAGTCTGTTTCTTTTTAATGCTTTTTCTCTTAACAGTCAACTTTGAATCTGTTTCTTTGTGTGTCTGGTAATTTTTTCAATCGTATTGTCATCATTATGGATAATATGTTATAAAGATTCTGGATTTTGTTGTCTTCTTTTGAAAAGTATTGATTTTTATTTTATCAGGCAGTTAACTTGGCTGGACTCAAAGTCTAAATTCTGTCTCTCCTTGGAGAACATATTTCTCCTTGGAGAAGTCTTTCCAGATTTTATCTTCATTTGGGCTTCTTAGAGTTTCCCCTGCACGTGCACAGTTGCATGGTCAGCCAGAGATTTAGATGGAGTTTTTATATAGATT
The DNA here is from genome assembly GCF_965194825.1 of Balaenoptera physalus. NCBI lineage: Eukaryota > Metazoa > Chordata > Mammalia > Artiodactyla > Balaenopteridae > Balaenoptera > Balaenoptera physalus. The sequence continues at coordinate 52,291,740 of NC_138882.1, read as the reverse complement.
TGGGGGATTTTTCTTGCCTTTCCAGAATTTCCCCCCTCACTTTCTAGCCAATTGTCCTCTGACTTTTTTTTTTTAACGCCATTCCTTACGTGCTCCCCCCAACTTTTTTTTTTTTAATTTTTAAATTTTATTTATTTATTTATTTTTGTCTGTGTTGGGTCTTCGTTTCTGTGCGAGGACTTTCTCTAGTTGCGGCGAGCGGGGGCCACTCTTCATCGCGGTGCGCGTGGCTTTCACTATCGCGGCCTCTCTTGTTGCGGAGTACAGGCTCCAGACACGCAGGCTCAGTAATTGTGGCTCACGGGCCTAGTTGCTCCGTGGCATGTGGGATCTTCCCAGACCAGGGCTTGAACCCGTGTCCCCTGCATTGGCAGGGGGATTCTCAACCACTGCGCCACCAGGGAAGCCCTGTCCTCTGACTTTTGAAGCCATTAAGACTGTGGCCTTCTGCTTGAGTTTCTGGTGCTCCACATTGTAACTGGTGAATGTCCTCAGACAATAAACTTTATAAGTGCAATTCTCACCCAGTGCATCTTACTTTTTCCAAAGATCTGTTCTCCAGTTTCTGCCTTCTTTTGGTTCCTCTCTTGTGCTTTTAATAGTTGTTTTTATAATTTGTAATTACAATCAGATGAGCATTTCCAAAGATACCTGCTTCTCCACATTACCAGAAATGGAACTCTCCCCCATCCTTTTAGAACTATGCTTTTTTATTGATTATTGAAACAGTAACGTACATTGCAGGGAAACTGAGACAAGGTAGAAATTTATAAAAAGGTGGGGGGAAAAATCACCCTGAGGTGACTGTTGTTAACATTTTTAGTATATATTCTTCCATTCTTTATTTTTTTACTACTCCAGTAGAAATAATGCTGTACATGTAATTTACAGTCCTATTGTCTTAACATACCATGAAATGTTACTGTATCATAAAATCATTTTGTAAACATTTTAAGTATCTGTATAATCTCCTATGACTTGACTCTATCATAATTTTAATAATCACTCTATTTTGGCTATTTCTCTAATAACTTGTATTCATGCCTTCTGGCCAGTGGCTTCCTGATTTTTTTTTAATTGGGGGAAGGGTTGTCTAAGTTTCTTTTAAATGTTACCTTTCAGTAATTGGAAATTTGACTAATAATTGGAAATTAATGTTTTTAGGAATGATAATGATTTTAGGTTTTGTTTATAAAAAGACTCCTTTTAGAAAATATTTATACATGCAATTATATATTGTCCATGATTTGCTTCACAGTATTAATGGGGCACTTGAGGGTAGGGTGAGGGTGGAGGTGACAAAGCTTGGCCATAACTTGGTTGTTGAAGCCAGTTGATGTGTACTGGGGACTTCATTATTATCATCTGTTTAGTTCAGTATACATTTGAAGATTTCCATGATAAAAAATTAAGAAACTATCTTTAAAGCTTAACATATGTTTGGCTGCAAATAAAAGGTTTTCATAATGCTTTTATATGATTATAAAACCCTGAATAAAGCAACTAGAGTTAAAAATAGCCTATGAATAAAATTTTTCCAGGATTTACTTTTTAATGAAATATTTGATATATTTTTAAGAATGTGTTAAATGTTTGTTTGAATCTTATGAAATTGCCAATGTTTGACCATTTTTAGCCTACAAAACTGGCAAGTTCATATGGTTAATCTATTATGTATTAGGAAATATTCTGATAAACAACTGTGAATTCACCACCTAAACTAAGAAATAGAATATTACCAAAACTGTTGAAGTATTTTACATATTATTTGTTCTATCCTCACTTAAGGGGTAACCATTATCTAAAAATTTTTATTTTCTTCTTTCTTTTGTATTTTTTTAAACTTGATTTAAAAAATTTTTAACTCATCTCATAATTCCTATATATATAGATCTACCAGAAATATTTGTACCCCTAAACAGCAAGTTGTATATCTTGCTTGTTTTTCATCTTTGAAAAATATATCATCAGACTATATGTAGTCTTCTGTGGTTGCCTTTTTTCACTTGTGTGTTTCTCTGCTGTATCCATGGTCATGTATGTAGCTCTCGTTCATTGTTTTTTCAGTGCTGTCTTCTAGCATTTCATTGCATGAATGTATCAGAAGGAATTTATTATTCTTTTGAGGATAGACATGAGATGTGTCTCCTAATTTTTTGCTGTTATGAAGTATGTTGCTATGAATATTCTAAGAGTCTTTTTGGTGCCCATGTGCAGTAGTTTCTTAGGCAGGGGCTTTCAAACTTTTTGACTGTGACCCACAATTAGATAAAGTATTTTACATTGCAACCCAATACAGAAATTAAAGTTTTCTGAAATAATATTTACTTGTATTAGATGATATGTACTTTGATCTTTTTCTGTTAAATAAAAAAAGCAGTTGAAAAACATTGCTGCTTAGACTTACTAAACTGATATCATAAAATGGGTGAAAAACACTGTGATTTGTTTGAAAAAATATGTGCCTAGATGTAAAATTTGTGTCATAAAGAGTATATCCATGTTTAACTACACAAGACAGTGTCTAATTTTTTTCAAAATGATTGTACCAAATTTGCATTGAGCTTTCATTACTACATATCCCTGTCAACATTTGTTATCATCAAACTTTGCAATCTGGTATAAAATGACTTCAACTTTCATTTTCATTCAATTAAATATTTATTAAGCTCCTACTATGTCCTGGGCATTGGTCTTGATGTTTGGGATATATTAGTGAATAAGAAAAACAGAGATCACTCTCTTCGTGTACCTTTTCATTCTAGTTCTTCCTAATTTTAATTTCACATATTTCTTTTTTCATTTTCAGAAGTTCTATCATTTTCAAATCTCTCTGGTCATTTGTATTCTTCTCTTATTTCTTACTTTAAACCACTTATTGTAAAATAAAACATGGATTAAAAAAAAAACCCCACAAAACAAATATATGGTTTAATGAAGTTTTGCTAACTACCCTAGAAACCCCTCCAAGTGCCTCATCTCAGTCCACACCCTTTCTTCTTCCAGCAATACCCACTGTCTTGGCTTTTATAGTACCAACTGTCTGGTGTTTGTAGTTTTATCACATAAATGTGATCACTAGTTTAGCCTTGCCAGTTTTTTTAATTTGTTAAATGTTTACCACTCTTTTTTTTTGAATTTTTGAATTTTATTTAATTTATTTTTTTATATAGCAGGTTCTTATTAGTCATCAATTTTATACACATCAGTGTATACAGGTCAATCCCAATCACCCAATTCAGCACACCACCATCCCCACACCCCCATGGCTTTCCCCCCTTGGTGTCCATACATTTGTTCTCTACATCTCTGTCTCAACTTCTGCCCTGCAGACCGGTTCATCTGTATGATTTTTCTATGTTTCACATACATGCGTTAATATACGATATTTGTTTTTCTCTTTCTGACTTACTTCACTCTGTATGACAGTCTCTAGATCCATCCACGTCTCAACAAATGACTCAATTTCGTTCCTTTTTATGGCTGAGTAATAATCCATTGTATATATGTACCACAACTTCTTTATCCGTTCATCTGTCGATGGGCATTTAGGTTGCTTCCATGACGTGGCTATTGTAAATAGTGCTGCAATGAACATTGGGGTGCATGTGTCTTCATGAATTATGGTTTTCTCTGGATATATGCCCAGTAGTAGGATTGCTGGATCATATGGTAATTCTATTTTAGTTTTTTAGGGAAACTCCATACTGTTCTCCATAGTGGCTGTATCAACTTACATTCCCACCAACAGTGCAAGAGGGTTCCCTTTTCTCCACACCCTCTCCAGCATTTGTTGTTTGTAGATTTTCTGGTGATGCCCATTCTAACTGGTGTGAGGTGATACCTCTTTGTAGTTTTGATGTGCATTCCTCTAATAATTAGTGATGTTGAGCAGCTTTTCATGTGCTTCTTGGCCATCTGTATGTCTTCTTTGGAGAAATGTCTATTTAGGTCTTCTGCCCATTTTTGGATTGGGTTGTTTGTTTCTTTAATATTGAGCTACATGAGCTGTTTATATGTTTTGGAGATTGATCCTTTGTCCGTTGCTTCATTTGCAAATATTTTCTCCCATTCTGAGGGTTGCCTTTTCATCTTGTTTATGGTTTCCTTTGCTGTGCAAAAGCTTTTAAGTTTCATTAGGTCCCATTTGTTTATTTTTGTTTTTATTTCCATTACTCTACGAGGTGGATCAAAAAAGATCTTGCTGTGATTTATGTCAAAGAGTGTTCTTCCTGTGTTTTCCTCTAAGAGTTTTATAGTGTCCGGTCTTACATTTAGGTCTCTAATCCATTTTGAGTTTCTTTTTGTGTATGATGTTAGGGAGTGTTCTAATTTCATTCTTTTACATGTAGCTGTCCAGTTTTCCCAGCACCACTTATTGAAGAGACTGTCTTTTCTCCATTGTATATCCTTGCCTCCTTTGTCATGGATTAGTTGACCATAGGTGCGTGGGTTTATCTCTGGGCTTTCTATCTTGTTCCATTGATCTATGTTTCTGTTTTTGTGCCAGTACCATATTGTCTTAATTACTGTAGCTTTGTAGTATAGTCTGAAGTCAGGGAGTCTGATTCCTCCAGCTCCATTTTTTTCCCTCAAGACTGCATTGGCTATTTGGGGTCTTTTGAGTCTCCATACAAATTTTAAGATTTTTTGTTCTAGTTCTGTAAAAAATGCCATTGGTAATTTGATACGGATTGTATTGAATCTGTAGATTGCTTTGGGTAGTATAGTCATTTTCACAATATTGATTCTTCCAATCCAAGAATATGGTATATCTCTCCATCTGTTGGTATCATCTTTAATTTTTTTCATCAGTGTCTTATAGTTTTCTGCATACACGTCTTTTGTCTCCTTAGGTAGGTTTATTCCTAGGTGTTTTATTCTTTTTGTTGCAGTGGTAAATGGGAGTGTTTCCTTAATTTCTCTTTCAGATTTTTCATCATTAGTGTATAGGAATGCAAGAGATTTCTGTGCATTAATTTTGTATCCTGCAACTTTACCAAATTCATTGATTAGCTCTGGTAGTTTTCTGGTGGCATTTTTAGGATTCTCTATATATAGTATCATATCATCTGCAAACAGTGACAGTTTTTCTCTTCTTTTCCAATTTGTATTCCTTTTATTTCTTTTTCTTCTCTGATTGCCATGGCTAGGACTTCCAAAACTATGCTGAATAATAGTGGTGAGAGTGGACATCCTTGTCTTGTTCCTGATCTTAGAGGAAATGCTTTCAGTTTCTCACCATTGAGAATGATGTTTGCTGTGGGTTTGTCATACGTGGCCTTTATTATGTTGAGGTAGGTTCCCTCTATGCCCACCTTCTGGAGCGTTTTTATCATAAATGGGTGTTGAATTTTGTGCATCTATTTTCTGCATCTGTTGAGATGATCATATGGTTTTTATTCTTCAATTTGTTAATATGGTGTATCACATTGATTGATTTGCATATATTGAAGAATCCTTGCATTCCTGGGATAAATCCCACTTGATCATGGTGTATGATCCTTTTAATGTGTTGTTGGATTCTGTTTGCTAGTATTTTGTTGAGGATTTTTGCATCTATATTCATCAGTGATATTGGTCTGTAATTTTCTTTTTTTGTAGTATCTTTGGTTTTGGTATCAGGGTGATGGTGGCCTCATAGAATGAGTTTGGGAGTGTTCCTTCCTCTGCAGTTTTTTGGAAGAGTTTGAGAAGGATGGATGTTAGCTCTTCTCTAAATGTTTGATAGAATTCACCTGTGAAGCCATCTGGTCCTGGACTTTTGTTTGTTGGAAGATTTTTAATCACAGTTTCAATTTCATTACTTGTGATTGGTCTGTTCATATTTTCTATTTCTTCCTGGTTCAGTCTTGGAAGGTTATACCTTTCTTAGATTTTGTCCATTTCTTCCAGGTTGTCCATTTTGTTGGCATAGAGTTGCTTGTAGTAGTCTCTTAGTATGTTTTGTATTTCTGCGGTGTCTGTTGTAACTTCTCCTTTTTCATTTCTAATTTTATTGATTTGAGTCCTCTCCCTCTTTTTCTTGATGAGTCTGGCTAATGGTTTATCCATTTTGTTTATCTTCTCAAAGAACCAGCTTTTAGTTTTATTGATCTCTGCTATTGTTTTCTTTGTTTCTGTTCCATTTATTTCTGCTCTGATCTTTATGATTTCTTTCCTTCTGCTAACTTTTGGTTTTGTTTGTTCTTCTTTCTCTAGTTCTTTTAGGTGTAAGGTTAGATTGTTTACTTGAGATTTTCCTTGTTTCTTGAGGTAGGCTTGTATAGCTATAAACTTCCCTCTTAGAACTGCTTTTGCTGCATCCTGTAAGTTTTGGATCATCGTGTTTTCATTGTCATTTGTCTCTAGGTATTTTTTGATTTCCTCTTTGATTTCTTCAGTGATCTCTTGGTTATTTAGTAACATATTGTTTAGCCTCCATGTGTTTCTGTTTTTTACGTTTTTTCCCTGTAATTCATTTCTAATCTCATAGCGTTGTGGTCAGAAAAGATGCTTGATATGATTTCAGTTTTCTTAAATTGACTGAGGCTTGATTTGTGACCCAAGATGTGATCTATCCTGGAGAATGTTCCATGCGCACTTGAGAAGAAAGTGTAATCTGCTGTTTTTGGACGGAATGTCCTATAAATATCAATTAAATCTATGTGCTCTATTGTGTCATTTAAAGCTTCTGTTTCCTTATTTATTTTCATTTTGGATGATCTGTCCATTGGTGTCAGTGAGGTGTTAAAGTCCCCCACTATTATTGTGTTACTGTCGATTTCCTCTTTTATAGCTGTTAGCAGTTGCCTTATGTATTGAGGTGCTCCTATGTTGGGTGCATATATATTTATAATTGTTATATCTTCTTCTTGGATTGATCCCTGGATCATTATGTAGTGTCCTTCCTTGTCTCTTGTAACAGTCTTTATTTTAAAGTCTATTTTATCTGATATGAGTACTGCTACTCCAGCTTTCTTTTGATTTCCATTTGCATGGAATATCTTTTTCCATCCCCTCACTTTCAGTCTGTATGTGTCCCTAGGTCTGAAGTAGGTCTCTTGTAGACAGCATATATATGGGTCTTGTTTTTGTAGCCATTCGGCAAGCCTGTGTCTTTTGGTTGAAGCATTTAATCCATTCACGTTTAAGGTAATTATCGATGTTTATGTTCCTATGACCATTTTCTTAATTGTTTTGGGTTTGTTTTTGTAGGTCCTTTTCTTCTCCTGTGTTTCCCACTTAGAGAAGTTCGTTTAGCATTTGTTGTAGAGCTGGTTTGGAGGTGCTGAATTCTCTTAGCTTTTGCTTGTCTGTAAAGCTTTTGATTTCTCCACCAAATCTGAATGAGATCCTTGCTGGGTAGAGTAATCTTGGTTCTAGTTTCTTCTCTTTCATCACTTTAAGTATATCATGCCATTCCCTTCTGGCTTGTAGAGTTTCTGCTGATAAATCAGCTGTTAACCTTATGGGAGTTCCCTTGTATGTTATTTGTCATTTTTCCCTTGGTGCTTCCAATAATTTTTCTTTGTCTTTAATTTTTGCCAATTTGATTACTATGTGTCTCGGTGTGTTTCTCCTTGGGTTTATCCTGTACAGGACTCGCTGTGCTTCCTGGACTTGGGTGGCTATTTCCTTTCCCATGTTAGGGAAGTTTTTGACTATAATCTCTTCAAATATTTTCTCTGGTCCTTTCTCTCTCTCTCTTCTCCTTCTGGGACCCCTATAATGGGAATGTTGTTGCGTTTAATGTTGTCCCAGAGGTCTCTTAGGCTGTCTTCATTTCTTTTCATTCTTTTTTCTTTATTCTGTTCCACAGCAGTGAATTCCACCATTCTGTCTTCCAGATCACTTATCCGTTCTTCTGCCTCAGTTATTCTGCTATTGATTCCTTCTAGTGTAGTTTTCATTTCAGTTATTGTATTGTTCATCTCTGTTTGTTTGTTCCTTAATTCTTCTAGATCTTTGTTACACATTTCTTGCATCTTCTCGATCTTTGCCTCCATTGTTTTTCTGAGGTCCTGGATCATCTTCACTATCATTATTCTGAATTCTTTTTTGGAAGGTTGCCTATCTCCACTTCGTTTAGTTGTTTTTCTGGGGTTTTATCTTGTTCCTTCATCTGGTACATAGCCCTCTGCCTTTTTATCTTGTCTGTCTTTCTGTGAATGTGGTTTTTGTTCCACAGGCTGCAGGAGTGTAGTTCTTCTTGCTTCTGCTGTCTGCCCTCTGGTGGATGAGGCCATCTAAGAGGCTTGTGTAAGCTTCCTGATGAGAGGGACTGGTGGTGCGTAGAGCCTGGTGTTGCTCTGGTGGGCACAGCTCAGTAAAACTTTAATAGCTTGTCTGCTGATGGGTGGGTCTGAGTTCCCTCCCTGTTGGTTGTTTGGCCTGAGGCCACCCAACACTGGAGCCTACCTGGGCTCTTTAGTGGGGCTAATGACAGACTCTGGGAGGGCTCACACCAAGGAGTACTTCCCAGAACTTCTGCTGCCAGTGTCCTTGTCCCCACAGTGAGCCACAGCCACCCCCCGCCTCTGCAGGAGACCCTCCAACACTAGCAGGTAGGTCTGGTTCAGTCTCCCCCGGGGTCATTGCTCCTTCCCCTGGGTCCCAATGCACACACTACTTTGTGTATGCCCTCCAAGAGTGGAGTCTCTGTTTCCCCCAGTCCTGTCGAAGTCCTGGAGTCAAATCCCACTAAGCTTCAAAGTCTGATTCTCTAGGAATTCATCCTCCTGTTGCCAGACCCCAGGTTGGGAAGCCTGACGTGGGGCTCAGAACCTTCACTCCAGTGGGTGGACTTCTGTGGTATAAGTGTTCTCCAGTCTGTGAGTCACCCACCCAGCAGTTATGAGATTTGATTTTACTGTTATTGTGCCCCTCCTACCATCTCATTTTGGCTTCTCCTTTGTCTTTGGATATGGGGTATCTTTTTTGGTGAGTTCCAGTGTCTTCCTGTCGATGATTGTCCAGCAGCTAGTTGTGGTTCTGGTGTTCTCTCAAGAGGGAGTGAGAGCACGTCCTTCTACTCCACCATCTTGGTTCCTCTCTCCACCACTTTTTAATTTACACTTTCTCCCTTTATCCATTTCCTTACTATTTACCTGTGGAGGAACCTCAAGAGTCTCCCACAGTCTAGACTGCATTCAGTGCAGTTTAATATGTTCTATGTTTTCTAGAAATTAGCTGCTGGTTCCAAAGGTTTAGTTGGGTTCAGTGCCTTTGGCAAGAGTCTGGGTTGTGTTGGGTTTTTTCATCAGGTCTTTTTTGTGATGTTAGCAGTTGTCTAGATCCATTATTTGAGGTTGTTAAAAGGTGAATTCTCATTTCATTCTTTTTTATTTATTAGTGGGAATGCTTTTATAAAGAGACATTTTTCCCTCATCTAGCATTTGCATACCCAGAGGTCCATTTCCTATAGGCAAGGAAGGATAAATATTTGATTTTTTTCTCTTTATTTAGCAGTTCTGAAGATAATGAATTGGTGTTATCATTTAACGAAGACCAAGTAGTTTATTTTAATTTTATTTTGAACTCATAAATGTAAACAAAGATGATGTGTTTCAACCCATTGCAATTATTACCCTTATTGAAACTCACATTGTCCCATCTTTGGCCAATGGAAGTCTCTTCAGGTTGGCTTTCATGTCCCTTTTCATGACCCTAGTAATCTTGTAACAGTTTCTTTGCTATTTGTATGCAAAGATGTTGCATGTTCATTTTGTCCATCACCTGCCCCCTGCCTGGAATCAACATTTCTTTAATAAACCTTGGTTTCTTATAGTGGGAAATGGACCTGGATGCTAAAAATGCTCATTGCTACTAGGGTGACCATAATTTCTAGGCCTTTTCAGCAGATATAGCTAGGATATCTATATATCATACACACACAACTATTTAAAGATAAAATATCTCATGAGTTCTTATTAATACTTCTAATTCAAATTCAGGACCAGAGTTTTACTTTACTTCTTCCATATTATACATGCATATCCTTTCTTCCATACCCACAATCTGGTTTTCAGGGAACACAGGGCATGATACAGTATCTTATGTGACTCATTTGCTTTAGCCTACATAACAAATAACAGTCTCAGAATAACAATACTAATACCAATAATATTCCTATAAAGAGGTAACTATATGTTTTGCAAATGTGTTTTTTATAATTGTATATATTGTCTGGGCATATAGGCATTATATAACATACTCTCCTTCTTTTAACCCTCATTACTCTTATTTCTGTGAGTAAGTGCATATTTAATGCTCACTACAATCCTCATGTTGATGTTTCTCTAGTCATTTGACTGTCTGAAGCTCGTTCTCCAGGAAATTACTTGGGAAGGGTTCATCGGAACAATAATTCTTGGGTTTTTACATGTTGACAATTTTGCCTGTCCTTTGTATGAAATTTTCTTTCTTGATAATATTTGATATAGTACTCCATTTTTTTTCTGGTAAAGTGTTGCTATTGAAAAGTCTGATGATAATTAAATTTTCTTTTCCCTAAAAATCACTTTCTCTTTTTGTCTCGGCCTAAAGATTTTTTTCCTTTAAGTCCAGTAATTTCATTAAGCTATGCCTCAGTGTTCATCATTCTGGGGCAGTGTTCTCAGGTGTGGTTGGCTTTAGCTGGGACTGTTAACTGGGGAGCACCTACACTTAGCCCTTCTGGCATGGTGCTCTCAGGGTAGTTGGACTTCTTACATGGTAGTTTAGGAATCCCAGAGAGGATGTTCCAGCAGTCAAGGCAGGGGCTACATGTTCTTTTTTGACCTTACCCTGGAAGCCAGCATCAGTTTTGTTAATTTTCTGTTTCTTGAAGCAGTCATGAGCTTGTCTAGGTTCAATGAGAGCTGACATACACCCCAACTTTCAATGTGAGGAGTGACAAAGAATTTGTGGCCATGTTTTTAATTTTATTTTCATTTATTTATTTTTTTTAATTAAAAAAATGTTTATTGAAATATAGCTGATTTACAATGCTGTGTTAGTTTCAGGGGTACAGCAAAGTGAATCTGTTACACAAATACATATATCCGCTCTTTTTTAGATTCTTTTCCCATATAGAGTGGCCATGTTTTTAAATTACCGTAGTATTTGTCTTAAAATTTGACATAAAATTTAATTAAGTCAATGATCATGCAGTTTAGATTGAATCGTAATTAATATTTGCTAAGGCTGTTAAAATATCTAAAGTATAACTTTAGATATACTGTAGAAGTAAACTTTATTAGAATCAGGAATAATTATTGCCATTAGTAGCTCAAGTATAGTAACAAATGTAAAGATGGCTTGGTAAAATATATACATTTTACATTTACACATTTGTTTAGAGATGAAAGTTGCAAGTAAAATCTAAAATATTTCTCACTAAGAAAAGGTGACAAAATATCAGGCAGTGGCTTTATCCTTTGCACTAAGATTTCTAACTGCATCCTATTTTTAGGTTTGTATAATTTTGAACCAACTGATAGTGCTTTGATTTTGCTTTCATAGTACATGAATATGTTACATACATATTACTTTATATCATATGATAAGCCCACTATTTTCACCAGAGTAGAGCATTTTAGTAATGTTACAGATCTAGTCTGCCTTCTGATGAATGGTTTTTAATGTTTTTTAAAAGAAATCTTGAAAATGGTTTCATTGAATTAGAAAACATTACATAATTTAAAAAATACAATCTTAATTTTAGAGTGACTTAGATATATCTTTCTTTATGATATTTTATATTTTATCTCATTTTATTCATACCAGAAAAACTGTACTTGAGATTCTTTACACTTATGATTCTACTCAACGTAAATAAAATGGCAGCATGGGATTACACAGCCACAGTAAAACATACTATAGCATGTTTTACAATGTCTGATCTTAGAGCTTATCTAATTCTGCCAAAGTGTTTCAAAATACAGCAGAAAACACTTTTATAATGTTCATGTTGCATCACTCTGGTTTTATTGCATTCTCTTTTCCTTCAAAATTTGTATTAGCTTTTACAAATTAAAAATTGTAGTAGTGATGTTTTTATGTGTGTCTACACACATATATACATATCTGTATCTGTCTGTGTACATATGAAGTGTATGCAACATCTGAAGATTGGTTATGTCCTGGTGGTGAATCAAGTGAAAGAGAAAGTATTGTTTTTAAACAGCTATCTATTTCTCAAATAGCTCTTGTCATTAATTTGATCCTAGTAAGTAAAGAATATTGCTATTCAACTGTCTTTAATTTTTATTTGCAGGTAAGCTTTTGGGTTGTTAGAGAGATTCTTCATGCTCAAACATTAAAAATTAGAGCAGAAGTTTTGAGCCACTATATTAAAACTGCTAAGGTAAGACAAACTTGTGTTTCTATTTTTGAGTTTAATCATTTAGCAATGCTTGTAAGTAAATGTTTGCCTGTGACACTATTTATCAACACTAGAAAATAAGGCCTACTGACTAATATAAGTCCGTTTTTTAAATTGAATGCCTGTTTCCATTGCCTTTTCTTTTATTCCTCCTGTCTTCCTTCCCTTTCTTTTATACTTTTCCTCCCTCTCTCAGAGAAGCTGAATTACATAATATTTGACTGGGCAGAGGTCAGATTATGATGAAGTTTAATATTTATAAAATACTTGTCTATTCTGCAGGTGATTGAAAAAGCCTTATAGGATTAAGTAGAAAAATACGTATCAATTATTTGCCTTTGAAATAGATCACTCTGCCAACCATATGGAGAATGATAAGACTTTATTTTTTTTTAAATAGTATAAATGAGGATGTTAACCAAATACCTTAATTGAGCAGCATAGATAATAGATGCAGCAAGAGAAATAGAACATGGATTTCAAGGATAGTCAAAATTTAGAGAGGAGGATGGAATAGGACATTCAAGATTTTATTAAAATTTGTAACAACTCCAAATTTATGTTAACTAAAAAGAGGTATAATTGTAACCACATCCCTCATTATTCTTATAATAAATGCATAACTCATCTCACCTGTGAATGAAGATGGAATAAAATGAGGATATCATTTTTACAATTGTAAATTATTGTAAAAATGTAATAATTGTAAGTCATAACTCTTCCATATTTCCCTTGAGCACCTGGGAACAATTGTATTCTAACATTCTATGGCACTAGGTGGCAGAGCTAGCCTTCTGAAAATTTGATATTTTGCAGAAGTGTCATAAAATTTTTAAAAACATTCTTTGTGATATGTTAGATAAATATTGGGTTTTAGTTAATAGAAGTCCATGACTTTTCTCCATAGATCCTGAATTTGCATTATTGTTTTCTGGTATTTTTGTTAGGTTTTTTTATGTACTTGTTGTATGTTCCACTCAAAACCACCAAATTTTGTCCATCAAACCTGCCATTATCCTCATCAAATAATCATTTAATTCCAATTCAGACTCATAGACTTTGAGTTATTTTTGATAGTGTTTACTTTCATCTCAAGCCCTAAATTCATAATTTTTTTGTCTCATTTCTGTCTCTTAAATCCCTCTAGTCAGACTCGCCTTCTGCATTCAGTTTGTTATAAAACTGGCAGGTCTTTCTCTTCTTTTAGTAGATTGTTTCAGTTAGGGTTCTGTAGAGACAGAAAAAAAAAATACACACATATATATATGTATATAATGTATAAAAAGATTTAAGAAATTATCTCGTGTGATTAGGTGGGGGAAAACTGGCAAATCTGAAATCTGTAGGGCAGACAGCCCAGAAACTCGGGCAGGAGTTTCAAGATTTTTGCTGTTATAAATACCACTGCTTATAAAGCATTCATGTGTGAGTCTCTTGGTGCTCAACTGCAGGTTAAAGCCCTAGAAATACAGAGAGAAAAGACAAATTTATCTTCAAAGAAATGACAATTAGACCAGTAACTTTCATTGAATCTGATGAAAAATAACATTTTTTTGTGTGTTGGCTATTTAGGTTTTCTCTCCTGAAATGTCTGTTCAAGATCTTTGAACAATTTTCTATTATAGTATTGGTCTTTGATTTTTATAGCAGTTTTAAAAATATAATTCCAGATGCTAAAGTTCTTTGCTATATTCTTTGCATACATCTTCCTATTTGTGACTTGTCTTATAACTCTTTTCATGTTATCTTTTGATATAGATGCTCTTAATTTTAATAGTCAAATGTATTAATCTTTAACTTTCATTTTCTGATTTAAGAATGTCTCACTTAAAATATCTTACTCTCACCTCTGAGAATATCAAAGATTTTCTCTTATATTATTCTTTAAAAGTTCTACAGCTTTGATTTTGGTATTTAATTCATCTGAAATTTTAGATATAATATGTATGAATTATGGATCCCAGTTCACATTTTTCCATATGAATAATCCTGTTGGCACCATTTTTCAAATCTTTTTTTAAAGTTCCCTTTATTTTGTCTGGAAGCATTTTTATGTCACCCTTGTTCTTGAAAAATGCTATTCCAGACTTAGTTTTTTTTTTAATTTACTCGGGATTTCTTGAACTTACTAGCCCTGGGAATTAGTGTCTTTCAGTAATTTGAGAAAATAATCCACCATTATCTCTCATATTGTTTCTACCCCATTGTTTTTTATCATGTCCTTCTGAAGCTCCACTGAGATAAATGCTGGCCTTTTTTGCTCTTCCTTTGATGTCTCTTAATCTTTTATTTCACATTTTTTTAAAAGACCCTTTGGCTTTTGTGTTGCTTTCTAGATAATGCCTTCATTTTTAATCTTCATTTTATTTGAGGCCAATACCTGATGTTCTCCATTTGTGAATTCTTGTTTCCTTGTGTTTATCCTTTTCCTTTTCCTTTTTTTCTTTTACTTGCGTTCATATTTCTTGAAATTTTATGGGGGTTCTTTGAGACCTGAGTTAAGGTGGTATTAGTTAGGGTTCTTCAGAGGAATAGAACCCTTCACTTTTCCTTGGTTTTCATATTCAAAACAGGCCATTTTTGCCTTGGAGTCGCTTCATGGTGAGGAAAGTTTTTAAACGATAAGACCATTGAGATGTAAGCATCTGATAGTTTGAAGAAACCTGGGCAATTAGCAATAATTTGACAAAAATAGTAGATCTCTCGGTAAACGGGTGGAACCTAGCCTTAGATGGGAGCCTTCTGCAGGGAGGCTGTAAAAAGCAAGGTCTGGTATTGGCAAGCAGGTGGATATCCCGACATGAACAAGGAACAAAGGATTTGAGGATTCAGCCAGGAGGACGCAGGAAATTGAGGAGGGCTATGGAAAGCAGGTTTGAACCCAAGCCCTGGAATAATGGGGATCCTGAGTAGGACACCAGATCAGGATCCTGGGCATGGACTCTTCCTTTAAACTTGGATCATAAGGCAGAGGCTAGTAATATTTCAGTATAAGGAAGGAAACTGCTTACTAGAAATGAGGATGCATGGTCATACCAGGTAACCTTGATACTGAGCCATAATTTTGGTTTTCTTAATGTATTACACAACTAGAGGTAGATTTGTTCCCAGAGCTTGGGGGCAGTGCCAAGTTAGAATGTGGAAGTTCTATTGTGGGCCGAAATCAGCTTACTGTAAACATGGTGGATACCCCAAAGACGTATCTCAGCAATGAGGGTAATAAGTACTAGAACACTACCAGTTGCCTAGATTATACTTGTTGTTAAAGTTGTCTTGTATTCATGCTGTTTATTTTTCATCTCTCCTCCCTGCTTTTCTTAAATCTTCCAGAAACTATACGAGCTGAATAACCTTCATGCACTTATGGCAGTGGTTTCTGGCTTACAGAGTGCCCCAATTTTCAGGTTGACTAAAACATGGGCGGTGAGTAATTTTCCTTAGTTAATGAAAGGTTAGACTTCCTGTTGGAAGTAAAGATGTGTTAGTTCCTTTTATAGTTCTTAGTAAGGTTAATATTATGATAATAGATAAGGATTTTTGAAGTACTTTGTACTGTTCTTTGAAACCTACATATTTTTTTCTCTCTCCTTAAATAAGTATTTCACTAGGCTTAGGTATTTTTTGGGTAAATTACAACTTGGTGCTTGGTTTCTGCTCTTTAGGAACTCAATTTTTCTAGAACCTCTTTAAACATCTTTGACAACATAGCATTTCAAGCTTACTGATGGGAAAGTGTAAATGCAAAAAAAAAATTGTGTTAATCATGTAAAGATTATGCTTTTGGAAAATTTGAGGAAGATACACATTTTAAATTTCAAAAAAAAAAATTTACTGAGTCAGATTTCCATTATTTTTTAGTCAGTAAACTCTCAGGTTGTTTCCTTAGGAATAATGGAAAATCTGATAGTTAACATGAAAGTAGACAGTGTTTCTGCACATTGTGGTAGTATGCTAATCATATTTGGTTCTATTACTTTAACAAGGTCAGGGTGTGAATTTTTACTTCTGCAAATTTGTGTACTTTTACAGTTGATTAACCGGATACTGGCCTCAAGGTTTCTAGATATTTTTCATTTAGATTTTATATAACTGAAATTTTAGATTCAGTTAAATCTGTTCATATTTATACTGTTCTTTAATGTAAAAGAGGAATGATTTTGTTTACTACATTTTGTACAGAGGGTTAGTGTGTTCTTACTGTCCTGTAATAAAGACTTGACTGACTTTAAAACAGTTTTTTACTTGATAAAATATAACTTTGTTTTTAATTAGCCTAGTGCTGTTTTCACTTTTCATAGTATCTAAAGAGACAGATGTTTCTCATGAAAATCAGGGTAGATTTCTATACTGGAAAAACATTAGCTTGGAAGAGTTTATGGTCCTCTTTATATTTTATTTGTATTTTAGAAACACCTGAGTGAACGGTTTTTCTACTCTAAAAATTATTTTTAATGATGACCTTATTTATTAAAATTTGAACTTAATGAGGGAATGGAAATGATTATAAATATACAGTTATGAATTCCATCTTTGAAGTTTTAGGGAAAAGAATTATACTCTGGTTTATATTGTGGTTTAGAAATGAGATACATTTCCCTCAAGTTAATTTTTATTTTCCTTGAAGTTATTTTCGTTGTCTCCCTCATGTATTGCATGGAAAATAATTTTGTTTAAATTTAGTAACAGCTCCATTATTAATCTGAATAAAATGTTTGGTGTTTATATTAAACTTTAAAACATTCCACTTTGTGCCAGGCACTGTCTAATTGCTTCACATGCATAGTGAATGATGTAGACGAAGTCCCATTCTTGTACAGCTAACATTCTACTGGGGAAAGATAAGCTGTAAATAAATAAATGATATATCATAAATAGTGATAAATGCTCTGTAGAAAAGTAAAGCAGAGTAAATGAGGTATAAAATACCTCCGTGCTTTCCTTTCTGTGATGTGTGGTAAGAGTCTCTGATAAGTGACATTTGGGTAGAGACCTAGAGTAATTAAGAAAAACATTCATGTGCATATCTGAGAGAAGAGAATTCCAAACAAATAGCCAGTGCAAAGGGCCTGGCAATGTTCACAGAACAGCAGGGTGGTCAGTGTTGGCAGAGTGAAACAAGCTTAAGGAGTAGTTGATGACAGGAGCTGAGTTCAGAGAGGTGGCATCGAATCAGAGCATGGAGATGCAATTTACTGATATTCAGGGAGGTATAGAGAAGGAGTGTTGGGGGGGTTCTATTTTATACATATCAATTTTGAGTTGGCTGATAAAATATTCATGTGGAACTATAAGGTCAGAGCTAGGTATACAAGTTTAATAGAGCAGTTAGAGCTAGAGATACATTTTTGCGATCATCAGCATAAAGATAGTATTTAAAACATGAGATTGTAATCAACAAAGGAAATATCACGGGTAGAAGTTTTCCACAGTCAGGTAAAGAAAGTGTTTTGAGAAAGAGTGCTCACCTGTGTCAAATGAGAACTTTGAGATGACCATTGGATCTGGCAGTTGGAAAGGATTGGTGACCTTGGCAGAGGTGGCTTCAGTACGGTGGTGGGGTGAAAGACTGATTGAATTTGAGAGAATGGTGGAGAAAAAAATGGGACAGTAAGTACAGAGAATGCATTTGAGGAATTTTGCTGTAAAGGACTGGGGTGAGGTCCTGTAGAGAAATCTGGCAGTAGCTGGAGGGAAATAGGAGATTAAAGGTTTGTGGCGTTTTGTTTTCATTTTCAAGATGAGATCCATGACAATATATTTGTATGTTGGTGCAATGATCTAATATAATAGAATGAGGAAATAGTAAGAGAGCAAAGAGTCACTACAGTGATACCTACTAGATTAGGCACGAGGGAATGAGGTCCAGTACTCTAGTGGGGCAGGAACAGTTTATGCATTTTAACAGGAGAGAAGGGGATGCATTTGGTTACAGACACAGGTATGTTGGTAGATTTGGTGGTGGGATTCTGCAGAAGTTCTTCTGATGCTTTATTTCATAAGACATAAGAAGCAAGGTCATTAGTTGAGAGTGGGGAAGGTGTTGGGGGTTTGAAGAAGGAGGAAAGGATGAAAGTCATCTAGGAGAGGGTGAGAGTGAATTAACTAGGGAAACATTGTGGGTTTGGTAGGTCTTATGAAGGTCCACTTGAGATTTTTGGTCATGAACTTAGAGTGAAACCAGTCAGCAAAGTTATGTAGTCTCCAGCCAGGTTCAGGTGTTCAGCATTAACCTGGAGACGTGCAGATAATTGTATTTAAGCAGAGATGGAATTTTTTTAGGCTTGTTTGTACCACAGAGGGGTCAAGGATAGTATAAGAGATAAAGTAGGCAAATGTAAAAGTTGTTTTAGTGATAGATGAGGAGTTTAACCCAAGCAAAAGGAAAGAGATAATGAACAATGAAAAGGTAGTATGGTAACTGGTGGAAATCCTGGTGCCCTCAAATATTTTTTGGGGTTCAGGATGTCCTAGGGAGTGGAGGCTGAGTGGTGGACGATAAGATGATTCAAAGAGGAGTGAAGAAACTTAGAAACCAGGGTATTGGGAGTATCGTCTGTATGAAGACTGCAATCATCAGGATATAAGAATAATATTGGTTCATAGACTCTTTTTCTCCAGCTACTAAAATCTTAATGATGGGAAAATGACTTGTAGCTCTATTAATGACTGTAATATAAGTGTTGTAATCTAGTGTTCTTTTGTCAAGTACTATAGCCACTAGCCACATGTGGCTATTAAATTTAAATCCTTAGGATTAAATAAAATTTGAAGTTCAGTTCCTTAGTCTTACTAGCCATGTTACAAATGCTCTAGTCACATGTGGCCAGTGGCTATTGTATGGACAGCACAGACGTAGAACATTTCCATCATCACACAAAATTTGATTGGACAGCACTGATCTAGTGCTTCTAATTAGAAGCTGGAAGATTTTGGGGAGGATAGTGTGATAATAAGCTGGAAGGAATTGTGAAGAGAAAGGAGGAAGAACGGCACCTAACTGAACTTCAGACTGATGTTACAATGTTTGTAAGAAAAGAAAGAGAATGCTTCAAGAAAAGGTCAAAGATGGGGCTTTTGCAGAGGACGGACCCTGAGTCCTAGAGGGTACAGTTGGAAAGAATTGGGAGGGGTAGCTCATCGGGTCAAGTTAGAAGATAATAAAGATCATATGAATGAAGAATTGAGAGTGTTTGGGGTTTTCTTTAAAACCGATAAAGGGAATGCACCAGAAAAAATCCTAAGTGGGGGAAATATTAGCAACGTTCGCTTTAACATCAAGGAAAAGGATGCCCATTTTCACCGTTTCTATTCAACATAGAGATCTTAGCCAGCACAGTCAGAAAAAAATGATTGGAAATAATAGGATTTATCCTCAAAAAATTAGAATTACATAGAGTTACCATTTATCCATCAATTCCACTTCTGGGTGTATACCCAAAAGAATTGAAAGTGGGGATTCAAACAGATATTTTTACACCAGTGTTCAAAGCAGCATGATTAACAATAACCAAAAGGTATGAACAATCCAAATGTCCAACAACGGGTAAATGGATATACAAAATGTGGTATAAACATAACATGAAATATTATTCAGCCTTAAAAAGGAATGAAATTCTGACACATGCTGCACCGTGGATAAATCTTGATGATATTATGCTAAATGAAATGAGCTAGACACAATAGGACAAATACTGAATGATTCCATATATAAAAGGTACCAAGAGTAGTCAAATTGGTCGAGACAGAAAGTAGAAGGTGGTTACCAGGGACTGGGAGGAGCAAGCAGTGGGGAGTTACTGTTTAATGGATATGGAGTTCTGGTTTGGGAAGATGAAAAGAGTTCTGGCCTTGGATGGTTGCAGTGATTGGCCGATAATGCTACTAAACTACACTTCAAAATGGTTAAAATGGTAAACATTATGTATATTTTACCACAACCTTTTAAAATAGTCTTCTGAAAACAAGTCTCTGCTATGCCACCCCATATTGAATCCTTTCAATCTGGTTATTGATTTGTTATGAAAATTCCAAAATATAAGTTATTTTTATACATATTAGACTGTGTGGTTCTTTAGTTTTGTGTTTCAGATGTGTCAAGAGCAGTTATGAGTTCCAAGTAATTTGTTTCTCCTGATACTGTACGAGAGTTTTAGAATGATTGACTTTGGAAAAAAAGAATAAGTTTCTTTTTATCCCTGCTATGTCATGTCAGTATATTTTGCATATTTAAATGCTTTGTTATGTGGGAGAGAAAAGGATGTTTGGATTTACAGGTCACTCAGCAGGGAGTTGCACCTAATCTTGAAAATGCCGATCAAGTGTGTTGAAGCTGGGCCACAGAAAGTTGTGAAACCAGTGTTTCAGACCCTGGAAAATCTATCTAAAACATTCAAGCAAAGAACTCCTTGAACTCTTGTGTTTTAAAGAGAGAGGGATATGGGTCAGACATTTTTTTGATAAAGATTATCCAACGATAATCTGCATCTTGGAGCCTGTGAAAAATAGATTCCAACATCAATTCCAACTGTACTACTTGTAATACTAGAAAGAGCAGGTGTTAGAATTTTCTGTCTCCAGGACCAGACTGAGACCCTGAAAAACAGGACCTAGTCTTTGTGAGTGGATGACTGATGAGTGTTGATATGTTCTGCTTCTCCTTTGAATCTCAGTCACCTCAACTTTAAATCAATCCTCTGACTTTTCTGTTAACCTCATAGGAGAATTAGAATTTTATTGGTGGAAGTGTTTTGCCTACTATAAAATAACATAAATATTTTATGATACAAAGTGAAATCTGATTACATCATAATGAAATAGTAACTTCACATATTTAAAGAGAAAAAATTTTTTCCAGAGTCTTTGGAATACTTAAAAATACATATTTTCTGAATCTTTTAGTTAATGCCTTTGGGTGACTGACCCTGCTTGTTCTTTTATTCCCCTTGATAGCTCCATTTTTTCTCAAAGGGCACCCACTACAAATCTCCTCCTCAAGCCTCCTAAAACAGCTGCAGTTGATTGATCAACTGTATGCAATATAGCACTGATCAAAGGGATCAAAGAAAAATATGTCTTGTCAAAAATCCAAACATGTAAATCATAGTTGTTTTTCTTTTTTAAATTTATTTATTTTATTTATTTATTTTTGTCTGCATTGGGTCTTCGTTGCTGTGCGTGGGCTTTCTCTAGTTGCGGAGAGCGAGGGCTACTCTTCATTGCGGTGCACGGGCTTCTCATGCTGTGGCTTCTCTTGTTGCAGAGCACTGGCTCTAGAGCACAGGCTCAGTAGTTGTGGCACATGGGCTCAGTAGTTGTGGCACACGGGCTTAGTTGTTCCATGGCATGTGGGATCTTCTCGGACCAGGGCTCGAACCCATGTCCCCTGCATTGGCAGGCGGATTCTTAACCACCGTGCCACGAGGGAAGCCTTAAATCATAGTTTCATAGTTACTGGTAGGACTAGCCATGATTAGATTTATCAAGGAAAATTATTACTTAAATTATGAAATGCAGTATTTATTTCTTAATGATTATGTAAGAATTATCTTTATCTTTGAAGAGGCAGGGGACAATGCATGAAAATATTTGGGCATTTGAGCTGAATATGAATTCATAATTATTTTAAATTAGGAAAATGATTAATAAAAATTGTTTAGCCATTTAAAATAGTAAAGACAAGAAATAATGTATTATAATTTACTACTTAGTAAGTTAATTATTTTATGTACATACAAAGTATATTGTATTTTTAAAATAATGAATTTGGGTTTATTATATGAATAGACATGTTTGATTTTGTTTTATTTATATACTACCAAAATATAATTAAAGAAGATATAACTTTGAAATTAAAATTCAAATTTATAGTAAATATAACTCCAAGTCTTTGCTATAATAAAATTGGATTCGGAAATAACTTAGGCTTTTCTGTTTGTTTTTTAGTTATTAAGTCGAAAAGACAAAACTACCTTTGAAAAATTAGAATATGTAATGAGTAAAGAAGATAACTACAAAAGACTCAGAGACTATATAAGTAGCTTAAAGATGACACCTTGCATTCCCTATTTAGGTGAGTTACATCATGTGTGTTCATTATGCCTGGTTGTTGCTCTGCCTTAATCAGTAGTTTATATAAAATTCAATGTATTTTAAAAGTTTGTGTATCCTTTAAAGAAATAAAAGGATTGTTAAGTTGAAAAAATAGACTAGAGGAATGTGTTAGCTTATTACCTGGAGTGTATTTTCATTTCTTCTTAGAGATGGACCATATGGTAAAGCAATATGTTTTACCTATTTTAGTAATGCTTTTAAAGAATGAACCAGTAGTTTGCAGTGAAGTTTAATGCTGTAAAAATATTTAACATTAACTAAAGAAATTGATCAAAAGGTTTAATGAATTTATTTTCAACATCGTGAGTTCTTGCTTTATGTAGTTGGCAGATATTTTACAGTGAATTATGAAAAGCAGTCTCAATGAATATTGGTGTTACTGTTTTCCTGGAAGAAATTAGCCGTTTAGCTGTGGAAATTTAGCTCAGTGCTGAGACAGACAAATCTGTATTTGACATATTATTTGCCTAAGAATGTATCTCTTTACTGTATATTTTACAGTGTTGATGAATTCCAAGAAATATTGAACCTAATAACATTATAAGATTATGTTCAACAAAATATGAATAGTAATGCCTTATTAGGTATTTGAATAAAAAAGACTGAAACTATGCCTTTTTAAATGTATATGTAAATTTAAATACAGAAAATACTTTATATTATATATACCTAGTATATGCATTAAAATAAATTGGTTTGATCCCATGTAGAGAGTAATCAAATGATAACATTTGCTTTGTCCCAGTATCCCCTTTGCTCCCCTATCTCCACTTTGTCTTTTATGTAACGACTCATACTGGATTTCACCGTAACTATTTTTGAAAATAATGGAAAAACCTGTTACTTGTTTAGGAGACTCTACAGTGTAAACTTTGAAGTCTTTACAATACCAGTGACCGGAACACAAAGTAGGGACAAAGACAGTTGATAACACTGTCATTCAGCTGCTCTACGGCATCAGCCTTAGTTTGTCAGAGAAGACTTGAACTCATTAGACCATTGTGGGACATTCTAGAATTCCAGTGGGAATGGGGAATGTTGTACACCCTGTGTTGAAGGCAGAATACTCCTATGCATTGTATAGATAGTGGCCACTACATACCATTTGTCTGTTTCTTTGATAAATAGTTCAGGGCCATAATAAGCATGACTCAATCAGAGAGGCTGTAAGCTGGATATTAGGAAAGACATTCTGCATGTGCTCCACTTTTTACCACTTGTCACCTTGGCTGTGCCCATTCTTGAAAGATGTAATTTGGGTAGAGGAAGAATAGAGGATTTTAAAAAGTCATCAATGTCTTCATACTCCATAAAAACATAAACTTTTTATAGCATAAAGAACATTAGACTGAGAACTGGGAGCCATAAATTCCAAAATGGCTCTACCATACTAACTTTTCAAGTCATTGAATTGTCTTCTTTAAGCCTTGTTTTCTTTACCTAGAAGTAGCACACATAGGACCAGAATCATGTTCTTCTTAAGGCTGGCTGGGACCACAGTGGTCTCTTGTATCTAATTCACTTATATTACAATTGAGAAAACCGAAGTCCAGAAAGGTAAAAGAGCTGGCTCATAATCCTAAAACCTAGTTAATGACAGATCTGAAGTTCTGATCTAGCATCTTTCCAATTATAGCTGCTAAACTCTCATTCTAAAATTTACTGATTCTATGATTGTATTTTTTTCTCATCGAAATGTTTTTCTCAAATTTCATAATTTGTATTTTTTAGAAAAAGAGATTATTCCCTATTGAAAATGAGAAAATGACAGTATAAATCCTTGTGCTCTGATGTCTAGTTCAGAGGTCTTTGTTTTATATTTATTCACAGTGGAGACTTCAGTACAAGATTTGAAGTCGTCTGTGCATGTGCACATAAGCATACTCTCATGCACGTACAGGGGCGGGGTGGGAAATCGTTGAAATAGTGGGATCTGGAAAGGTTTTCCATTAAAGAATATACCCGTTTTCTCCCAGCACTGGTACCTAAAACAGAGTAATTGTTCCTGTGGGTTAAAGCAAATGAGGCAAATATTGAGGTGCAGAAGTTGGTTTGGAGAAAATAATAGAACCATGATCTTTCCTGTGTCTTCAGTTTGGTCTCCATTGACTCCTCAATTCAGTTCTTTTTCACTTTATATATTCTCATGACCCAGAATCTCCCTTCTCACTATTACCTGTAATTTTGTGAGAGGTTGATGCTAGTTATGTCTGCTTATTGAAATTCTCCACTTGTAGCACCAGTCTTTCTTGATTTGCCTTCTACATTTCTGGCTTTTGTTTTATCGACTTCTCTTTCTCTGCCTTTCTCTTAAATCTGTTCTTATAAAGGTCTCAGTCCACTTCTTTTCTTCCTCTATACGCTCACTTGGAGTAGTCTCATGCAGTTTTTTTCTGTATATCGCCTGATGACTCCCAAATCTTAGACTAGACCTGTACATCTAATTGTCTTTGTAATTCCTGCAGCCTGGTAACATTTTAGGTACTCAAATACTCAAATACTGATTGAATGAGATATGTATGGGTAACTCTTAAATTAGCATGTTCAGAAGTAAATTCATCATTTTCCCCCTTCTTCCATACCTGATCCCCCTCTTATTTCCTGGCTTAGTCTACTAGTGATCACAGTGTTGCATTATCTGCACTGCTCCACCACCCTAGAAACCTGGGGTTTTTGTTTTTGTTTTTTTTTACTGGATTTCCCCTCCTCCACTTCTTATATTCTCTGTTGAAGCAAGATGCATGTTTCTGAGGGTTATTCAAGAATTAGAAGCCAAAAGGGGTGGGGGGAATGGCAAAAACTTAAGTTAAAATAGAGAACATACACTTTAGCATCTACATAATTTTATACATTGGATTCTTCATATAATTATTCATCCCTATACCAGTTTGTGAAGAAGCATCTGAGAATGTGAGATGATTGTGGAACATTTGACACAAACACTTGGTAGACTTGGGAAGGGGAAGTGAAACACTGAAACGTTTGTCAGACAAGTTATTGTGACTCAGTTTAGTTCATTTCCAGCATGAAAATCGTCTTTTTAATGTAGTGACAGTTTCGTTTTATCGCAAAGTTTGAGATTAAATGTATTCATTCCATCTATCAAAACATACATGCTTTTCCTAAGAAAATGTGAAGCATTTTCAACTTCATACAACTTTTTGACTGCTTGATTTATTTATGTCATAGAAGCTGGTTCATGTTCTCATTCCTAATCTTCAATACCGAAGTGTGTTGAAGAATGAAGATTTTACAATAGTTTATATCCTGTTAATATTTACATTGTTCATATTTTGTTCTAATTTAAAATGAATTAGGATTGTGGTTTTTAAATTTAACTTTTCTTTATTTCAGAATTTTTTCCCAGTCATATTAAACTAGGCCCAGTGCAGATAGATGCCAAAAATGTCAACATTTACAAGATGCTGTACATTTGATAGGAGAGAACCTGTCCCGAAGACATTTGAAAGATAATGCTCATTATTCATATTGGTAGCTTCTATTTAACTGTCTCTCTTCAAATATACAGAATTTGCATAATGCTACTCTTTATCCATTATGTCTGCAAAGGTTCTTTTGGAACAAATGTATCAACCAAAAGAATCTATCTACAGTGCACAGAGAAAAGGTGAAGGCTAATTATCTATTTCTTAACATGAGAGACGTGATCCAAACTAATGGTGCTTTTGCCCCTAAGAATTATGATCAGAACCAGCCATTCTTTGTGAAGCTTAAAAAAGAATATGGAGGTTTGTATGCTGACGAAACTCTTATTTTGATACTGCCAGGTTTATTTATAATTCAATGTGGATTAAATTATAAGAAGTAGAAAATGTTTTCTTGGCTTTCAGCTCATCATCCCTTGAAAAATTGTCTCTTCTGTTGGTTTGCATTCAAGGTAAAAATTAGTCAGCCTGGACAATATAGTGAAAAGTTCTTAGACTAAGGATAGAGTTTTTCTGGAGAGAAATAGTTTGGCAAATCTCAAGGAAAAAATTGTTTTATATGAGAATTATTGCTTTAAATCTGAAAATCATTAACAGCACTCATTTGTTCTTGTCATTGGAGAACAATCTTAAGGAGCTTATTGAAGAATTTGGCATGGGAAGTTTTGCTTTGCTGGAGAGAGAGAAAAAGAACATTGTGCAAAAATAATTCAGTTGTATGAAACATGATAAATATTCTTTCATGTGCATTTTCTAACCTCATTTCTACTTTATTTATGTAATTTTGGGAAGATGCAGTAGCTCAACCAGCTTAGGTGGTTTTCTGAGAAGGAAAGCATATGTTTTTAAAACTATGGAAATAAGTTGTTGCAGTTCTATACATTGCTTTCTATTAAGTAGAAGCAGAATGTTACAGAGAAGTTTTTTTAAACTCTCCTGCCCTTCTGTAGGACATGAGTACACTGTTTTGATGTGTCTACGTATGACTCTGTCTCTTGTAGAGGAAGTCCCCTGCCCCAACTTAAAGATTTTCATAATAGGCCTTTTTTTTTTTTTTTTTTTTTTTTTTTAAGAAGAGAAAAGCTGTCCTTATATCCATCTGTAATATGGGATATAGTGCCCCTCTCATCCCCTGTCCTCTGACAAGCACCATTTTGTTTTCATTAATCTCTTTCCCTCAGCAGTGTATAAGCCCTGAATTTGTCTTGGTCCAGGGCTCTATGTTTAGCATCTAGAATAAAAGCGGGCACTTAGTATTTAACCCTTACTGGTTGACTTAATTAATTAAATGATCCCTTTCTGGCTCTTCCCATTGTTCCAGCAACTTCATTTGTTTTAAATACAATACATTTATTTGTGTGCACTTTTTTATACAACTCCCTACCCACCCCCAGTT
Organism: Balaenoptera physalus; assembly: GCF_965194825.1. Taxonomy (NCBI): domain Eukaryota; kingdom Metazoa; phylum Chordata; class Mammalia; order Artiodactyla; family Balaenopteridae; genus Balaenoptera; species Balaenoptera physalus. The sequence goes on along the minus strand of NC_138882.1, from coordinate 52,264,442 downwards.
TTCTTTTGGTGCATCAGCTGGCCATCCAGTGTTTGCTTAGCACTATTCTTGGTGATAGATGTGGAGCAGGGATCGAAATGGACTTTGTTCCTTCCTTTGTGGAACTTAACATCTCTTTGATACCAAAGGCTCAAGTTGATGTCATTACCTTGTGAATAATCTCTCCTACACCCTGTGTCATGGAAGAGGTACATAACATTACCAGGCCTTGATAATGGCGTCCTCATCACAGCTAATGAGATGTTTAAAACATGCCTAAACTTACAAGGCCATTCAGATTTTATCTGATCCTCTTTTATGTTTCCCTAGTTTTTAACCTATGTTGATCTCTTAGTAGAATATAGTTCTTTAGTTTTACGTTAGTTTGAGAAATTTTTGCTAATCTGTGTATAAATATTTTCAAAAATAATAGCTTTTTATTCACATTTCTATTCAGATAATTTCAACAAAGTCCAAAGCTTTCTGCAGCTCTCTGGGAATTAATGAGATTGTTTTCCTGCCCCTTTGGTAGAATTTTACTTGGTTAAATGTATAGAGGTCTCTGGCACTGATCTCAAAAATGCCTAATAGTCAAAAAATGTCATTGGCTTTTCATATTTTAAGAGTTTTATTCCATTTTCCTTTCTTTGGTTTAATTTGTATATAATACACACCATGGATTACTTTACCTTATTCTTCTCATTAAGATTACATATTGAATTCTAAAACAGCAATAAAGCATGTTCAGTCATTTTCTTTTGAATCTTGAGAATGAGCTCTGACCAAATGGCAGCTAGCCCTAGCTTTCTCTTTAGCCAAAATTACATTCCCATTTTCCATTACCTCATTTATATCCCCTTTTACCCTCATTCTTTTTTATATATTTAAAATTCTTCTAACATTCTTTAATGGTATATTTTCTGAAGTTTACTTTAGACCACTCAGAGACTTGTGATATAAAAGGGCTGGGGATGGGGTTACATTGATTTCTTTCCCATTTTCATAGTTTTTCTCTTAAGAGCCTTATATCTTTAAAAAATATCATGTGTAGAAGCTATACAGATCTGCATTTTAATCATAAACAGAATCAGGTTCCCCCAGTTCCAACAGCTTTGCCAGTAGTGTTTCCAACAGCTGATATTTCAGTAATGCATTTTGTAAATTTTTTAGCAAACCTTAACAGGAGACTAATAATAAAAATCTTAATAAGTAACATTTATTTGCAACTTAATCCTCTGTGCCTAACACTGTATACTTTACATAAATTATCTAATTCTTAACAATTTATAAGATATGTGATATTATTCATATAAGTGAAGAAACTGGGACAAGGGAGGTTAAATTCACTTGCTATAAAGATATGCATTATAACCATTTCATTTATAGTTCAAAGAAAGCATTGTGGAATTATATTAATATTTTGGAAATCTGTCTTTAGTTTTAATTTTGAGTTCATTCTTCAGTCTTTCCTGTAATTATCTATAGAATTACGATGTAATAACTATTGACCCCACTGATAAAATTGAAAACTGAGCTTATTTTTAGATGGCTTTTTTGAGGAGGGGTCATGGCATCATCATAAGTGGAGTCATTCTTTTCTTACTTAGTTATTTTCTCAGACACTAAAATAAAAGACTAAAAAATTGTTAGGATGTAATAATTTTTAACTTACCATTGATTAATTTAAGTATATAAAAATCATATCACATTAGTAAAGATTTACAAGTAATTTGAAACATTTTCATGATTGTGGAAGTTTTTACAGGCTTATTATATTATTACCAGTAGGAGTCCTAAGAAATATAATGCTAGAAGAATTAGCACTCCTGTATCATGACTCATAGAGTCAAGTGAATATTAGACTGAAAATTTGATCTTTTTACTCAACCAGGCTTGGAGCCTGAGGATGAGCTTGTTAGTTCATATCTACTAAATTTCAGGATGGTTTCTAATAGTGGCCTTATCCAATATCTCATGTTTTAAAAGTCTACTTCAGAGATGCCAAGTTTCCTTGACATTGATGGTATCCCATTGAGTGGAGAATAGAGTCTTAAGTCATTCTTAGGATAAGCTTCATTTCATTTATTAAAAATAACTAAGCATAAATAATCCTTCTATAAACCAGCTGCAAGGTTATAGCTCAATCTTACTGAAGGTCAAGCAACCACACCTTATTCCTTGGTAACCTGTAAAGTAGCTAGCTGTCGGACCTTGCCTACCATACATGTGACTTATCTAATCTCTCACAAGATTCTCGTTAGGCTGAAATCCCTTACTGTGGCTATTCTTACCTTAATTTTTCTTATGGCCCATTCTCTTAACTACCTGCCATAACAGCTGGCATAGCTCTGTTAGGTTTGCAAATGAAGATCATGGATCAGTGTAATTTTGCACCTGAAAATTTGGATATATTGTTTTTTAGTACATTTATTACTCACTCTGTGCAAGGCACCATGATAGGTAATGCAGAAAGTACATAGATGAGCAGTAGTAATCTGGTAGTTAAAGGCTACTGAGTACTTACTAGTGTCAGGCATTATTCTAAATGTTTTACCACATGTATTACCTCCTTTGATTTTCACAGTAACTACGTGAGTTCTAGGTACTGTTGTTATCTCCATTTTATAGATAACAAAACTGAGGCAGGAATAAATAAATTGCCCCAGGGAACACATGTACATGGTAGATTTGGGCCACAAACCCAAGCAGTTCTGCCTTTAGGACCTATGCTTAGCTATGATATAATACTGCTTCTTATTCCTTGATCCCAAGGAACTCAGTTGCCTAAGTCATTCTCAAGCTTTCCAGGAACTTCAGAGCAGAGCTATATCACCTCTATAAAGGAGAGCACAATGGACCCTGTGGCCATGGCAGTTAGCATTCAGCACAGTTTTCTAGTTTGTTGACTTTCACATGATTCTAGCTTTAATAATATTCCTCTTCTGTGAAAATTCTCTAAGACTTGTCTTTAATAGGGTTTTGGATGTTTAAGTGAAATGCTGTAGTTCTGCAAATAAATGGAATGCCCTAGTAAAATTTTATTCAGTTAAGATTTGATGAAACAATTAGATGCCTAATTTCACCCAGAAATCTTACAGCAGATTTTTCTGGTTCTGGGGGTGGTGGAGAGGGACTTTAAAGCCATTCTGAAATGACCATAGGTAAAGCAAAGAATAACATCAGGGTTTGATGTTCTCTTACCTTCTTTCACCAGAAGTTTTATTTTGAGATGTGGCAGAGTAAAAACATTGGTCGTGTTGATGGATTTGAGTTGTTCAGATAATTATCTTCAGTTTTGATTGGTTGAGCAAAAGTCTCAAGATATTTCTCTAAAATTTTTAGTTCACAAATGAATTAAGGGAAGGTCAGCTCTAAGCAGAACATATTTCTAGAAGAAAATTGTTCTGGAAGATTGGTAATAAAGTTGTTAGTTGCAAAGATGAGTTAAAGACACACACACACACTGGAATTGGCAGTATGAACTAGCCAAACCCCTGTGGATTCCATTCTGAAGCTGTTGAATCTCAGTATTGGAAAAATATCTAACAGTTTCTTGAAGTTGTTTTAGTCTCACCCGTAAGTATGCAGTAATGCTTGTAAAGCTGTCCAAGCTTTCTGACTTGACTAGCAGACAGGTTTTTTCTAAATAGTAAAGATCAGTAAATTAGGGAGGGAAAAGTATTAATAAATAAACTTAGAGTTATAATTCAGTTCTTTAAACCATTGGCTCACTAAATATTCTGCACTTTTGTAATATCAACACTTTACTAATATAACAACATAAAATAGATTTCAGGAGATTTTGATGTTCAGCAAATCATATGAAGATAATATTGAAAAATTCATTTGTATATTTCTGTTTTTATAAATTGACCATTTAAATACGGCATATGTTATTTTTTTGTTTTTAAAGATATGTATTTTAATACTGTGGGTTTCTTAATTCTTTGGGGAAATTGACATAAAATATATTGTTAAGAATTCATATTCATTTCATGTGAAAGGCACAAATTCAATTTGAAGTAACTTTTATTCAATGCAGAATGTTGGCAAAACTAGAGTTTTCTTCTAATTTCCTGTCTATATTTTTATAAATAAAATGTATTATTTTGCTGAAATCTTAAAATTATTTTTCCATTGGAAGTTATAGCATTTTCATAAAGTTTTTAAATAAATTGATAAGGATCTTGAACATGATTGAATTTTGATTTAAAATAAAGCTAAAATTTGTTTTACATTGTGGCAAATATTTACATTTTACAAAACAAACTTTGCCTGTATTTAGTCAATAATATTTTTAAAATAACTTGGATTATAGATACAAATAATCTTCTGCAGTATATTAAGGGAAGATGAAACTACATTCATAAATCCCCTTTTATAGTTGTAGTAAAATTCATTTAAAAAACTATATCTGTAGAAATGAATTGTGCAAAATAATATACATGTAACATTTACATTTTTAGGAACTGAAAAATAGAGTTCTATGTCATTTAAATTGGAGACTGTCTCCCTTCAGTCAATAGGCTTGATCATCATCTGAACTGCTCTCAAGGAGTATGAGCCACCTCGGTATTCAGCCCAAAATATTCCGTCTTGGTACTTGCTTCTGTAATGGCCTCCTCTGTACCATACTCCATTTAGGTTAGAGTGTGCACAGGCATTGTACCACCATCCTCCTTTATGAAAGTGGGCGCAGTTTCCTTTGAGGAAAAAATATAGACATCAGAGTAAAAGTTTCTTCTAAGTGTGGTACTCTGTAAACCATCAAATACTTATTCTACGTTTAGAACAATTTGAGTTTTTCTTACTGATTTCAGTTACCTTCATAGTGTTGCTTCTTCATTTATTCTGTAACTGTTGCTTAAGTATCACCTACTTGAAAGATCACTTGAATTGCCATTTTTATTTTGCCCTTTGCTTATTAGTACATGCTTTTTTGTTGTTGTTGTTAAGTGATTTAATTTTCTGGCTAGCAGGGTAAATAAAATGCAAGTAGATTTTGTGTGTAAGAGAGAGAGTTTGGAGAGATTGGGAGGGAAGGATATGGAGTTGCTAAACAGAGTAAAGTTTGGGGAAAATTGATTTTCAAAATAGCAAAAAAATAATATGAAATAGTACTATCAGCAATCAGATGAGTTTCTATAAATAAGGCATGTATTATGATCATATTTATCTTCCTTTTTTCCTCTTTTGCCGGTGTGAAATAGAGACCTATGTGCTGCTTGCCAAGACTCAGCTGAACGTAAAAATAAATCAGCTTTCAGGGGTATGTCTTTATCAGAGCCAGAAACCTAGGTTAAAAAGGCAAAAGTATGTGAAAATTAAATTAAAAGTTATGTGGATGGCCTAAATGAGTCTTTCTAAAGAGACTATTTCCCCTCTGAATAAAGCTTTTTTGCTATTCCTATACCACATAATGCAGTCGTCTTGCTAGTCCCCTATACCAAGAAGTGCCTTTACCCCATGTACCCAAATGGCTTGTTTCCTTCACTCCCTTCAGGTAACATTCAAATGTTACCTTTCTTGGCCAACCCACATAAAATGGCACCCACCCCCTGTTCCCTTATTCGGTTTTACTTTTCCTAAAGTACTTGTCACCACCTAACAAATCATCTTGTCTCCTTCTAGAAGGTAAGTTCCAAAAGGGCAGGGACTTTGTTCACTGCTGTGTTCCTCAGCACCTACAACAGTGTCTAGCACATGGTAGGGGTCCAGTGGGATTTGTTAGCAATTTTAGGCAGCTGGACGTTTTATTTCTAGACGAGTATATTTTGTTTCCCATCCCCACCCCATCAAGTTAGAACAACAGAACCTTGTTCACAGAGTTCACACTTTGGGATTGCCTTAGAGAAGAGCTCCTAAAAGCTGTTCCTTTCAGCAGGTTGTATTCTCTTTGACTGAGTCCAAAACGACCTTTCTGAAAAGACTTTAATGGCAATACTTTAATAACAGGGTTCTATTTAAAGCGTAGAAAGTGGTGATTCTACAGAGAATACACATCAGTTTTTTCTTACTCACCTGCATACATATCTTTATCTCTGTCCAGTGTGGTGAACTGTTTACCATTATGCCACATCATAGAATCCCCAGCATTCCCCTGGTAAGTTCCCAGGCGCAGTCTATAGAATTCACTTTCAGGTTCCAGGCGAAAGCTGCTATATTCTGCATAGACTTTTTTATCACTCCAGTCTTCTAATTCAATCAACAACTTATAATTATCTTGATTGCTAAGCATATAGATGTTTTGCAGTCCAAGCCAATATTCTCCATCTATGTTTCCAAATCCTTTCTGTTAATAAACAGAGAGCATGCTTACATGAATTAGTATAGAGATAGTAAACTTGTTATAGACAAGTTTTAAACATTTGATAGCATAAAAATATTGACAATTTAAGTGGTAATGTGACCTTCCACTTTTGTAGATCACCTGTTCTACTAAAGTCCCATATAATCACTTTGTTTTGTTTTGCTTTCTCTTAATTTGTCAGCATTTATTTGCACAACTAGCTCCAAACTTTACAAATAAGACAAAGCAGAAGGGACTAAAATTATTCATAGCGACTAAAAACATTAACTAGTAAACTACCCAGGCCCTTAAAAAGGGTTCCTGATTTCTCTCATACTCATAAAAAGAAACAATTTTTTGTATATAGATACTGTCCCCACCATAGTCAAACAAATAGGACATCTAACATTTTTATGATATTCAATAAAAATGATAGTATCTGTTTTAGAACAAATTATCTTCTTTGACTCTATTAGAAATAAAATTAGTAAATGTAAGAAGATAAAACAGTAATCTTCAAAGCTCCTTCTTTGAAAGATTGTAGGTTAATATTTGAAAAAAAGAATAAATTAATTAACTATCCTATTTCAGTAAGCATTTGCCATTGCAGGTATGCAGCAGAATATAAGTTTGGTAAACCTGATCTTAACGCTAAATGTATTTTCAGGAGGGTTGTGTTGCAGGATTTTTTCCCCTTGTTAAAGTAGAGGACTTCCGGGACTTCCCTGGCGGTCCAGCGGTTAAGATTTCCCCTTCCAATGCAGGGGGTGCGGGTTCAATCCCTGGTGGGGGAGCTTAGATCCCACATGCCTTGCCGCCAAAAAACCAAAACATAAAACAGAAGCAATATTGTAACAAATTCAATAAAGACTTTAAAAATGGTCCACATCAAAAAAATCTTTTAAATAAATAAGTAAGTAAGTAAATATAAAGTATAGGACCTCCAGAACATGACCATTTTTCTAGGACTGTTTACCTCTGATTAAATATACTTGATAATGGGTGCAAACGTGGTCATGATTAAAAAAGCAGTTGTCTTCTTAGAAAATGAAATTAGGATCAGTCTTTGCAAAGAATTAAATACATGTGTAAGTCATTCAGACTGAAAGGAAACATTTTAAAGTACATCTTCAGTTTCCTTTCTGCGTTTTAATTTTGACTTTAAAACCAGAGATGAGAATTGTCTTTTTGACAAATGCAGATAATGAAAAACATATGGATAGTTTTTTTTTAACTGTGCATCTTATTTATTGCATATAATGACTATTATTGCAAGAGCTGCTTTGTTCTACCTCTCCCCCACGTCTGAAACACTGATTTACCTTATAATTTTCCCAATTTCTGAAGAAGTTGACAGAGCCATCTGTTCTTTTCTGAATAACAGTCCAGCCCCCAGGATCCAAACTGTTCTCACACCATAACTGCATTGGTCCATTGCTGTTTTCAGGTTTGATCATATAAATGCCACTGACTGAATGTCCAGCTTCTTTTGCATGCTGACAGTCTTTGAATGGTCCTGTAATCAGAATATCTTTGATTGCCAGGAAACTTAATAGGAAAAGAGCCATATTAAAGTAGTTTTTAGTCAAGAGTCTTACCTTTGTATCTTTCTTTACAGATACCACTTTTTATGTATTGTGTACACAATACTCTACAAGTTAAAGAAACTAAATTTATATTTTAAAAAACAACTAAATAAAAGAATTACCCCAGTCCCACTATCTGGAACATTAACTTGTTTTATCTTCCACTGTTCTTGCAAGTCTTCGTCCAAATACGTACATTTTTGTATTGTTATAATTCTAACACACATAGAAAATTGGATTCTGTCTTTTTATTTTAACAAGCATTTCCATTGGACTACAGTCTCCACTCTAGCACTTACAGTAGCTGTAATATGCAACCTTTGATGTTGATATATCATGTTTCTTCCACTGCCATTAGACACTGAGGTTTTATCTGATTTTTTTTTTTTTATAAATTTATTTATTTATTTATATTTATTTTTGGCTGTGTTGGGTCTTCGTTTCTGTGCGAGGGCTTTCTCCAGTTGCGGAGAGCGGGGGGGGGGGGGGGGGCCACTCCTCATCGCGGTGCGCGGGCTTCTCACAGTCACGGCCTCTGTCTTTGCGGAGCACAGGCTCCAGACGCGCAGGCTCAGTAGTTGTGGCTCACGGGCTTAATCGCTCCGCGGCATGTGGGATCTTCCCAGACCAGGGCTCGAACCCGTGTTCCCTGCATTGGCAGGCAGATTCTTAACCACTGCGCCACCAGGGAAGCCCTCTGATTTTTGATATTATAAATAACACTGTACAAAGTGTCTTCTTATTGGCTTCATTTTTTCATACTTATAAAAATGTTGCAGGATTGATCTACTGGATCAAAATGGTACGAACAGCTTTACAGTTCTTCATAGTGCCCAATTTTTAGTTTCCAAAATTTGATTTCAGTGGAACACACTAGTCCCTTGAGATGCTCAGTGAAAATGGCATACCACAGTCAAATAAGTTTTAGACTGCTAAATATTATGTTACCCTTTTGGAAACACAGTATACATTCACTAAAGACTGAGAAGCCCTGAAGTAAACCAGTTTCCCAAACTTTTGGAATCTTTTAACTTTTTCCCTCATACAACAGTTCATAAGAATACACTTCAGGAATGTTGGCAAAATTCCTTTCTAAAGTGTTGTATCAATTTATATGACTGATAGTAATTTTCTTTTTTAATCTACACAGTGACTTTCTGATAGTTTACAGATGTTCTATAGATGAAACAGTTAACTAACTAGTCTTTAAACCCATAGGCTTAAACCCACTTTTTTCTAATCCCAGCATCTATGCTCTGAACTGCTGTGCTACAGTTGTCCCCATGTTATCTCACAGTTTTATGAATTCACTCCCTATTTTTTAATCCACTGATAAGTTCTTCATAAATTTTAAAATGACAAAACATTTTGTAAAATCATTTGTAGAGTGTCTTGACTCTTGAACTTGTGATTTCCATATTTTTGATCTAAAGAAAGATAGCTTCTAGTTTTACTGAACATTATTTAGTTTCACCCTTCTCCAGTGTTTTGACGCTTTGAATTTTTTTCGTAAGCATGTCAAGATATGAAGTGGTTCAGAAATAAGAATTACCCTAAAGATCTATTAGAACAACCAAAAAAGTATAGAAATTTCAGTTGTCAAATTTTATATTTTACTAAAAATTTTTAAATTCTGTCATGTATAATTTTTAGAAAATGTGTGAAAGTAAGAGAGTTTAGTCAAGTAAAATTCGTCCAAGAAAGTCTATACTGTAATGATAATAGGATTGTTGAAATTTTGAGGAATGTGTTATCTATACTGTGCCAAGTATATACAGGGTCCTTTATGGGGCCTTATTGGGGTAGAATTAATCTCATTAAATAAACAGTTCCACAGTTACGTCATTAGAAGGGATTCTTAGAGACTATAAACTCTTCCCTCTAGATTACTCCTTGAAGATGGAGACTGTTTTTGTTTTTCTTCGGACTTTCTGTCATCACTGTTTTAACTATTAAGTAGACGGTCAATAATTTTTTGTTAAGCAAATGAATCAGCTAAGTTGCCTTCACATTTTAAATAACAAGGAAATTGAAAACCACACACAAAAATCAGAGATGATCAATTCTCTAGTCCATGTTTTTACTATGTTTCAGGTTTTTAAAAATTATAATACAGTGACTTGTAAGCACTACAGATTACTATTAAAAATTTGTGGAAACTGGAAACACGTAATGCTATCTTTCTTGGGTTATATTTATTTTAGGTATTAAATGTCTTAGTTATAGAGTTTAAATTTGATTATTTTTTTTATCGTTTTTATTTCTCTTCTGAGATTCCAGTCTTGCATTTATTATGAACATAGTTTCCTTTAAGCCGTAATAACTACTTTAAAAATTCTTGTTCCTTCTATTCCTAGTTTGTTGAGAGTTCTTACCATGAATGGATTTAGGATTTTGTCAAAGGCTTTTTATTTATCTACTGACATGATGATATGGTTTTTCTTTTTTCTTTTGTTAATATGATAAATTCTGTGGATTGTATTTTTAATGTCAAACCAACCTTTTATTCCTGGGATAACCTCAACTTGGTCATGTTATCGTTTTTATGTATAGATGGTTTTGATTTGCTAAAATTTTGTTAAGAATTTATGCTTTTATAGTCATGAGGATATTGGTTAGTTTGTGAAAGCTCATAAATAGTTTCTTAAGCTAGGGAGGACTATTCTAAAAATAATGTTTGCCCTTTTCAGACTGGCCATAAATTAGATCACATTCCATTTAAATTCAGTGTGAATTATTTTTATGCTATCTACCTTCTCAGTTATTGAATTTAAATTACAGAGTATTCAGAGCCTTTAACACAATGCTTTACAAAGTAGCCATCATCAGTAATTTAGTTCCCTTTTCTTCTTCATTGCTGACCTTGACACTTACTTCATAATTTAAGTAGCTTGTGTAATAAATATGTTTATTTAATTCATAAATTTAATGCGACTATTCAAAGATGAATATACAGTCATTTCTATTGCAGAAAAATAACGTATTCCTGAAAAATCTCGTGTTCTGCAAAACTGTGCACTAAAAATAACAGCTGATGTTAGCTGTTAGCATACTTTGTGTTCAGCTGCAGTTACTTGTGGCACAGAACATTAATATGCTTGGGAAAAATTCCATATGAATCAATATGACCACTTTGTTTTACTGATATTATTCTCCTTTTTTATCAGTCACCTATGAGCTACTTCACATTACAGAAACACGCATTGTAGTCAAGTCAGAGAAGGGTAGAGAAGTTTAAATGAAGTATGATTTCCAGGTCCAATCTTAGATTATTTTGTGTAATGCATGGTAACGTGTTTGTTTACTCACGAGCAAGAACTGTAATTTTTGGTTGTGTATCCACAGGTTAACCCACTTAGGTGCTCAAATATTTGTTGAACTAAATGATTCCTGGCAGCCACAGTGGTTTCCTCAGTTCTGCATTATTTTTCCCAGAAATATCTTTTCTGCATCTACGATAGGCTAGAAATCTTTAGGCTCCAGGGATAAAGAAACAACCATAGAGTCCAGTGGGAAGTGGGGAGAGAGAACTCCACTACAGCTTGCTGAGTACTCTGATTGAGTCAGCAGGGCACACAGGAACACTGGCTAAGAATTAGCTAACCTAGATTTGTGGGGAAGAGCTGGAGTCGGCTCCATCTGAGCTGAGTTGTGAAGATTGAGTAGGAGTTGGGCCATTAGGGGTAGAGGGTCTGATCAAGGCCACACATGGGTGAAATATGCTGAGGCGTGAAGACAGAAGAGAGCTTGATGTTCCAGCGGAGCTACAAGTTTTGCATGTCTGAAATGTCAGTGGTTGGAGGGTGGTACTTAGAGCTCTTGAGGTCGGCTGTAGGGTTGAAATTGATTTCTTCAGTCTAAGAATGCAGTCATCATAGTTGTTTACCACCTTAACCAGATTTTTTTTTCTAAGTTGTCACTTTCACAATAGTCAAGGATATCTGAGGAGCATAACTCTTATTTTAAAACCTGTTAGTATTGTAGTTAATGCACACATGAAGTGGTTTTGTTGCAGTACATACAGATATTTCTCTTATTTCAGAAATTTGCTTATTCTATGAATGTCATCTTTGTAAATGTTTGCTCTGCACTCATTTGAGTATAGTTTTGACAGTTTACATTTTATGTTTAACTATATATTCACAAGTTGGACTTTCATTAGACTATTTGAATTGCTGTTAAAATATTTAGAAACATCAAGGTTTTGAATCTTGACAGAATATTTGTAGAATGCCATTTGTTCCTTTTCTGCTATTTAATAAGCCCTCGGATGTTTAAGCAAACTGGGGAGTTCTGGGTTTTCTAGATCCAGCTTTGATTTGATAAGACTTCAATTTATGCAAATTTAAAATTATCTTCAACTTTAATTTTCAACCCACTTTTTCGTAGTGGGCTTCATGTTTACAGTTTGGATGCCTGTTAGACTTCGTTGATATAAAGGCTTAGGAAAATGTGGTTGAAATTCTTTTCCAAGACATATGGATAAAATTAGCAGTGCTTATAGCTATTTTTTTTCTCCTCAGTAAAGATAGTAAATATCAAAATTTAGTATTTGTTTATTTTTATAAGTAAACCACTAACCTGTCTTAGCCCAGTGTATACTGTTGGTCTTGGCAGAAATATTTTCTCATTATTACTTGCATATCTTATTCATTTTCTGCTGTAGAATTAGGTTATAGATCATTCTTACATTAAATATTTTACTGCTTTCTCTGTACCATACAAAATGCTTAACAGGAATTCTTAAAATGACTAGTAAAAAAGTAGCAGCTTTATTTTTGAGAAGCCAGTTTTAACTTCCTGGTTTATATTATCAGAAATAAATTAATTGATTTATTTATCTATGATATTTATATATGATTCAGGAATTTGTTATTAATGGTTCAAAGGGTATAGACTGGAAGTACCTTTCTTTCAAAATAGGAATTTTATTAACCTTTTGTTTGCATTGAGTAATTTTTTTTTTTAATTTTTATTGGAGTATAGTTGGTTTACAATGTTGTGTCAGTTTCAGGTGTACAGCAAAGTGAATCAGTTATACATATACATATATCCACTCTTTTTTAGATTCTTTTCCCATGTAGGTCATTACAGAGTACTGAGTAGAGTTCCCTGTGCCATACAGTAGGTTCTTACTAGTTATCTATAATATTTTATTTATAGTAGTGTGTATATGTCAGTCCCAATCTCCCAATTTATCCCTACCCACCCCCCCTTTCCCCCTGGTAACCATAAGTTTGTTTTCTACATCTGTGACTTGCATTGAGTAATCTTGAAATACTCATCTTCTATGACACAATTGCATTCTTCTCAAAGCGGGAAAATGGAATTCTGTACATTGAATTTGAAGGACCAGTCTCTTTCTTCCTCAGTTTCTTTGATGATTAAAATTTGTATAAGACTAACAAACTCCAGTTAACAGGTCTGATTCATCATAGAAAGAAAAATATTGACCAGTCATGCCACATATTTTCCAACATGTATTTTTTCATTAAGAACCCATATTTTGAATAGAACAGTGGGTTAAAAAAGACAAGAGGTTTCATACTTTGAATAGCACCTTTACTGGGCACCATCTTTATTTAACCTACCTATTCTCTTTCTATAAAGAAACTGTTTAATTACTTAAGTTAAAAGGAAAATCGTTTTCTTCAATAAATGCTGGAGAGGGTGTGGAGAAAAGGGAACACTCTTGCACTGTTGGTGGGAATGTAAATTGATACAGCCACTATGGAGAACAGTATGGAGGTTCCTTAAAAAACTAAAAATAGAACTACCATACGACCCAGCAGTCCCACTACTGGGCATATACCCTGAGAAAACCATAATTCAAAAAGAGTCATGTACCAAAATGTTCATTGCAGCTCTATTTACAATAACCAGGACATGGAAGCAACCTAAGTGTCCATCATCGGATGAATGGATAAAGAAGATGTGGCACATATATAC